>NW_026138108.1:7492500-8192500 GCF_025592945.1 Manacus candei
ATAGGAAAAAATAGGTCAGAGATGAAAACCGCAATAAGACAATGATAACCATACTGCATCCCAACTTAAAAAGAATATCTCAGTATTTTAGCAAAATCATTTGTAAGGGATCTTATTGAATTTATTTAAAATCACTGACAATATTTTAAGTTTGTATTTTAGACGTTTGGCTTTTTAACTTTCTAATTATTTGGAAACAACTTCATTTGGGCCTTTGGTTCGTGTGCTGGTTTATCTTTTGTTTTGTACTCTGATAGTTGTTCTTCATTATGTTCTATTACACGTTTAAAAACACTTAACACTGAACTTTGAGCACTCAGAAATACAGAGCAATTCAGAGCCTGGGCACTCTTCACCTTTACCCTTGTGATTGATTTTGTTATGCATGTTTCCTCCTCCTTGTTAGAGAGCAGATGCTCTATGCTATAACCTTCCATGAAAACAGGATGGTCGAGTGTCCTCAGTTATCGCAAATTATTTCTTCTAGCAATTTTATGGTACTTTGCAGAACAGAAACCAAAAGACAGGGAGAGTTTGTAGTTTCCTTTGCAGCTGATGCAGTTTCAGCGTGCTGTATGCAGGGACTGCTGCTGCTTGATCTCTCCAAGCTGAATGGTGAAGTGGTGTAGCTTTTACCTGTGGCAGTTACTTTTTAATGTTCTCTGATTCTTTTTAGTGCCTAGTCTGGATACCTTAGTGAATTTCTTGAAAAATACAAAACTTGCTTTGGGAAACTGGTTAATATTAAACATTTTTTTTTTTAAGCTAAATACTTGATGTTGTTAAGTATGTCATACAAAAACTTTGAATAACAATGACTTAGTTATTTCAGTTTTTTTTAAAGGCAGTTAAAATTGGTAGATATTTCATCTGTGTAGCTTGTGAAAGGATAGGAGGTTCAAAGTCTCGATAAATTGAACTTTAAATTGTTTGCACTTCTTAATGGCAACTGATTACCTTAATTAATAGAGGAGATAATGTTTTGTTACAACTTGAGTTCTTAGACTGTTGCAATTATTTATCTTTTGTCTTCATATTTTCATATTGAAGGGAGTTAACACAAAAAGAAAAGGGCCCAATCCTGTTGCATAGCCAAAGAGGTAGAGGGTTTGGGGGGAGAAAGAGAGATGTTACCCCATTGTTTTACTTGGCCACATTGCCAGTCAAATAAGGGTATTTCTCAAATATTTTCTGGGTAGTTTTAGCTAGGTATGTAATCTTTTTCTGAACAGTACCCTGCTTTGGACTACCCTCTCCTTTCTCCCAGTAGTAGGCGCAGCCCACTGTGAATGAGGTGGTTCCTCAGGGACCTGTAAGCACATTTTAGGGTTCCTGTTGTACACATACGTAATGATCGTATTGTGTAAACTGTAGTTCAAAACAAAGAAATATTGTGCACAATGCTCCCTTCTAAAAGCCTTAACAAAAGTCACAACTTCCCAAAGTTGCAGAAAAATGGGCATTGTGTCTAGTTTTGTTTTATCTGACCAAAATGCATCTGACATTAAAGTTGTTTTGGGGTTTTGCTACCTTCCTGTGTTCATTATTCTGTACCAGTGTGCTGTGTTGTATGATACAGTGTAGTGTACAAGAGCAAACATCAGTGGCCAAAAGCTGCAAGCAGGTTGCAGCTGGAAAGCCCAGCCTTTCCATGTTTGCACCTGAGCTCTTGGGGATGCAACGCTTGAGACAAGGCGCAGGAGGAGTTCCCAGTTATGTGAAGCTGCATCTTTTCCTTAACCTCTTCTGCGAGGCTAACAACATATTTTAGTCCTTGTGCCTATTTTATCCACAAGGGTTAGAATTACATCTGGCTCTGGTGCAATTGCTCAGGGTGGAAAAAAGCTCCTTGTCCATTACTGCCATTCTTGAATATTCCTTCAGAGAAAAGCTGATGTCAAAGATGGATTCTCGGCTTTGCACATTTTGCTCATCTCTCTTCTTTTCTAACTCATCCATCACTGGTGAAACTGTAAAGAGTACGTGAAGGTGCATTTACATCAATACATGTGTAAGAACTTTGTGTATGTGTTAGTAGTGAATGGAATATCGATACAGAAAAGGTAATCGTTAATATCACTCATCAATGCAAGTTTCTCAAGAAGGATTTAAGTTTAGCTTCATCTCTGTGAACCAGATGAAAATATTTTTCCATGTATATATCCTACCTAGGACACTCTTCTGTAGTTTATAGGGTGCCCAGAGCTACTGTAGATATAAAACACAATTTCTGGCTATTAGATCTCTGCATCACCAAAATGCAAATTTCAGTCCTGAATATGTAGGCCACTTGCTGAATAACCTCAAGAAATATATGGTGAAAATGTTATTTCTCATGTATTCAGATTACTCCCTTCAAAGGTTTTCATCAGGTTTTTAATATCCTGAAGGTCCCAGTTCTGAGGCAGACTGCAGTTCAAACTTCATTTTCAGTTCTTAGAATGAAGTCATTTAAATAAACAAATAAAAGTGGCACGTCATGTGTAGCTTGTGCCAAAGTACGCTGTGTGCCAGTTAGAATTAATTTTTATGAATCCTTACATATATGAGTTTATAATAACAACAATACAGATACATATGCTTGTCCCTAGCAACTCTGATGACCCTTGTAGTGCTTTATATGTGCAGAAGTAAAATCCCAGCACAGTTCTGACCTGTGTTTATTTTTAGTATTCCATGAATCACCTCCTTTAGCTGTTTTTCTTTTCTACCTAATGAAAGGCAAATAAATCTTATTGCTAAATAGCACTAGGATATTTGATAGTAAGAATAAAATCCCTCATCCTGTTTTTTGTTATTTGTGTGAATAGCCAGATGGAAATGTTTACCCTTTAGAGAAATTTAGATCTGATATTTTTGTTATGTTTTGTTGGCAGTTTGCTGATCTCAAGTTATGTGTTATTACAATGGAAGGTGACAATTTGATT
Organism: Manacus candei; assembly: GCF_025592945.1. Taxonomy (NCBI): domain Eukaryota; kingdom Metazoa; phylum Chordata; class Aves; order Passeriformes; family Pipridae; genus Manacus; species Manacus candei. The sequence continues at coordinate 7,495,428 of NW_026138108.1, forward strand.
GTCTTCAGTTGGAGAAACAAGCAATTTTATATTCACTGAGCTGTCAGGTAACAGTACCTTACAATACCAAGAGCTCCTGGCAATGTGGTTTGGCACCTACATTTAAGTGCTTTGATGATTGCCTAACCTCTACTGAATCAGAAATATTTTGCCTGATAGAAATGTTTTTAGGCTTGTAGTGTAAGGTTTTTATTAAGAGGACAATCTGTAACTGAGTGCGGAGCCACTGTTTTATGTTACGTGGAGGTACTAATTAGGTGGCAAATGGCTACAGGTGAGCCTGGAACTGATACTTCATTTCACTATCTGCTGAGCTGCTTGGTTTGACTCAGAAATGAGAACCAAAAACATGGAAAGGCGGCAGGAGAAGGGGAAGGAGGGGAGAGAAATCTGACAATATTAATATTTCTGTTGTGAATTAGGTGGTGCAGAGAAATGGCATGTGACCTTCCACACCTGCAGAATTAAAAAATAACTGTTTGATTAATTACCTGGAATCTTAAGCAACTCCTGAAAATTACCTGTAGGTGTGAAAAAATGTAAGAATACTATCTCTTACTGTTGAAGCACGTTTCTCATAGAGTATTGAAAGGATTTAATGAACATTTCAGGAACTTATTCCCATCAGATTTAAGTGTTGTCAGGAAGATTTTTAGTTATTAGAACAACTTCTTAACTAGCTTTGTAAGGGGAAAAATAAATGTATTCTTGAATTCTGTGTAAAGTCTCAACTCAAAGTCTAAACATGCTAAAATAAATTTTTAGTATTTTTAGACACCCTTTATCAAAACCATTTATATAACCATCCAGATAAACAAGTCATTCAAATACATTAAAAATATGTGGATTAATGCTTATTTATAGCAACCATTGTTTTTAAATTTTATTGTTAATGATAGCTTTTATTTATATTGTATATTCTCTTAACTTTCTGCCTGAAAAAACAAATCCTAATAAGTTGCTGATGGATAAATTCTTGGCACGCTTGCTCTTGTTCCCATAACTATTGGTAAAGATAGCTGGAAGTCAGTACTGCCTTTTTTCTTTTTCTTTTTCCAACAGTAAGAAATTGGATATCCAGAGACACATGGCCTAGTCATAGGACTTTAAAGGCAGCCATCACTGAGAAGCTAATACCAACCAATTAAACAGAGGTGGTTACGTGATGTAACATTATCAGGAGAAACAATTCATGAGTCAAAGCATTCCAGGGCATATGAGCTCCAGTCCAAAGAACAGTCTCAAGCTGTTTAAATAAAGTGACAGCAATATTGTCAGCTAAATATAAACTATAGAAAATATTAACTACAGTGGCTGAAGATGAGCACATCCCAGGTGCTAAGTGACTATTCTTTCAGTGCCCTTTTACTGCATTTGAAGTGAGTTCACCTTAGGCGTTTTCAGTGAAAGCTTCTGCTAGTGAATAAAGAGAATGGAATACTTAACCTGCTAGAAAGATAGGTTGTATTTTTGGCATTTTATGAATCCAAACAAATACTTTGGATTTTCAATGAAAAGTCATGGGGGGGGGGGGGGCTGTGAGGATGTTTTGCTGCATCTATTTTGATATTTTCAACAACTAGATGAATAGACGAGAACTTGTTCCCTAGCCCTAATATTTCACTGTGGCTGCATGGCTGAGGAGGTCACTCTAACGGCAGAACATAAGGAAAATAGTTTCCAAGAAGATTGAATGAGCTATTTAGCTCTCACATTGTTTATTACAAATCAGAAGAGATACCATAAAAGTTGTTCCAAAGCTCAGGGTGAGCTTTGAGGGAGTCTGAATCTGAAGTCAGACTTTGTGATTTGGATTCATATCTATTAGCAGAAGTGTAATTTGCCTGGATTGGAAAAACAAATGCAAGAATAGCTGAGTGTGTATCTTGGAAGCCGTGGGTGTATCGCTTAGCTTGATGCTTATTTCAGCTAGAGATTTGGGTGCTCAGTTAACATTATAGCTGTCATTTCTTGAATCACAGTTGCTTCCACTCCCCCTCCCGCCCTTTCATTTCCAAGGTGGTTCCTGTGATTACCATAAGCTCTCTAATCTTGCAATGCTGTTTATGATCTATATGTAACTAATTCTTACAGAATTCCTGCAAAATGAAGCCAAGGAAGAGCTTGAGGGAGTTAAGCTGGTTGGCCTGAGGCCTTGCAGTGACTCAGAGCCAGGAGCAGAAACTGGGAGATCCTCTCCCATTGCTGCCTTCTCAAGTTATTCAGGATTTTTGCACAGGGATTTATATTGGGGTGTGAGGCCCCAGGAGAATGAAATTTTTTTACTAACTGTTCATTTGTGTTACTCATTCTCCTTGAAAATAGATATGAGATTTCATAATTTTAGGAAATAGCTGTTTATTCTGAAATGGCAGACAGATTACGGCGTTAGCTTTACAATGAGTTACGTTACTGAGTTCTGCCTGCAGAACATTGTTTTACAGGGCCAGAGCTGCAAAATTTTTAGGCTACTGCCAAAGCATGTTCATTTTTCTTGAAGTCTATCTGAACACTGCTGTAACTGGTATATTTATACAGCAAAAAAATAAAGATCAGTTTTCCTGAATGTTTAATCTAAGCTAAACTGGTTTGCAGCTAGAAATAAGTAAATTATTCTAGTAGCTTCTGTGCAACTATGTCAGTGTACCCCATTCTGTGTCAGGTCTGTGCTTGTATAGGTGAACTTGCACTGCAAAATAGGTTGCATAAAGGACGATTTTGAGTTTCAGAAGGGGTTTGAGGATCCATGAAAGACTTGGCTGTGCCATAGGTATGAAAGAGGAGGGTAGTGTGGGCAGTGCAGGTGAAGAAAAGTATATGATATATCTAATGTATCCCAAAGCTGAGTGCTGATTAGTGAAGGAGGGTCCTGTAACCATGCTTAATATTATGAGAGGAATATGCACCTTTGTTGCTCTTTTAAAAGGGGGGAGGGATAAGGTGCTGTGGCTGAGTTTTACTTATGAACACCAGATTAACACAGAAGTTTAGAAGGAAATACTTAAAAGGTTATGAGTACCTCTAAAAATGGTTTCTCTTAATTTATTTAGTTCTGGAGTCACCAAAGCACTTAGACATGTGCTTAACTTTTTGAAACTGAGTAGTCCAATTTGAAATTAGCGGACTGCTTGCATACTTACAGTTAATCATGCACTTAAGTACTTTAATCTGGCACTTTGGGGAAAAGGAATGGAGACTGTTCATAAAAGCTCTGTAAGTGAATATATTTCTAATCTAATCTGATTCCAATCTACTGTTGGAGCTGTAGACCTGAGTTATGTCTCTACTGCAGTCACTAAAGCAGGATCAATTAGTCCATCTGAGCAACACACTACTGTAGTTGGAGAGCTATCAGAAGCAAGCTTGTTTAAAATTAGTTTGGATATCTGAGCATTACAAAGCAGTCATTTATGTAGCTGCAGTGTAGACATGCCTTTGGGTTTATGAATGCTTTGTGAGGGTGGAGCAGAGCAGAAGCTAGAGTCTCTGGCCAACTACGAGCCTGCTTTGTCATATATCTCGTTGTTATTGCTTAGTTTATATGTTTTTGAAACAGTGTCTGGGCTTTGTTCTTGTCTGTCGTTACACTTCGTGGCTTGATTCTGAAATGTCCAGCAGCTAAAATTCCAGGTCTAGCCTTAATTTCCACGGTAACATTTAATCATTTGAGCAGACAGCAGGGATGGGAGAATTTTTTCAGGATTTGGAAGCCTTTCATGTCAGGACTATCACCTAATTGATATGAGAGAGGATATGAAGTTTTTGAAGAATGTGAGACCATAGAAAAACCTTAAACAAAATAAAAAGGTATTATTATTTGTATTTAGAAAGGTGTAATACACAGTAGCTGTAGGGAAAAAAGGAAACCCAGTGTTTTGTGAATCTGACTGACAGCCTTCATTAGGGCACAGAGAATGTCTTCTCTGGTTTAAAATAAAAAATCGTGTCATATCTATAGAGAATGGAGCTGTTTGGGACAGTGTTTAGCTATTTGTAGGTAAAAGACCCTTAGCAGTTCAACTGTAGCATTACTACCTCAGTACTGAGGCCAACTGAAATTGGGGTCCAATCCCTCAGCTTTGTGGACATTTTGATAAATGATCCCATTCTTTTTCTGTCTTGAGTTCAAAATGAGATAGAATTTATTTTAGTTTTGGAAAATACAAATCAAGATTTGTTAAATTCTCAAACTTGAGTAGGTGGTAGGACTTCAGATAATTAGGGTCTTTTTCAACTGTTTCTCATACCCATTAGGTATTTTTTCCACCTTTAGGTATTGCTGTGTTCAGATAATCAGTCAATTTAACCAAAGCAACAATTTCACAATGTAGTTTTCTTTCTGATTGTGTGCTGTGTAATCAATATACTGATATAATGTGAGTGTAATTTCCTCTCTTATTTTATCTCCACTGCACAGTATTATAAATAAACAGCTAAAAAAGAAAAAAGAAAGAAAAGCACCAAACAAATCTGTTGCATCTTCTTTTAAGATTGTACCACTGTAGACACTTGTTCTAGTAAAGTAGAATTGGACCCACTTGATTGCATTTAAATTTTTCATGCTTCAGCAGTTTGTCTGGGAGCACAGTAAAGAAAACCCCCCGAGCGAGGATAGTTTAGAATAATAGAACTTGATTTTGTGTATTATAGCGGCACCATTTGCGCTGCTGTAGTTAGGGTTGTGTCAGCACTTCCATTATAAACCCCTGTTTGCAGGGGTTATAACTAGGGAGATATTTTTTATCAGAAACTTTTTTTTAAATCATGCAAGTGAGTTTAATTGATAATAGGAGAAATAAAATAAAATAAATTATAATGGAAATTAGTAAGTTTCTGATACCTTTTACAAACCTTATTTATTATGAATATTGATTTTTTTTTTTCCCTCTCAGCAGGGATTTTTAACAAATGCATTTTGAATGTTTTAAACATAAAATTGGGAAGTTGTTATGGCTTAAAATTTGACTGCTATTCATGCTTATATTTTAACATTAAAATATTTTAACACAACACGCTGTTCTATGGTTTAATTTTATCATAAACATAAACTACTCAAATGAGCCAGATTCTTCTCCCTTTGAATTGGATGAGACCTTGGAGTTATTGTCTAGACTCTGCCTTTTGACCTGATGGAGTTATGTGTACAGAATTCTCCCATTTAGGTAAAAATACACAGGGAACGAGTAAAACCTACATGAAGGAGTTGACTGGATAACATCCAGCTGCAAGAGTTTAAATTTACTCTGCTTTACTGATTGCTAACCTAGGCATAATCAATGTTTGGTGCATAACCAGGCACCCTCAGAAGACATGTAAGAATGAGGTACGTTCATTCAGTTAATGATTGTGCTGGGAAGGAAAGTGGAGGGCTTAATCTAGCAGGGCCCTACACCTCTGTCCCTTTTAACCCAATGTTTTAAATTTAGCAACCAAAAAACTGAAACCATTAAACCTAGTTGTTTTAACAAAGCTCTAGGAGAAAATAGGAGGGAAACACACCCCTAAAAATTATGTCATGAGGAGAGTGAGTGCCTAGGAGGCCTGCCTGAGCCTGTCTTCCTTTTCGGGCTCCAGCACTATAGGTAACTGAGTGAAGTACAGCATGAAACGTGTCTGACCATAATGCAGCAGTGGGGAGAAAGTGTAGGTGGAGCTAGGAAGCATTTGAACCCCACCCTTGGTCTGTTTTACTCTAGTACAGAAAAATATTGCTGGGCATGGCTTGAGATTATTAGTGAATGGGAGTTTGTTGATATAATTTTATTTTTAACATTAACAAAGTCCCTTTTCTGTATGTAATCAGAACTTGAATAGAGATTTTTATTGAATTGTGTTTAAAACATCTTAGATAAAAGCAAAGTATATTAGTGTACATTGCAAAGAAAAAATGCTTCCCCTACAGTGCATTACCAGTAGATAGCTTTACTGAATGGTCACTTGAGGAAACACCAAAAGCCTGTTTATGAAATAGAGGTGAAGCCTTTCTAGACTAATTATATTCAGCATGTAATTTCTAAACTTCAGTCTGAATTTTGATTTTCAATTAACATTCCCAATTTGAAGATAATTTTCTATTTAATGTAATTGCAGGAAATAATTTATTGGCTGATTAAGACTGAGGGCCCAGCCTTCCTTAAGAAAACAGTCCCTAACAAACCAGCCTTTAAAGCCAACTCGTAGCTTTGGACAGATTCAGCCTATTTTTGCAGCTGCAGAGTTGTGTTTAATTAGGATTGTGCACTATTATTCATTGGTGCAGTTTGTAGTTGAAATTATTCTTAAGAGACATTTTCATTTCTAGTTTTCTGTCATGATTAATTTATGGCGAAGAAACAGCCATAGCTATTGCTTTATACAGAAGCTTGTTCAGTATGAAACAGGAATAAGATCTGTTGAGAAGGTGAAAGAAAGGAAAATCCTTTATTGTGACTTTCAGTTTTCATGTCGGGTTTTCAAATTACATAAAGCATGACGTATATTTTCATGTGAGTGATTACATTAACGTGGCTATTTTAATGAAAAAAGGGAAAGCAAACCTTTTATTTTATCTTAGATCATAGCAATTATGAAGCAGAATCTTTTGAAGTACATACAGCAATGCTGGTTGCTGAACTCTTGGCATGTTCTCTGTAGCATCAACACAAATTCTTTAGTGTAGTAAGAATGTAATACGCGGTTTGAATTCCTCAGTTCTGCTTATTGGCAACATTAATATTAGACTCCCACTTACACTTAGGCTTCCCTACAGAAAACACAAACCTTTTTTTCCCCACCAGTGTCGAGTTTAGGAGGCAGGATTATCTCTATTTGTGGAATAGTTATTCTAAATAGGTATCAGTGTTTTAATATGTTTCAAAGCACTTCAAAGCTTGTAATACTTTCATATTGAACTGTACATAATTAGATTAGTTGATCCTATATTAATTTTTTTTTCACTGTAGGATACTAAATCTGAACTCCCTCATTAATTGTGAGAAATTTAGCATTAGCTGTTAAATCCTATGTGAAACACAGGCTGCTACATAAAAACTACTGTTTAAATTGGAATTAACTTAATTATTTTTCTTTGCACTTGATATTTCCTTCACTGTAATATTCATGAAAGCATGTGACAGATTTGTAAATTTAACTGTTAGTCTCAGATTTCCAGACCCTTTAATCAGTATTTATTTGTCTGTAGAAACAGTACTAGCAAGTTAATGATTTGCTAATTTGAAAAATGCTCATGTGGTTTCCTATGTTAACTGATTTGTGCATTTTTAAAGAAATGGTATGAAATCAATTATTGTTAAAAAGCAATTAAGATGAAGATCTTATTCCTCAGTTTCTCAGCAATTTCAGTGTCAAGGATATTCTAAAGTTACTAAACCCTGGGAAAATAGCTAATATATTTTGGCTCTCTTCTTTCAGGTTTATTAATGATTGTTTTAACAGTTGCAGTTGATCGTACCAGAAATTTTGAATACAGTGTTTTCAGATTTTGAGTTGAAGTCAGTAATATTTTCATCTAAGTGCAGAAACTGTGGCAAAAGCTGTGCTTGCATGTGAGATGGTAGTAAGAGGCCATTATTTGGAAAAGACATTTAACATAAATCTATGCATTTATTCATTACACTTTTAAGTAATTTGAAGTATTTTGTTGAGCTATATCCTGTACTCAATGCCTAATATGAAGCGAAATGTAATTATTTTAGATTTTTAGTCTGAATTGTAAAAGATTATTCAGATATTATCCATCCATCCATCCATCCAACAAAGTTTAGAACACTTTTTACATGAGTTCCTGAAAACATTTTCTGAAATGTAAAACCAGGTAAAATTGAAACAGTTTAAAAGCAGTACAGCTTTAAACAAACAGCAAAAGGACTTATTTAGCAGAATTTGAAATGGATTTAAAAATTCTTATCTGTGTAGAAAACATCTTCTTGCAAGGAATGAGATTGGGTAAGCATGATGGGCTCTCTCTTTTAAACATTTGCTTATAACCTTCAGATTGCTCATGGGAGTAAGAGTTTAAATAATTGAACTCTTATGCAAAATCAACATGAAAATAGCAATAAAATCACTATTTTCTTATGGCTGGAGAAAATTATATTGTTTGACAAGCCTAAACGAACAGAATGATGTCATACAACTTAACCCTGACCTTGTCTTGCCATCAGTGAATACTTTTTCTCAGTGTTTTGGATCCAGGTCCCCCAAACCTGTACTTTTTAGAGTATTTCTGTTACCTGCGTGTGACTAATTTTTGACTTTTGTAGGCAGATGTGATGCGTTTAGAGGACTGTTTTGAGCTTGATTTTTTTTCACTTAGCACCAATTTTTTTGTTTTTGTCTGCTTTTCTTGTCTCGTAGAAGAATGTCTTCCAAGCAGGCCACCTCTCCATTTGCATGTGCAGCTGATGGAGAGGAAACAATGACCCAGGATTTAGCATCACGAGACAAGGAAGAGGGCAACAGTGATCAGCATGCGGCCTCTCATCTGCCTCTACACAATGTAATGCACAACAAACCTCACTCTGAGGAGCTACCAACTCTGGTCACGACCATCCAACAAGATCCTGAGTGGGATGGAGTAATCTCAGCCCAACACAGAATGGTGAGTTTCACACTTCTCGCCGTGGCTTTCCAAATTACTATCGTAAAAGACCGTTCGCTCCCATTTTAAAAGGCATGTTCACGGGTAAAGCTTTTTAAATGTTATAGTGGCAGTGTCAGTAGTAGATCAACATCATATGGTGTAATTGTAAATTACAATTGTATAATCTACTTAAGTATACACGTCTTTATGAATGAGGTCATTTGATGAGTTCACCTTCTGAAAGGAAATGCATCTATTTATCATGTTTTCATTCATACCTTGATTTATGTCATAACCTTTCTAGCTCATATATTCAAGCATTAATTTCTGACAGCAGGATGTAGCTCACAACTGTTTGTCATCTGCAAAGTGTTGTGCTGAAGGAAGAAACTTTAATGTATTTTTTTACTTGTCTCTCAGAAATAGAACCCACAAAATCTAGAATATTCTAACTTTACACCACAACAAAGCATGGCATTTTAGGTGACAGAAATATCTTACTGTATTTATAGGAAATTGCAACTTTTCGTGGAGGGGAAAGGTGTTTATGAGCAATTCTGTCATGCTCTTCTGCTCTAGCTCACCAGTTTGTATACAGGTGACATTAGGAATGATCAGAATTGTTATCTGTATTCTCTTCAGTAGCCTAGATAAAATTATTTTTTGGTTGTAACTTGTTTCTGCATCCCCAAAACTCTGCAATAAATGGGCAGGCTGAATGAAGGCTGAAAGGGCATAACATCTCAGCCAATTTATTTTCCTTGCATGTGTTCCTCAGAAACAGAATTAAAGTACGTGGAGCAACCAGGTGTTCTGTAAATTTAGAACATCATAATTCCAGACTCTCCCTGAAGTGACTTTCACAGACTTTAAATTCAAATGGTTAGCTTAAAAAAATAATCTGCCTTTTCATAAAATTTCTTCTGTGTTTTTATAAAATATCTATGAGCAAATTCTATTCAGCAAACATTTTTTTCCTTTTTTTTTTAAGTGCAAATCAGCATCTTTCAATAAGGTTAAACATAATTGTAGATTTTTTTAACAGCATTAACAATAATCAACTTATTTCAAATTTGACTAGATTTAATAATTCTAATGCATTAATCAGTACAGATACCATAGATCTTTGTGCATATTATGATGCCTGGAGTTAGTTAAATAATAACACTACAATAAGATCTATTTTGCTAATATAGTGTTGAATTTTTTTTTCCTAAAATTGGATTGATTCAAAAGATCAAACCAAAGCAGAAAATTGCTACCTAATCCGTACTGTACAATTTAATGCAGTGCAGAATTTTCTGTCAGGCCTAAAATATTCCTGAGTATTTGGATGCTTGTCACAAAGAAGGCAAAATTTCAACTGCAGAAATAGCTTTAGAGAAAAATGATGATAGGTTAGTAATTTGGCAAGGTAGGTTGTAAGTTGTATATATGTCTTCTATTCAGAATTCTGAGATTTAACCTCATTTTGGACAGAGTCACTCTTTTTCCCAAGTTATGCAATAAGCATATTAGAATAATTTTAACATTTGTGTTATCAGGAGAACAAGCTGGATGCAGAAAGGATGGGTCCAGTTTGTTTATAGAAAAAGTAAATCTGTGAATTCATCGGCTACTTCTCTATTCATTCAGAGAGGCAGGTGCACTCTTAGAATTTTAGTATTAGGACACCAACAGCATTGACAAAATTACTCTGTGTCCTAGAGAGAGAAACTCCTGGCCTCCAGGAGACACTCAATGCATTTTTTTTTTGGTTCAGTCTGCTCCTTGGACCTGGAGTAAGCCAGAATGGTAGACACTTTTGTAGAATGATCAGTTGTACTTGTGTGTATTGCTCTGAAGGGGGTTTGCACTCACAGTGTGACAGAGTGCAGTCTCTGTTTTCTTTCCTAATGCTGAACTATCATGTCAACACTCGCTGTTCCTCTGGCCAGGCACGAATCAGTACTCAGCTTATCGTGTTTCAGAACAGGTGCATAAACTTTGCTTGAGGGACTTAGCACTCTGGTTTTCCTTTCTCCTTTTTCCAGTAAATATGCCATCATATATGTAGATGAATGTCCCGAAAATCATTAGGAGTTTCCAGAAGTCCCTTGGCTTAAATCTGGTGGTGGATATATGTCAACCTTATTTAGGTAACTTTCAACTAAACCAAATAGATTCTTTCTTTTGCCCAGCTCAAAGCTGGATATAATTTGCAAGGCTTGGCTACCAGTGCAGACTGAAGTTCTAGGGCATGTTGTTTCGTTGCACTTAAAAGAGATCTAAAATGTACAGAGCAAGGCCCCAGTGTATTTACAGCTAGGTGAGTTAGGTGACTACTTAGATCAGCACAGTGAAGTGGTGAAAAAGTCTTTTTCTCCTTAAGGTACTATCATTTAGGGTACCTTGTCTGATATTTTTTTTTTGGGGGGGGGTGAATGATTTTTTTTCTCCCTTAAATATATCCTTCATGAGCAAACCTTTAAGCCTCAATCAATTGCAGAAAGCTCTTCTGAAGTATGTCAGTCTCCAAGCAGGCATGATATTGCTAAGAAAGAATTCAGAGGTGCCTGCAATTATCCTGATGAAAACATTTTTATACTCCTTAAAGGGAGGAAAGAAGTTTCTTTCCAGAAAGACAAATTCCAGAAGGTGGATTGGGCAATTCTGAGATTAGGGGCTGTGGTAGTGACAACTTTCCTACTTAATAAAACCAAATTCCCAGAAGGTAAGCACTTTCTGACTCTTTCCCAGACGGATCCTTTAAAAGCAGATTTGAAGAAGCACCTGTTAGTACCATTTACATTGAAAGTAAAGACAGTAGTGCTTTCATTAAAATGCATCAATAATGTGTGTTGTCTGGTTAAAAGATAGTAAATTCAAAGAATGCTATGTTGACATATGGGGAGGAAAAAATTTCTCTTTTATCTGGTATCTAATTAAGGGCAAAATCCTGCGTCGTTGTGCCCCTAAAGCTACTAAGGAGTTCAGTGGAATTTGAGAGAGCACACAGTATGCATCATAACTTGTTATGAGGGCCATACAGATCTTAAGTTTAAAAAAGATACAGTAGAAGGGCAATTTGACTGGAAAAAAATTACAATTTTGCCCAACATTTATGGCATGCAACACTTCAAGTAATGTAAGATACCTTTAAACTACATCGTGCATTATCATAAAAAAAACACACTGGCTAGAAATGTTTTCAAACTTTCACTCCCTTTTGATAGCAGGCATTGCTTTCCACTGAGTCCTTTGTGTATTCTGAATGTCTGGAAGCCAAAATATTTTGTTTTAACTCCCACTCTATAGTATTTCCCAGCTGTGTACTTATATGGTGTAATAAAAGGATTTAACAAATGGGAAATAGCAGCTGCATTTGGAAATTCCCTTTGTACTCCCTCTTCATTTGACAGATTCAGCAATGTGTAACAACTGTAACGTCAGACCTGTAATGACTTATACTGCAAGTATCATATCACCAGCTAATTTGATGTTCCAATGGGGAGAAGATGAAACAACCCAAAGATTTCTGTAAATTCGTATTGCTGAGCTGAAAAGATTACACGTGTGTTTCTGACTGTAACTTAATATAAAAATATCTGGATGTATGGGGTATTTTTGCTGATTGTAGCCCTACTAGAAAATAAAATCTCTTTTAGGCTAAAACCATATCTATTTGCTGCAGTAAACTGTAGGGAAGAGGTCAAAGTTGTACAAAGATAACAGTGAAAGTGTCATGCTTTCACCCATGGATAGTGAGTATCAGGCAAGAGATACAGTCAAATTTTTAGATTGCATCCAAAACTTGTCTCTCTTAGGGCAAAAGACTGAGAGAATGAGTGGGGAAACCCAAAAATACTTAAATTTGCTATATTTAATAGTAACTGAATTGTTGTATCCCAATAATATGTTAGTTAGACAGTGTGTACATACACTGAATGAGGGCATCCACATCTTTTTGCTCTACCGTTATTTAGAAGTTAGAGACTGTTACAGGGAACAACTGCAGCAATTCAAGTCTAAAGGATGGGTGTTATTTCCCTGTGACTGATGGAAACCCGGCACATATACATATACAAATACAATTAACTACCTCCAAACCTGTGCTATGTTTCCCTATATGTTTTCTAACATCATTCAGAGACCCCTTGGATTTAGAAATTAATTGTATCTCATTGGATTTTATCTCAAATGGCAGCATCAAGATATATTTCATAATTATATCAAGTCTCTGTCTTATGTTGACTTCTTGCCAAAAGAGCAAAAGACTTGCCACCTTTCCACTGTGGCTGCATGTACGTCTCAGCAGTACTGTGAGCAGATTTATAGATGCAGCAGAAAAATTGAAGATCTCTTAATACCACATGTATTTGTTCCTTTCAGAATTTAAATAATTTTAAATCACCAAGTATCAAATTTAGCTTCATATAGCTTTAGCAAAGTTCCTGGCATCAGAAACACAGAAATAGGTGGTATCCTGAAGGTCTTAATGTTTTGGTGCTTGCTGTCTCTACCTGAAGCAGGCACAATCCTGTTGCTCCCCCCTGCTCCTTGTTATTAACTTCTCATGTTGAAGATTCTTCCCTTTAAGGAAAATAAACTCAGGTGTTTAGGGAAGATCATTGGAAAATGTTTACACATGCTAAACACTGTGAATTTGTTGTTATATAAATTCATGGCTTCAAATTCTCAAAAGTTATAGATACAATTACATGTTTTGAAATTTTATTTTTACTTCCTTTACGGGCTGAATATGAACATATAAAATGCATCAAATATAAATGCCCTAAACTCTGGCAATTTTGTATCTGCTAAATTGCTCATGCAGCTGTTATTTACATGTACAAATCTGAGTTTTGTGATCATCGAAAGCAATTCTACTGTGCTTGTGATATTATTTCTGCATGCCAGGTAGTGCATCAGAATTTTTTATCTAACTAAAGAGATAAATACCTTCATATATAATTGCATAGATATAAAGTTTTGACTGAAATTAAAGAGTGTGAAAAAGCAGATGGTATGCTATTTTTCCATAAAATAAACTTTAGTGAGAAATACATTGCAGAAAGGATAGAATTTTATTTTTTTTTGAGCATGTTGTTTTGATTCAGAAAGCATTCAGGTATGTGCTTAACTTGACTTTATTAGGACTACTGGCAACTTTAATGTTAAGCACATGTCTAAAGGTTGGAAATATCAAGGACAGTTTTACTAGCTTTAGCATAAAAAGATGTTTACATTTCACATTAAAAATAATAAAACAATTCCCTAAAATTGTGCAGAATAATGTGCTTAATGGAAGTGGTGAAATACAAAATTGAATTTATTTGATGAAGAATCAAATAATTGTTCCTGTTGGCATACTTCTTATATTTGTTTCATTTTCATTTTGACATTGTATAATATTTTTTTTCCAAATGCACGGTCTATTTTAAACCTTTCCCTACATTCTAGGGTGAACTGTGTTTTAAATAGAATTAATCATCACCTGAGTTCTTCACAAAAGATTTGCTGCTTTTGTCCATCTAAACTTTTAGTAATTTCTCCTCTTTTAACATTTCCTATTTTTTATGAAGCATTTTCTGAAAACTTTTTAATTCACTTCTGTATATTGACATGAATTTTTTCAAAAGTATAAGCATTAACACATTCTAAATTGTTAATTTTTTTTTTCCTTGGGCAAGAAGGAATCAGGTATGCATGCTGATTAACACACTCCAGTCATTAACATGTGATTATGTGGGCTGCATATTGAGCACCTGCCAAAAGATAAAATCCAGCACTTTACTACATCTGTGCAAGGACTTTTTGCATTTCTTTTGTACTTTGACAGCTCAAGAAAAAACAGACTTTGATATCTTTGTTCAGCATAATAAAACTGTGTACATAAAATATCTTCATGGAGGAAGGAAAGATACTACATATATTTATTTTAGTCTTTGAGGCCATGAAAAATCCAGGGACTGAGACTTACACAGCACCAAGTGTAATATGAATCTTCTAATGCACTGTATCACTGACATTCATACACAGTTTACAACATTCCTACATGTTTATAAGGATTATCTGTTCTGGGATGCAGCCAATGTTATTGTAATTCACAGCAATTTTATGTGATACCTTTATGTCCCATAAATGTCTTGTTTTTATTTCAATCTTCCAAATGTTTCATCAGTGTTTACCTTAAAGAAATACAAGTACTCTATGCAGCAGGCTGGTTTCCTGCATGCATTCCTCTGCAAATGCTAAAAGGGAAACATAAAGCATGTAATACACACCATGTAACTATATACAGAGAAGGATTTTCATGCTCATTCAATATTGCTAAAATATAAAGACAAATTTCATTTCTATATTTACAATAGATCTAGTTATAAGCTGGACAATTAAGATGACCTAATAGAGGGAAGTTGGATATATACAAAGTGGTCTGGAATATCCAAGCCACACAATCCTTGTTTTATTTGGCAGCTTCCGACAAGCATGCATCACAAAATATGTGTCTTTATTTACCCAAAAGGTTAACAGTGCTAATCAACTGAGACTGATCACAATGCTTCTTCAGTTTCAGTTTAGATGAAAATGTAAGTCTAAATACTCATTTTGTAAATGGCTCTCCATTACTTTTTCCTTAATAAGAGCATTTAACCAAAGTGCAGGGCATAAAGTCTCAATATTGTGATTTATTACCAAACCTAAACACTGGGAGTTAGGACATATGGTATTTGGATAATTAAGGAAATCCTTAGCATCTAACTCTTACAAAAACACACATGAGTTTATGCATATCATTTGTGGGTGAGTTGATTGCCATATAGAAATGATTTGTCATTGTATTTAAGAATTTGGAGGTAATTTTTCTATTGTGGAACGGAGCTAAATGCCTGTCAAAGCTTTCCAAAGTGTCGCTTATTTGTAAAGTAGGGTTTAAATCACATAGCTGAAAAATTGTAACCTTCTGAAATCTCTGTACCCAATGCTGGTTTACCTGGATTGATCTGGTTTGCTCCAACAACTGAGTATGAAGGGATTGTTGCAATTAAGTGGTCATACTTTACATGAAGCAAAAAGTCCCGCCCTTTTCCTTCCAAACAGATATTTAGTTTTGCAGTGACCTATTCATAAGACCATACTTGTATTACATATGCCTGATTATTATGACATCTTATTTTTAAACCTTTTATCTAAACTAATTTTCCTATTTTTTTTTTAATTTTTTTTTAGTTCTCAATTTATTATATTATTTCTTGGCTTAGAGTTAGTGCTTACTGTTGTATTGTTTCTTGAGGTTTTTCGATGTATCTAAAAGATGAAATACAAACCTTTTAAAGACTGTATTCAGCCTGTACTTTGGCAGTGAAATCAGTATAAGTTTTATCAGAGTAAATGCTGAGTTAAAGACTTGAGGCTTTATTCCATTACTTGCCATTTGCCCTCCCACTAGCATAATTTGCTGAGACTTAGCAAATGATATTCTCTCAATAGCTCATAGCAGTCATTCTCAAGCCTTGGATTTAAATAAATCTTTCTTAATAAAACTTTTGTGTTTTTTTTCTTAATCGGATGAGAATTGGAAATGATCACTTAGATTTGTAATTTCTTTTAATTCTGTTTAATTAAATTCCTCAAAATGGGAAACCATATTTAATGTAGTGATTGGAAATGATTTTGTAAACATTTGCTTTCATTATATGTTAACTCCAGACTAGTTCCAAGTGCCAGCATGCCTCTAGTACTTGGAATCAAAACCACTCTGGATATCCAACTTTCCTGGGGTGTTTACATGTGTCCCATTCAATGCAGAGACAGATAAATATCCCTTTATAACAGAAAAGCCTCATCCACATGGAAATAAGCAATTCAGCTAACACATTTTATGTTAGTAATATTTGCTTTCTACTTCTTGGCCATTCATCCTGTGATTTCAGTTGAACTCCTACAGAAACAGTTTTCTCTCTGGCTATTAAGTGGGATTGCAGTCATCAACTTTCAATCAAAGTTGATCACAGTCATTCTTAAATTGCTAACTAACACTGTGACCCCGATTTTTTACAGCCTGCAGTTTCATTTTCTGAGGTTTCCTCTTTTTCTCACCTTCAGAGAGCTTCTCTCTTTGAAACAGGATCTCTCCTCCCTACATGAAACATAAATGCTGCCATTTAAATCTGCAGCCTTGTGCACTCCCCCCGTTTAAGACTCCTGACCAGAGAATCCAGCTCACCAGAATGTTGGTCTGTCCTTAACCCTTATGAGGATACCAAAGAGAGATTTGTCCCACACCAGATCTCCATGCATGGTTCTGGTGTCCCCAAACTGAGATGCTGCTTCTCAGCCTCCAAATACAGACCCCCATATTTTGTACTTGGGCCGTGTGGAGGAAGGAGCAAGAATATCAAATCTTGCTTTTAACCTGCAATCTTTTGCCAACAGAACTGTAATTTTGTGCCTGCTCACTCTATTTTGGAAGTGAAAAGACTTCATAAAAGGTGACACAAGTTGGCTTATGATTCAGCTTGCAGGTATTGCTATAAATACTAGCTTCCCAATATGAAAAATACTGGGTAAACTATCAATACCTTTATTTACATCCAATACTATCCCTCATTTATTCTGTTAAAACCAAGAGAATCAGTGATGGGAAATGCACTGCTTAAACTTAGAATCTAAATATGTAAGAAAATATCTTTTTACACTAACAAGAAAATTAAGATTATGTTTTCAATCCCTTTTCAGCAGAAACATCTGAGAAAGTATAAGGAATTTCCTTTCTTTGTACAGAAACTATTAGTTCTCTTTTTGAAGAATTTAACCAATGTAACTTGTGAAATTTAGCAAATGTACATGCTAAAATATCATTTTCTCAGAGTAAAAGGCTTACTGAACAATTTATACATCTTATTTAATGTAGCAGTTTTAAAAGAATAATTGTGGCGTGTGAAGAAAATACCATGTTTGTAGTCACAGAGAGTCCTGTCTTTATTTATACCAAGCTGATGCTTGTAATTATTCAGAATTGTTCCTGCTGTTAGCAAAGCTATTCTTGAGTCATTCACAGCAAGTCTAAAAGGAGTAGTCAACAGGCCACTCCTTGTTTACACCAGGCAGCCTGGAAAGATAAGACTTTGGACACTGTTGTTGGACCACCTATAATCAAAGAAAATTTGAAATTGGTTAAAGTATATTGTCCTCTAACATGAAAAAGGCCAAGGATAAACCTAGGAAAGCTTTTACCATAGTGTACTGTAAATCTTAATGTTGTTTTCCCGCTAACAGATGAGTAGGAAGGTAGGTAAAGGTTTTAGGGGCAAGTAAAAGTATGATTTTATGCATGGGCTATCTATCCCTGAGTGAGTCATGCATAGTATTTTAGTGTCCAAGCCTTGCTAATTTCTGGTTTTCTGTCTTTTGTGCATTTATTTATTTTGCTCAATTTTGTTCACTTTGGAACTTAATCCTTAAATTTTAGTGTCTATATATAGGTATTTAAACTGTTATAATAAGAACATTTTGTCAAAACACTAACCACAGTGAGTGGAATGATCAGTAATAAAATTTGGTCTGTGCTAATAGGCTGGCAAGAAAATGTACACAGGAAAAATGCCATTTATTTACCTTGATATGAAAACCCAACATTTAAAAAATAAATTCAGTTTTGTCCCTGCTGAATAGTAACTAGCTGAAACAGTGGTCAAGAGTTTCTCTCTTCAGTTGTTGAGGAGTAAGATTTTCTTATTTAGTCATCTCTGCAAATAAATACCTTCTTCAAATTAAAGCATTTTTATATCTGACACGGTAAGACAAACAAGAAAGCTTAAGATGCAAAATCATCATATTTTTCTCTAAGCAGTCAGATTTGTGCCTGTTTCTGTGTAATAAGCTGTCTTCAAATTTTGTTGTTTGCCAACTGTTAGAGGGCTGGTCTGGAAATGCCTTCATTGTGGCGAACAAAAATCCCTATACCATACCCTTGTACATTCTTGTACAGGCATAAATAGTTGTTCTACAGTTATCCAGTACTAGTGTGTAAGTGGGAGGATAGTTTTGTAAATCCAGCAAAGGTGTATAGGGATTCTGAGCAATCTTGACATGGATCAAACTGAGAAGAAACCCACATTGCTCTATTATTTGTAGTAAGCAATATGTTTAGCTAACAGCATTAGGAACAAATTACAGTCCACTCTTTCTGGAAGTAAAAGATGCTTCAGATGGACATAATATTTTGATGCTGACACTTTATTAACATGTTGATGATTGTTCTATTTCTTGACTGAAAATTTAATTAATCCTAATATAGTCAAGATTAAAAATGTGTAGGGTTTACTGTGTCCAAATTTCACCAGTCTTTGACAAAGAGGCATGCTCTTTGTTAACTCTTTTGTCCATAGACTAAACGTTTGTTATTCACCTGATTATAAGATATTTTCCATTTTTTTTCCCTCCTTACATTGAAATCACGGACACTGATAAGAACAACACACCTTGAACTGTGCACCTTCAAAGAGAATGTCGTGTGTTGAAGACATTACTTCAAGTTTAGACTTAAAAGATCATTTTTACAGAAATAAGTGAACTTCAAACCTGAGATTTCAGGGATGTGTCAGTTGTCTAGTGTATCTGGATGAATTTGGGCACCGGAGTGTGTCCAAATAAGTGAAGTGGACATTTGTATCAGTCATGTTCTCTTGTTCATTTTCTTATCAAGTTTTACCAGTTATGCTGAAAAAAGTTGGCATGCATGGGGAATTTTCATCAGTGCCGATGAATTTGATGGTTTGGATTTTGCAAATTGGAATAATTTGAGCTGATCTCGGTTAGGCACTTTCCTTGCCTTTACCTCTTCTTCCATGCTCTCGGAAAAAACATGAAAAAGACCATTAATAGTATCCTTTCTTTTCACTCTTCGGGTCAAACAAACCGTGACTTCCTTGTTCTGTAAAAGGTGGCTTCATAAAGTTTGTTAAGGATAGGATATCTTTCTTCAGTGAGTCCTCCTACATCCATATTCGAAAGGACCAGGTTCTCCTTTCCCAACCATGAATTCATCAGCTTGTTCTGTTATAGGAAGCTTGGTGGTTGTTTTTAATCTGAACTCCAGATTTTCTAGCGAGATTACTTCATACACTAGAGCAAGAAGTCCAACAAAACACTTGTGGAGGTGATGATACCTCTTATCTCAAACAACATATACGATCCAAGTAGTCTATTTTCAGAGGATACCTGGACCATTAGGATGTATTAAAAGGGTCTCTCCATGCTGCTTATGAACGTCAGTGCAAATACATTTTTGATAGCCAGGCCTGCATCTGGTGTATGTGATAGTTGCAGTTTTGGTCATGCAATGGGGTGAGGTGCTGGGACATAAGCATGACATGCCACAACAATTGGTCTGCAAAAGTTTATAAGGTTCACCATGAAAATTAAAATAATTTGTAAATTTACTGCAACATTTATTTGATTTTCAACAAACAGAATGCTGCAGTAGCAACAGCAGATACAATTGAGTCAACTTTCCAAGGAAAAAAATGAATACTTCCTTTACCCCCTTGTGTTTTGATCTGTCTAGTTTGCCATGAATGTGAGGTCAATATAACCTGTTTATATGGTTGTAATGAAAAGAAAGTTGCCAACAATAGATACATAGCAGTAAAAAATATCTATTCTGAATGTGTAGCAATAAAATTCCTTCTGAAGCCTTTTAAATATTTCATTTTAGCTACATTTTATTTGTAGGTTATTCATGGACCAATCCTGAATCAAAGAAGACATAAGAATTTTTTTTGTTTCTCGTAGATAATTGTACATACATCTGATGTAGATTTTTCTAGCTGAGTTCTGCTATTATTATATAAGATATTTACACTGGACTAGTCTACAGTTTTCCCATTTGCCTATTTAGCCCCTTGAATTCCTTTCAGCTTGTGCAATTCTGCTGGATCCTCAATCATGCTTTTTAATAGTTTCTCATTTTAGAAAAAGATGGGGCTCAGAAAGTCATCCATACTGGGTTTCTTATATTGCCAATTCAGATAATGCTCTGCAAATGTATTAGCCATTCGGTGACCCCAATACTACAACTGTAGGGCTAAACAGAACCAGAAATATTAGGAATGCATTTTATTCTTTTATTTTTGTTCTACATTTTAAATACCCACAAAACTGACAGTATAAAAGAATCTATTAATTGGACAAATCCTCCTTCTTGCAAAGGCTGTCATTCTACCTCCATTCCATAAATCTGTATCATTTGCATGGAGTTTAAACTTGTCTCATCTTCATTATGGATATTGGAGTCTCTTGGGCAAGAAAAAGAAGGATGAATTTGCTACCTAATGGAGGCAGGACTTGGAGAGTCTTTCATTAGCAGCAAAAGAACATTGTGCTGGACCACATATCCAGCATCCAGACGAGAGACAGGATGGGTTATCAGGAGGAAGAACATTCAGTTATTTCCACTTGCTCCACAGATTAGCCCTTTCCGGGCTAAACAATAGATTTAGTGTTTCTTGCTGAGAACATGAAAACCCCTGCATTAAACCTGATGGATGTATTTCATGTGCTGTAAAAAGATGTTCTCTCTCGAGAACAGATTCTTTTAAAAGTACTAATTGCTCTTATACTGTTGTCTTCAAAGGTGAAAATGCCATGCTAAAAAGTATTAATTTTTCATTGAGGAAAGTTATAGAAATTCCAGATCTAAATTTGAAAAATACTAGAAGATGCTTTTTTATTACCTCTGTGATAAGACCAAGTTTTAAGAAAGATGCAAAGTAGTTTTCAGAAACAATTAAATATATGAAAACTTTCCATTTTAAAGATGACCTCACCTTGAATATTGTGCACAGTTTTGGTCACCACAATATAAGAAAGGGATTAAGCTGTCAGAGAGTGTCCAAAGGAGGGCCATAAGGATGGTGAAGGGCATTGAGGGGAAGCTGTGTGAGGAGCAGATGAGGGCACTTGGTCTGTTCAGCCTGGCAAAGAGGAGACTGAGCAGAGACCTCATTGCAGTTCCTCCTGAGGAAGAGGAGGGGTAGACACTGGTCTCATCTCTGTGGTGACCAGTGATAGAACCTGAGATAATGTCCTGAAGTTGTGTCAGGGGAGGTTTAGGTTGGATATTAGAAAGAGGTTCTTCATCCAGAGGGTGGTTGGGCACTGGAACAGGCTCCCCAGGGAAGTGGTCACAGCACCAAGCCTGACAGAGTTCAAGAAGCATTTGGATGATACTCTCAGGAACATGGTGTGACTCTTGGGGATGGTCCTGTGCAAGGCCAGGAGTTGGAGGCTTGATGATCATTGTGGGTCCCTTCCAACTCAGAATATTCTGTGATTCTGTAAAAAAAATTATCTCTGTACCTGGTCTAGGATATTGTTGTCCTTTGCGATATTAGATTCTTTAATGAATGCAAATGGGTGGAATGAAAAATTCTCTAATGTTTCATAGATAAAAAAGCAAAGGTAAAGTTTCTGTTCCATGTCACCTCTCTTTCTGTTTGTGCTTACAAAACCTCTGTCACTCCTATTGTGTTGACAGGGTGCTGCTACTACTGGGGTGTAGAGTCTTCTAGTTCCCTGTCTTAGTTAATAAATACTTTTACAACATCACTGGCAAATGCTACCTCCTTCTCCAACGACTGTAAGTGTTGTGCTGATCACCTACTGCTGTGCTTGATGACTATGTGTCACCACCACCTTCTACACAGTCTGCAGCCCTGAGTTACTGTGCTTGCTCCTTGTTGGTGTTGCTCCTTCAGTTACATTGCACAACTACTTGATCTGTTCCAGACTGAAGCAAAAATTTATATCCGATGTTGTTGCTGATGGTTAATGCTTTCTAGCCTTTCTTCAGACCCTGTTTCAGCTAGGGCATTTCCCATCACAAGTTTCTTCAGTAGGTGGATATTTTCAGCTCATAAAGTAGTATATATTCTCCATATATTTATGAGGAACACTGTGCATTGGAAGAATGATTTTTGACAAAACTATTAATTAGTCTCTTACTTTAATTTTTAAATGTATTGCTACTATTATTACTCCTTAATTTTAAAGAAAATGTTTCACAGAATCTAATATACACACTGACATTTCTAAGCTTACCATAAATGAAAAAAAATCATTAGTTCTTTAGCCCAAATGTTTAGCAATCCTAGCCTGGCATTATTAAAAATTAAAATAGAAGAGTAATTTTGGAAAGGAAAGTGTGTAAGAAATTTTTGTGGTTGAGTTTTTGAGGGCAAATTAAAGAATGTGTTCTCATTTTAGCTGAAATTGTGAAAACAGAGATGCAGTGAATATTGCCTCTGTTGCTGGGAGAATATGGGAAGTCTGAGCCAGAGAAGTTCAGAAAGGCTTGACTGTTGGGTGACAACACAATACTGAGAAGAATTGGCATTACTCATTGCTTTTTGATACCTTTTTTGTTTTTTCTTCTTGTTTCTCAATTATGCACTATCTATTGACAAGGGAGATTAATCCTTTTTACTTCTATGCTTTTGACTGTATAACGCCTCTGACACACGTAGTCTCAGTACCTATGTATTGGCATACATGGCTTGTTCTGTCATAAAGTCGTTTCCTTGCTCATTCTTGTCTATGTTGGCCTGAAAGAAACACTTCCTTTTGTATATTAGAAGCATTTTAACCTTCATTCTTAAAAAAAAAATGGTTTAATTTAAAGAGGAGTGAATGAGCATGGGAAGACACATATCATCCGTATTTAACTGTGAAGTAGATTCTTGTTCCTCAGTCTTTGTTGGCCTAACTTTTTCTCTAGTTTTAAAGTGATGTTATTTTCCATTAGCTGAGGGTTTATCCAGGAATAATTTGTACTTGTCTGTACTTTCTCTCTTAGTGCTACACGTATCATCCTTACGTAAGGAACTAAAAAAATCTGTAAAATCTTAACACATTAATTGTTAAAAAGTGTTGAAGTGGCTGTTCCTGACAAGGAAAATCCCTGATGAAGGAAGATGGCATGAGGTATGATGGAAACATAGGGAGAACTGAGCTTAAGGACAAAAGAGCCCTTATGAAGCACTGAAACCAAGAAATTCAAATCATAATGCTCATTTTAAGAACTTAAGGTTACTAATAAATAATGCTTTCAGCTTTTGCCTGCCTGAGATCCTTCTGCCATAAGAGAATATTTTCACACTGTTTTGTTTCTTTGCAGGAGTCAGAGAGTAATAAGTTATGTTCCCTATATTCCTTCCGAAATACCTCTACCTCACCAAACAAGCCCGACGAAGGAGGTCGTGACCGCAGTGAGTTAATGACCAGTGTTAATTTTGGAACGCCGGAACGCCGCAAAGGAAGCTTAGCAGATGTGGTGGACACACTGAAGCAGAAGAAACTAGAAGAAATGACCAGGACTGAGCAAGAAGGTATGTGTTGGAAAAGACTGATACTGTTTCCCTACCCTAAAATCCTATAATTTTTATAGCATAAAGGATGTCTTGGGCATCAAGAGCCATAAAATTGCATGATTGGCAAAGGCTAGGATAAAGTTATTCACAGGTTTCCATGGCAGTGGTAGTTTGAGGTCCTTTAGGGATTTTAGACAAATACGCCAGTTTTTAAAAGTTTTTAAAGTTGGTTGTGAGTCAAAGCAAGAATGTTGGATTAGGTGAAAACTCAGCCCTTACTTGAAAGGTTATGATGAATTCTCAACAGGTTGTAGAGTTGTGAGGGGTATTCTTCAGTGGTATTTGTTCTTCTTCTTTTAAAAGATAAATGTTTATTTTAAACAATAAGAATGAATAAAACACGAGCTGGTTTTTTTTTGCCTTAGAAATTCTCATCTTTCATCACCCTAATGACCCAGTGTCTGTAATTAGGAGAATGGGAAACACTTTAAAGTCTAAAACTATATAGTTCTGGCCTATGTAGCTATAATTGTGCAGTCTGCTCAGATATTGTTACAAGTATTAAAACGGAGAGAAAAATGAGGAAAAATCTTTGAATGCTGAGATAGTTTATGTATTCAGTCCTCATTCAGATACTTTCACTGACTTTGCTAAGATTTTGGCCATGGCAGGAGCCAAGTAGAATTGGAGAGTGAGTTTATCAGTGTATCTGTGCACATGGTCAGGGCCCATCATGAAAATTTCTTTACATATCAAGTAGAATGAAGTCTTGCTTGGTTCTGCAGTAATACCTTCTAGTCTGTGTGCTCATACATGAGTTTGAATCAGTGAAGTTGTGAGAGTAGGAGGCTCTGAAATAGATAAACATGTGGATTCTCTTAGTTATTTTACCAGTGTTGCTTTGTGGCATTAAAAATAACCCAGGAAGATTATTTGTAATGTAGCAGAGCCACAAGGCAGTAGAACTTCGTGATTCATTTTTTTTTTTTTTTTTTTTGAAATATGAAGGAGTTCAGAATTATTTTGACTTTTCAATTTCATGGTATGGTCACAGTGCACTTCAAACAGTGCACTTTAGGTTAGGTTCCCTTGACTCCACGTATCAATGTAGATTTCAATTAAAATTGAAGCTGATACAATAATATGCTTAAATATGGGCTAAAATCATGTAGGGATGGAAGTGGGCTTTCATATTTCTTGGCATAATTGTTAAATGCCAGTACATAGATAAATGTGTTCTATAGGTATCCTTTCTGAAGCTGGTGAAACATCTCTAAAGAGAGAATGTCCCAGATTCTTTGCTACCATCTGTCTGTTTTCAGCTGTAAAGATCACTCTTTCAAAAATTTCTTAGATTTGGTAGTTAGACTTAGAAAACTATTTTAAATATTACTTTAGCAGAATTGTTTTTTGCAGTCAGTAGCAGTCGTTCAACACTCCATGCTAATCAAAGGTCTTGGCTCCTACTTTGCTGTGGGAGTATAAAAGTTGCTGTTGATTATATTGACACCACTATTCCAGGAGTATACTGAATGGTGTGCTAATAAAAATGTGCATCAAAAAGTGTAAACACAGTATCTTAATGTATGGATTCAAGCATTTGATAGCTTATTTTTGTATGAATTCTCTAGAATTTTCAGCGTTTCCTCTGCATTAGTACTCATTAGTTGTTTTAAGAGAGGTATGTGCACAGCAGAGAGATCCCTCTCACTGAGTTGCAGCCTTCTGTGCTATATTTTCTCATCAGTTGTGAAATAAAGGTAATTTCTGATCTATAAAGTAATCTTGCCTTTTATGGACCGCATTATACTGGAAAACTATTCTAAAGTCTGCCTGTAAGTTCAAAGGTATTTGACTGTATCTTCATGTTTAGATTAGATATTCTTCACCGTGAGGGTGGTGAGGCACTAGAACAGGTTGTCCAGAGAAGCTATGGATGCCCCATCCCTGGAAGTGTTCAAGGCCAGGTTGCATGGAGTTCTGAGAACTCTGGTCTAGTGAAAAGTGCTTCTGCCTATGGCAGTGGAGTTGGAATTAGATGATTTTCAAGGTCCCTTCCAACCCAAGCCATTCTATGAAGTTATGTTAAGAGCTTAACTATGTTAAGTTCTTCTCAGTTCATCCAACATTTTCTGTAGAAAAAAAGGTTA
This sequence comes from Manacus candei, assembly GCF_025592945.1. Classification (NCBI taxonomy): domain Eukaryota; kingdom Metazoa; phylum Chordata; class Aves; order Passeriformes; family Pipridae; genus Manacus; species Manacus candei. The sequence continues at coordinate 7,521,512 of NW_026138108.1, forward strand.
CTTACATTTAGCAGAAAAGAATGAATAATTGACTGATATTATATAAACTAACACAGAAAATCATTAATAGAAAGATTGGAAATTCTTCAGGATGTTACACTTAGAAAGTTCAATGTGTAGATCAGGAATACCAAAATTCTTATAGCAGGTTTGAATACCTATTTCAGAGGTTTCTCTGAATTAAAAAGAAGTAAATTCTCCATACTTGTTTAAGTAAAATAAAATAATATTTTAAAAATTTTATGACTCTGAACTTGTTTTAACTCTGTGCAGAGTCAGTTGGAGAAATGAGATCTGAGATTATGAAATTGTTTTGCCATCTGATAGTGTCTTTTAAACAACCTGATTAATAGCCTGGTCACACATATGCTACATATGACGCTCTTTAACACCTACATTTTAAAATATGTTTCTGTGCAATTTTTTTCTTAAAATGGTACACAACCAATGCAGCTGAGGAGCTCTTAGTGTACTAAGTTCTGATCTGTCACAAAATTCCTTACCCGAATGAAAAAACACCTGCTGATTTTTTAGCAAATAGAGAGCATAATATATATTGCTTTAATGAATGGAATGGGGAAAAGATGTGTATTTCCATTGTATACTATTGTGTGGGGCTTTAAGTCTTGCATGACTCCTTTAAAAAAATTTAATAATTCATGTGAACCTCTTTTGTAGAGATGACCTCCATGACCATTGATGTAGCTGTGGAATTTGGGCTAATGTACAGTCATATGTCAAAGTAATTGTAGAGTTAGAAGTGGAGTAAAGAACTTGAGCATTCCAGTCGTCAGATCTAACCCCCCATGCGAGTACAGCAAAAAGTCTCTTTTAATATTATTATATAGTCACTTTCTGGTTCATCTTCAGGATCTGAATTTGAGTAATATGACTTGCTGGGGTTAAATACTTAAATATTTTGTGGTATACATTCAGATATTAGGTGTCTGTTATGCTTGTATATACTACTTGTGGTCTCCACTGTACCTCATAACATTGAAAAAGAAATATGTACTGAGAGACTTTATCATGTCTAAATAGATATATTTAATCAGAGTCCTTTGGCTTCTGAAAACAAGTTGTCTGATGAGAATTTCATCTGAGCAGCTGTGACTGAGGAGGTCAACAGGCATTGCCTAGGAGAATATGGCCCAGCTGGCTAAATCTGGTTGTTGTAGTGATTTAAATGGTCAAGTGCTGCTTGTAATCCAGGACCGTCTGTTTGTAAAGGGAAGAGTGAGTGCTTCAGCATAATGTACAGCTGTTTTAATCTCTCTTTAATAGTAGTGCTTCAGCCAGTGTCATGTCTTGTGTATGGTACTGGAAACATGAACGCCTCATGCAGGAAGGTACATACCTTGGGTATGTTTTTAGCATTATTTGGAGTCTGAACAAAGACTACCAACATAACAGAATAAACAATATTTTTTTTGATTTCGGGGTCCAGTATTTGCATTTTTTTGTACATTAAGGCATTCTTGTGTCTTAATTGGTAGTGATTTGGAAATGAGAAAATTGATGAGAATGTTGTAATTGAAAAAGGAAAGAATGCTACAAATATTTAGAGTTAATTTGAGTATGTAAAGACTTTGCTGACTTGTGTTCTCATAAGACAGAAGAGATCAGAAATGAACAGGTGTCTAATTTAATCAACAAGACCAGACTCTAGGGCCTCTTGGATAACTTTAGTATATTCGTCTCGGTTTTTCTGTGAGCAGAAGTATTGTTTTAGTTTTTTTTTTTCTTTGGAAGTAAGTATCCTCCAGTACAATCAAGTATTAAACCTCTATACAGCTCAAATGAAGAGTTTATGTTAGATAGTATGCTCTTACTGCTTCTTTCCCTTTCTATCCCCCTTCACTAAAAGACTTTTCTTTTTGAATATTGCTTATATTACTTTTGTGAGACAGATTTACAGCCTGGGCCACCTGAATTCTAGTCTGAGAATTGGCTTCCAGACAACTATCCTACTGTACTTCATCATAAGCCTCTAGGAGCAATAATTGGTAGTACACATCTTGTCTGTAGCTAGGAGAGCAGATTTCTCCCTTTCAGATCTGGAATGCTAGGTTGGCAGGTCAGCTGGCACTTCTGAGCTGGAAACTGGGCATGTCATTTCTGCTAAGTGCTAAGCCCTCATTACTCAGGGCCTGGATTCCTAATTCACTTTTGACCTTGATTCTGAGCAATGTATACAGTATCATTTTTCAACCAAGTTCAGTTCACAATTCTAGCAGAAGCTTTTTATAAAGTGATTCCCATTCTTGTTTCCTCCTTGAAGACCATAGTTGAATGTTCAGTGATCAAAGATTTTTATGTGTGCATGTTGGAATAATGAACATCTATATAAAGAGGAGTATATTCATAAATTTCCATCTATTCTCTGTCATGTGCACCTGTTTGTACTCTCTCTCTACGGGTGGATATATGTAACTCATAGTCATATATAATATGTCTAAAGATATCTAAATTAAAAATTAAGGGTTCACATGTATTAATAATTTTATATGCAGTAGGGAAAAAATCTTACTGCAGTACTCAGTAGTGATGGTTTTTCTGATTTTTTGTTTTGTTATTTTTTTCCTCCAGGTTCATCAGTTAATAATAATTGAAAATTTTTTGTTATATTGGCTTAAAATAGACACTTCCCCTATAAAATGTTCTATTATTCCAGTAAGGACAGTATACTCAATTATTGCACACACAAATATGTACATATTTCCTGTTAATTTATTTGGGAATGAAGAAACTTAAACTTTCCCATACTGTGTTTTATAAGTGGACATTTTGGTTGTAATTTTGATTGTAATTTTATGCAGGGTTGTTTAGTTGTTGTTATTGTTATTATTGAGGTTTCGTTTGGGTTTTTTGTTATTGTTGTTTTGAGTTCTTTTTTAATGGAATCTGTGCATATTATATTAAATGAATGGAAAGTTTCTGTTTTGTATTCTTTGTTTTAAGCCTGTTCTCAGCCACAACTGAGAACAGAAAGTGTTCAGACATAAACAAACATATACTTGGTTTTAGTATAGTTTTTAGCATAACCTTTGTGGACAGTACATGTCAGGAGTTCTCCTTTGTGGATCAGTCTTAGAAGTGAACTGTTGACCATTTGTGGTCAATGAATATTTTTAAATGTTTTTCAGAATTTTTACAGAGATTTAGTTCAAGTTACCTGTCTTGTGGTGTGCTGTATACCCACATTTTCTACTGACAGTCATGATCCTTGGTTCTCCTAATACACTTGGCATTTAGAGACCGTTTATAGACCCTTGTTCTTTATTATTTTTTTTTTATGGCTACAGATATTTTGTTCTCTTTCAAGGCTTTAAAAATGTTGCTGTGTTTTGCTATTAGGATTATCCAAAGTAATGGTTAAAAATGAGTTAATACTACTGTTTTCTTTTTTTATGATATCTATTAAATTTACAAATGACAACTGGCATTCCTCTCAGCTAGAAACAAGCCCTTTGGATATTAAAAACCCCACCCTCTTCAAACTTCTTTCATCACCTTTGAAAAACCTTGTCATCTCTGCTAGGTACCACTCTCATCGTGTTTCCTTTTTCTTCTTAAAAATCAGTTTTGCTAAGTAAATTCAGAATCAGTTATGTGTATGGTTAATTTAATACTTATCTTTCACTTGCTTTTTTTAGAAGCCATATATGACATCTAAGATGAAGATTTTTTCTTCTAGACTCCAAACATGCTTCCAAAAGCCCAAAGGTCCACACAATAAATAGATGACTCAGATCAAGTTAAAGGAGAGATATGAAACACATTTTCTTAAATCACTGTTTACTTCAATTACTTACCTCTTTACCAAATAATTAAATGCAACTTACTCTTTCTCTCTCTCTCTCTTTCTTTTTTTTCAATCCAATTACCTTGGTAAAAGCACATTGATTACTCTTTTTCCTTGCAATATATACTGCCGTTTTAGAAAAAGATATTCTTTTATTTATAGATGTTTTATAGATCATAAAATGTCTAAGAATTCATTTATTGAAGTGCATAGTGAATTCCAATATCTCAATATGTTAAATTAAAATAATATAAGACTTTTTAGGAACATTACCACAAAGAAAGTGTTTTATAGGGTTATTTTCTGGTAACTAAAAGAATTTGCAGCTTTTTTTTTTCATTCTATCCGTTGTATTTGATTTTTCCATCAAAAATTCATTCTGTTAAATTTTATTACAATTTTAATGAAATTTCGACTGTAATATGTGTTTACATATTTCTTTTTTGCAATGACAGACCCAGTGTGTGTAACCATACTGTATCCGGTCATTAATATTTTGTCTCATATTTTTATTTATCATTCTAGGTTTGTGAAGATTTATGCATTTTTGATTTTTTTACTTTCTCATATTCTTTAAGTCTTTCAGAGTACTGTTTTGTGATTAAATGCTATCTCACAAATTTTATTTAAGAAAGTGGCACATATTGTCATTTTTCCACCTTATCTTTGCATTTATTATCTGGCTGCCTACACTAAAGTCTTACCCAATGTTGTTGCATTTGAGCATCTAGTCATTACTCAAAGGTTTTGTGTTGATATAGTAATTTTTCAGTACTTTTCAGTATGCCTCATGCTACATTTGAAAGCTTCACTTCAGTTTTCTTTGTTCTGAAATTCATTCATGGCACACAAAAAGAGTATAGTACAGACTTTTACATGGGTATCGTGAAGAATGAGACTTACATGAATAGGTTGATAAATTGTATAGATCATCTGTTTTGCTTTAAGGTTTTCATATCTCTTCCATTCTTAGATCTTATTCAGCATCATCATCAGGAACCTGGTTAGTCTGATAGTAGCCATGTGAGAATTTGCCAGGCAAAAATACACCTTGGTTGCTACCAGGCAGTTACCTAGGTGTAGGACCCATGGGATTTTCTGGAGCTTCTACTTTTCCGGAGGTTCAGTTTCCCGATGCAGGTTGTTCCTCTGCATATCTACAAAATTGTTGCTTTTGCTGGTAAAGAGAGTTGATCATATTGAATCCTGATGGGGGAAGAGTCTGACATTCAGGACTCAATTCTAGCTATGCAAATTCTTTATTTTTGGGTAGATAATTGCTCTCACCATTTTGAGATACTTACATCACATTGAAAAAATGTCTTTATTCAACCCAGAATATTTGAGATGAGTAAAAATCCTTTTCATTAGAACAAATGAGCCTTCACCCTTTTCTCATTTTCTCTGAATTTGAGCGGTAGATCAGGACAGATTACACTGAAAAAGGCTGAAATATTCTCAGTGCCAGCATCTACTGACCATTCCAACCAGTTCTTCCCCAGCAATTGTTTTCTAATGTCCTACCTTCAGGAATCATCTCACCTTTTCTTTTTCTTTAATCCCACTCTACACATTTTATTGTGTGACAAATTGTGTCCATGTTTCCATTTTATATAATTTTCTGCGCTATGCTACTCCACACTTTTGTCTCCTTTTTAGACATGGTAAAACATCTGCTATCTATACACTATTTGTATGATATTAGTATTGTGAAAGCATTATTAAAATAGCATATCTTAAAAACTATCTTTTTCCTAGGGGCAGTAAGAAGGGCAAGTTCAGTGTGAATAGGTACAACTGACACTGAGCTCTGTGGTAAAGAATGTGAGTAAATAGCTGTAAAAATATGGTGAGTTGCTTCAGTTGCATGATCTTGGCAGCAGAAATATAGATTCAAACTTCATTGGTTTCTGATGTACTGTGACACAAGCAATGTTATGATCAGATCATGCTTTAAAATGGCAATTGAAATACATTTTGTAACCATCAGGTTAATAGTAGGGACTAGACTGCAATACTTCCCTTCCTAAAATTGCTAATGTAAATATAAAAATACAAGGGAAAAATGGGACTCAAACATGGCTGATCTTGTATGCCATTGTATTTTCCAAGTTCTGTAAGGTGAATGGCCTCAGATTTCTTTGGTGATGAACTTTAGTTTTAGTTGGTTTTATTTGCTTTGCCATTCCTGCTGGTTTGCAACAGGGCCTAAAAGTGCTTTAAGTGCTTGTGACTGAGGTAATGAATGAAAATATCTTTCCAGCACTGAGAGTATTGCATTAGACTGAATAGTCACCTTACTTGTAAAAGCACTATTAGAGAAGGGCAGCTGTAAGTAAGGATAACGATTTGTGTCCAGTGCTTATTTACTGAAAATTGTAAATGTATTATTTATTGAGAGCTCTCCAGACAGTGCTTGTCAGAATAAAAATGTCAACTCTAAGCAAAACGTTATAATACATAATAAAAATGCTAGATACACACTTTAGAGATACAGTTAATTAGATCTGCTTTTCTTAAAGAAATGACAGTAAAAATGCTCAGCAGCATATACGTTTTAAATGCTGATATATTCCTTATTTTTCTATACCATATTTGGTTTAGATACCTTGTCATTATTTAAAAATAATTTTGACAACTTTATTTGGTTGCCACAAGAGAGACAGAGGTACTTTCTCCTGGGCTTCACGAGGTGGCTGCATGCTCAGGCTGTCTTCATCTAATGGAGAGAGCAGCTACTTTTACCTCTGTGTTTTATTCTGAAACTCCAAGATGCCACTTGTTGCCTCCAGTGAAAGCAACAAACAACTATTAAGATCAGTCTTCAGCCATGCTAATTAACCCCAAATAATATTGTGTTAAGGAGGCTAAATTCATTCAACATCACTGTTACTTTTGTGTATTATTAAATGTGAGTAGGAATTAATGAGAAAAAAAGTAGTTTTTTTTTTTAATTTAAGTATTTTATTTAAGTATTTTTAGGCATTTTTATTTTCTCTGAAATTTACAATGGGAAGAATATAAGCTTAAAAAAATTTGGAAATCTGCTAGAGTGTTTTTGAGTGTGAGGGAGGGACTTGGCTTTTGAATTTATCCTTTTTACAAAGAACTGCTCAGTTCGGCACCATAAAATTTAGTATGTCATCATTAAAAGCAGCTTTCTTCTCTCAAGTGTATCAGCCAATATGAGAAAAAGCCTTATATCTATATTCTCCTACACTCAGTTTGCTGTGGGTTCCATAGAATCAGAAAATCACAAAGTGGCTGAGGTGAGAAGGCACTGTCCAACCCCTCTGTGCAGAGCACAATCACCTAGAACAAGTTGTTTAGAGACATGTCCCATCAGTTTTTGTATATCTCCAAGGATGGAAACCCCTCAGCCTGTTCAGTGTTTGGTCATCCTTACAATAAGAAAGATTTTTTTTCTTATGTTTCAAGGGAATTTCCTGTATTTCTATTTGTTCCCTTTGCCTCTGAGGCTGTCGTTGGGCACCACTGAGAAGTGCGCGGATCTGCCTTTGTTACTCCTGCCATCAGATATTTGTATGTTATCCCCTGGGGCCTGCTCTTTTCCAACCTAAACACTCATGGCACTCTCAACCCCTCTTCATATGAGAGATGCTCCAGTCACTTGTTTGCCTTGTGGCCCATTTGGGAGTCTCTCCAGTATGCCCATGTCTTTCTTGAACTCGGGAGCCCAGAAGTGGACACAGCACCCAAAGTGTGATCTCCAATATGTTTTATTTTAAAGCCACTGGTTCTGCACTGTAGGACTGAGCTGGTGCCCTTAAATCCAAGAGGGGCTTTATCAAGAACTTCAGTGGTGTGTGCTCAAGCCCTGGCTGTATAATTTGAGTTTTCATCCTGTCTGTGTGCTCTTCCTTCCTGGCGTGTAGCTGATGAGTGCAAAGTGAAAACCAGGAATAAAAACATAAGTCAGTGTTCTTAACTACGTATTTCTGTGCTTCATAAATGTGTTTTGGATTGTGAGGAATCCTTCTAATTCCCATTTGTAGCCAGGCTTCTTCCTTGTTTACTCATTGGCATGTTGATCTCCAAAATGAAGCAAGAGTTAGTGGTGGTTAATGTGTCAAAGCCTCCCACTTCTGTCTTGCTTTAATAACGTAAAGAAGTGGTGGTGTTTTTGTAAAGTTCAAACTGTGATATTCTTGAAAAAAAAAGTGCAATAGTCCTTGTTAAATATAGTCTTGAGGGCAAGTACTGTGTAAACATCTGCAGAGAGCTCCTGTTAGCATTGCTCTGTCCTGACTAGCAGCTCTCACTCTGTTGCAGTCTTGGGTCGGTCCTTAACATGGGCTGCCAATCAGTAAAGCTGTGCCAAAATGTCTTGTTCTACAGCCTAGCATTTTGGAATGTATCTAATAGCTGTTTTCTTTTATTAATCATAATATATTTTTAGTTTTACTTACATAGGTGCCCAGAGTTCCTGGGCACAGTGCCCTATGTATGAATGGCTGTTTATTTTCATCTTCCTCTTTGTTAACTGTTTTACTTAATGCTTTACATAACCATTTGCCATATTTCGACATGAAGCTACAATGCACTGCTGCCTGCTCACATTTCTTAAAGAACTTGATGTGACAACACCCTCTACAGTAAATCATGATCTTCACTGAACCTAAGAAAACCCATCTTGAATACTCTTCTGTCTTTTTATTTGTTCGAAAATGTTGAAGAAAGCAGGCTCTTTCACCCATCTGGAAGAAGTCTGAACACTACAGCCTAGAGAGCCTGTAGTTGCACCAAAACCTTTGAAGGCTCTGTACTGAATTTCTTAGTCTAATGCCACCTTAAGAATGAATTCTGTTTGCATTTATAGCTGTGCTGTATGTGTCACGGGATATGCATGAGGACAGGATTTGGTTCTTCCTACTCTATCTTAAAATTTACCTGCATATTCAATATTTAAAACAGCTCTGCTTCTCAGTGTAGGTCTAAGCAGTCCTTATCATATCTTAAATATGTAACAAGCAGATTACTTTTAAATATTTACAATGAAACAAAAACTAACACATCGGGCAGAGGTTTGTTAAAATGTCAGAACTTGCCGTAGTAAAAAATAAATATTGAACCAAGTTTATTCCTGAGGTAACTCTATTAATTTCAATGGAATTACTGCAGGAGTAGTTCTGGAAAAAATCTGCCTAGATTTTATATCATAATTTTAATATTTTGTTACAGAACTTTGAATAACCCAGAAATAATTTTATAGATCTGGCATGCACACGCATCACTGAGTAAAATAAGATTCCTTCGCTTCAGTTTCTGTTCCCTCTGTGGATGTTTGTGTTTTAGCTGTTTAAATGTGATTGTTGCAGCTTTGTTAATAGGTTTTGTTACATCTGCAGTTATACTTGTAATTAAAAATTTAGTTGGAGCATTGGTTCCACTAGGTTTCAGTGTATCTGGTGTTTCTGTGATATAATGACTAGACAAAGAATCATGTCTGTTGCCCTTTTGTGTCTGTGTATCAGGTAACACAACAGACAGTGGCCAGACATATGACCTCAAAAATCAAACCAATTTGTTAATGAACTAACAAGGCAATGTAATAAGCATCTCTATTCAGTCATTTTCCTCAGCTTTCAGTTATTCCTTAGAGCAAGAGTAGTTAGTGCTGTATCAACAAATTATTTGATGACAATAATTTGGCTGATGAGAATACAAGGAAAAAGCCACAATCTAATTAGAAAACACTGTATATTAGGTGGCAAAATGTGACTAATGTTTTATCTCTAATTGTAAAACTGCAATTTGCGACTTTTGGTAGTTAACGGTTTTTACACCCCCCCCTTCCTTCTTTCTGCAAAGAAAATCATTAAAAAAAAGGCCAAAAAGAGACTACAGGATTTGAAACACAGTGGCCCTGAAGTGATGGGAAAATGGCCAAGGTGTCACAGCTAATTTCTGACCCTGCTTTATGAGTTCTGCTGTTCCTTATTCCCCTTGTCAGTCTGTGAATCCCTGAGGCTGTACACACTGGCCTAACATCACTCAACTCCAGTTTTATATCCTCTTTTAATAATGTTGAGTCTATTCTGTCCAACTTTGATTCAGACAACCTGCTTGTCTTGAAAAAGTGATATATTTAATCAGTGGCTCTGTCTCCAGCATAGCTCCCACTGCGTGAGACTAGAGCCAAAGAGTAGTGCAGTGGCCTGTCACTTCTGTTTGAATAGGTAATGTGGAGCCGCTCAGCCGAAGAGACAGGAGCTGGAACTGCTTGTTAGGACACATGATCAAAAGCCACTCTCTGCTTTCTGCCAATCAAGCCTCATGTCGCCTTGTGGGGCAGACATTAAATAGATTTTTCTGCCGTACACTGTGGGCACTTTGCCAGTTTGACATGTGAACTGTTACAAAAGATACTAGAGTTTCCACTTCTTGCTGACTGCTTTTAAATATTACCAAACCCTTGCTGTCCAAAGTAGAATATTTTAAATAATGGATTATGATAAATCTCCACTACAATTAGGCAGTCTCCTTCCTGCCCCCAATTGTTCAAAGATATTTTTAAAAACAAAAGTGTAACTTGGCTTCAGAAAACAAACAGGCGAACAAAAAAAGTGTTGAACAACCCTATGGCACATAGATTTGAACAGCATGATTATTATCTGAGAATTATAGCGAGTTGTTGCTTTCACTTGTGTGATTTTGAATATTGTTTCTATTTTTGGTCTTCTTACATTATTTAATTAGATTTTCCTAGTTGTGATCATAGCACTATTTTATTATTATTATGTTTATGTGGGGGGATATTAAAGTTGGCCTTTTTTTCTTCTGTAAATGAGGTTGAATTTATTTATTGTGTTTATTGGCTGCCGGTGCAAATATAAATGTCTTAAAATGGCTCTGTAGTTGGTTTTCGTTACACTTTCCCTTGGTTTTTTCTCTTTGTCTATTACCCTTCATAACCACCTCAGCTCTTGTGCCCATGGCAACAAAGCTCAGTGGTTGAGGCTAACAAAGATGACATTTAAGCTTTGCCTAAGTAATGAATATTCTTTTGTAACTTCCAGGGCCAATGAATTTGTGTCATTTTTTAGAGGTCTCCAGTACCTAGAGAACTGCTTCTATTTATGTACTTGTGGTCATGATATGCAGATATTTGCTCCCTTGTGCTTGCCTTTCCTGATATATCTTTTCCTTTTCTTCTGGGTTTTTTTTTTTTTTTTTGAGTAAAACTTTTTTTTTAACCAAAACATACCATGGCAATCTAGTGGAATTCATTTAAACAGTGAGCTACACATAAACAGCTGCTCCTTCAATAAGCCATTCTTTATAATACCCTTATTACCTTCTAGTGTCTCAAATTCTGATTAGTCAACAGTGCTGATTACTGTATGGCATTCCACTGCCCATCTTCCTTCTGCTCAGCTGCTCTTGTCTTAGCTGTTATGTGATTACAACACAACTTGTGCATTGTTTCTCCAAGTTGTTCTTCATATTGTATATCTTTAAAAAAACAACTAAACCCTCTCAAAGAGATGGAAAAAATTAATTTGAGTCACTAAGAATTCCCTGAAATTCTGTGAATTGTTTTTGTATGGCTGTGATCCTCATAATATCCGTATGCTCTGCAACTTTCTAGTGGGATGAGTAAATTCTTCAGATTTACAAGGGTAGTCGATAAATAATGTCCAGTTAAAAGAACTTTAGAAAAATGACAGTTAGTTATTGAAAGTACTTGTAATATATCAGGACAGGAAAGGCCAAGGACTGCGTTTTTTAAAAAAGAAAACCACCGAAAACAAAAGCCAAAAAACACAAAGGGCTTTGGCCTGGCTTTGCTTTCACAAAAACCAGTGGGTTCAAAAGTCACTAAGAACAGAGCAATGTCATGAGAAAGCAGTTTGGAAAACGTACCCCCAGTAATACATGCTGAGTTTCAGAAAGGTGTGTGACGGTAGAAGGAATGCACAGGATGAAAATGGGAAGGGAAGGAATTGTGTCCCTGGTGCTCTGGATCTCCAGTTTCTGGTCAAAGCAGCAAATGCAGAGGTTTGTTACGGACATTAAAACTTTTCCAGCTGGTTTATAGGTAAATAGTAGTGAGGAGAATACCCTTTCTGTGGCTCCTCAAACCTGCTCAGCTTCCTTTGGTGCAGCCCCTTAGAATCAAGTCCTGGTGAGTATGAAACGCTGACACACTCAAAATGCAACCCCATTAAAGGCCTTAAATCTGTCATTGTGCTCTGGAGCCTGTTCTGAAAATAGCAAAGCTCTTTTTGTAAATTAAAATCGGTGTGAATGGGAACAGATGTTGACATGCTTTACTTTATCTGCAGGGATCCCCGTCAGGGGGGAGAGGGTCAGTGAGGTTAGATAGCAGGAATTACTGCAAATGTGCAAAGGACAGGATAGTCTGATACAGACATTGTCTCTGGTTTTCCTAGAGAAGCAATAATATCCAGTGGTTACTTCTCGCTGCTGCTAAGTCTGTATATAAGGAAAGATGATTGTGTAACACCTTTAACTCCTTGGAGAATGCCGTCCCCTTGTATATCTGTTTACACAGATAAAGGGGAGGGATGCTCAGCCTGTTTTACAGAGTTGGTGTACTCGGTCAGATCCAAATTCCAAGTGATTCTGGGTGACCCCAATTCCCGTTTACTTCCATGTTACCTGAGCTCACTCAGGACCTTGTGGAAGGTGCTTGGCATACCCTAGGTGAAACCTACCAAAAATTGTATTCAGTCTGATAGTGGATAGCTTTTTTGGTGTTTCAGCATTACTTTTTAAGGCTTTGGGTGAACTCTCATGTTGCATTAGTGTCATCGTCAACTTTTAATAGTTTTTGAAATAAAAATGTAGTTCTGTTCTGAAATGTGCAATTTATTAAATAGCTTGCTAGTCAATCTCAATAAATTCTTGTTGAAAATTTTTCCCAATTTAAAAAAAAGATAGCAAAGGATGAATTTATTTATAAGAACTGTAATAGTTTCCCTCAATTCCTTTTATATTTTAGATTACCTTATAATTTTCTAAATCTACATGAACAATAATGATCAATTTTGTCAGTATTATTCACACCTTTTATTAATTTAGCATAGATGAATAAATGTGAATGTTGTGAAGAGTTGATTGGGAATAGATTTTAAATCTGACAGTTAGATTACAGGGTACCTAAGAAAAAATGGCTCTTTCACTAGGTACCTAGTAATTTAATTCTTGTTTGAAATTATTATAATTTATTACAGTGTGTGGGTCCTAATGAATGTCTACTATTAAATGAAAAGGAGAAATTGAAATTATGAAATTCTTTTAACTTGTATCTTAAAAATCTTCTTAAACAATTCAGTACATATTAATAAGCAATGTGCTTTTCTTTCCCTTTTTCATGAATGTAAACAAAAACATTTTTACCAGTACATAATCACATTAGATCAGTGCTGCTGGAGATTCTTACTTAGAATCAAGACTATCTTAAAATAGAATGGAATAATTTTATGTAATGAAAAAACCCCAAAGTTTGCTGTCTTGATTAGGCATTTAGACCTTCACATATGAGTCCTTCTTGAAGGAAAGCTCAAAATCATTCCTGGCAGTTTTACCTTTGAATTGCAGATCTGTGTATTTGCTGACAAATTAAAACTTCTCAACATTTTTCCTACTGAGGGAGTCAACCATCAGGACATGAGAATATAATGCACATTATACTTTTACTATCATTATATAAAATTATTTTTCCACTTTCTTTATTGGTTTCCTTTTGAGAAGTGATTTGGAGAAATTGGTAAAAATGGGTAGGTATTTCCAAATAAATGTAATAAATAGATTATAGTGACATTTCAAATAAGTGATGGAACAGAAATTGTGTTAAGAGGGTGAACAAGCATTAGAAAATTCTTAGATACAAACTATGTTAGTTTATAATACATTAGTTCACTTAAAATTATGCCACTAATGGAGTTATACCAGAATAAAGTATATTTCAAGAATAGAAGGCCTCTATTTTTTTCTGTAACATACCACAGTATTTAAAATTATGTGACTATTGTATAAGCACCTGATAAATAAAAAAAGGTTAGAGGTTGCAGTAGAAATTTCATTTGTAATTACACTGTTTTCAAACCAGTAACAGTTGTGGCCTTTGGCATTCACTAGTTTCAAACTGGCTCAGGTTTCTCATCTGTACTGGTTTTTTTGTAGTTCTTCTACATCTCTTACTGTAAAGGATTTCCATTATTATTAAAATATGAGCAAGCATCTTTCTACAAGTCAGAAAAATACTCTTCTAACCGGAACAAGTCATTAGGTCTGCTTGCCATTTGTTGATTATTTTATTTAAGTGGAAAGGAGCACAGTTACTTTCCTTAGTGAAGTCAACTTAGTATGAGTAATAAAATATTACCTCTGGTTACCTGTTGCTGTCTTGCAGCTGACGGATGGAACACCAGTTGGATATTCCATTTTAAGGTACCAAGGATGCATGCTTGCATCCTTTGAGGTACATGTGTCTTTTCCTCTGGGAAGAGCATGTGAGGTATTATTCCACTGCTTGTTTCCTGCTATGTGAGAAAGGAAAAGAAAAAAAAAAAACCAGAAAAAGAGAAAAGAAAGGAAAAGACAACAGTAATAGAAGGAAAATAAAAAAGAAAGATAACAAGAAAATAGTAAAGGAGTGGGACTGTGACTTTTCACTTCAATAATTTTTGCATTTTTATCAAATAGATATTTTAAGTTCAAGTGGACATGGCTGAAATAGGTATTTTTGAAAGTGACCTGGCTTTGGTACTGTAGTTTTTTTCCTTATTTTCCCTCACCAAAATAAAAGGCACCCAAAATCACCATATTTGAAGACTACATTAGGGACAGAACAATACTGGTTATATTAACCCTTTGTGCTCTTTCTGTACACAATTGTAGTGAAGAATTTGTTTGTCTATGAACTTTGCTATTTAGCTGATAGGATTTTTTTGAAGCCAGTAGTAGAAAAGTGGAGACTGAACAGAATTTGTTCTTCTCAAACTTCTAAAAATACTCGTGCGTTTCTCATGAGTTAGGAATTTTTATATGTTTACTGTTCTTCACTATAACCAATTCCAACAACTGCCCCGTTACAGTAAAAAATTAGGAGTATGCTAAGACATGAGTTGAAAAACCCTTAAGAGCTAACATTTCAAAATATAAACACGAATTAATGCTAATGTCATTTTTTTCCGCAATTTCTTAGGCAAAGCCTAGCTATGCAGGCTGTTTATTAAAATTTGTTTCAGTAAAACATGTAAGTACTATGAAATTAAATTATTTTATTAAACTTGCAGTTTTGGTATTATTTGAACCTTGAACGTGGAAATCTGAATGAGATGAGATTAAAAGGTTTAAATAGCTTTAAAATTATATTTACATTAGTGCAATCTGTCCTTTTTAATACTAATCTGCTTTTTTTAGTTGAGATTGTGTTATAAAAAAACCACCCAGAGCACGTTTAAAATGGTCCAAAACGTTTGCACTATGAAGCTTGTTTGTTCGTTTCTTAATCAGTCAGAGTTCTCAAGGAAAAGTTCAGTTCAGATATTAGCTGTACTTCTTAGAAATGACCTTGTGGGGTAGAGAAGCATGGCACAGTGGCACTTTCCAGCTGTACACATGGTATCCGTCGGGGTACAATCATGCTCAGTCCCAGCACCGCAGGCTTGGACATATGTTGAGTTTTATTTCTTTCTTCTGACATTAATCCTATTCACCAGCTGTTCTGCCAGCTGCCATTCTTCAGCTTGGAGATTACATTTTGGGGGATACCAACAATCGCCTAGTTGACCAGTGTTCTCCCCACTTACTTTAAAAATGATTGGAGTTCTGGGTTAGCATTACTCAGTCTTTTTTACTGCCTGTGTCCTTAATTGTCTTTGAATTCTAGACTTGATTTATGATCACTTTGAATACACTGCAGAAAAGCCCTCAAAAGAGCTCTGATTTCTACCATACTGGTAAATCTGTGCTTACAGAAGAAAAAAAAAAAAAAGGTTTGCAGTTAACATTCTGAAAGCTGTAATTAATGTTACATGCACTATTATGTAAACAGCATTAATTAGTGACAAATTCTTCTGATAAAAATCATTTTTAATCAAAAGAATATCTTAATTTTTCATTTTTACATGAGTCTATTTTAAGAATTTGCAGTTTTGTAAGAAACTGTTTCACTAATCTAGTTTGAACAGGCTATTAAATCTCTGCTGCACTCATAACATATACTAATAAGTCGTATAGATTTCTTAGTTCATATTCCAGATGATCTGTCCATAAGCAGGATGTTAAACATCTGTAGTTTAAGCCTTCTGGGACTAACAAATGCATTAATGCTGGAAAGAAATGTGGCCTGAACAATAAGGTTACAGACCATGTGGTAAAGAAACAACCCCGATATCATCAACTCAGCACATACGGTGCCCTGTGCCTGAGTTCTAATACAGCAATGAAAGAACAATGGCAGTTTTAAATTGTGTCCATTTATAGCATATATTTATCACATTCATATCAGTAAAGACAGAGAATCCCACATTCATCGTAATTATTTCATGCGGCAATTTAAAGATCTTTGTTGCACATTCTTCACAATTGAGCGAAATTGGCTATTAACTGGATAAGGTTAAACTAGAAAATAATGGTAAATATTTATTACAAGAATATTCAATTAATAACATGTATTCTGCATTTCTTTGCACAGCCAGTGATTATGCTTAGGTCATATAAAGCAGACATTCGAATTGTCCAACTCAGATCACACTTTAGGGAAACAGTAGCTACATTAATAAAACCCACCCACCTTGATTATTTTCGCCTGTTCTCTTTTGCATACTTCACATAATATTCATTTAATACAGTTATAGAATTAAGATACTGATAGTTAACACAGATAAAATATTTTTTAAATAGGAGTTACTCTTGACTTCTATCATAGTCAGGAAAAGTTCTTGGGAGGAATAGGGGTGGGGGAGAATCCTAAGAAATATTCCCAATGAGATAATGTTCCAGACTCACCAGTAGTGAACCCCCTTTACTAAATATGGCCATTCTATTTATAGAAATATTCATATTTTCATTGGTGGCCAAAGCACTGCTTATAGGAAAACCTACAGGTGACTAATAGGAGTTGCTCACTAAGTGGAATAATGAATAGTATTAGGTGTCAATTAAATCAAGCTTCCCCGAGGTGCAGGTGCTCCACAATGTACTGACACATTTCAAGTAGCAGCGCCACTTCACCCATGCATATGAACAAGCACATTTGCATATTAAAAAGCTGAAAATTATTTAACTGAAGCAAAAGTCTTTTAGAGATGATGGAGGTTATTAAAACTGTTGACAAGAAAGAAGGTAATTGCCTGAAAATGAGAGATGACATTCTGCTATACACAGGGAACGTTGTTTTTGTTGTATTGTGCAGCAGTGCCTGGGTGTATAACCTATTACATTGAGATTGCTCCTATGCAATTAGACCCTTTTTGTCCTCACTTCAATAAGGCTATGATTATGAAGGATTGAAGAACACTTGGCATATTGAATGTCTGTTGTTTTTATAACTTCGTCAGAAATGACAAAACACGTTTTGTGTCCTGTTTTTTCTTTGTAGGCTTATTGATTCTGTGATTATAATATTCATAAAAGACAATGTGTTCATGGTTGAACACTGTCATTTATACAGGTTTTATTTTTTTTATTTTTGAGCATAGTACTTGTTTGAATGCCAAGGTGTTAGTCAGAAAGACGGGCATATAGAAAGTAAAAAATGAATAGGTGAGAAATTTAGCACTAGTAATACCAAATATTTCTATTAAAAGTCAAATAAAAAGCCCATGTATTTCAGGAGTGTCTGCTCAGAAATATTCACCAACTTGCAGTGAATTTACTTTTTATCTCTCAGCAGTGATTGTTTTCCTATGTGTGTTCTTTGTCCTGACTTTCCTAGTGATAGCCTACAGAAACTGCTTGAATTGCACCTTGCAAGGGGCAGGAAAAATTGTTTCTGTGCAAGCCATGAGTGAGAAACTTCATTTAGCTCACATACTCTTCTACAAGGAAGAAAACAATGAAGCTTTCTTTTATGAAGCTCTCTAAAGATAAAGGTGCCTGGCAGGCAATACCATTTAATGCTTACCACCTAAATGGTCATTTGTGGTGGGATTTGCAAAACTGCCTAAGAGATTTGGATGCCCAGTTCCCATTAAAGTTAATGAGAATTGGCAGCATCCAAATTCCCTTTGCAGCTTTGAAAATGTCAACCAGCCTTTCAGTGTTTGTGATCATGCTGTATGTTAAGAGAATGTTTCCTACAAGCTCTGTTTTTGTTAGGTTTTCTATTATGTTCCAGGAGTTGCCTCAGAATCTGGAGAGAAGCACAGTGATTGCAGTGGCTTGCTTTGAGTCTGGGCAAAGATGTTAACCTTTCTGCTTCAGATACCCTGTCTGTAAATTGGACACCCTAGCACTTTGATTTGTGTTCTTTGGTATATTTTGAATTAACTTATTCGTATGAAAAAGTATTAAGACTTATTAATAAGAAGGTTTTATTTCAGTCTTAGTGTCCTGGTCTGTTGAGGTGTGTGAGACATGTAAGACCCTCATCAGTCTGAAACAGTTTTAAATGCATTAAACCACAGAACATTGTAATGATATAAATTATTTATGATATAATTGATGTACTTAAACACATAATGAGTCATGAGGATAGATGATCCAAACTCAAGTAAAAGTATGTCATCTATTAGTATTAAGTATCTTTTCAAGAATGCATGATTTCCTTCAAGTTGTGGCTTTTTTGTATGTGATTGCATTTTAATCTTTTGTCAGCCACTGGATGCCATATACTTGCAGCTGACCCTTTCATGAAACCACTTATTTACTTTGATCTCTGAGACATTGGAATTATCTGGTTTCTTAAAATTACTTCGGTCACAAACGGAAAGAGTAAAATTTACGTTTTATGGGACCAGTCTTGCAGTTCTTGCTTAGATAATATAGTGTTATGCCTCAAGTGTAATGAATTGTTATATTAAAGATGCTAGTTGGACTTTGTGTCATTGTGAGATGCCCCCACTGGAAGAGATTTTCAAATGGCCCTAGTGTTCAACAGCTCTTATTCAGTCACAAAAGAAATGTTTAATTTATTAAAACTTTCAGCACTGAGAATAGTGGGAACACTTTGGAGAAATTGTTCACATCTTTTGAGTGCTTGAAAGATAGTTGAACTTTCTGGAAAATGTAACTTCTTGCTTCTTGGTGTAAATACATGAGAAAAATGGAAGCTCAGCAACTGTGACATAGTTTTATTCTATATAGTTTAGTGTGATACACATATTGAAATATGTATATTTCAATAGCTATGTATTCAATATTTGATGTTTCATTGCCTTAACATCTAGTATTCTTTTCAAACAAAGAAAATACAAAATCAAAGAAAACACTGATCTATTTGTTTCAAGGGAGTGTACTGCTTACTAGCTGTAGAGAACCTCTATAGCTTGATAAAATAAGCTGTAACTTCAAACACAGTAGCTCATATATTGTACTATAATATACTGTGGGAAGGTTTCTTAGCCAGGAGAAACGATAGATGACTGTTATGGGCCAAGAAATATAATTTGATAGGTCTTGTGTAGAAACCATTATGGAAGTCTTTTAAAACTAAAAGTAATCTCACAGATTTCACAGAAAATGAATCAGTTTGCATGCTATTGAAAATTAATGTTTCTAAAATAAATCTTGTTTTAGCCAACAAACATTTGGCTTCAACCAAAAGGCAATCAGGGAATGTTCTTTATGCCATTAGTGAAGCAGAGCATATGTTTCTGCTTTATTGGTTGCTGACATTAAGCATACTGATTTACTGGTTTGAAACCGATAGTTGGGCTGCTAGGATTCATTTAATTTATATTAAGAATTAAGTTTAAATTTTCTGAACTTCTAAATTTTAGAAAGTTTTGTCTTTTTTTTTTTTTTTAATTATTACAGAGAGAGTAAGGAATATTCTCAAATCAGGATCTCTCTTTTATGAAGCTGGGCAAACTCCTGTGCTCTGAGCTATGGAAATGATGAGAGCGGTAGCTGTTCATTTGTTGGACTGTCAGTCAGTGGGCAAGTAGGGAAAGAAAAATGACATTAAACCCAAGTCTGCTGAACCCCTGTGCTTGCAACCACTCTGAAAGCAGAAACCATGTTCATTTTGAAGTGAGTAGCCACATGGAGCTTGGTGAGCTTTGCAGACTTTGCTGCTGATTATTATATGGTTACCTGCACTTACTGAGGACAGGGCTCATGGGCTCAAGAGATCCCTGCTTGGCTGGGGCTTCTAATGTATGGGGTGACTACTGACACTTCTGGCAACTCCTTGTTAGATTTTGTGTCCCAGACTTCCAAGATAGGAGGTACGTCATTGGCTTTGTGAGCTGTGGTGGAAGGACCCACGAAAAGGCTGTCTGAGTATGATGAGAAAGGGTTAAGGTCTCCAACAGAAGTAGCTGACTCCCCCTCAGGGAGGCTGTGAATTCTAAAAACATATTTGCAGCTGGTAGCTCCTGTATTGCTTTGTCTGAAAGGTATTATGTAGCAGCCTTTTTTCTGATGGAAATGATATTCAGCTCAGAGTGTCTTGACTGTGTAGTTGTGTTTACTGCGAACATCCTTTCCAGTGTCCCAAGAGATCAGTTGTGGTTACTGACTTTGGATACCTAACTTGAAACATAATGGGACTGATTTTTGAGATATGTTCAGCACTTATAACTTTAACTTCCAAAACTATTGGGCCCACCACCAGCTTTGAAAATGAGATGTAATTTGATTCAAGCAACATTCCTAAAAGTTCTGTCTATTTTTTAAATACTACAGTTGTGTATGTATCAGTTTCTAGCTATAAGCAAGAGATGTATAAATAAGTTACATAAATATTCAATGTTCATAAAATACATGAGTTCTATGTATTTCAATTCATCTGGGCAGTAAAACCCAGCTGTCATTAAACATCACTTTTCCTTTTTCAAATGACAGTTATGAAATGGCAGACTAGTCATTCTTCCAAAGACCCAGACCTCAGTTATTGAGATGCTCAGAAGCATCTGTTGATTTTGCTGTGCCTCTATTATGCCAGGCTGAAGGTGCTGTTGATAAAGCCTTCCGAACAACTTTCCCTTTTAACAGGGATCAAATTCTCTTTATTAGCATGAAAAAAGAGAAATAGCTGTCATTTGAACTGGATAACAGCTTCTTCAATTCTTACTAAATGTTTCTGAAATCTCAGGGGTCAATAAACACTTCCTTTCTTTTCTGATTTTTGGAGGTACTAGTCTGATAAATGAAAATCTATATGTATTTCAGTGTAAATTACACTTTTTTCCTGCCTATATTTATGCAGGAAGGATTATTTTTTCATTTTAATGGATTTTTTCTTTAATCTAACTTAAGAATGGAATGGTTGAGAACTCTTTTACTATTTTTTCATAGACATATTAACAGAAAAGCTTAGGTCTCAGTGGAATACAGACACCCAAACTATTGTTTAGCTATCTAACTCCCAATTATACAAATGGCAATTAGTCACTTAAATCACATTTATATATCTGAATAACATCAGGGATTTGAGCTAATAGATCTTTATGTATGACACATTTCTTACCTGAAAGCAGACTGAGGGAGGGGAACAAAGGCAGAAAGAAATATAATGTCTAATGAATAGATTCCTAGGTGACTAGTCTGGCTGACTATACAGAACATTTATAAGTGTCTCAATGAAATGTTTAGGAAAGTAACCTCTGTCCTACTTATTAAATTTTGACATTTCAGAGATACACCTGACACTTTTGATTTCTCAAAAAGATAAGTTAAACAGAGAGCAAACTCTTTTGTGAGGGTCAGATTTTTATTTGGTATGACTCACAAAAGATTCTAAACATAATATTTGTTTGCATCTTATTTTATTTTATGGCTTAAAACAACATAATTTTTGAATGACACGTATGGGCAAATCTGACCTCTGATGAACAAACTCTTGAAATTTGTCTGAATAACTGCTTGAAGAAACGTACAGGTCCAATTTGTAGGTTTGTTTTTTTTTTTTTTTTCATCTGTAGATTGCACAAAATCTAAGGAGGGGCTTGGTAAGCAAGATATTTTGGCTACTTTTGGGTGATGATAATAACTGAAATGAAATTCTGAGCCCCACTTGGAATAATTAATTATTACATTTTCCAGCCATGAGTATTTGGGGCAGCTCTTTTCTGTCACATGTAATCATGTAATACTCATTATGAAATTATGGTCAGGATGAGCTTAATAACTTTGCATTGTTTTGTTTTCAATTCAGTTATCTCTATTACACAATGTTATTTTTCAAGTAAATTTTTTTTAAAATTGTCGTTTGCCAAATTTTCCTGTTTATGAACTATTCAGAGATAATTGAAATTGCCTGTTTCTCACATGTATCCTATTCATGCCATCTGCTACCTGAAATTTAGCTTGGATGCTTGCCATGCAGTTGTAAAGGGTTTTCAGTTTTATTTATTTCTTGTTGACCATATGTTGTTCTTATATTTGTGTGTGTTTATATCATATATATATATATATATATATAAAGACAAAGCATTCAATTATCTTGATTTAACTAGTTTACAGCAGATATTTTTACCTCATGATGTCTCAAGTCCAAAATTAATTTCTTTCAGATTTAGTGAAATTTGGTCTTCATTCATGACAATAATTAACAACTACTGAATATGGCATAGTTCTGAAAAAATATCAAGTCAACATTGAAAGTATGTAAAAGTTAAGATGGTGTCACTGAAAAAAAATACTATTGTGCTTAAAACTGTTTATATTACCATTTTGCAAAATGATTTAATTCTTCAGTAGTTGTATGAGATAAAAAGATCATCTTTCTAACTGAGAAACAGAGTAACGAAAGAATTGAAGGGCCAATTTTTATTAACCCACTGGTGTTTTGGAAACCAGCATGTTTTGCAGGAGTTTGATGATCCACTTTGATATTCCTATGTTCCAGCCTCAATCTGGTGGGGTGGACCAGCTAGACTAGTCTGTGTGACAGTCCAGTAGTAAGCAGAGCAGTTTCTGCACCTTCCTTATGCTTACATGTCAGTTTTACAGTACACTGAGATTTTTTTGAGATAGTTGGAGAGTTGCTATATTTTCCTTAACACCAGTTTGAACAATAGCACTGTGTGAATATAGGTGCACAGCACAGCTGCGGGTTGATTTGTTATGATATTTTTCTTCCTTTGTGCAGTGAGATGGTATAATTTACTACTGGCTGTATCACTCAGGAGTAATGCTTTCTCTATTTGCTCTTGGAAATAAATTTTATAGCAGGTCAGCCATCATATATCTCTCAAATTATTTCAGAAATGCATGTTTGTGTTTGTAATATCCATTCTGTCTGTGTCAAGGGCTGATAAAAGTGCCCAATAGCAGTGTGGCATGCACAGAACCTTCACCAGCCCAGTCACTATGAGTGGGCATGCATGCTGGCTGGATGCTCCTTTAAGGTTCCCAGGGGCAAAGTATTGGAAGTAGGGTCCGAGAAGAGTCATGGCTTCACTTCTGTATCTGAGCATGTATAAAAATCTGGCTGGTTAGAGGGAAGTGTTAGACTCTGTCTGCAGCCTCACTGGCTGAAGCAAAGCTACTCAGAAGATCTTGCTGGATTCATGTGCTGCACTGTTGCCTTCAAGGGAATGGCATGTGTTTCAGTCAGTGTTGCTGAACATTGAACTGTCATACTTTCACAGGAGAGAATGCAAAAGAGTTAGTGAAGGTAGAGGGGTAAAGCTTAGTACTCTACTTCATTGTCCAAAGTATTCATGGCTCTCATATGCATATACTCTGCAAATAAACTTCTGAAGCCTTGTGTAGAACAGTATTTAATACTCTTAAAACTGTTTAGTTCTCCATGAAAGTCTTTAACATCACTTCTGAGAAGAGAATCATGCCTGCTTTGTACTCATTGGCCCAGGTTCACTGGCCCGGAGGTGTCACCTGTGGAGCCTGTCTGAGCAGAATACATCTTTCAAGAGGTACAGCAGAAAAGAGTATGTGCTGACATAAAGATTAGATGATCCTAGGCAAAGGAGAAAGAAAACATAAGAAGCCAAAAAAGACAATAGAAATATTAAGCAAGAAGGATACATTTTTCCTAATCAAGTCCAGAAGGAGTGTTTGCAGATTGGGTGCAAGGTTTAACCCCACAGCCAGTTTCACCATTGGAGACCACTTTGTTGTATGCACAGAACCCATCTTTCCTCTTTCATACATGCAGAACTCGACTCCCTAAAACTTATGTGTTACATGTATGGATTAGAATTATTTTGTATTTGCTCACTGGTATTTAGCCTGTGGTCGCTTGACAAGTGTGGCATTTTTAGGGTAAGTGCTATTATTTTTTTAGGCTCAGGGTTTACAGTCGTCATTTCATTTGGAAAATGTGGACAGGATGAATGGGTTTGTTCCTTTTGTAGGGGATTACAATAATACACGGAAGCTTGTGAGTGCTTCTGACAGATGTGCTGGCGGCCTGCCACTGCGTGAAGGGTGCGGCTCTGACTGACAACTTGCAATTATGTGATGATGAATGGTTCTGATGTGTGTTCAAGAGAAAACCACTTTCTAGAAAGTGAAAGTTGTGCATACGGTTCCTATAAAGTAAGTCTTAAGAAAGGCCTTAACTTCTATTTTTTGTTGGGATAACCTATTTGAATCCCCTTTTCTGTCAAACTTTTTCTGGTTTTGATAAATAGGGGCCAAACCGAAGTTTATATGGGGAAAATTAGCTTTGGCCCGTTTTGGCTTAAGAAATGCTTTATCTGCATTTTTAGTCAAACTGACATCATCACTGTAGAGATATACAAATGCATACACACAGAGAAATACTTAAATATATACACATGACTTTGCAGTAGCCAACAAGTTCATCAAAGAAAATCCATCGAGCAAAAAACCACTTTTCTGTCAGGGGTATAATTCACCCATCAGTAGGACTGCGTAGCTCATGTTAGTGTTAATGGGAGTTTCAGCCACACACCAAAGACACAATGTACCCACAGAGGACTTATAAATGATCCCTTTCTTTGCTAGATTTGATCCAGACTTTTTTTTTTTTTTTTTTTTTTTTTTTTTGCAAAAGTCAAAGTCAGAGTCTCTGAGCAAGGAGACGTAAAGAAGGTCCAGTATAGGGACGGCACCTGACACCTTGGCCCTGGAAAGTTGTTACAGAATATAATTGATGTTGGTTGGTTTGGTATTGTTTTCCAATGTATTTAGTAGCTGATACGAATTGTCTAATTTTGGGGGGATTTTATGGGTAACTTCCTGTGATACTGTGAATTGAAACCAGAACACCTGCAAAACAAGAGGAATTGGGCTTTAAGATTAGGATGATCCCCACTGGTGTACTGCATACAGTTCCAGTGTCCCAGCATAAGAACTACATGGAACTGCTGGAGCAAATCCAGAGGAAGGCCATGAAGTTGGCAAGAGGACTGGAGCACCTCTCCTATGAGGGCAGGCTGAGAAAGTTGGGGCCGTTCAGCCTGGAGAAGAGAAGGTTGCATGGAGAGTTCATAGCAACCTTCTAGTACCTGAAGGGAACCTATGGGGAAGATTGAGAGGGACTCTTCATCAGGAACTGTAGTGATAAGACAAGGAGAAAGGGGTACAAATTGAAACAGGGGAAATTTAGGTGAGATATTAGGAAGAAATTTTTTTACTGTGAAGGTGTTTAGGCACTGGAAGAGGTTGACCAGGGAGGCTGTGGATGCCCCAAGCCTGGCAGTGTTCAAGGACAGGTTTGGTTGTGGGCTTAAGCAACCTGGTCTAGTGGGAGGTGTTCCTGCTGATGGCAGGATGGTTGGGACTAAATGATCTTTAAGGTCCATTCCAACCCCTTAAAATTTTATGATTCTATGTGCTGTCTGAGCAGGGAACAGGAGGTTGTAAAAGTTATGTTTAAAAAATAAAGAATTGAGCAAAGTTAAGAGTATGTGTATCTGCCCATGTAGCAAACATATATTTTTGGATGAAAAATTAGTGGTTTAAAAGTATTTTTTTGTGGTTTTCTGTTTGGCCAAACTCTACCCTTTTGGAGGACTGCTGGTCCTTGTCTGTGGTACAAAGGTGTGGAAGCTTCTTCAAAGGAAAAAGAGCACTCTTGAGTATAGGTGAAACATGTTCATGATATTAAAATTTTTAATTTAGTCTTTGCAAAAGTTGCCATTGTTAGAGAGAAGTTGTTGAGCAGCCTGATCCAACATGGTGTTTCCTGCATGGCTTTGCAGCAAATTATTATCATGGTTTTCTTATTACATTTGTTGTCAATATTCGTTCTTATACTCTATTCATCTGTTTAATAAGCATAAGGTTTCTACTACTGGGGCCTGTGTCTCTTGTCAGTATCCATACTATTTCACTAGTGTAAAAAGAGTAAAAAAAACAGTAATCAAAATGAAGGGGAAATTTTAATACTATTTTTGTAAGTAATTGCAAAAAGTAATGGAATGCTGCAATTTTTAAATTCTTAAACATATTTTCTGTAGTCTTAGGTATTGAATAGGTCCAGTTAATAGTTTTCAAAAGAAAGGAGATGTTATTGTCTTTGTGTCAAAGTTCACGTACATACCATGGTATAGGCTAGTACACTCATTAGGGAGTTACATTTTGCTGAAGAAGGGAACAGTTCACTTCCTATCAGCTAAAAGGCTTTTGGACAATTCCTGAAAATATCTGAATGTGGGATAGCTCACAGAAAGGAGTTGTTGTTCCTACATGCATGATTTTGTCACATTTCTTCTTACATGCCTAGAACCAGAAACTTTCTGAACTTGAGAATCTTGAGAAATATCACAGTAGAATTGAAAAAAATTCCCTGTGACTTTCAGCATTCCTGGACTGTACCAGCAGCTCTGGCACCTGCAGTGTCCACTTTGCCTTGGGAAAACTATGCCTGTGCATACTGCCTTCACCTCTTCGTGCAGGCAGAGGTTCAGTGTTTGTGGACCTCTTACTTAGGCTGAGCAGTTGTTTCAGTTCAGATAGTAAGTTTATGACATGCACAACTTGGAAAGGAAAAAGGACCAAAACCCCTGAGATTAGCTCAGCTGGTTAGAGAAAGGTGCTAATAACACCAAGGTTGTGGTTTCAATCCCCATGTAGGTCTTTCATGTAAGAGCTGGACTCGATGATCCTTTTGGATCCCTTCCAAATCAGAACATTCTATGATTAAAAACCTCTAGTTTTTTTCACGGCCTCTGAGTTCCGAAGAGTCTCTGAGTTTAATAGAAGTAATTCAGATGTTTTATTGTAATTTTTTGCAGGGGCCTCTCTCAGAAAGTAGGTTAGGTGCTGTACATGTAGCAGTAGTAAAAGCAAACAACAATCCTTGCCACAGAGAGCTCTCAGTCAAGTCTTGTAATAGGAGAGAACAGGTGAAAATCTGATTGGTGAGGAAAAGTGGGCACTGCTGACATTGACGTTAGCATATTGATGTAAGGAGCAGCAGTCACAGTGTGCCACCTGCCCAGCCATACATAAGGTGGTGTAAATTATACCTTGCCCATAAATAAGTGTTTAAAAAAAGCTTAAGGAACCAGAGACGTGTAACTTGCGATGTTTGAGATTCTGCTTTCCTAGTGCTCATGATTATATTAATAGTGTAAGGGCAAATATGGGAGCAGGGTTCAGGCAGCTTTGCAGCCCAGAGATTAAAGAGGTGATTAGTTGACAAAAAAGATTGTACAGTTGTCTAAATACAGTAAGTTTTGTGGGTAATGTCAAGATAAAAAGCGTAGTAAGATAATTTTCATGCGGAGTAAAGACAATGAAACTGCAACCAAAGGGTAAGAGATTGATGTCAATTTTAATGTATGTAAACACAAATTCGGTGGACCAAACTGTGAGCACGTGGAGAACCTGGCAGCAGCCCAAACTTCGGCTTTTGGCTTGATAGTAACGAGCCTTTGCATTGCACATTCAAACAGTTGTGGCCACACTACTTTTTCTGTATGAAGTCCATACATACATCCTTTGTATATAAAGGATCTAACCTTAGAAATCATGCAGTGTCCTTGCTAAAGAAACTCTAAAAGGAAGTATAAGTATAGAGTTTAAAAGAATAATTATAACAATTAAGAAATATATGATTGCTGTTGTGAATTTCATTTTTCCTTGAGTACCAGTGCATGAAGTACATTAGTCTGTGATTATTGAATGCAAAAGGAAACAAACCTTTGCCTGTTATTCATGCACTGAATTTGGTATTATATTTAAATTAATAAGGCAATATTAGACCACATAGCAGTCTACAACTTCTCTGTGAGGGCAAGAGGAGGGGCAGGTACTGGTCTCTTCTCTGTGGTGACCAGTGACAGAACCCGAGGGAAGGGTCTGAAATTCTGTCAGGGAAGGTTTAGATTGGATAGTAGGAAATAGCTCTTGCCCCAGAGGGTGCTTGGGCACTGGAACAGGCTCTCCAGGGAAGTGGTCACAGCACCAAGCCTGGCAGAGTTCCAGAAAGATTTGAACAATGCTCTCAGGCACATGGTGTGATTCTTGGGATTTTCCTGTGCAGAGCCAGAAGTTGGACTTGGATGATCTTCATGGGTCCCTTCCAACTCAGAATGTTCTGTGATTCTGTGAATATAATAATTTATCAATGTACTATGTCATTTAGTATTCAAAAAAAGATATTTCCTACCTGTCCTTTTCTTTGGACTGAATAATTCTAGGATCATAAATGAGAACTTATAATTGAGTAATCTTTTATTCTGATATCATGGAATTTTCTCTTGGTCCTAAATATGAAAAAACCCCAACATCTAAAAAAATAAGTCTGTGTTAGATTCTTTTTAATTGGTGTAAAAAATATACCATAAACCAACATTAAGCTACAATTTCAAAATAACTGTGTAAAATTTCATGCATGGTTACATTTTCTGGGGAGTTATGCAGCTAAAATTCACCTCATAAATTTAAACTGTTATAACTGCAGAGTCTGGATTAAATGAAAAAAAGGCAAGAAGGCTAAATGCTTAACAAAGAAATTGTGTAAATTATCTTTGTTACTTGAAATACAACTTGTAGTGAAGATTGTGGCATAATTGAGCTCCATGGCCTGTTTCTTGCTTGTAGTGAGGAAGATTCTGGAAAAGAAAGGTTGTTTAGTAGCAGAATAGGAAATAAAGAATAACTTGAAACAAATAGTGTGAACTTACTGTTGTTACCCTTCTATGTAGCTATGAAGATTTAATTGTACTGAATATGTTTTAACGTTTTGGGTAGCAGATTAAGTATTATTAAATCTCTCAGTTTACAAATGACTTTCATGTTCTTGGCTCTGATATTGATTGTATTACTGTGTTACATATTTTGGGAAGATGCTTATGGTGATTCATTTTTCCACCAATTTTGGTGGCAAAAATTATTTTCTGCTGTGAAACACAGGGTCCATTAGTGCACAGCAGTGTGACAGCACTTTCTCCAAGCAAACAGGGGAACCTACACAGGTCTGTCAGCCTGTACAGGGGGGGTGTCAAGATCTGCTCTGTCAGGAGAGCAAAAGGGGCTTATCCTGTTTTGCTGCACTAGGACAGGGTGCAACATGCACTCTTCTATTATCACTAGTGCTTTTGGTTGGTGAAGTGCAGTGCGCAGGAAATATTTCCTGTTCACTCTGTCTTTAATTAGGCAAGATCAATACCCTTCAAATTGCCATTGTTTCCAAATCTGACCACTAAATCTAATTTATAGAAGTCTGCTTTAAAGTTTTAAACCTGTGCTTTAAAACTTTTCGTTTTGCCCCATGTCTTCCCAACTGGTGAAAGTTTTCTTCAGTTACTCAACAGAACTTAAAATATACGAAAATTAAAACAATTT
Source organism: Manacus candei (assembly GCF_025592945.1). Classification (NCBI taxonomy): domain Eukaryota; kingdom Metazoa; phylum Chordata; class Aves; order Passeriformes; family Pipridae; genus Manacus; species Manacus candei. Next base: position 7,551,207 of record NW_026138108.1, read on the forward strand.
TTGTGTCAATGTAGATGATTTTCTTACATGATTAAGCAATACTTTTTCCTCAAGAAAGATTTCTGATTCATCCAGTTCACTGACAGGATGATCCTCCACGAATGTGAAACTATCCAGTAGCTTGTTATGTCCTTACTGGTCATTGAAACCTTAATGCCTATTAATTGCTTGTCATTTGAGCTCTGCTCTGAAGACATGGATATTACAAAATTGGCTAGTGTTATTTTCAGCATGTTCTGTAAATGTGCTACAAATAAATTATCTTCTCCAAACTTTTGTAAAGAGGGAAAAAAAGTGTACTCAGTATGCCAGCTTCACAGGTGTGGGACTAAGAGTTTGACTTTAAAAACATCATTGATTTCTTGGTTGTTCAGCTTGAGGTGTTTAGGCCCTGAGTCTTTTCTGGGGGACCTAACTTTGTGCAGCAGTTTATATATAGTTATATATATTATAGCCTCAATCTTTACATTGACTTTACATTGACACAGCTGCAGCTGTGAATGTTCAGCAGTTCCCCAAATAAAACCCCAAGTTTTTTTAAATTGAGCTCCCAGAAAATGAAACTGCGACCCATCATTTCTCCTCTGCAGTTCCCTCCCTCATTCATTTAGTTTCTTTGAACTTTTGCAATGAAATATAGACAATGACTGCATGGGCAAAAGCCTCATTTGCTCTGCAGTTCCAGTTTATGCCTTTGTCTATGATTATCCCATGTACTGAATATAGCAAGAATCCCATACAAAAATTTGGCATATTTTTGTTTTAATTAAAAAAAAAAATTAGAGAATATATCATAAAATACAGGGGGGCTGAAATAGAATTTCCTGGGTAACTGTAATTCTAAGATTTCCGTATCTTTCCATTCATTGACTATACAAAATTAATAATGTTCCTTTAAATGAAAAAAATGATGACTAATTTTCTGCTCCATGTATATAGGGAAGTGAAAATGCTAGAATATTGTTCTTGAAGATATTAGTTCCTTCTTTTCTTAAATCTTTGCAAAGATTTGTAAGAAGCCATCTATTATTCCTGAAATATATACCCATGACAGTATTATGTTAATGGTTGGATGCCATGATCTTAGAGTTCTTTTCCAACCTAAATGATTCTATGAATCTGTGACTTGTGAGGTTTGTAAACTTTTTAAAGCTCTGTTTGTTGGAATTAGCTCAGGAAAGTCTTACCTGATCTGTATTTTTATTTATATAGAATATGATAGTTTAAGTTAAAATTTTATTAATAAAAAAGGGGCTACAGAACTGATTTTGTCAGTGTATTGTAGTGTCCTGGAAGAGACTGCATTATGTGCCATAGAGACCTTCAGAAATGGTAATAGAGAGGAGATTCTAGCTATTGTTTTCATTCCTTTGCATCCTCGTTTGAAGTCATTTCAAATCAAGAGCATATTATTTTGCTTTCTTTGTATTACACTTTTACATTCAAAAATGCTTAAGGATTTCTCATGAAAAATTCTTTTTGTTATACAATTGTTTTAATTTCAGAATATTTTATGTAAGAGCTGAGTTAAGATTTTTATACACAATATTAAGAAGCCTTCAAATCTTTAAACAGATGTTTATTACTGCATTATTAGGGTAATGAGTAGAACATGATTTGGGGAACAAAATAGATGTCTTTTGAATCATTCATGTTTTGTTCCTAAATCATCTGGTGTCACAAATTTTGCAAGGAACATTAATCAGTTTAATAGAAACTGATTTTTCTTCCTTTTCAGGAAGTCCCCTCACTCCCATTCCCTCAGCTCCCTGAAACTAACCTGGTGTGAAGAAGCCTCCACACTATTGTGATTTTGTATTACCTTTTGTTTAAGATGCTTTTACTCCTCAAAACTTTGACTGATCTTTTCATATTAATTTTACAGAATTTCTACCTTGTTAAAAGATGCAATAATTAATTGGCATTGCACTTAATAGGAGAAGACTCAATAACACAAATATCTATTTGTGTCCAGATAATTTCTTAAGTTGAGATGGGATCCTCTGCTTTTTTAACTTGATATAAGAATCTGGGAGAGTTGTGCAATGTTAAGAGAAAGAAAATCTGCCCCCATGTCTTTAATAAAATGAATTCAGTGACTGGGTTTAGAATGCAGCTGAGCAGAGGTGGACATGCCATCTGCAACTTCTTGAGCTACTAGGGAAATTAATTTTTAAAAGAAAGACACTCCATGTCCAAAGACCATATGATACATGATTTTTCCAGAGAAGTTTAAGAAAGAAAGATTTAAAGATTAAATTCTCAATAGTTTGTTTGAGGAATGAAGAGAAGAATGTCACTTCAGTTTGGAAGTGTTTGAGAGGAGTGGATGCAAAAGATGAGAGCGAATTGTTTAGGGTTATAAAAGGACTATAACAAGGTACAGACATATGAGATTATGAGAAAGAGTAATTAGGCCAAATATTGGGAGAAATTTCAAATCTCTTTAAGACTAAGTAGGCTATGATGGAGCTATGCTGGTGAGTTCTAGCTCACTTATTGGCTCAGTCACTCTTTTCCACTTTGAGGTATGAAAAAAAGATCTTCTAGAGATGGTCAATATAGAAAAATGTGAAGATGTGGAGGCAAAGAAAATAATGAAGATTGAGCTCTGCTTCCATTAGCACAACTTTCTCCTTTTGCAAAACAACAAATATTGCAAATCCTATAGGTTTAGTTACTTTGCTAGTGTGTGCATAGTGAGAAACAGGAAAATAAATCTGTAGTTCTCCTTTTTTATATCAGTTTATATAATCTTCTGGCGAGTGATTACAAGCAAGTCGTCTATCCCTGATTGCTGTTGTGTTAAGCCTGATGTTTTCTCTTGCCAGTATTCTATGTTCACTTGGGAAGTAAATAGAGGTACACATACTTAGGGGATACGTGTATTCGTACAACATACTGTGTACGATGATTGTAATGCAAATAAGGTAATACCTTCAATGAATACAGCCAATCTAACATTAAAATATAGCTTATCATGGAAGGGAAATTTTAAGTGGAGGAATGAAATGTACATGTAATTTTGATAGACTTAAAAGATATTTCTCTTCTACTAATGTGCCAAAACATTGCATCCAAGCAATTACACTGACACTTGAGAAAGCTCCTTTTGACATACATAGTGTATTGTCTAGTGCAGTGTTCATGAAATTAACATTTTCCTGAAGTAATCATATACAATTAAGTGACCAAATAGTTCTGAGGCAATACAACTCTATTTCACAGGAACTAAATATATTTCTTCACACTGATCCTGCATGTTTTAGTTGAGCAGTCATTAGCATGTTTATAATGGTTCTAATTTAGCACAACATTTTCTGAATTTTATCCTTGAGTCATTTACAAATTGTTCATATTGAGTAAACAAAGGAAACAGATTGCATTTTATACTTAGTAATTTATCTGAAAGAAGAGGGGAGGGTTAATTGTCTAAAAGTTTTGCTCTGTTTGGGGAAGTGATTCTAGTCTTGCATTGCTTGGCACACAATGCTTTTTTCCCTCTGTTCCAGGGGGAAAAGAGAAAAAAAAGAATGGAGGAGTGAGTAAAATGAAAAATTAGGAGCAGGACAAGATTTGCCACTCCCAAAGGGGAGTGTGGAGCAGAATTTGAGCTGGCACGAGATTATCTAAAACAGTTGGTGCATTCCTTAATGATCAAGTGCTTGAGAAGTCCAGCTCTCTCTCACAGAGCATCTGTGTTGATGTTTATATCAGTGCCCTGCTGTATGGGAAAAGCATGCTTTCTCTTGTTGCTTTTCTAAAAATAGTGTGGCATATAGCATTGTATGAGTTATTTTAAGAGAACAAAAACATTTGCAAGGTTAAAGGTCCTGCTTTTAATAAATAAATAAAAATAAAGGTCAGAACTGTATCTTGGGTTATTCTTTCCATGAAATTCAAACTCCTTTTTATCTAGAGTTTTGCATTGAGCAGAATTCTGCTCTTTGCACTAGAGAATTCCTGTTCAAGCAAGCCATTTTAGGCAGAATTGGTACAGGCTCAGACTCTACAGTTTTTTCCCAGTAGCCACATCACAGAAAGCAGGTCTGAAAATTACCCCCAGTTTAATTCCAGTGTTTCTGTTTAGAATGTCTGTTGTTTCATGCAAGATCTAGACCATTCAAGTAGTGCAAATGAATTCAGAGGAAAACCAGAACATTTTAATGCCTAATTATTTTTAGTGAGCTTGGAGAGTTTTAATTAAAAGTTAAGAGAGCTCTCCAAGCTCTTACAGTTCTAATTTTATCATATTGTGGAAATCTTGTCACTGTGAAAAAATGTACAGCAATTGGCAGATCTGCTTGGTTCCCTGTCCTAAACAAAACTGTATGTTAGGTAGTCAGATCTCAGTTGTATTTCCATCATTGCTCTTGCAAGAAAACATCTACTGTGAGCTGACTGCCTTTTGCATATGATTCTATTTAGGAAGGATTCTTTGCCTTTTTTACTTGTTTGTTTGTTTTTGTTTGTTTGCAGTGTTTATTCCCCCCCCCCCCTTTTTTTTTTTTCTTTTACAATACTGCCTGGGTAGGAAAGAGTCAATATGAGAGGAGGGAGTAAGTGACTGGCCAGGATTATTTGTCTCCTTAACATCCTAAGCAAGATATAGAATTTAGGAGTGATTTGATTTTATTTGTATTTTGCAATAAATAAAGCAAAAGGGATTAGCTTGTCTTCCTGTTCTAAATGTCACTTTGCTCATTTTTGAGTTGTGATTGCATTTTTGTTTTTTCAAGAACTTGTTTTCTGAAAGTTTATTAAATCAAGAAATTCTTGAAAAGTTGGCCAGAGAGATAAGTTCACTGGGTAACAACATGTTGAAATACCTTATATTTTAATTTTCTGATAGACCACGACAATTAATTACAGTATGAGAATAGTATGGAAATTGAGAAGGATGAGATGAGATTCCTCTGACCTGCCGCTCCACTGACAGCAAGATTGGAGCCAAGCTGCTTGTGAACAAGAGACAGTGGCAATACATTGCAACTATGTGTGTTAAGCCTTCAGGCTGATTTTTGATTAGTTTTGTATTGTTACTGTCTCCTATTCTTTTATTTAAAATTTATTGAAACAGAAAAGGATAATTTGTGCTTGAAAGAAGAAAAAAGTAACTATGGCAACAAAAAAATCTATTTTAGTAACAAACTTTACATCCTTGGAATAAAACAGGATAGATAGTTCCATCCAGCAGTTAAGTTTCTAATAGTCACGATTGAATTATATTTTATTTTTCAAATAGTGAATGAAAACATAAAGTCCTTAATTTAATTTTGGATTGTTAGAAGATTATAAAATTGTGTTCTTTCAAAGTGAATTAAATTAACCTTTTGCCTTTCCTTTTGATACTGAAATGTTAGAGTTTGCATATAATTTTAAAATACACAGTATGAAGCATGAAAATTAGGAAGTATTTTTATGATCTAGTTCTGTACTAGGTGGTTCTTTATCTCAAGGAAATCTGATTGGCAGTGAACTCACAAGAGATGCATAAGCAAGCTGTTGTCATGTACTCAGAGAAGGATCAGTTAATCAAAAGTCCCAGCACAAGTCTATTAAAACACTAGATTTTAAAAAATATACTTAGTTTTCAGAATAATTCACAATTTTTGTGAATGGATCTAATAATAGCACTGATGGACCTGGTGTTTCAGTTTAATTGTAGGTAACAAACATTGACTAGAGTAAATCTAAATTCTGCTTGACTTTTATTCAGAAATATTTGTAAAGTACTGATTTAATTTTGATTTTTCTACTCTGAAGAGTATTTAGTATCCCATGAAGAATATTGAAACAAGTATGCCTCTTTCACATCCATGATGTATTATTATTTTAGATGTCATGTACTTAGCTTCACTCACTTGAAAGAAAACCCCATTTGCACATGGAGCATGTGGTGAGATATGCAAGGGTACAACAAGAAGCAGACCAAGAAATGGTAGTCACTTTAATGCTTATTTGCAGTTTAGCTGGTTTGGGGGGAAAAAAGCAGCTCTTCTGTGGAAGGAATCCAGTGCGGTAGGCCAATGTCTGTCACAAGGAGTTCATACTCTCATTTAACATTGTTTCAAAGAAAAAACCAAACCCACACAATACTTTTTCTCTAACAAATGTTTCATAGATGCTGACACGCTAATTCCACTTGTGCTGTTTTTCTTATATAGACTTGAATGAGGCATTTGAACTTATTTGACAAAAGCTGATCCAAAGGACACCTTTTGTCTCCCCTGGAGCTGAAGGCAAATAAATGTAATGAGAGTAGATTTGGGAATATAGAACATTAGAGATGAAGGAACTTGCATAGTGCTAGGTAGTCCCAAACCCTGCAAAAATGAGATCTTTTTATGTTTAGCAATATCTACTGAATTATAATGGGATATAAGTACAGACTATAGTCCTGAAATAGAGACAAAGATGCCTCTAGGTCTGTACTATCGTTCTTCTAAAATGCAGAAAGGAACTGTATCTTCCTCCTGCTGAGGATCTGATCATGCTTTAGAACAATTTCTCTTGCAGCATGCCTGATTTCTCTTCTAAATCCTCTACCTTGTCTTTTCCAGTGCCTCTTTCCTTGAGATGTAACAGTTCAGATGCATGTAGAAATATGTCACCTATACCTCTATACCTTTGATTGAATTATATTTCTCTATTGCTTATGAACTTGCCATGCATTTGCAATCATTATTAATAAATCAATGTGCTTTTGTCTTCTGTCACAAAGTAATGTATGCATTCAAAAAGAATTGTATGCAAAACAAGTCATGTTTTAGAACTCATATCATTAATAATTATCAGTTTGCAGTATTGTTAAACATGTTTTGAGGGAAGCTTATTAGAAAAGAAATAACAAGGCACTGCACAGTAGAAAGAATAAGACAGTTCAGTTGATCACTGGTATAGATGTTATAAATATGCCAGTCTGTACTATAGTGTTTTATTAAGTCTCAAAAAGTCAAAGCTGATTTGAAATAATAATGTCTGACAGTCAGTGCTTTGAAGTTTTGCTGCTGCACTCTCACATTTAGGTTTTCTTTTATGTATGACTTTACCATAAAAAACAAAAACTCACGCATGGCATGAACGTCTTTTTTTTTGTGTCTGTATTTCAAAGAGAGTAATAGGAGGCTGCTTCAGTGAATTAAAAAGAAAAAAAAGGAACAACCCCCCAAAATCAATGAGAATGGGTGCAGGCCACTGTAAGGTCATACAGTATTCATGTAAGATATAGCTGGGGTTGGTAACTTGTTGATGACTGTAAAAGTGAAATTAAAAGAAAAAAAACACACAAAAAACCCCTGAAAATAAGGGGAGAATAAGGATGAGACAAGAGGCAAAAGCTACTCTTGATTCAAACAAGATGACTTTCATTCAGTCAGAAGAACTTGAGAGCTTGGCTGTGATAGCTAACACGCTCGTTCTTCATCACCGGTCGTGCAACAAAGAGCTGGATTCCATCCATTCCATGACTGATTGATTACCCAACGGACAAATGTTAATTCTTTTCATCGATGCTTTGTCATTGTGAAGAGATCCTTTTCAGCTAACACCTAGGGTTTTTTCCCTTGGCTTTTTTTTCCCCCCCTGATTATATATCTTTTAACATCCTCTTCTCTTCACCTTTTCAAAACTGTCATGTCTAACAAGATTCTCACAGTACTTTAAACTCCTTTAGTTTACAATTAAAATTGCTAACTAAGTATGTAACAAACCATGATATTAAATAATACTCAATGATTTAATTTAGTCATCATAATTATACTTAACCTGTTTGCTGTCCTTGAAGGAAATTTTTTTTCTAGTTCACAAGAGAATATAAAGGATGAGAAACTGCGTGTTTTTCATAAAATAAATTGCTCCAGTGCAACTTCATGAGTTTGATCTTACATGTGCCAGTAGAAAATATGCTATTTTGTGGCATAAGCATAACTGTGGTTTATAAAGTCAGTGAGAAGAGCTAAAAATGTATAAATGCTAATTTCTTTCATTGCTTCTTTATAATTGTCTTTAGCAAGAATACCCCTGAATTTTGAAAATGTCAGGATCCACAAGGTTTTGGAATAGTGCTGAAGCAGAGCCTCAGTGCAGGGAGAGTGATGCAGTGCAGATGTGAATTTGGGCTTCTTTCTTCAGTGTTCAGTGCTGGATTCCAAGTCGATGTTTTGTTTCTATATTGAATCAAATCAGAAAATGAATCAATATGGATGAAGACATTTTACTGATGTCAGAAGATATCTTTGTAGATTTTATATGTCTGTAAAAATTAATTTTTAGTATAGAAATAAGAAAAATCCCTTTCTGATTCATAATCCTTTTCAAAATGTGTTTGTGAACACAGAATACAGAACTTGAAGGGAGACGTGCCTTTCAAGTATAAGCCTTTATATTTGGTTTTGTGTCTAATGTGGAAGACCTCCAGAGAGCTTTGACACATATCATTATTTTAAATTCTAAAAAATTATGCAGAATAAACATGCTAATTGAAAATTTACAGGATTTCAAGAGAGCTATTTTTACAATGTTATGAAAAAGTTTATTAAAAGGCTCATTGTGTAATCATTTTGTAATCTTCCCAAAAACAAAATACAGTAGCTATAAATTGTGTGGTCAGATCTAGAACATAGAATTTGAATAAGATAAGGGTGTTAAAAGAACTCATTCTTAAGGAATTTTTCAGTCATTTATAGAGATAAAAATTCAAACTTGAAATGTGATTATATCAAAAAGAAGGCACACAAATAGACCTGTTTTTCATTCTAGTTCTTTCTCAGTCTGTCTGCAGAAATGTATTTTTTTTCCTTACATAATATAAGAATACTACATGCGTGTTCTTAAGAACGATAAGAGAAGAAACAAAACAAGTGCTTTTGAGGAAAGTATTTTCTCAACTACTGTAATATGCTAGTTACCTCTTTTTTTTTCTTTTTTTAAATGAAATGGGGTTTTTTTGTGTGAATTGAGGACAATATCTTAGGTAAAAGCAGTAGAATACATCATTTATAGCAAACATCAAAATAAAACTCTAAGGATCTTTTTTTCAGGGACGAGGGGTCTGAAATTTTGGCAGGGGAGAAACATAGAAACGTCTTTTTAAACTAATCATGATATCACAAAAAAGGACAAATTATAATGTTCTATTGGTAATTGATGGTTATTTCTTGATTCTCCTATTATCAGGCCAGAACTCATAAAAGTAATAAGTGCCTGTTATTGTTAAAAGTAAATTGTTATTATATAACAAGTATTTTAACACTGCCTATTGCAACTTACAGCTCCTTAATTTTGTCTCTTTCACAGAAAGATATAATTAGTAAATAAATTAGCTTTTCTGCTGAAATATTACTTCAAAAATATTTATGAGCTGCGTTGTCTTTCCATGGAGGCTTGCACAGTGAAAATGTGCTGCAATTAAAACCTGATCTTTGATCTTTTGGTAGTTACAGTTTGGTTTGTTTTCAGCTGGTTTTTGTTTTGTTTGGGTTTTTTTGTTTGTTTGTTTATTTCAAATGAGCGATACTAATGTGAATTTTTAGACTGAAATGACTTGCACCCTAAAATATGATTGACCATATGACCTTTTTTTTCTTTAAACTTCTCCCTAAAGCTTTAACTCCTCCTTTTGTGACCTGTTCGAATGCTTCTCCTCCCTCTGAGTATTTTTGGAATCCTCTGAGGTGGAACAAACTGTTACCCGTTGTAATGAAATGATCTGTGTTGCCGTTCTTAAATCTGGGCTTTTTTGCTTTTGCTTTCACTTGTGTGAGTGCTTCTGCTGAGACTGCTGACGTGGGAATTTGAGCCACGATTTGACCTTAATCTGCCAGTAATTTAGCAGAAGACAAGTTAGGCTGAATTCTTCCTTCTTGTACAACCTAATGTTAATTCCTAAGTGACAGGAGTGGGATCAGTACTAGAATTATCAAAATTTGGAATCTTATTAGCTATTTAGAAAGCACTGTATGAATTGTTCTTCTCCTAACACAAGTGGCACCTTGCTGTGAGAGTTTCTAGCAAGTGAAGGTGTGTGGCTATTCCCAGTGTATGCCTTAAGGAGTGATGTGCTCAACACAACCCAGAGTGATGTGTAGTCTTATAATGAAGGCTTTCTGCAAAGATTTACTTTGGGAACATTCAGATAATGTTTTTGATATCTTGCAAAACTGACCCTAAGGGTTTCCAAGGAGTTTAACATAAACATTGTTGATGAGTCTTTCTACAGATGAAAGTAAATGCACAAAGTTCAACAGAAATTCTGTTATTGCTAACTGGGAAGGAAAAATAAGTGTTCAATTGTTTGCAGAGTTTGCTTGGTAATTGTTTATAAATCTGAATTGTGGTTCCTAAAGTCATAAAAATCTGTAACACAACATCAACCACAGAATCATAGAATGGCCTGGTTTGGAAGGGACCTTAACGTTCCAATCCCCCTGCCATGGGCAGAGACACCTTCCACTAGACCAGATTGCTTTGCATTTCATCCAACCTGGCCTTGAACACTCCCAGGGATGGGGCACCCACAACTTCTCTGGGCAACCTGTTCCAGTGCCTCACCACCCTCACAGTAAAGAATTTTTTCCTAATTCTAATCTAAACCTACTCTCTGTTTGAAGCCATTACCTCTTGTCCTGTCACTATATGCTCTTGTAAATAGTCTCTCTCCATCTTTCTTGTAGGCTCCCTTCAGGAGAATTTGTAGGCTTGTAGGCTCCCTTCATAAAAATTCCCATATTAAAAGTCACCTTCTGTAAGCTGTCTGCAAGGTTATGTATGATTTAGTCTTCAGAGCCAGTTAGTTTAATTTAGGAACTGAAAAAAACTTTAGAATTTATTGAAGTCTGTTATCCTCAGTATCAAATTTTGTAGTGGAATTGGGGTCTGATCATAGAAAACTTACTAAGGCCTCTTCTACTTTCTCCAAAGTGTAATGACTTCAGTGACAGTTTTGCCTGCAGAAGGCCTCCCAGATTGGGGTAACAACTTGAAATGTATTCTGAACTTCATATTACGAAAGCCTCTCTTCTAATCATTGCATGTTGTTTATAGTGTACTGAGAAAATTCCTGATACTGTGAACATCGAATATGTAGAGTGCTTTTATGAATTCCATGGAGACATTACATGAATAACTTTTGCATTGACATGGGTATAAAAATGGGTTTCAGATGTCACTGTGTGCCAAATTTCCAAAAAAAGCTACTAAATCTTCATGTATAATTTCAAGTGTACAATCATTCTCAAATGAAAAAGACAGAATTCATATATACATTGGCAATCTATGCATGTAAATTGGCAGTTAGCATGCATAAATCCTCAACTAGGTTTTTCTTTCAATTAGACCCTTGTTAAATCCATAGTAACTCCATTAACCTCAGGGGAATTACTTCGGATTTAAAATGCAGTTAAATAAGAACTCTGTTTGGCTGCAAGTTCATTTCCCTTCTAAACTATCATTCAACTGGTACAGGAAGAACAGTTTTAAAATGAAGGTGGCACCTGTTTTCCTGATATGTGAGGATATATTTGATAATTCTGTTTCTTTCTTTCTTTCTTTCTTTTTTTTTTTTTAAAATAGATTCATCCTGTATGGAAAAGCTACTTTCTAAAGACTGGAAGGAGAAGATGGAAAAATTAAACACAAGTGATCTCCTTGGTGAAATTAAAGGTATCTGACTAGATCAAATTTTAAATGTTTGCATATATTTTAAAAAGGTGATTGAAGATTTTTGAAAGTTCAGAAAAAATAATAGAAATAGCTATAATAACTAGAGGGTGCCTTCCTCTTATTAGTCAACTCACTCTGGTTTTTAATGTTTATCTTTGAAATGATGGATGAGTCTGCCAAAAAAAATAGAGTATGTCATAATCAGTTATAGGCAGTATCAAGGATGTTATCACAAACACCAGGTTAGTTACATTAGTTCATTGACATGAGCTATATATCTCTGAGCAGAGGAAGAGGAAGAAACATGGAGTTATGAGTACTTGGTACTGCTTCTTCCCAGTTGCATAAATTATATGTAGAAACTGCTTTCAGATTATAAAAGGGGGTAGTTGTGTGATTACTGTTCTAAATATTTCATTCAAAACTGGCAAAAAAAAAAGTGTTTGTTTATATTAATTCCATTTCTGCAGAGAAAGAGCAGCTCTGGATGAAATTTGGGACCTACTGAAACCAGTGCAAGTTTTACTGTATATATGGACAATAAGTTCCAATATTTTCACGATTTGTTGAACCTACCAAGCTAGGAAACGTGGAATTCTCTTGACAATTAAGTATTAGGTAGAACAACTTGAAGTGTTTTTCCCTACCCATCAATTTTTCCATGCATTTTCTTAGTGAGAAGAAATTCGGTGTTATTGGTTAAACAACAAATCTAAAAGGTGGGGGTTTTGTGCTGTAAGAAGGGAACATAAGGCATGTTTGAGGAGTACACAAAGTACCTAAGATTCATTTCTCTTCAGTTGTATAATTTTATTAAATTGCAACTAAGGTGTGGAGAAAAAGAATTATGCTCATAATATTAATAAATCTTTACTGTTAAAAAAAAGATTCTATTTAATGAAAATTGATTATTAGGGTTTCAAGTTTCCACCAGGGAAATTTAAGATAGTACAATTTTCTTAAAATTTTTTTTAATTATACAAATAGACAAAAGATTGGCCGTTTTTAATAAATAAGTTGTAACTAGTTCCTTCAGGATCAAAAATCTCTTGGATTCTCCTGATTTTTCTGGCAGAATTAGGATAATGCATGTATGTTAAGCAAGTAAGAAATCCTATAGTAATATCAGTGGCAGAAACATAGTATACAATTTTACAGGAACGTGTTAAAATTGGCTGTAATAAAATCCCCCAAAATTATGTCTTGAAATCACATTCTATTTAAAGCCATATTGTCTCTTAATAGTGTGAAAAACGTTGAATGCTTGTTCAATTATTATTGTCTATTAATTGCAAAATATAGCTACTTAGTCTTTAAATAGAAACTACTTGAATGCTATTAGCGAATCAAATTTAAAAGAGGTGGGATCTCTAACAATGCAGAATAATGTTCTTTATTCTTTTATATGGCACAAAAAGCTTTTTAATGAGCTTTCATTTACTGAAAAAAAAACTTTGTTTTTTCTGGATTTATGTTGTTCCCCCTCTTTTCTTAGCATATATAGTCTCTGCTGAGTGAATGGGTAGAGTTCTTGCTTCTAACCCTTTTCTCGTCTACCTACAAAGCATTCTCACTCAGATTTGGAAGAATTTTCAACTCATTCAACTACCCTTTCTGGGTAGGGAATAGCTTATTAGCTGTATAAAAAGGATCATCAGATTAGGCTCACCAGATTTATGAGGTTGACAGTCATTCAGTTAGTTTCCACAGCTCTTTTCCTGTGTAACCTGTCCTTAAGTGGTCACAATGTCTGCAATATTCATCTATGCTATTAGCTGGCTTCCAGCAAGATGCAATAATGAATCTTTGCTGCTGCAACTGCATGTAAACTTTTTACAAAATAGCACCAACGTGGAAGATAAAGGATGGTTGCTCTTGTGTTGTGCTTTACACTTCAAAACTCTTGACAAAGACGTTGGTGTCATTTTGTACAAGAAGAAAACTAGATGCACAGTTACATAGCAGGAGTAGTGGCAGGTCTGAAGTTGAACTCATTCCCTTTGGTTTCCCAAATTCATGGCCTAACTGCTGTCCTCAGGTTGGTTACCTCCAGCTGATAGAATTGCTATTTACCTGATAGTTGGGTATTAGCTCATATCAGCATTTGTGTACCTTAAAAATCATCTCAAAAAGAAGGAAACCCAAAAAAATCAACAATCAAGTACATGGCAGCATGAAAACAGGACTACATGAAGGAAACAAAATGAAGTAGGGGAACCAGAGAGAATTTTTAATTCACCAAAGAAGCATACTTTAAAATAAATTCTTTCATTGTCCAAGGTGGTAGATTGCAAAATCATGAAGTTCATTTCCATAGTGCTGATTGAATTTTCAGCTGTGTAACTGGCAGGGCATGATGAGGTCTGAAAAAACTACATTTGAAAATCTGTTGTCTCTGGGAGGGCAGATATATTTTTTCTTAATTTCTGTTAGATTCTAAATAATTTTATTTAATTGGCTGATATTTTTGGCTTTTCTGCAGACTTTCTGCTCATATTACTGAGAACCTAACTTAAAGACATGAAGCAATGTAGTAAAAATAAATGGATGAATTCATTAGAGGAAAAAAAATTTTGATTATAAGAAAGCAAGGTGTGGTCCTGTGAGGAACTGCTCTTTGCACTGACTGTTACTGGGAGTTGTTTATTTTAGAGAGAAGGCGTTGTTCTCGCTAAGGATAACCTGAGCACATATTCTTCCTCTGTGTCTGCACAACTACAGCTCTCCCCCTTCAGTGAAAGACTGGCATCTTGGTTGTGGGAAGGCAGCTCACTAAGAATCAGTGCCAGAAAAAAGGATGAAAGCAGAAAAAAAAAAGTACCACTGACACAAACTGTTTCTATTCATGTTTGGGAAGCACACAGACGAGAAGAAAAGATAATTGGTTGAGAGAAACAAATAAAAATGGTATTTTCTTGCTTTACCTTCTATATTTAGAACACAATAGTGTTAATCAAGACATAATTATAAACTATATCTATTAATTCAAACAATAGAAGCCAATACAAAAGTAACAAACAGTGAATAATTCGTTTTTTCTCAGTGTGGGATTGTTCCTGTTCACAATTACTTTTGCATAGTGTGCTTCACTTGTAAAACTGCTTTTTCTGAGTTTCTTTATTAGGATTTCAGTTATTGATAATGGTCCAGATTCTTCCTTGAATTCCAGCCAAACAAGCCATTGACTTCAGGGAGGTTTCATGAAACTCTGAGGAGCATTTGGCAGAATGCTTTGTAGCCAAATTCCAGTGGTTAAATAAGTCTGCTTGTTCATTTGATATGTTTATAAATGAAACTCATAGGTCAAATTTTCAAAGATCTATGAAGCAGTTGAGCTGAGTTAAATGCCCTGCTCACCTGGAAAAAAAACCCAACCAGAGCTGCCTATACAAATAATTTGATTATTTGCTATTTGCCAGGGTGCATGTGCAAATAGATTTATTTAAGGTATACAAGCAATTTGTTAGGCTTATGTCCAGCTTTTGCAGTATTGGGTCTTTTTTTTATAAAAACTAGGATCAGGAAATACTTTTTGTTCTAATTGTTGTTATTATGTATTTGAATAAACAAAGTGATGCAGGACTCTTTTCTGTATTTTCAGGTATTTTCAGATACTTGGGTGCACAGAGTTCTGTCCTCACCCTCCCTCACTGCATGTATTTCTGTTGCTTAGTTATCTGGTTTTTCTTCAGCAGCCACAGCTAGGCAGAGTAGCATCATTTATCACTATACAGAGTCTGTTTTAAGTTTTCTGTTTCTGTTCCAAATATAAATCTCTGGAATAGCATAGTCTTGCATGCATCAGGCAGTTGTCCTACTGAAATAGCCCGCAATGGTCTTTCTCAGCACACAGAGTCTTTGAAGATCAAATAAGAAAGGTCAGTCTTTAAGTAACTTAAGCAATGATGTTATCGTGAAAGGGTCAGAATTGGTCTAGCAGCCTTAGAGAAGAGTGACTCCTGGGTCACCAGCTACTGTGTTGCAGGTTAGTCCTCTGGCTTCCATTGCTGGTGTTTACAGCTGGAACTATCTGTATTTATAGGCATTGTGACTTGAATGTCACATGCTGTCTTTGTACAGTATACTCTATTTTGGGGAGGTGAGTGATTGGTGTCCGTAGCTTTATCCAATACAGAAGGCTGTTTCCATTATGTGGAATCCTGTGCTTATTCCTTCTCCTTTTATATTTGCTACTTTATCAATAAGAGCCTAAATCTCCTGTTTTGTGTGACATGTGCACATTTAATGGACTCAAAATATTTGGGTAGGTGGGAGGCAGCATTCCTGTTTCCTAGGAAATGTTGAATTTAGCAAAGTGAAGAAACTTCACCCCCTTCATAGTCTCCTTCTAAGATATACTATAAACAATTTTGGAAAGGATATTTGTCCCTCATATAAAGAAACAGAGGAGACTCAAAGAGGTGCTTTCTAGGAGCATTTTTTTGGTGTGTATTAGTGACTGGAAGAGGACAGTGAGGCACAACTGTTTGAATCTAGTAATTTAACACTATCCATTTCTGGAATAGTCTTGGAGAGAGTTGTGCATGAATGAATCCTTGAGAAAGTTTATGTTCTCCTTTTTTACAAGTGAATTCATTTGTTTTTTAAGCATGGTTTATGAAAAATTTTAAAATGTTATTTTTTCCTTCTATTTTATAAAATTTGTCTTCACAGATAAGCTTTCAGGTGTTTCTTGATGCACTGTATCAAACCAAGTGAAGGTCATTTTGAGGAAAATAAAACCTGTTTCTCTGTAGCCCTGATCAACACTATAGTCTGACTTTACAGTAATTATTTTTCAGTATAATTGCTGAAAATTCTTTCTCATGAAGTCCAAGGGTATATAGCAGTCTGCCTCATAAATATGTATAAATAAATATATATAAGTCTTATATCACAGAGACACTCAGAGGTTTTTAATTATGTCACTTTGTATGGCTATAGACATTTCAAAGCTCTCCTTTGTGCTCTCAGTTATAAACGTATTTTATTTCTTTTGAAGTCTGTGTGATATACATACTAGCAATTAAAAACCCAGCTCGGGCTTTGAGACACAAGGTCTTCTTAATTAAAACTCAAACAAAAGCTACAAGCAGAAGCCCCACTATATGATTAAGGTCTAAAATGTTATGATACATTAGAATCATTGTTAACTGTTAGGATTTAAAAAATCAATACACAGGAAAAAGGATCAACTGGTTCCAATTAGTGAAACCAATGAAAATATCCAACAAAATAGCACAACCCAGAACCCCTACACCCAAATCCTTAAGAAATTGGTCCTGATTAGAAATATACTACAGGCTATAAAGGTTTCTCATAATGAATTTATTGCCATGATCCAATGAAGTGATATGTTTAGCTTTGTGTTGTAGCTCTCCAAATCAGAGTGATGCTTTTGTTTTACCATTACTCCAGTCATTAGCACTTTGTGTAACATGACACAAAGGCTACATTTCCAGGTCTAACCTGACCTTCTAAATTTGAATGACTGAATATTTCATAAGCACTTTCAACAGTTAATGTTTGCATGCACTTTAGCCTGATTTGCTTGAAGAATGTAATGGATTCCAAAATAAAAATATTTTGGTTAAGCCTACCAAGCCCCATTGTATATATTTGTTATGATCAAGGTACCAACACAATTAGTTTGACTAATCACCAGTGTGAAATAGATTAAAATCTACTGTCTTATGTCTTCTTAACTTTTTTTGATTTGAAATATGGTTCTTCAGATTCTGGATTTAAAAAGACATACCCCCAAACCGTACAGACAGAGAGAGGATAGTTCTGTGGAAGGGAGTGGGACTGCTCACTGTACATAATGCTGTTATTTAAATTATGTACATGTAAGTCTCAGAAGGATAGAAGCTGTATTTATCACGTCAAAAAAACCCCAAACATTTTTTGTTGCTCTAGTCTTTTAGTCAGAGGGTTGTATTTCAGTGGCACCTATCATGATCATGCCTGCTTCTAATGTTAAAAGTTAATGACTATTACCATTTCTAGTTCTTAAAACTCCACAACTATAAATTACATTGTAATCAACCTTTCACATAAATCAAGTTCTCTACATTGTTGAGTATATTTTATAAAAAATAATAACCAGGATGCATGCCATTTATTTCCAGGCACATAATGAATTTTATACTTACTGCAACCACATATATCTATACATTTTTTACCCTATTAGTGTATATTTCTAAGCTTAACAATTCAGGGCTAAAAGTATGAACTCTGTACTACACTGAAATCAGTATGAGAGCTCGCTTTTATGCTGGGTTCTGTGGAACTGTGTCCCAAATAGTGTAGTAAGAAATAATATCAACTGTTCATGAGAAAAAGGAATAAGATGGATAACGATGTTAATATACTGCAATATATTTATTTGGCACATTAGTACAGACTGCCTTCTGGAATTTGATCCATTCTTCATTTTTACAAATAGTGACAAGAAAATGTACGGTATTAAAATGTGTTTATTTTCAGATACCTTCTAATTTATTTTAGCAGAAAAAGGGTTGCTTATAAACTAAAAATTACAAGTTGGTTTTCTTCACTTTTTTGTCAAAAATATACCATTTTCTTTTGTTGGTAGGTTGTTTCGTTAGTGTATATATATGTATATATTCATTATATCAGTTATTGTTTTGTTTAATAAATACAGAGTCTTTATCTGTAGTAGAAAGGTTTCTATGTTGAAGTATGTGTCACTACCTGGAACTTACCCCCTTCTCTTCAGATAGTGGATGACAGTGACAAGTTTCCTTTTGACTCAAATCCCACCTTAGTCACCAACGAAGCTTCTTACCTTTAGCAAAATAAAACTCCTACTGAAGACAAATATACGACTTCTTACTAAGAAGCAAATGCACATGTAGGAGTTCGCACTGTTAAAACAAGAGTGGAAGCTCCATTTCTCGTGTTTCATCACACTGCAGTGCTTTTGGCTTTTTGTTGCTGTAGATATATAAAGTCAAATTCTAACAAATTGATGAATGTCAGCATTTATCTAGAAAAATACATATAAGCATAGTAGTGAAAAGACTGAAATTTTCTGATCAATTTGGATTCTGGGGAGACCTCTACATGTACTTTATCAGTCTTTTGTTATGGGTATTTCATATTAAGGAAAACTTTAAGTGTCAGATACAAAGAACATACTGTCCTGCAGCATTCTCTCTCTGTGGATACTGAGCAACCTGAGGAAGCGTGTAACCAAAGGACAAACATACAGTAATATTTCTTCAGTATACTCTTCCAATTTCCCACAGAATATGATTAATTGCCTTCTTGATTCAGAGGTGGTACATTCGGGTTTAATGACCCTTGTTAGAATTATCATCTATGAACATGTCCAATCACTTTTGAGCCCTTTAACAGACAGCTGTGAAGTCTGTGGGGATAAGCTCAGCAGTTAGCAATATGCTGTATATTTGAACTTAGCACCTTGTAGATGTCCCCTAGATCTTGTATTACAGTGAATAGGGACTGGCTGTTCCCTGTTCATCTTCTCTGTTACGCTACACTCAGTTGTCTCTTCTCTGGGTGGAAAAGTAAAAATGTATTTATTTATTCCTTATATGAAAACTGTTCTGCACTTTGGCCACTATCCTCCACATTCTCTTTGCAGTTAATTTGGTAAGAAAACCTCTTGCACAAAATATCGCTATTCTGAACAGCATCAAACTTTGGCACTGATTGATGAGAACCTTTGTGGCAATCCTTTTCACTTCAGTTGATTTTAAACTCCCTTTCTGAATAGAAAGTCCTGTCTTGAAGTGAGATCTTGATGTGTGGATATTGCATGGTAATGAGGTTATCCTGATGATATCAAAGATACCAGTGTTTTGTTTTTTTTTTCTTTTTTAAGAAATAGGTAAAAATACCTTACTGGGAACTTGACAAACTGTGGACCCTGAGGCAAGACAGAAACATCATCTGTAAAACTCGAGAGACATACCATTAGGACTGAGAAAAAATGAAGTAGGAGCACGTTTAGTAAACTCACGTGCAACTGAGAGCAGCAGGAACATAATGTGCAACCTGACACAGCTAGTACCTCAAAAGCCTAAGCTCAAGGAGGAATAGAAGGTGAAATACAAGGAAGGTTGTCCTTGTCCCCTCTAAACAAATTGACCTTTCAGAAGAGGTTAACTATCAGTGTTTTTTTCAAGATATCTTGATTTGTTTTATTGTGTCACCTCACTTCAGATCTGACCAATGACATCTGACAGTTTTCTGCCCGAGGGCAGATCTAGCCAAACTGGGCTCATTTTCCTTGTTTTCCCCTCCTCCTGCCAACATTAAAGTGATTTCAGGCTAATCATGATCCCCTTGCTCCGATCAGGTCATTCACGATACTGCCCCGTTACATGGTGAGTGAGTTGGTCTCAATTCACTATGTCCCTTCTGTCTCTCCCTCAAATATTTATGTTGGATTAAAGTAAATAATGTATCTCTTTTCCACTCTCTACAATTTTTTTTTTTGTTCTAGCATGATTTTCCAATAGAGAAAATTTTCAAAAACCTTATAAAAATGAGTCCCATCAATTAATATGAATTCTAAAGAAAATTGAGAGAGATGCATTGAAACAGTTTCCATAGAAATTTATCTGAAGAGAGGAAATAGAAATCTATTAAAGACATAGCCTACCCTGATCCTATGAGTTCATCATAGGTATTACCTTCTGTGATAATAAAATTAATAGATTTATACGCAGGCAGCTTGATCAGAACTGGTTCTTTGTCATTAGCTCTCAACACTGAAAATCTATTATTATGAACATATCTTTCTTACCCTTTTTTCTTTAAATTACTGTTAGTGTAACCCATGTATGCTAATATTTACCTTAGTCTGTATTGATATAAATCCACAAAGTTTAGTATTAGACATATTGTCATAAATGTTCTTTAAGAGTTATTCAAGATTAACCTGAGACCTGTTTGATAGCTGCTTAAAATTTGTTGCCCCATAGATAGCAGTAATGACAGGCTAACACACATGTTGGGAATGAATCCTCATATCTATTAAGATTTGTTTGAGCAGGTTTCCATCACAACAGGTGCACAATTACTTTATGAGTAAAATATTATCAGCCTTCCAAATTAGCCAGGGCAAAATGCAAGTTGTCTGATTAAATAATCAAACCCAATACTTAAAATGCACTTGATTTCCACAGGAATTTTAAGATGCTAAGTCCCAGTCTATCAGTGAAACTGTGATTGTTTGCAGCATACAAGTAGCAGCTTGTAGAGTATCCTGTTTGGTATGTTTTACATAATTCACCCCACATTACACAAGAAAAAAAACACTGAAAAAGCATATAATGACAGGGTTTACTTCTAGTCAAACAATTTTAATTGACCAATGAAGGTATTATACTGTGCATTAAAATCAGAAAAAAATTGAGCCTCTAATGGAAAATAGTTTGAAAGTGTTCTGCATTCAATTAGGAGGCACATCAGTTTAGAAATACAAAACCCCCTGTTCTTTTTAAAATAATTTAGTTTATGAAGGGGGAGGGACTAAAGGAAAATCCTCTGAATCTGAAGTGCAACTTACAGTGTGGAGATCACATATGCCACCAGTTATTGAATAGCTCAGTAAACACAGTGACTCAGAGACCTAAGAAATGAGTGAAGTCTGAAACAGTAGGTTCACCATGAGTGGAAAACTTAGACATACAGCTGTCAGGCACAGATTATGTACAGGTAACTGTTTGTTTTCATATCTGAATCTGTTTGTCAATCAAAGAATGCTATGAATCAGGAGATGAGATCTCAAATACAAAACCACGAAGTCAGAGACAGCATCTGGAGTGGCTCCAAGCCACAAAAATTAGGGAAGAAGCACAGAGGGAACAAAAACTGTAAATGCTTGCATGGATTCTGCCTCTATATACATTGAATTTAAATAATTGTGTTGATACATCAGTAATAATAATTGCTGATAAAAATTATAGTCCTTATTTTGGGCAGCAATATGTTTTACTAAATGTGAAATTAAATGCAATTTGTATTAATTAGGGATAATATGAAAGTATGTAAGTGGTTGACATTTCCGACATTTTTAAACATACTACTATGTGTGAAGATAGATCTTTTGCATTTGTTTTGACTTGGAAATACTCTAGATTGATATATGCCCCTAATGTGTTCTGTTGACATAAGATCCCAGTTCTAACCCCTGAGATCAGAAAATTATTTATAGTTAAGGTTCACTGTACTTGGAAATTTAATTGTGGGATTTGATCTTTGATGTAACTGTTTAGTAGACAATGTAGTTTTCTCTGGAAGAGAGAGATGTTAATATGCAGGTGGTGTACTCAAGTTGCAGGATTTAAGAAGTCACTGTAGTGTATACAGATATTTTATTAGGTTTGTGCAATTAAGTTTTTCTAAATGTGGGAAAACTTACGGACTTCAAGTCTTGATTGGCAACATCAAAAGAATACAAACAGGTTTACTAAGGAAGGTAAAGAGAATGAAATGGGCATAGCTATTCTGTGGTTTGTTTTTTTTTTCAGATTCCTTAAGAATCAGAGATTTCCTTTTAACTTGAAACTGAAAGAAGGTTTTACCTTTGCTGCTTTCCTCTGGTGACAAGACCCATTTGCCTACATATTGTTGAGATTCTGTAACAGTCACAGGATGACTGTGGAAGTCCTTTTAGGGGCTATAGTGAATAGAGGATTCCTACTTCAGGATGTATTAATAACTTAATTAACCCTCTTGTCTATTTTGTTGTTGTTTTCTTGACCTTCCAAGATTCTATAGTATAATTTTGGGTCAATCAGACTTCAGCCAAAGATAAGGTGCCCACTTCTTAAGCATAAGGATTTTTCTAAAAAAAAAATACTTAATCCTGTCAGGGTGTGGTCTGCCACTTTTCAAGATAACAGTGATTGACAAAGGCACTTTAGGCCTCTCTGCATACTCTCAGATAGCATATCCCACCATCAGACAGATATCAACGCTTGGTGCTAAGAGCTGGCCACAGTGAGAATTCTCCCTCTGCTGACATGGAAAAAAACATAGTCAATCTCCACACATAGCTGAAGTTTAGTTAAATTAATAGACAGGTGAGGTGCTTTCACTGTTCCTCTTCTTGTTCCCTTCCATGGGTACTGAGATAAAAAACACCAAGAAAACTCTTTTCTGCATTACTGTTACAACAACTGAAAAAGTTTGTGGTGATCAGCAGCAAATCACCTTTGACAAAATACAGGTGTTAATGACTCATCAGGGGAATCTGCTATAAAAAATTTACATTATGACAACTATGTCTGTGTAAAATGTTTGAATGCATTAAACACATAGAATCGATATAAAGTTCAAGTCTGGAAGTGAAGGAAAACTGAAGATCTATGTAACGTAAATGAATGTTGTTCAACTTGTTTTAATGAAGTAGTCCCCATGAAGGACAAAAGTGTTCTACCAGTAGGCTCACTCCCAACACTTGCAGCATGACTGGATCTGGCTCTGAGCAACCTGGTCTAGTGGAAGGTGTCCCTGCTCATGGCAGAGGGGTTGGAACTAGAGGGTCTTTAAGGTTCCTTCCAACCCAACCCTTTCTAAGATCTGTAAAAAGAGAGCTCTTCACTTATCGCAGTCAGATCCTACAGACCAGCTGGCATCACCACTGCCAGAGCTAAGACTTCGGCTCCTGTTCAACATTATAACATTTACAGGCTCAGTTTCTGTGATAGTTATTAATAACCTCTGAGTTGTGTAATTTTTTTTTTTTACAACAAAACTAACGTGTTCTTTTTCACTGGAATTCTGAAAGAGTTCATTTTTTGTAGTTCAAGAACTCACGATGTATGATATTTGTTTAATGGTCTTGACTGACTGCTAGAAGCTAGGAAATGGTTAAAAGATACTGTGAGAAGCAGAAAGTTAATTGGTAAACTAGATAGCGTTTTTGTCATCTCTACCTATTCAGGCTTTACCAGAAGTGCTCTTTTTTGTCACTGTTAGCCATGTCATAGCAGGTGCAGACTTGTAAAATTGGTTAAGCAACTGAGGAAGTCACTCATAAACTAATTTATACCTAAAGCAATACTGAGTTCCTGACTTAGTAAAAATATTTTTTTTTTTACATAAGGAAAGAAATGTGAAAGAGTGTGTGTGAGTGTTGCCATATAAATGCATTTTAATGCATTCTCTTTACATTCATCCATTCTCTTAGATAAGCTGGTTATCTTATACAGACTTCTGTCTGCATATGTTGAGTTCATGATACAGTTGAAACTGCAAGCTTAGCTTTACTTTGAGGTGCTGAGGTCCCCTAAATGCAGAACACAAGATGCAGGTACACAAGAGCAGAAAAATCTCATCTTTGCTATGGGATATGCAGCCAATAATGGAAGAGCTCCTAGGAGTAATTTGAAAATTTTTAAGTGAATGCAGTCCATGCCACTTAGAAGTTAAAAAAGTGCTACTGAGTTCTAGAAAGTGATATCTAAATATCTCATGTCCAACAGCAGTCCTTTAACAATATTTCTATTTATCTTTACTTTTCTCTTTATTTTGATACCTTGAAATTATTGTGATAGCAAAAGGTATTGATGGTTGTACTTTAGAAGTTACTGCAAGTATGCAGTTCAAAACTTTTTTTGTTCTAAGTTTGTTGCCTGTGGGAAACTCAAAGTGACCAACTTTAGGTTTTGACTGAAACATGTCAGCCCTAAGCCTAAGGTGTATACACCATCACACAGATCCAGGTTCTCGTGTTCACTTGCTAGTGTTGCACATCAGAAAAGTGAATGAAACTACTTCTATGTTAAGGAAAGACAGTTGGTTGACCCATAGGTATGAATTTCCATAATGGGGAAACAAATCTTAATAAAAAAAAAATCAACAAGTACTGTATCTGAAAGGCCAAAGTTCCTGCAAAAGTACTCAGAGCAAAACTGGGAAGGAGATCTTTGGCATAAAGGAGAGAAAATAGTCAAACGCCCATTTCACCTCAGGAGGAATCACAAATGGACACACAGGAATGAGGAAGAACAGGAAAAACATATACTTTCACACTAATATTATCTCCACCTCTATTTACAGTTCCAGGGACTTCCAGACTCTGATGGGGTTTGTGTATCTTGAATGGCTCTTCCTTGTTCCAAATACTTGACCAGTCTGCCCTTGAACCTGCATAAGACTTAGAGCCAGAAGCATCTTTTGGGAAGGTATTCCATGGCTCTAATGTCCATTATATGAAGAACTATCTCGGGGTCAGATTCATTGAAAACTTCTAAGGTGTTGTTATATGATTCAGACACATTGATCTCATTTTTTAAAACAGTGTAAGATGTCTGAGTCAATGGGTGCTAGGTGCTTCACATGTTTTTGAAAACATGGCCATAGGTATATCTGCAACAGTAAGGATCCCAAATCTCTTTAAAAACCTGGCCCAGAGACACCTAAATCAGAGAAACCCCTTGTAAAAATACACGAGATCTTTGCAGATGCAGACAGATTGAAATATTGATGTTTATTTAAAATTCGTAGAGAGGAAATAACCACAAAATACATTGATTAACTTAAAAATTATTTTGCAGTCACAATTAGCCTTCCTGTAAGTTAATATTATCTCAGCATCACAGTTACACTGAAGAGGCTTCTGAGAAACACATCAGAAATTTTGCATTGAGTTGCAATAGGTATGTTCTTCCAGATATAACTCTTTTATTTTTGTAATGGGACACCTAAAAGGAAGATGATTAACTTTTAACACCAATTGAGAATTGTCTCTATAGAAATATGTTTTCCCTGCTCTTGCTTTTTCTTCCTTTGTGTTTTTAGTTCTAGTGTCTTGTTATGAAAGAAAAATAATGCTGAAATTGTGGTTGCTGTAGAAATAAAGTAATGAAAATGCAATCTGGACAGTGTTCTATTGTCTTAAGGAAAGAGAAATATTTAAAGGATACTGATTTCTTAAATGTATCTCCAGTCTATTTATAATATATTGAATTAGAATGCTGTTGTAGCAGAATTCAAAACCTCTTGGTGTTTCCTATACACTCCCAGTGCTTCAAGGTTTCTTGTGAACCATCGTAACACTGTGCTTAAAGTTTGCTAAATTCGGGCCTTTGAATATTGGATTATATTAAGTCTTTTGAACAGACAGTGTTTATGTTTTCTTTCTGAATGATCCTGTTTGAATAGTAGAATACCTATGAAAGCACAACCAAATAACATGATACCACTCTGGTTTAGGACTGTGAAGAACTTAATTACCAAAGACTCTGTAGCGAAGGGCTGTGTTAAATGTTTGGGTTTGTGATCAACTAGGTATACAAATAAATTGAATTAAGAAAATTTCTAACTGTACTTTCAGTTGCTTCTGAGAACCATCTGGCTAAACACACTCGTGCTTGTGGTTAGAGCATAATTGTACCAGAACAATCTTAGAATATGTGTGGAACTTCAGTCAGCAAATGTAGGCCACCCCCTTTGTGCTCTGGTTAATGTGATTTAGGAGGTTTTTCTGCAGTCAGAAAACTTGTCTGATAATTTTGTAGCATATTTAAGGGAGCACAGCAAGCTGGTCATAGAATTCTAATTTGTTCTGGAATGCATTTTTTCCCAATTAATTATTTATTTATAAAACAAACCTTGAGGGAAAACCAGCATAGTTTACTTGTTTGTTTTGTGTTTCTCATACCCATACAGTGAGGTGGTGGTTATTTCAAAAGGCATAAGATAATTCATATTTGTAGCATTAATACGCTCTGCTGAATTGGTGTTACAGATTGGTAGGTTGTGGGCAGCAGATAAGTAGCACTTTCAATTTATAACGCTTTGATTAGGAACTAAATTTAAAATAATATTCAGATTTACAAGCCTGAAGCTGCCAATTTTGACCACCTAATGCCATTATTAATGAACATATCAATGGACCTGTTTCAAAGCCCTCTGAAATAAGTGTAAATCCTTCAACTGACTTCTGTGGGCACATTCTAAATGTATAAAATGTTGTTGCTTTTCCATACATATCAAAGGCTTTTGACTAAATTGTCTCTTCTCAGATGAGGTAGGAAGTTTCTTCTTTACAGCTTCTATGATAGACAGGCTATGCTAATGTCCTTGTTTTGCAATAAACTTTGCTTCTTCATTACTTATCACCAGAGGCAATAAAAATCTTCAGAGGCAAATATAAGTTTTTCATTGATATACTTGTTTGTATTTGTAAGACATGAAAGATGAACATGTAATTAAGATCAAAATTAAAATTTATATTTAAAATATATAAATCTTGCAGTACTAATACTCCTCATATTTATATTTAGACATTTCTGAGTGGTGTAGCTAATAATTACTAACTAAAAACTCATGGAAGTAACTTATTTAACAAGATATAAAAAGTAACTGCAAGACATCAGAAGTCAGAGTACATTTCACAGGGGCACATCTCCTCTCCTGTGTATATTGTGCATTCTGGATGCAGTTGAAGTAATGCATTTGGGTTACAATTTTCGGTAGAGGAAAAGAGGCAAGATTCCTGGAGTGTTTTGGTTTAGGATCCTCAGTGTTGGCTTTAAGGCAGATGAACTCAAATAATTGAATCCTAACATGTAAATTGATCAGCCTTTTAATAAGAAAGCTGCAGTGGCGTCAGTGGAAAGGATTTCTTCCCTTCTTGCACACAAAGAATTCATTCCTATCTTTGTTAGTGCAGAGCTTCCTGGCGCACAGGTGGTCAGCTCAGTGTAAGACACTGCAGTGTCTTCCTTAGAACTAGATTGGCCCCACAGGAAGATACAGTGATGAGACGGTTTTTTCACCTGATTTGCGCGTGTCCTACTGCAGGAGGACACATAAAAGCTGCATGAACTTCAACTGTCACCTTTTCTTACTATCAGCCCATGTATGTATTTGTAGACTTTATAATGTGAAGTATTCCTCACTATTGAAAGGGAAGAATCACGTTATTTCTGCAAATACTTTGACAAAAAGCAGAAAAAGAGTTTTATACCCTCCTTTTCTGTAGCTTGGCTTTTAGAATGTGTAACTTAATTAAAATGTATAATTCTTTTTCTCCTTTCATTATTAATCTATATTTTAGACAATGGAGTAGACTGAAAAAAAACAAAAAAAAAAAAGCTTCTTTGACATCATGAACTTTTTAATGAAAGACAAATAATCAGCTAAAGAAATCACAAGTAACTATGACTCCTGTTAGGTAGGGAAATTAGTGTCATCTGCTTCATATGAACTATACTAATCAAATGAGATATAAAACTAACTTCCTCTAAACTCAGGTTCCTTCAAGTCACTTTTATGCACATACATATACAATTCTCTTTCCAGAATAAGATTAGATAGAACAGACTTTCACTTCATCCCTGTGATTGAAGATACAAGTTTTAATTGGAGAGCTCTTCCTTCCAAACAAGTGCTTTTTTGCACTTACACAGGAAGAAATACTAGTTTTAAAAGAATGAAAAATTGTATAGATCACTTGGAATTCTATCATGTTTACAAAATGAAAAAATAAGATTAATGGCACCCAGAAATCACTTGTTAAGTTAAAATTGAATATGGAAACAAAATTACTTTTATTCAGCTGTGTGCTGTTAGGAAAGAACAATCAATGAAATGGAACAATTTCAAAATCAGTCCTGAATTCTCCAATTACATTTTTTTCTTCGGCAGACTTCCAATCTTTTTGTGCTAGTTAATAAGATCCTACTTATTCCAGACTGTTATCAATTGTGATTCTCAACATTGTAATTCCAAAGAAGACACTACCTATGATTGTATATAAGCAAAAGAAAATCTCATTTCACGGCTTAAAGAGGATGTTACAAAAAGTATCTTACTTATACCTTTTACTGCAATGTTTTGTACGAATATTAGAGGTGGGTTAGCATTCATATATCAGACTATCCATTGCTCCACATCAAGGCAGAGGTGCAAAAATTCACTTAGAACTAAAATATTTTTTCTTCTTTTCTGGAAATGAAAGTTAGGGATTTTTTTATTCAATTCAAACATCTAAAACATTGTTTAATTTAATTAATATATAGTAAAACTACTAATGCAGAAGAACTTAATTCAGCAAATTTTAGGAATCAGAAGCAAAAAATAAAATTTTAAAGAATTATCCAGCAAACAAAATAATGTTTAGGACAAAATTTCATTGTGTAGGATTCCTCTGAATCTGATGTGAAAGGTTGGACAGTATTTCTCTGTGTAAGCACTTAATTTTCAGTTTTACATCTATAGATTCACATTAAGCTATAAACAACTCATGGAAAGAGTTTATTAAGAAAGTGCATTTAAAAAGTCTAATACTAAGTACCCAGGTTTTTTATGTAAATGATGCTCTCAGGACAAAGCAGTCTCAGATCTAAAACTGGGATGATGCTATAGAATATACATATATATAGACTTCTTTACTAACATTTCTACCTACCTAATATGGTAGTTTTCTAGAAACTGAGATGAGGTTTTTTGGACTTCTATTCAACGTGTCTGCTATTAGTCCTCTGACAACTACAAAATTCAGCCAAAGATGATAGAATTCATGTGTTTTGGATCTGGTTCAGAGATAAAATAATAGGGAAGGTGAAAAACTGGCTTCACTTACTATTCACAGGAACATGGAGATCAGTTCTCATGCCATTGTAAATACAGGGTATTTCAATAGAAGTCTTTGATCTACATGTATGTAATGTGAAGAGAGAATTAGACTTGCTGATTTGTTAATTCCAGTGTAATAAAGAAGAAATAAACAGTGAAGCTCATCATTGCTGAGGGACTTGATTTTTCTGATATTAATATTTGTGTCCCATTATCAGAAGGAAAAACTTTGGATATCTCCATTTTGTTATGAGACTTCTCCTGTTTTATTACAAGACAACTTAAATCATTGCAGGACTATTGGACTGAAATTAGTTTTACAGCCCTTGCAAATGAGAAAACTTTAAGGATTTAACTTTCAAACCCTGTTTATGACTTCCTCATCTCCTTGAGGAAGACATAATATTGGCCTGCTATTATTGTTTGTGTTTAATGTGCATTCTCTGATAGGGAAAATGAAACCAATCTTGTGCTTTTTAATTCATAGTATTAATGTCCACAAAAAAAGCTGATAAGCATCATCTATGCAGGGATGTTTGCAGAGAGAAGGTTCTGATCTTGAAACTTTATTCCTACTGTGACATTTAAGTATTTCTGCTACCCTTATTAGCACAGTTCCTGGCATCTCAGTGTGCTTTTTTTACAGCAGAGGAACTGTTGTATAATTATGTGATGGTTAGATCTTTTTTTTTGCCTTGTTTTGTTTGTTCATTTGTTTGTTTTCTTGTTTGTTCAGGATTTTTTTGTTTATAATTTCTTTTTATTTTCAATACATTTTCTATCCTTTGGATTTTTTTTTTTTAATATACTATTTCTGTCTGTTGTATGGCCCACAAACACATTTTGGAATCTTTACTGCTGCTGTCCTCAGCATAACATCCTCCTCTCCATCCCACTCCATGACCTAGGGAAGTATTGTCATCTGTATTTAAATGGGAAAAACTGTAACTGAAGGTCAGAATATTTTGTCAGCTCTCAAGTCCTGAATGAGTACCTTAAATGTACGGACGAGCTTTTCTCTCACTTGTAAATTTTTTTACTTTAAAGCATGGGAATTGAGCATTAGAATCAATAATAATATTAATAATATGAATTTTACTCTCCATATAACACTACCGTGTTAATTTTATTTTGATGTGCTATGCCCTGGGAACAGTATTCTCAGTTAACAAAACAAAACTACTCATTTTTCTCTTTACCTCATATTTTAGTGTTTGTAACACTGTACAGATAACTCTTAGCCTGTGGCCTCTGCTATATGATTGTATTCTAACGCAGCAAGAATATTTTGACTGTGAGTTTTTAGTTGAAATGTATAATATGTCTTTCTCCGTTTATATCCAGCAATATCACACTTTTCCTACATAGTCTAAACAGCTTATATTGAGTATATATGACAAATTTCGAAACCCACTGAAAGAACTAAAGCATTCTCACTCTACTTGCTGCTGAAAAACCCTACAAATAATTTATTCAAAAAATCGTCATCTTTCTTCCATGTGCACGTGTATGAATTATGTACTTAATATGTACTTCTAGTATTATCTAGAATGTAAAGTTACAAGTTCTTCTGGATTCAAGAGTAATTCTAAGAAATGAGCTGAAGTGGTTTTTTATCTATTTTTTAATTTTTTTTTAAATAGAATACAATAGTAAAATAGAATTGTATATATGAGATAGCAACTAAATCTCTAAGCATAATTAAAGTCCTCCAAGGCTTATTTCAGATAGAGTTCTTATTTTCACGTGTGTGAAAGAAAGTAAGGAGTCCAAGAGATTTGTTGGAATTCTGCTTTTTGCTGGGCACTGATTTGGAGGAGGGGGAGGTTGAAGCTCTGGCTAACATCACATTCTTTCCTACATTCCTGGCGTGGGTTACATTTTAGAACTCAACTGTAGATTCATCACATCGCTAAAAACGGTGCAAAGTTTCACTGTGCTGCTCCATGAGCTGACCAGGCACTTCTCAATCCAAACCTTTGCCTAGCAGGTTGCTTTGACAGTTGTGGAGCTGCTTGGGAGTAACTTGTGAACAGTTTCTGTTGATCCAGTCACTTCAGTATTTTTCTTTAGAGTGTATTGTCTTACTTTGATTACTATAGACATTCTTGTGACTTACTTCTTCTTAATGCAGAGTGAACGGTTCTGTGATTTGTGAAGTCTGAAGAAAGGATAAATCCTTCAAATTCTTTTGAGAAAGGAAAAAAACAACAGATCATGACACTTTAAGTGGTTGAATAGGGTTTAGTTGAACATGAACATTCATGCCTGCATAATTGTGAAGGCAATTATGCCCAGGGACTCCTGACTTTGTTCCAGCTCAATGTCAGGAAGAGATCTGGATGTGCATCGGTCTTCTGAACGTGTAGGGCCTTCCTTGGTTGTGCAGGAAGTGTGTGTGTGGACTGGATGAAAGACTTTGTATGATGCAAACTAAAGGGTGATGGGTGCAGGACCCTGATGTTTGCTGTGAAACCTGCCAGCAGCTCAACTTGCACAGGGCCAAGGAGGTGGCTGTGGGGATGGAGGACAACAAGCCCTGCTGCTGTGGGTCCCTACCCTCTCCTTCACCTGTCTGTGGGCACAGTGACATGGGAAAATGAAGGGTTAGTATGGCCTCACTGAGTTGATTTCGTATTCACTCAGCTACCTGCAATTTTACAGGCAATCTAAGAAGGACAGTCTGGACTACAATAAGTATAGGATTGCATTAAAAGTCTGCTGTTTTGTAATTCTTATGAGTTTCAAATTGCTCCCACCTAAGAAGCTGTTTCAACATCTCAGGTTTAGTACATGTGAAACTAGGATAAAACCTGTGGATTATCAGTAAGACATTTTCATCCTTCTCATAAACATAGCTACTTTAACCTGTTCTTTGTTTTTCAAAATCTGACAAACAGATTTTTTCTCCCCAGAACATTTTTAGTAGTTCTTAATCTTAATTCCCATTACTGTTCATGGATGTGTGATAATAGAATTTGTGTGCTCAAAGCTTAAAATGTAGAATCATTTTGAGAAATAAGGGAGAGGAGGGATCTCACACCTTCACAAGAGAAGCTATCTGGTGTGGTTTGCATGCTGGACATGTTTGCTGTTCTGCCTTCTGCACTGGGATGCTACAAAGCACAATGGAAGCATTTATAAAACTTTTTATTGACTAAGAACGGGACAGTAGCATATGGGAACAACAACAATTGCTAACTGATCATGAAATAAAGAAATTCCAGTATTCTAGTGTTATAAAAAGAAAGAGGAAAAAAAAGTCATTCAGAACTTAGTCATATTGGTTCAGCTGTTGTAACCAAAGACTGATAAGATAATAGAGGTCTTTGTGGCTGTTTTCTACTGAAATGCTTTATCTTTATGATACACTTGGGGCCCTTTAGAGTGGAAGCTTTTTAAACTGCTGCTGGAGTTAGAACTCAAATTAGATGCTGTTGCAATGGCAAGGGGGCTCCTTAGTCAGGCAGCCCTCACAAAGTGACTTTTATCTCCGAAGCCCTTCCATTAGATTGTTACTTTCTTCTGTTTTTCCTGTTTATTTTTGTTGACTTTTGCTGCCCTCTTTTGTGGCATTTAAAAGGTGACCCAATCAAAAAAGGGTAAATGCTAAATGCTGGACAGAGCCTGTGAAGTAGAGACATCACAGCCCATCTGATGTGTGCTGCAGACTGCCGTGTTAGACAGAATGGTTTAACCAGGTTATCTCTGGGCAGCTAAGATCAAATACACTTTCTTTTATGTCCAGCATTGTGTTTTTGCTTTCTTTTCAAACAATGTCCATAAAATAATAAAAACTGCCTTCAACCTAACAGAGAAATTGAGTCATAAAGGCTTTTTTTTTCTTTAAAAAAAAAAAGCTGAAATTGCTTAACTTGATTCAAAATCATTTTTGATTGTTGGTTGAATTGCTTTGGATGATGATACTTTGGAACTGCAGTTATGTGATTTAAAGCCCTGCTTAGTTTCTGGCAAAGTCCATGCTTCTTTCTTGCATTACTGTCTCCTGATTTCATAAAAGTCACACTATGTGTTTGTTCTAGAAACATAACAGGAGTAATCATTTGTGATTTATTAATTTGTATTTCCTGTAAGTGTATGGAGCAAAAGTTAGTTTAGATGCAGTGCATAAACAAGGATGATATTTGTCATGCTTTACACTAATCACAGAATTCAAGAGAACCAATAATACTTTGCAGCTGTGTAGAGATTCCATGCAAGGATCGCAAAGCACTTCAGAAACATTAACTAACCAGGCATAAAACCCTCTGATTGGTAGTGTTTTAGATTGTGTACATGTTGGGAAACTAAGGCAAGCACATTCAAGAACCCACAGTAATTTCATGTCACAGCTAAGAATCCTACTTCGGCAAGCTATGGTTCATGCTTATAAAATTTTTGGCTTATTTATGACTGCAGTATTTTGTCCTTTATTCATTTGATAGAATATGTGGTTTTATCTAGTTTTCTTTTCCTGAGTGTCAAAGAGATCTGTCTAAATTATACTATGTAAACCTAGAAGTCTATTTTTTGTTATTTCTGCTTCTTTTTTTCTCTTACCAGCAGTTATTATTCTGTTACTCTGCCTCTCTCTCGTGACAGCTTGCCACAAGGACAGTGCAAAATTTAACATTGAAAAGCCTCCAGCGTTTGTTGACAGGCAGCTACATTTGTATATAGACTGAATATGTAGTAAGAGGTAATAGGAGTGTTGTAAGGTGGTAAACCAGTGACTGATAGGGAAACTATAGTTATATATCTATATCTAGAGATTACTAGACTTTTAACTTTTTTTTTTTTCCTCACAAATCATCCTGCATTTTAAGATATATGATGCTCTTTTTATTACTTTATGTACCAGAAATCATGTAGTATTCTAATTAGTTTTAAAAGGTAGGGTTTTGCCAGAAGCAGAATTCTTTCTAAATGTAATTTTAGACCACAAGTTGAACTCTTCTCTCTTTTTCAGCAGATTTATAGCTACTTTTTATTTTCTCACTCCTGGTTGGATTGACCTATGACCAGAATTTCTCAAAAGTTCTCTTTGATGCCATAGTTCTCTTCAGTCTGACCATTTTATCTCAATTTGTGCTGAAATCCAAAATAAAGGATAAAACAATAAGCACACAAGGAAAAAAAATATTACTACAACCAAGTTATTTTTCAGCTAATGATTATTATCGCAAAAAACTATCAAAAATGATAACAATTTTTTCTGAACTTTTGATGAGACTGTCACATTTTCATTTTAAAATGAGGCCCTTAAACACTATCAGTTTCACACCAACACTCAAATTTTTAAATACTGCTGGTAAGGGGAGTCAATGGATCAAATTCAGTAGATCTGAAGTCACTGAAATAAAGGCCCCTAAGAAAAATGTGTCAATTTTAAAGGTCTTTCCTAACTGAAGACCATTTTGTGATAGAGCCAAAGGTTAATAAAATCAGTAGTGAATGTAGCAATTTTACAGATAAGCTATTCACAACAAGTGTAGTTACTTGAATAAAAAGCTAATTCAGTTCTAAAATGCCACATGCAGTAGCAGTGAATAGCTGCTTTTAGGTGCTTTCTGGAGGAGGATAAAATACAGAATCACAGCACTCTTCTTTTCCAGCATCCCTGGCTGCCTGTAAATTGCTGTGAATGGGACTGTAGGCTGACAGGCTCTATTAAGACAAACTGCCTTTCTCATCGGAGAGATAAAATAAATCAGGTGTTTAGTCAAATTAAAATACTTCAGATGGAGCAGGCCCTGGGGAGCACTGATCCACCTGACAAATCTGAGAGAAACTCAAGACAGATGTGTTTTGGGGATAAGGAAGACCCCATGGAAAAAATGCACTGCTGTCTTTGGAGTAAGAGAATAGGATTAGAACAGAGAGCGAGCTGTGGTATATAATATTTTATGGAAGCTGGCATATTTACTGTTTATTTTTTACTAAGCTTTTTGTTTTATCTCTTTTTATGGCAAATATATTTTACAGATAGCTGTATTTTTATTTTATTTATAGATATTTTTAGTCAGAAAGATATTTTAGCAGAAGTTTATTTACTGGTAATGAGTTTAGGAATCTCACTGCTTGCTGAAGTAAGTGGATGCAAAACAGATGATGATGGCACACAGCTACTGATGACCTCTCTTGGCCCAGCCAGATCAGCTCAATCTGGTCTGCATTCCAAGCAAGTTGGTTTTTATTGGTATTTAAACTGTAAAATAATGGTTGGGATTTTCCACTGTAAAATTAAATTATACCTCCCCCAAACTGTTCATACAAGAACATTCTCATCTTATGCTTGTTCTTGTCTTGAGCATTGCTGGGTTAAGTGTCTTGAAGCTTCATGGAGGTCTCGTTATTTTCCAGGAGCACAGTGTACATTTTGTGGTCATCAGTTCTATTTTGTTGTTGGATTACATAGCACAGTACAAATTAAAGAGCAGAGTACTTTAAATGGGGTCATTTATTTCAGATGTGTTTCTCTGAGGGGAAAAAGGAAAGAAAAACAATTACTATGAATTCCTGAATAAGAACAGTTACTTCTGCCTGCTGTTGTAAACAAAAAAAAAAAAAAATCGGAGAAAAAAAAGAAAAAATAAACGACCCTATACATTTGTGGCAACTATATCAAATGGTTCTAAGCAATCATAACAGAACAACTGTATTTTGTAACCTTAGCAGACACTCTTTGTGGTAGCTTTCTACTCATGTTATGAAGCAAGTACGAGCTGTACAGAATAACATGGAAATGGAGTGGGAGATTAATATCTGCTTTGGGTGTGTAAAATATTTTATGACTGTAAGCTCAGGGGCCTGCATTACAATGCCAAAGCTGCCTGACAGATGTGAAAGTCTCAAGCTGTCATTTCCCAGGTGGCAGTGGAGGGCAATAAGTATCATTTGAGGCAGCAGGTTGCTTCCCATTGGCTTTCTAAAATAGGTGGAGTGGTTGATCTCTTCTAGTCACAATGAGCAAGGGAGTTTTTCTTTGGCAGAACAGTTTTTTAGCCATGAAAATGAATTTCAGTATACAATAGCACATTCAAAACCACCTAAATAACCTTTGGACCATCATGAAAAATCTTTAAGACTGAATAACAGAGTTTAGGAGGGTTAAGGTAAGTTTATATTGAAGTTGCAGACAATTGAACAGATGTCAGCAGCGTGGAGCTCAGTGCACGATAATGGATACTGCCAAGGCAGTACCTTAAGTGCAGGCATTTTCCTGGCCACATACCTGCCCAAGCTTGCTTTCAAAAATCTTTTGTTGTTGTTTTTTTTTTTTTTTTGAAAGAGCTTTTTGCACAGAACGCTTTTATTGCTTCAATTGTGCACATCACACTAAGGTTTTGCAATGAGTTTGTCTGAATAGTAGAGTACCCTTCAGCTTCAACTTCATGCATCCATCATACTTCTTGTAAGGAAATCACTAACCCTTTCTAAAATTTCTACCACAACAGAAGTTATACATTTTTCCTCTTCTGGAGACCTGTCTTACATGCATACTGAATGAAGATTAGGCATTAGAGGGTACTGAAACATCAGGTTGTTGGAAACTCTCAAAACTAAGATAGTTAATAATGGGTAAGAAATTGAATATTTTCAGGACTTGTTGCTAAATGCAATTACTAAATGTACAGAAAACCAGGTACCTTTTGTTTCTGTGATTCTGCTTAAGCCATGCAGTTTCTTTTTTTCCTCATAAAGCAATTATAGCCGGAGGTTTTCTTGTATGCTGCCTTTGCAAGTGAAATTCTCTGTAAGAATCATACTGGTCCCATCATAGCACAGTGTAAGTAGTAGAGAATCTTGGGTTTGTCACCTGCTTAGCAGAAGTCTGCTTTGTCTTCCCTCTCCTTATGAAACCTGTCAATCTCTTTCTTCTCTGCCCTAGAAGATATCCGTCTTCCTTCTGGGAAGAAGGTGGAGTCATAATTTTGGTGACAGTTTCTCCACTCTCTCCCAGGTCTTGTTCCTCACACATTTTCTTCCTCTTCAAAAATCCTGTGACTTTTTTATCACAGTCCTCCATTGTGAATTGAGAAAAGGAAGTTTGCAAATATCCTCTCTTTTGTGCCACTTCTCATGTAATTGTGGCAGATTACAGATCTGAGTAGTTCTTGATTTGGTTTTCTTCTCCAACTCTCAGTTCTCCTGTACAACCTAAAATTCCTTTATTTATCCCATTTACAACTGTAAAATTCTTTCAGATCCTCTTCCAATATTCCTGAACTGCTATCTTACTGTAATTATATTACCTCTTATAGACAGCTGTGGATCTGAGATGCTCACACAAGAAAATGCAGTGTATGGCTCAAATACAGGAATTGACATTGCTGTTTCTGACAGAGTAATAAGTTTATACATAAGATGTGATATTTTCAGATTGACTTGCAAAAGGACCCTGTACTCTCTACTTATGAGACCCATGCAATTTACCCATAAACAGACCATTAAGCATCATTAGTGCAAAGAATAAATGTACCGTAGTTTCATATTAATTAAGTGCTCTCTGTAGAGTAAACTTTGAAAGTTAAATGAAAATTTTTAAGCCATTTTCTCAGGTTAACCATTTCTCTTGGGGACAAATAAAGCTCATTCTTAATACACGTTCCACAACCAAGGCTTACATTTACCTAAATGACCTACCAGATATATGGGTGTTTTAGAGAAATGATCAATAAACTATTAAACTGCTTCTCCCACCAAACAGCATCTTTTAAATTATGTTTTTACAATTTGTACATACTTGGGGTAAAAACAAAAAAAAAATATAAAGTGAAGGAAAATTATGTCTAATAAACTCTGAATGTATTTATCACAGTAGACAGGTTTAGATGGAAAAGATATAGGGATTTGTACAAACTGTATCATTAATTACTGTTGTCAGGAAAAAAATGAAATGCTCTATATCTTTTCTGCTCCAATTTCTGTTGCATCCTCCCCTGCTCAGAGCACAGCAAAGCTATGTGTTAGATTCTTTTGAGATTTATTAGTAGAATATATATTCAAGCTGCTGTTTGAAATAATAATGTTGGTGAATCAGCCGTTTATTGTTTCTTTTTAATAAATATTGCTTTGTAACTATTGTCTATCTAGTATTTACAGTATATCTTTCTTGCACATTTAGGTACACCAGAAAGCCTGGCAGAAAAAGAGCGACAGCTCTCTACTATGATCACCCAGCTGATCAGCTTACGGGAGCAGCTCCTGGCTGCCCATGATGAACAGAAAAAGCTGGCAGCCTCACAAATTGAAAAACAACGGCAGCAAATGGACCTTGCTCGCCAACAGCAAGAACAGGTGAGGCTCCAAGTAAGAAACCTGTGAAAATGCTTCCTGCAGAACGCTTATCAAAAACACTGTTCTGCTTGGTGTTTCCTTTCATGTTTTTTTTGGTTAAAGAGCTTAAATATTCTCAGAAGTTAGTTTGTTTTTTTTTTTTTTCCAGAAAGAGGAAATATACAGGATCCTGAGGAAAAAAAAAGCAGGGGTGGAGGGGGATATTAAAATAATTTCTTTCCTAGAAAAAAGATTAATTTGTTAGATTTCACAGTTCTTATTTCTTGCACTGATGCAATTTTGAGAATTACAAATAAGCCAGACTATATCCATTATTTAACTCTTCCTCATTTTGACAAGACAATAATTAAACAAAAAACCTTAAACATCCTCAAGCCTTCAAATATCTTCTGCAAGTAAGGTTTGATTTGTTTGCTCAGATTGTGAAGGGTTTGTATTTTTGTTTTTGTCTTTTTTGTTATTGTTTTTTGCTTGTTTGTTTTAAAAATGCAGTTGTCCAAAGAGCTGTCCTTTTCTCATTGAACGAAAGTGCAACAACAGTGATCCCACACACTAGTCCCCTAGGCATTAGATCAGATTGATCCAAATTAATGTGTGGTTTTTAGGAATCTGACATTATTACTAGAATTATCTTTTCAGTTAAATATATTTTATAGGATATATACAGCAATATATGCTCTGTTGATTTTAATGAGTTGTGACGTCTGGTATTTTATGTGCTTGGGTATTTGCCCACATGTAGGAATATGGACTCATCCCCTAATGGAAAATAACATAAAGGAACACTGTAAAAAATCAGAAGTTAGAATGTCATTTAGCCATCTAGAGATGACACAGTAATTAACTATTGACACTTGTGAATAAGCTAGCACAAATTAATCTTGACACATTTGCAGACGAGTGATATCTTACAGTGAACACTTTGTAATTATATTTCAAAATGAAAATTAAATGACACTTAAAACTAGGTTGTCATGCTCAATGAAGCGAGCATGTAGCTCAACCGATAGGCAAATAAAATTCAGAATTTGAGCCACATGGTGCTTGTGTACCCTACTTTACTGTGTCAAGCCTATACATCAAGCCGATGCTATGGTAATTGCGTCGCGGGGTCCTGGGTGCATTTTCTATCATAGCACTGCTCCATCTTAGAGGAACCTCTGAGATTAGATGCTTCGCGGTATTTTTCTTGTTTTCATCAGGAAATGCCCATTCAAACGGTGCTACGTTGTACATACAGGTACAAAAAGCTGCTCCCAGGCAGTCAGAACTCCAGCAGATCAGTGCCTTTGCACATGTAAACCAATATCTCCTCCTTGCCTTGGCTATAGCTTACCACGTTAAGCTGCAGCCAGGTTGCCAGCAGTTCCAGACGATTCTGGACATAGGGTACTGTGTACCTGTGAAAAAGCAACACAGCACTGAGAGGCAATGGCCTGTGATGTAGCTCCATGCTCTGTCTGATTTCAATGTGAAATGACAAGTAACTCTTTTCTGCAGTTGCACATTGTGATAACCTTTTACCTTCTCTGAGATTTTAGCAGCAGGGGCAATGTGGACATAAATCTGAGACCTTATCTTTAGTTACAAACACTACACTTCTAAGATGGGATCACACAATTGGTGTGTTACTCATTAAAAATAGTAACTCCAGCTCTCACACACGTTTTAAATATTCTATACAGCACTGTTACCATTGTTGTTTTACCAAGCATAGAGACTACTGCTGACCAGGGTACTGACGACATACACCTGAGGTCCTAGGACCTGCCCCTGGGCTACCTGGGGCCATGGACTGCTAGCTCTGTTTGAATTACCTTTCTCACTTGCACACGAGATTCCACTCCTTCAGTCATCACTCACCATGTATTATTTGCCTGACTGGGAGGTTCATCCAGAAATATTTGAACACCAGGCTTCTAAAAGGAGTTTAAGCCCTGTTATAAGCATCAGTGTAGTGGCCTTTGAGAGTTGCTTGACTTTTTGTGCAGCACTTTGCCGTGATCCAGCCCCAGAATCATGTAGACCTTAATTTGTCTCCTTGAGGCCATGTGAAAGACTTAAAATATGTATGAATTTTGTGTTGGTTTCTTATACAAAAGTGATTTTTAACCGAAAAAAAAATACAGCTAAAGTGAATATAAGTGAAAAATATTACAGCTATTTCCAGTGATAGAATGAGATTAAGGAAATGACAGCCTTGGTCTCTCTGTGTGCACAATTACAAGCTGTTAATATGTGACTGCAAATTCCTTATGAGTTAATCTGAACAGTTTTCACTAAAACTATGTGATTGTTTATTTCCAAACCAACTTTGCTACATTTCTGTAATTTTTTTATCATAAAAACATTTTACTTAGCTTTCTCTGTTTATAACAGAGTAAGTGTGCTCAGAAGATATTGGAGAAGGAGATAGGGATGGTTTTTGCAAAAACCAAAACAGTGGATTTGAGTGACCAAATGACTTTTGTCACCAACTTCTTGGTGTTTTATATGATTCCTCTGCTCTAGATAAATATTTATAGGAGGGGAAATTATACTCAAGAAAGGAAGGTAGCAGAAGTGCTGAGGCTGGGATTTCCAGGAAACACAAATCTTGTCCTCATTTCAGTCTGCTGCACAGTTACCCTTCTAAAGCAGAAGTTCCAGTTGTTCCCCCAGCTCCCTGTGGCTCCTCCCTTGTGTCTGCCATCCACATCACCCACTACAGGGAGCAGCTCTGTGGTCTGAGGGCAGGATCCTATTTACCTTCTGCTTTAGCATGATCATTCTGGATGATTTGTGGGAATCAGGGAGGTAGAAGTGGTCTCTGTGGCAAATTCTCTGTCACCGGTCTCTTAGTGTTCCCTGCCCTGAACAGGGGGGAATCTACCAAATGAGGGTAACAATATCTACATATTTCATAGGATTATGTTGAGGATGAGTTACTGAGCACCAGGTACTGCTTTTATACAGAATAAGGCTCTGCTTCCCTAAGCAGTTCCAAGGATGATTTTGGAGATTTACAAGTGAAGTAATGTACTGCTCATAGTGAATGAAGTTGGAGAAGCTTACCCTAGGAGCTTGTGCTGAATATGAAACATTTATAAATACTAGCTAAGGCTTCAGTTCAGCAAAGCAGGAAAATGTATGTTTAACCTTAAGCACCTGCGTAATCCCATCCCCATTCAGAAAAGCACTTAATTTTAAGCATGTGTTTCATTCCCATTGTAGCTAACAGTAATGCATCATAGTCAAAGATCACCACAGGCTTATATGCTTTGTTGAATAGTGAGGAAATTATTCACAGGCACATAAATAAACCTGTTTTTCTGTGCTTTGCAGAGTTAAGGCCTCAGTGCTTAAAATACATATTTCTTACTGGCTAACTAGATTTTTATGTTGAATTTAAATTTATCTCTAAAATATCCCTCATCTAAGAAAAATTAATATGCTTAATAAAATATAATAAAGAATAACAAATATGATGTTTTTTGCTCAATAGTATTGAAGTTTCAATATTGCTGTTTTAATTTTATGGAAATTTTTTTCTAATAGATTGCAAGACAACAGCAGCAACTTCTGCAACAGCAGCACAAAATCAATCTACTGCAGCAGCAAATTCAGGTCAGTGTATTTTATTGCTCTCTTCTGATTATACTTAAATTCCATTTATGGAGAGGGAAGGGTCTAAAATAAAGCAGCCACATGCTTTATTAACAAACCTCAGTAAAGATGCTCTTTATGGGAGCTCTTCGTGTCTTAGAAAATTATTGTCAAACATCTTTTTGGTGCAAAGATCTTTAATAGGCAGAGTTTTCTTCTGAAAGTTATGAACTATTTTTAAATCTCATCATCTGGTCATAATTCTGAAATCTGCAATCAGTTTGACTTGTATTGTGTGAAGCAGAAGCAGAATCTCAACCATTGTTCATGGAATTCCTTGTTCTACAAAGGCAAAAGTGAGACATTAGGACAGTACTAAGTCCTTGGGACCAGTCTG
Source organism: Manacus candei (assembly GCF_025592945.1). Taxonomy (NCBI): domain Eukaryota; kingdom Metazoa; phylum Chordata; class Aves; order Passeriformes; family Pipridae; genus Manacus; species Manacus candei. The sequence goes on from NW_026138108.1 coordinate 7,593,739, forward strand.
CTTATGTACAAAGACCCACAGGTATATGTCTTCCATGTGCAATTTGGAGTAATTGCACCCTTGGAGTAATTGCACCCTCTTGGATCTGGAAATATTCTGGAGATATTTAATTATCTGTACTTGTACTCAGAACCTGGTTTTATTTTGTGCAGGTATATGTGGGTAGGTAGTGACATGGATGTAGAAGCATTGTTGATATGTGACTATATTACCTTATCGACTTCCTACTTGGAAAGCATTTCCATGGACCTGTTCATTGATTTAAATATTTCAGTTTGGTCTGACAGATGATTGTGCTGCCAGTCATTTCTTATAAGCTTGGGCTTATCCATTTTTTTTCCTTAATTAGCTGATTGCTATGTCACTAGATGCCAAAGCTGAAATTTTTCTTTCCCTCATCCCAAAGGAATGCTTGTAAAAGCTTTTGAAAATGTTGTAATGCAGTTTCAGTTACATTTTCAAGGAGTTTATTTAGCAAAAATAAATGTGTTAATACCTCATATGAGACGCACAATTGAATTTTAAAGTACCTTTATTGTTTTTGCCTATTAGAAGACTGTTTACATTAGGTGTACATCAAGGGTGGAAGAGATATAAGAATTGCGAAAGGAAAAAATACAACATCTTCTCTATGTGTTATTTGCAAATCTGGCCTCAGAAAACAAAGAATAATGTCAAAAAAATCTTTACTTGGCATAAAAGCTGAGACTGAAACCTAGCTGAGTCTACAAAACAGAAGAGTTATTTGCATGAGAAATTTCTCATTTTTAAAATTCCTTTAAAAATTAGGACCCAGAAAGAGGAATAATGACCAGGTAATTTTTGTTTCTGTTTGGAGAACGTGGGTATATTTTACTGGGAAGTATGTGCTCTGTAGCAAAAAGTTCAAAGGTACTTTATGTTTCAGTTCAGTCAATACTTTCCAGTAGCTTTACCCTTCCACTGTCTCCAGGGAAATGCAGTCTTAGAATAGGTTGCAAGTTTATTTTAGAATAGTTTATGTGTTCATTTTCTCATTCACTTCCAAATTTCCTCTTACACAGCGCTGAAGCCCCCACAAGTTTTCCTTCCCATCCTTTCCTAGATGTATACTAGAACAGTGAAGAACTGTTTCAATGTTTATTCTGTTCGTGTGAGCAAAATTATTTCTTGGTGATCCTTCCCTGTATTTGTTTCAAATTTCCTGCCAGTATAAGGTATTCTTATGTCATAGCTTCTCAGTAGTTTGGCCTCTTTATTTGTCTATGATCTTTATAGTTACATGAGTCTAATCAGGGTATTTGAGGCAGTGAGGACCGTTTCTGCTCCCAACTGTGTAGCCAGATTGGTAGTGGGCATCTCATTGCCCAAGGAACACTGTAGGGTCTACTGTGAAGCTCTAGACATGTTGGGCAGATTCCATCTCAAACATACTTTGGTCTTACAGGGAAATTACTAAAAGAAAGTTTCTTAGGAGATTTTCTTCTAGGCTAAACACCAGCTTACATAGCCCATTTGCTAGTCAGCCAGGTGGTTCTGCTTTGTTTATTTGTTCTTTCTTAGTTTTGTGGCAGATTTGGTAACTAGAAGCTGCTTGAGAGAGAAGTTAGTTGCTAAGTTGCCTCTGCAACATAAGTTTGCTGCTGTTATGAGTGTTGCAGTTTGAGACTGTGTAGTTCCTTGAGGGCTATAGCTGGGGATGGAGGTACTTCTCTCACCAGGAGGCAGGTGAGAGAAGCAGTGCTGTGCTGGTTTTCCCAGGTCCCCTTCCACCATCTTCCCAAGAAGCCTCAATAACAATTCTGAAGTCACACTGGTGACTCTGGGTGGCATTCGTCATATCAAGGACAAGTAACTGCAGTACAAACTCTGTCTCAGTTAATCATCCAGACTGTGCTCATAGTGAGCAAAGAGAAGGAAAGTGAAAGGTTTTAGGATGCAATTTGTCTTGTCCTATAGCAGATATTTAAAATATACCAGATAAATTGTTCCCTAAAATGGCTGTTTCTCTCTATTAACTATGAAGGATACTCATGCTGATGCCTTTAGTGTAGAGATGAGGTGAATCATACAGTCTGTGGCTTGAGGGGGAACCAAAATTTATATTATATTTTTACATTCTTAGTCTCGATTTTGGGCTTGGTAGAATTTGTAACTGTCCCCAGTAACTTCATTTTATTTAGAAGGTTTGTTTAAAGACACTCTTGAAGCAACTTATTTCAAGAAAAAATGATTACCTTCATAGACTGATGTGGGTTCTTATTTGTACTTTCTGTGCTTGGGAAAACAATAGTGTTGTTCCCTGACACTCCTGTTTTGAAGAGATTACAAAATATGGGTAACACAGGTGCCAGTTCCATCTGGGCATGGGCCTATTCATGGCACAGCTACTTGAAGCAAGAACAGTATGTTCTCCAGAATGCAGGAGAGGGGCATTGCTGATGCAGTGTTTTCATCATGAGAACACAGTGTATCACTGTCATCTTCTGAGGTACAGTATTCATTCTTAAACAATAGTCTCTGTGAATATGTGTATCCAGTTCATTTAACCATTTAAACAATTAGAAATTACTTTAGATGGAACTTAGAAGATTTTTGTCAACCACATGTAAAAGTTAAAATAATCCATATTAAGTAAAACACATATTTTCCTGGGCAACTACTGGTTTAATTTACTCAGAATTTTCATTATTTGGTATTTATTATTTATATTGTGCCATATATTATCTATTTATTTAATAATTTTAACACCTTAATTCTTTTAATCGGTGGAGGATTTTTTGTTTTGTTTTATTTCAGTTTTAAGACCATTTACTGGAGCACTTTACTCCAGAGTTGTTATACATCCAAAACTTTGTCAACAATCTATGAGCAAAGAGGACATTAGCTAGGCTTAGTGTCTGAGAACAACCTAGATATTTAAGAGTACAGAGGTCATTAAATGTTCTGCATAATCATCTTGTGTTTTCTAAATGAAGCTAATGTTTCTTTCAGGATGTATGTGTTGGGGAAAGCAGTTTTGCCTGTTGGCTAAAGGGAGTGAGAATCTGGACTTGTTCTCAGTCCTGACTCTGATTATCTGAAGTTTTGCAAATTGTTTCCTTTTCCTCAATTCAAGTGTAATGTTTTGAGAATCTTAAATGAAAATTTTCAAATAAATGCAGTGTATTATTACTTTTTAGCTCGAATGTTCATAATGTTCATAAACACTCTTCTGCAGAGGAGTCCACAGAGATGGGAGGAAATCTAGTATGCCAAATTAAGTTCTTCGTTCCGCAGAGCAGAGCTGTGCAGAGAAATCATTGCTTTCAGTGCAAATTAAAGCTGAGAAGCAACTTGTGGGGCAAGTGAGAGCTCACAGATCAGTCTCCAGGTTGATTAAGATTTTTTAAAAGAACTTTTTTTTAAATAAAAAATATGCATTCCTAAAGTAGAGGGGACAAGACTATTTCAAGAACACTTCTTAGCCTGTGCAATGAATGCAAAGTGAAAAAGCTGGTTAAAGGAGGAATTTGGTGGTACATCATGACTGCGTTGGAGGAAGGGAAGACTTGTATTTCTTGGATAGTTCCAAAAATTTCTTGAGGGCCTGAAATCCCTGTGCCTCATTATCAGAATTCAGTCCTTAGAGAATGAGGCTTGGGGACTTCTTCTGAGCCCTGCCATGCCCATCTGAGCAAGGGAGGTGGATCCTACTCTTGCTCGGAATGTGTCACTCCAGGATTTCCCTCTGGGAATGGGGATGTGTGTGGAGTTAAGGGATGAAACTTTGAGGGCTTCCCTCCTCTGGTGGGCAGGTTTCATTAGGGCAAGTCCTAGACTATGGCTGAAATCTTTAAAAGGGGCAGTGGTTGTTGAGCTTTTCTGCAAAAACTTGTGATGAGTACTACTTTGGCAGATGATCCAAGCTGCTTTTGTCCATACCTGATTCCTCTGTACTATGCTCAATGCCATTGCAAAGCATTTCGTTTTCTGTTTGAATCAGTACAATTTTCTTTGCATAGTGAAACTGGTTTCCTCTGTACTCATAAGTATTCTGTTTTAATTCAACCACTAGAAATTATTCCTAATAGTAATTTTTTCTAGTTTTAATCTATACATTCATGCTGTTCTACTTTCATATAAATGTTCTTATGTTTTCTGTTTCAGTCAAGGAGAGTGAACGTGATTACTGTGATAGTAAACAGACAAAAGATTAGTAACATAAAATTATAACTATTTAAACTGTCGTTGAATAGGAATCATTTGAATCATAAGTAAAACTTAAGAGACTGAGCCAATGAGTCTCTCTTCTTATCTATGATTAACTACTGACAATTGAGGTACCTGGTGAGCTGAATAAGGACTATCTCTTTATGTGAAGTACGTGTCTAAAGATCAGGAATAATTACATTCCACATTAGCCTTCATAGCCTCCCTGACCTGGTTAATTAATTTTTTGCTAGGATAATAATAGTAGAAATAGATTTAAAGATATGCTTCATCATTAAGTATGTAACTGACCTCCAATTTTAAGAGCTGAACCTTTCATTTATTGCCTTTTGGAGACAGGTTAAAGCTTCTTGCAGAGAGCTTGCTGAAAATGCACAAGCTGGAATCTAGTTATTGTCAGTTCAGTTACGCTCTCTGAGGTTGTCTTTCTTTGTAAACTCTATTTAGCGTTGACAAGCAAAAGCAATGGTGATGCTACTGTTCCAGCACCAGGGAATATTCTCCCCTACCTTTTTTTCTTTGTTTTTTTCTTTTTCCTTGTTATTGATCATGAAACTGATCCCCTTCCAGCAAGCTCTGCACAGGACCAAATAAAGCCATTGAAAGCAATTTGATACTTCTATTGGCAGGGTACGCAGATCAGATACTCCCTTGAAAGAGAGAGAGACTTATAAACAAAGCTTAGAAGTCTAGGAATAGCCCCCAGCTTCAGCAAACCCTTAAAATATTTTGTAATTGTATCTTCAATCATGAATTAGCCAGGAAAAACAGACCTTTTTTGCCTTTATATTTCACTGCTGTATGCTGTTTTTAATTGCCCACAGGCACACTGTTGTGATCTTCTTTGGAAGTTTAAAACCAGGATAAAAATGCAAATCTAATTATTTCTTTTATCTAATCTAATTAACTTTTACAAGTAATGATAGATGCACTGCAGCCTCCATCAAACATTTTAATAATGATGTTTCTGGATTAAAGAATAGGTAAAAGTACTGTAATTTATAAGCAGTCAAGATTATGGCAGTAGAAAATGTAAAATATTGTGGTGGCTTAATAAACTATAGCTGCAGTTTATTAATTTACGGTAGAAAGGATGCATTTCCCTTAAACTCCACTTTGGTTGGGAACTGATTCCCAGCCATCATTGGAATATATTTTTACTGTTTTTTAAGCAGCTCAGTATTAAAAATAATAAGTGTTTAACTTGCTTCTGCAATGCAGTTGTGTGCACATGGACTACAGAAATGTGCTTCTGTGCCCGTAACTTGTATCTGACTGCTGAATCACTGATTCAAATTCATGGGGCTCTGCTGTAGTTGTGGTATCACAGCTTCTGTCCAGCTCATAACTTGCTTGGTGTAAATTGAAGCTGATCCAGTGGAGAAAAGACAAATATGCTAAATATCAAAGTCAAATGATTCATATTTTATTTATTATTACATACTGGCTTATTCATGAGTTCTAAAGTCCTTTTGTGATAATTACTCAAGTAAAAAATCTGTCATAGGTCAGCTTTTCCCAGTAAAGGACATCTTTGTGGCTGGTTGGCTTGGCATTTTATCTGTCAGCTGCATGGAAAGAGAAGTGATGTGGGATCCTTACCTTACACTGTGCAAAAGGTTCACACTCCTATGCTACTTGTAAGCTTCTGATCTTGCACCTTGGTCCCCCCTTTTGCAAGGATCCTAGTAGCTGCTCTGCCCCTGAGGCCCTCTGTCCCTGGAAACAAGTTTTATCCTGGCAAAACAGAGTGTAGCTTTGGATTTGACTCTTACCTCAAAACTGTATGCAGTCATGAGGGGCGGTTGGGTTTTTAAAAAATTTTACGGTGACCTTTTAAGAGTTAAATTAACTGCCTTGTAGTTTTCTAATTCATCATTTGGCATTTTTTATTTTTTCTTATTTCATCTACCCAAGTCTAAACAAATTGCATTTAATGCAAAAATTAAGCCTTGTGTATCTCTTTCATATGACTTCTCTAATTATAGAGCAGTAAATGGTAGAATAGCATATGTTAGCAACATGAGCAGCAGTCTATGAAATGAGCTACAAGTTAATAAAATGATCTTGTGGTGGTGTTGGCCAAATGTTAGCACACATGTTTCAAAAAGTGGTATTTCAACAGACTTGAAGAATAGGACTTTGGCACATGAGTACTGAACATGATCTGATGTGTGGAAATTAGTTAAACCAAAGTAAATGTCATTGTTTCTTAGGCTCATGTTGGTGCAGAAAATGATAGTAGCTGTCCGCCCATTTTCCCTCACCCACGTGTGTTTTAAAATTGGAAATGAAGACACAGGCATTCCCAGTTCAAGTCCTGCTGCTTCATTTGCTCAGGGCGTGCTGTGCTGTGCTCTCGCCAGTGGCTTAAGGGCTTGTTCTCAGCTGTGCCTGTGCCAAAGTAAGGGGCTAACATCTCATTGATTCTATTGAGCCCAAACACTTGTTCTACACCCTTTGCTTACACAGGGGCCTCAGATTTGAGCCCTTTTAATTTAGAGGCAGATTATAACCAGCTCCTGAATACCAGCAGAGGGTCAAGCAAATACTTGCTGCCCACCTGTACTGCTGCCCAGGGGTCACTCTGCCCATTCCAGCGGCGTGTGGAGTGACGTGCCATGGCAGCCTCAGTGCTCGCTGAGCCAGACACCCTGGTCTAGCTCCCAAAGAGTTTGGCAGAAATTATGCTCTGAACCTGTCTGGTGCTATTCCTCTCGTAGCACAAGTCCACATCACCCTCTCTGTCAGTCTTCATGATGTACTCTTTGCAATATTGCAATATTTAGAATAATGTAATAGTAATGCACTATTTGCTACAGCACAGAAAACCAGTTTCCTTCCTAAGAGGCATGTGCACAAACTAAAATGGAAAACTGGGAGTGGAAATTGTGCCAACTGGCAGCCTATCCAACAGGACAGATCCTGTGAAGTCTTATTTGCTTGAGAAATACTTGCACAGCTAGTATTTGGTGACTTGTATACTAGGTGTTACTCATATAAGTGGCCTTTTCAGAACTGAGCATCACATGCAAGGAAGGACTTAAGATATTAGTATTATGGTTGGAATATCGAAGATATAAATGCAGCATGGATTTTAGGGAATGTAATTTGTTTTATTAGACAGATGTATGTGGAAAAAACAGGCAACCCTTTGGGCATGCCAGCTCTTTTTCATGTCTTACATCAGTGTTACATTGAAACGTATCCCAGGACTGACAGAAACTGCTTGAGATATTGGCCTTTCATTTCTAATTAGTTACTTTTTCAATGATGACTTTTGTGATTCACAACCATGTGATGGCCAAGAGGGAAAACAATAAGTTTTGGGTTTTTTTTATACACCACCCCCCCCCCCCCCCCAATATTTGACACACTCATCAGGAGATACTGAATAAAGAAAATAGTTACCAAAAATTAGTATTGAAATTACTTGATTTATGAAGATATTCAGATATACAGGCAGGACTGGAATGTGATGATATCAGAGGTCAAAATTTCTATCTGCACAAGCAGGTATTTGGAGGAAAATGATGAAGTACAGCCCCACATAAAAAGGCCAAAAGCATTTAAAAAATAAATTGTAAAGTACTTTCTGAAATCTCACAGTAAAAACTTAAATTTATCAGATGGACTAAATCCCGGCCTAAGGAATCAAAGTGTTTTTCAGTTGTAATTGTGGGAATGTTCCAGAATGTAAGCATATTACTGAAGCAATTTGAGCATAAAATCTTATTTTTAATATATTTAATGTCATGACAGGAAGGAATAAGTAAGTGCATTACTCTCTGAATGCATTCAGAAATTATGAATTCACATAAAGAAAGTAGTAGTATGTGCAATCCAGCAAATGAGCAAACTAGATGTTGTTTAACATTTGGTATACACTTGATGGCATGTAAGTAAAAGTAAAGTGAATGAATATTTTTAATATTTGCTGTCTTATGCAACCAGCTAATCCAGACACTCACAAAAATGTCAAAGCATAATTCTCAAGGAAGGTAAATGGCCTTGCCTGGAATTCATCTATCTAATCCTAAAGTTGTTGTTAAAGTAAGGAAAAACTGGTTTATGATTGCAGTTTACACACTATTTCCTTTTGTCTCTAACATTAGAAACCCCTCTCCCCAAATAATTAGATAATATAGTGGCTTGTGTTGTATGCAAGGCTTTTGCTTCTTTGAAAGAACTAGTCTTTTATATAAATCTTGTATATATCATCCTCAGTGTGCTGGGCATTTGCACAGCTTGGGTAAATTATGTCTATATTGAGAATCTAGAAGTTACACAGTGTGCATTCCACACTTGAGGGATGGGAAATAAAAATTGATATACTGTGCGGCACATGATATAACACAGTGAAATATCTTTTAAATTCCAGAGGGATGCACTGACATCACCACGCTTAATTCACATGCAGTAACTCCCACAAAATGTTATTAACTTTAAATTGAAATTTGTAATCATTCAGTAAAAAGAAAATAAATGATGTAAACAGTATACAATGGTGCATTATGAAATGCTGAATTCATCTTTTTTACCCACCCAAAATGACAGTATAAGAAAACATTAAAGTTGTAACACTAAATAATAAAAGCAAAGAAATTCACAGTTGATGGTGAAGTGTGAAATCCATCTTGAGACACATCACCACCCCACAGCATGGAAGGGCACTTCTGAGTTAGGGAACTTTATTTCAAAGTAATGTATTAGTCATTTTTATTTTGTAAAAGAGAGATTAACCAGTTGGAGGAACATATAGTTAGTTTAAAATCTAGATTAGATAGAAAAATGAATAGCGTGGTATTTGCTACAGGTAACAAAATAGTGCAATATATACCTAATAGCCTAAGCATAGTCTGAGATTCTGTATTTGACAAAGCCATGTATATAGTATAAATATAGAAATAAACCTTTCTCAGAAGAGGGGGTATGGCACTTGTTTTTGCTCTGACAACGAGTGATTTGTATAAAGAATGCTACTATCACATTTCTAGCTTTGCCTTTTCCATCTCATTGAATTTTATTGGTGATATATTTTCAGGATACTCATCTCCTCTGTAACTGCATATCTGAGTGTCTCATAAGCTGAAGTGTATTATCCTCACAACACTCTTTTGAGGCAGAATAAAAAGCATATAGATATTTGGGGGCATCTAATTTTAGATATCTAATTTGGGTGACTGAATTAGGACTTTTGGCTCCATATATAAAGCAGTCCAGGTGCTGTGAATTACCTTCTGTTGATTAGACAACGAGGTTCCTAATTTAAGCACCTTAGTTACATTTCCAAAGTGACTCAATCCAGTTCTTATATGAAATTTGATGGACCTAAAATCTTTGGTTTCAGAATTCGTAGGGTGGTTCTATAAAATCTTGATTGTATTTTTTATCATGATTTTCTGTCCATTTATCACTTGCCTTAATTTACTCTGTTGGAGCTTTTAGCTTGAGTGAATCCACTTCAGCCAGAGAAATATTTGTTCGTTCCTCTCGCCGACTGCTCGGCATCAAATGAAAACCATTTTAGCTGGCTCGAGTCTCTCATGTGGCCAAACTGCTGACCAGAAGTACAGCCGTGGTCATACAGAAAGAGGCAAGTGGAGAGGCTATGCTCAATGAATTCTGTAGTTTCCCAAATCCATGTATTTCCCTTAGTGATGCAGAGCAAATTCCATGGCTGTGAAACATCCTTTGAACAGTGGCTTATTGTGGAGAGAAAATAATTTTATTTTCAAAGAATGCCTGCATTTCTTGGCAGTCCCTTGCACAGTTTGTAAGGCATTCAAGAGACTTACTTGAAACAGACATTAAATAATGTTTTTTATTTAACCAAAATGGCTGTTTTTAAACAGAGATCTTGCATGCCACATTTTAGGCCAGAATATATTTTTACAGCCAAGTTATAAACCTCCGAAAAAGGGGGCTTATAATGGAAAGGTTGACACAACGTTAATTTTAGTGTTGTAAATGCAATGGTATAATTTTGGAAAAAAGCCTTTATAGCTCTGCTAAGATATTAATTGCAGGAAATTACAGCATATCCTATTAAAGTATTATGTCAGTGGCATACATAGCATATAACACCTTTACATATTCTCCCTTGTTTTCACGGTAACGTTTTGCATTTTGATGTGTGAGGAGTAGGTGGATGAAGTGGCTCAGTTTCTGATCACTTTTGCTCAAGGGGAAAAATCCAGCCTGGGTAATGCTTGCTTATGGCCTCCTCTAGAAACAGGTCTTCTGTTAACCAAGTAAATCTGATATAGACATTGAGATACGAAACAAATTCTGCTTAAATGAAAGTCTTTACTTTGTTTTGTGACTTTTGGGCTAGGGTTTTTAATTTGAACCCTATCCTTACACAAATCAGGTTTCACCAGACTCTTTCCAGAATGACAACTACTTTTATGACATACTTATTTTTGCTGAAAATGGCTTACTTTTTATTTACTTATCCTTACTGAATAATTTCTGACTGTTATTGTGACTGCATAGTAGACACACTTTTTTTATTTCTGCTCAGTTATTTATTCAGAAAAGCATTTTATATATATGATGGAGGTGGAGCTTGTAGCTCCCTATGAAGTTGAACAATGTAGATATGTACATCGCACTGTACAATTTTTATTAGTAAGAAATAGGTTATTTATTGTGTTTCTGTCACTTAGGGTTACAGAGGTATAATAATATCATGTTTTCTTTACAGAAGTTTTGTTTTTATAAGGTAATTATTTGTTAATATCTTGATTTTAATATACAGTAACAACAGTTTTTTCTCGCCGTCAGATCTTTCAGGACAAATGGGCCACCTCTTCACATTTGTAAAGTGCCTCATGTTGAGGTCATAATCCTATCTGGTGTTTTTCATTGCTACAATGGCACAAATTTGCAGTGAGGAATATCAATAACAACATGCACAGGGTTTTTTAACATATAAAATGGGACCTGGAGTCTTGATATCTTACACATATTCCCCTTTGACAGCAGTGGAGCATGCATGATTCTTTACACAGACACACACAAAAATAAAAGCCACGACTGTTGTATAGTTGATGAGTTTTTAACAAGATGGGAGAAAAGGCCTTCTCAAAGACCCCACTGATATGCAAGTTCATTGGACTGTTGATGTTTTCCATTAATTGCAAGGCTTTAGCATAGAACCATTGACTATATCTGGTTTTACTTATCAAATCCAGAACTGCTTTTTCTCTGCCTGCTGAGCAGGGAAAACTCCATGCTGTACCAGTTTCTTTTTACTTGAGTCTCCGAGTATCATCAGGATTAAAGCTGTCAGAACAGTCAGCCCTCTTTATTTTGTGGTTTTAAATACAAAGCTTAATATTGTTGCTTAAGAAATGTCATGCTTTCAATATGTTAGTTAAAATTTGTGGAGTGGACAAAGTAAAAAAAAAGGTCCCTGTTAATAGCAGGCATTGAAATATGGCTTTTACCATTTCAGGGATAGAAGATAAAATTTTGCATTTTAATTTGTTTTTATTCTACACCACTAACTTGTCTGTATTGGCTTAATCCTACACTCAAGTATAAGGAAAAACTCACGCTCAACTTAGTGACAGTTTTGCTTCATTGAATGCAGTGCAGGGTGCCATTTCCTCAGCTAGTGTTGTTCATGTTCTCTCTTCTTATGTCAGTCTAACACTAGAAGTACAGAATCAGGTCCTCTTTTTAAATACAAAAAGAGCTCACGTGGAAATGACAGCATTTCATTTTGCTTTTTTTTTTTATTCACTGTAAAATATTCCTCTGCTCTATGTGTGCATTTCTATTTGGGGATAAGTGCCCATCCACCATAGAGTGCTCGGACGTAGCTGATATATTGTATATCAATATTTTTGTCTTGCATGTGTTTACTTCAGTTATCACTTCGTGCAATTAATTTTTTTTTAATCATCAGAGTCCTTTTGTTTTATCCAGGACAACATAGATGTGTTCTTTACACTTTGTAAAAAACAAAAATTAAAATAATATTTTTTTATACTACATTCCTTTTTGGTTTGTTTTAATTGAGAAAAGACTCTCTTCCTAGGCGAGGCAATAAACATGTAATTTTATTTGTTTTGCTATCAGTTGAAATATGCATACATTTTAGATGTAACTTTAGGAGGAGCAGAATTACTAGTAATTTATACAATAGACATTGATGATTATTGACCATTAGGGAGTAATAAAACATTTCCTTTGTGAAATAGATGTGGCATCAAATGTCTTTATTTCTGACAGTAAATGTTTCAGGTTTACTTCACAGACATTAATGTTATTACATAAAGGTAAAGACCTGGCTACACTCTGGCAAACAGGTCATTTCTTAATAAAGGAATGGAGTTGCAAGCAAAAGAAAAAAATACTTTGAAGAAAGTCTCAAGCTCATGTGTATATTAACCAGAGCAGACGAAATGATTTATTGGGTTTTATACACAATCTGTAAAGGGTAAGAATTGCTAACAGAATGAGTGGCAGCCTCAGGGAGCTGAGTAGCCCCCAGAGACCAGCCTTTGTTCCTCTGGACTTGACAGGCATGTGTCCCTGTTAAATGAGGGCTTAATTTCTCTCATATGTGCACAATTTCCAAGCTCAACAAAGGCAGCTAGGACTGGAGCTATTTAAAAGAGCCAGCTCAGGAGGAAGCATTCCTGGAGAAAGGGGATGCTAAGGGGCTAATTACTCACTGTAGTTCAGCAACAGATTTTTTTTTATTATTTTTATTTTTTTTAAACTTAAAATACCCCAACTTTGTTTTTTAAACAGAGTTTATTAACGTGGTACTGCCACTGTCGTTTTACATAAACATATATTAAAATTACAAAGGTGCTATTTCTCTTTATGAAATAACCCCTTTAAAATTTTTTTGGTTCTGCTGACCAAAAAATAATAATAAATAAAAAAAAATAATGCACTCATATCATTTTGAGTCTGCTATGAAAATCACCATCACTTTAAGCTTTTGGAAAGACTTTCTTTCAAAATGTGTAGCGAAATAGCTTCTCCAATGTCTTCATCTTATTTTTTCAGTCTTTCCTTGTCTCACATATGGTAGTAGGAGTTGTCCTTAGTGCTTACTTCTTTTATGTAAATATGATAATTAATATTGTCCAGATAAATGGTTCAGCACATATAAAGCATGTTAATATTTACTTGATAAAATGCCTAGTGTGGTATGCTTTTTATAAACCTCTTACTACATATATAAATTTGTGTCTGGACACAGAAGACCTTTATGGTGCATTTCAAGTAGTCTAGTGGTGCTACTCCATACAAGAAGTAGGTCTTTTACTCCATTTTTCCAATGTCCCTTGGTCCCTCCTGTGTACTGGAAGTTGGTATTTTCTGTGGAGAATAGGTCAATTGGTGGACAGAGTGATGTCATTTTTTTTTTAAATGTGGAAAACACAGTTATTTTCTTTGGACAGTGTTAGCAAACTCTGTTGTTACCCGTGAAAGAAAGATGAACCTCTCCAGTGCAACAGGTTTGAAAATGATGTGGTCACCATTAGCAAACCACTTTGTTAAGAAATACTACATGGTTTCAGGCTTATTTCCTATTCTGAAACAAACAGGAAACTTCCTTGTGAAACAGGCAGCCCATTTGATTCTTCTCAGTCAGAACGTACTGATCCACTTAAAATCAGAACCCAAACAGGTGGAAGGAAGTGTTCTCCCATTGCTCTGTGAGGTCATGGGCTGAACAGGCTTCACCATGGCATAGGAGAAGACTTTTGGACACGTGGCCTCTGAGCTCGTAGCCTGTGCTCAGGACACGGCGCGTATTCGTTTGTGAAAACTGAGACAATGATAGCAAATACAGAGTGACCCCGGTAGAAGCAGCTTGCTTTTTGCATCGAGGCAAGCCTTTAAATGTGAAAGGGATAAAATTTAGGAACGAGAGCATCTAATGGAGTGCTGCTTCGAACATTATATAGAGTTTGTACCGGTAATACTAGCATTGCGTCTTTGTCGCAAGCCCTGTGAAATCTTTGTGAGATTACTCACTGTCTAATGTTACAGAAATTTTTTTTTTTAAATTGGATCCCTCATATATGTTTTGTGGTGTGTTTTCTTGTGTTGTGGGGTTTTTTATTTTTATTTATTTTTATAATCAGTGTTGTAGGTTGATATTCAGGTATTTTCAAATCAAAATTGGACCAACCAAATTTGACTTTCTTTATTAAGCATCCATTTAACTTTGGATACAAGACTCAATCTTTCCAAATCTAGGAAGGTAAACTGGAGTAATGTTTTGTCTTCCCTTGCACGGTTTCTTTGCCATGTAATTTTTGTTTGATAACTTGACTTTAAATTTTCAGTTCAAATGCCCCTTAGAACCAATATATTATTATTATTATTTTTAAAATAAATTGATTATAGTTATAAGAACTGTTTTTTAAATTTCTTGTGAAGCTTAGAGTCTCTTAGATCTACATAAAAAATTGTAGTTCAAAAAGTATTAGAGAAATACTTTTTTTCCTAATTTCAGTATTTCCATTCAGTATATCCATTACATAATCTAGGCAACATATGTAGGTATCCTCACAGAATTAGCTGAGCAAATAAACAGGTTTTTATCTGCCTTCTTCATCCTGGTAACAGATTTACAGCCATCAAGGCTTAGAGTCACTCATTTATTTCCTTTCTCCCTAGAGATGACAAAGTGTATAACACTTGATGAGCTGCAGCATCCAGGAACATTCAGACATTAATAGAAGGACCTATATTGCAGGTTGAAATCTTGCCTGAATTAAAACTCTGCTTTGGCTGAAGTTAAGGAGTAACATATATGCAGGGACACTTGGTAGTTATAAGGCCCAAGGAAAATGATTTAACCTGGATTCCATGTAGATTCTGACTAAGCCTTTCCCTAAAGATTTGTTTTCATTTTCTGGGGGAGAAGGGGTTTCTTACCAAGAGACTTTCTTTCTATCTGATTAAGAGAAAGCACCTCCTAATCAGAAAGGAAGGTCCCACACAGATTATCTTCTTGTCGTGCTATGACAGGACACAGATTTCACTGAGGCTTTCGTGAAGAGCTGCAGAGAGTATTAATGCTGTGGCTCCACAGTACTTAGCTTTTTTTTACAATAGAAAAGAAGAAGATGAACTAATGCTTACTTTTACCATCTAAAAATGAACTTTTATTCCTTTGCTGCATTGTTGTCTGGTTACCAGAATGAAATGTTAATTATGTAAAAGTAGCTACTGAAGAAAAAAGGAATAATCAACACTTTTCTCTCACATTCTTGCTACCTGATGCTTTGACTCAGTGTTGCACTTCCCCTAGACGCTTCCTAGATATTCTTCTATATTTATCAACATCTGCCTTTGTCTTGTGGGAGGTTTATTACTATTTTGCAGCTTACTTTCACAAAATGGTCATAATGAATGCAAATTTCAGAGATCCTATCTGCCTGTTTGTTTCCTGTGTTTATCATAGCATTTAGCTTTAAAGAAAAAAACCAACACAGCCCCCCCAAAACAAAGCATTTTTTACCTTTATTTCCTAAAGAAAGGACTTTGAAACAGCTGTGCTGCATGTCTGTCAGAGTTCCAGCTGAAGAGTTTTTGGGCACATTAGGTAATTAGGTAACCACATTTGAGATATAGGAAAAGCCTGAAAGGTATTGCATTCAGTTAATTCTCATTAAAGTTAGTTGCCCTGATAAAAGCTTTTAGGTTGTCCTGGAAGTAAAGGCTTTAGACTAAGCTCTCCCCATATTAGAACTTGAATATTGTAGTTGGGAAAGAGATGTTAAAATGTCCTGGCTTCAGGTGAAGGTTTGATCTGGGCTTGTACTTTAATACATAGCAGAGAAACAAAACTCTGAGTTTGTATCTCATGCAAAACCATGGGAAGCAAGCATTCATAAATCACCTTGCTTACCAAACTACTTGTTCTGGATATGCACATGCTTCCCATGGAAACAGAGCCTTGTGTACTGACCAAAATAATGTCCTCTTTCCTTCTTTGCACAAGGTCTGTACATGTCAGGGAAAACAGAATGAAAAAGATTTCATTCCTGGTGATACATTTCATCTCACCCTACATATTTTCTGCAAATTTACCAGTTAGAATTTTGTGTGGAGTTTCAGTGATTTACTTGGAATATGCTGCGCAATTTGAAGAAAGATCTTACTGGGAGATTTTACTCTAAACAAACAGTCAATCTGTCACCTGCTGTAGATCTCAGGTTCTTCCCTTTGTTATGTTCACATTCCTGAGGCATAGTTAAAATGTGTTCCATTTTACGCACGTGGAGTTTTGTGAAACTTATGCTTTCTGAACTTTTGGTGGCAATACTATGAATTTGTTGACAATAGTCCAAATAAACTGAAATAATTAAGGTTTAGGTGCACTGGCGACTTAAATTATATATTTTTAAATAAGTTTCACCTCATTTATTTCTTTTCATATTGCTCTGTACTGTGGGAGCAAGTGTTCTATCTAACATACCAGAAAGAGAAGTGCTTTAATTCCATTAGAGTATCACTATAGTAAGAGGGTTTGAAAGAGATCTGTAGTTTTCACATTTAATCCTCAAATTCTAAATTATTTTTCAGTAATTCATAGCTAGAAACAGTTTGCTTTGAAATATACTGAGCTATTTTTGTGTATTTTAGGAAGGAGGTACGACTGTGCCTGGACAAAATCTGGCACTTTGTCAAGTACTTCACTATTAATTTTTATCTCAGGCCCATAATTTTCTCCTGACAGTTTGTACTGTTTTTCCCATGTGTTCATTGATAGGTTTATGATCAATCCTGTTTCTAATGTAAAAGGCTACATAGTTTTATAACCACAGCAGTCCAGTTCCTCATAATGACTCACCTGCATTCAATGTTCTTGTACTGGGGAAGCTGGGCAAACTTCCTAACCAGGAGTAATAGAAAAGTGTAGTGTATTTGAGGAATGACTGGGAGATCTGTCTGTTTCATTTGTCATGATGCTTAAAATGGCACTATGTCTTAAAAACTGTGTTGCAACTCTCAGAGGAAGCCACTTAGTTGCTTCTTTTCTTGGGGTGTTCTAGACTCTTTGTTGTCTGAGTTTATGTGCTTCCCAGCCCTGTTTCAGGATTTGCATCCCATCTATGTGACTATACTGCAAGAGTCCCCCACAGCCTGGCGGTGTTGCTATCCCCTTGAGAGAAATGCTTGAGTGTCCACCATGGACTCCATCCTGCTCAGATCCTTGGGCTTCCCTTGGAAGGAGAACCTAGATATGAAAGGAGTGGAGCAGAGCCCAGTCTCCACCTGTCATGAGATCCAAACTTAGCTTGGATGCAGCCTGAATCCAGGAGTGTGTAAGAAACATATGAGCCCAGGCTTACAGAGACACAGCAGGATTTTTAACCCTCACATTAAACCAGGCCTGACTTAAACAGTGTGTTACTGATTTACCCAGCACTCACTCATTTACTACATCTTATATTTTCTGTGGTTCCTGGACTGATACTTTACAGATCAGAGGCATCTTTCTGGGGAAAGGAAGCCCTATGGTCCCTGAAATCTCCATTCATCTTAGCAGAAAGTGCAGAGATCAGTAGCTACACAATTTGATTTACTCTCAGTTTAGTGAGTAAAGTAGGTTCACAGAAAAGGGGGCACCAGGGCTGGCAGGAGAGCAAGCATGGGAATGAGTGCCTGCAAAAGGAGAGGGATTGCAGGGAGAGGAGCACTTGGGTGGGAAGACCTTCCACTTTGAGGAGTGAGGTGTTGCATTCTGCAAGCTGCACTACAAAGTGGAGTTTAGAATTGTATGAACTCTGATCTTTTTCCTTGTGAAATTTGCTCTTTCAAATGTTGTCTGTGGTATTATAGCCAGTCCTGTGAAGAGACTGTTGTAGTACACAGCAAAAAGAGCAAAAGGAGCTTCACTTTCTAGAGCTGCCAGTTTTGCAATTTGAGTAGAAAAGAAAAATGCCAGATTTGTATTGTTGGCCTGATTGTCTCTGGAAATGAGGTCTATGCAACTCTGCTATGTGTGTCAAAGACAGTATACCACTGAATTTTCTGCTTGTTGGTTGATTTCAGCTGAATTTGGTAGAAAAATAGATGTTTCAAAGAAAATTAAGTTCCCCCAATCTCTGTGAAAGCAGTCAGCTAGACTGAGGTGAGGGATTTTTTTTCCATACTCCTTCAGACAGGTTGGGTTTCTTACATGTATCTTTACACAAAAAGTTGCTGTGTAAAAATTTGTTGAATGGGAGAATAGGAGAGAGTCCTTGTTAATAGCCCCATCACAGGAAAAGCTTCAGCTGAAGCTTTTATTTCAGTAGACAGTGAAGTCAAAGCCCTGAAAGTCACAAATCCATTGACTATATTTGCCCTTAAACTTGTGAAACCTCTGGTTTCGCTTGTTATTTTAACAGTTTGTGTTCCAGAAGCAAACAGTGAGTGGAGATATTCAGTGTCATCAGTTGATCTATGAACTGTGACCAGATAGCACCTCCAAAGAAAATCTGCGTACTTGGAATAAATAAGGCTATGGAAAGCAACTCAAGACTGGAAGACAAGGGAAATTGCTGTCAAATTATGATCTCAGAGTGCTTCCTGTAGTGAGAGAAAAGTCATGAACTAAAAATGTCTGATCTTTTGGTTTCCATTCAGTACTTCAAAGAGGGATTATTGGTGTTTCAGAGAAGTATTTAAAATGCATATGCGAATACACAGGGGTATAAGTGAAAATATGGAATAGCAGTAGAAAAAAGTTATAACACCCTTGAGTTTGGGATAGCTTCTTTAACTGAAAAATCACAAGTGGATTATACACACATCATACCATCAAAGATATTGAATTTGTTTTGGCAAAAAAACATGCAGAAATATTAAGTAGAGTGGTGGGAAAAAGTGGAAAAATGAAGAAAGTTCTGAATAATAAAAATACAGTATTTATATAGGTCATTCCTTTATGCTGACAGAAATTTTTACTGGGGAGTAGTTCTAGTCTTATATGGTTACAAGAACATGAGTTTCTTCTGACTAATTTTATAATTAATAGGAGGCAAATTTTAGGTAAAATAGTGTGAGAAATTTACACAATGCATAGAGGCAGTGCAAAGGTGGGAAACAGATGTGTGTGCATGACAAGTCTCTGTCTATGCTGGATGACTTTTCTCTGCCTATTAGTTCTGCCATTTTTCCTTTGGTTTTGTTGTGTTTTTGGTTTTTTTTTACGCTCCTCTCATTTCTTCCTTGCTGATGAGAAAGACCACTTCTGCACATGAAATAATATCAAGTTAATATTCATAGCCCCAGTTATGGAAAAGGTGGTTAGTACACAGTTATTTAATTCATTCATTGTTTAAAAGTGCTTTGAAAAATCAAAAGAATAATCAAAATCTAAGAAAACTGTAGAAACTGAAATCTCTGTACAGTGGAGATGTTCTGAAAAGATATGTTGTTAATGATCTTTCATTTTAAAATAGCTTTACTGTATCATTTATTTTTTGAATTTAAAAAATGGCTACAAATAGTTCATACAATCATCCCCAAATTCCAGCAGTTTACCTCTACCAGATGCCCTGGGTATCCTGGGGGGTAAAACTGCAGATCTAGTCACAATCTTATTGCTTTCATACACATGCACTGCATAAACTCTTACCAGCTGTACTCTATCAGAATGTGCTTTTTATCAGGGATAACTGGTGACAATATAAAGCATGATAAAGAGAGTAATTCACAAGGTTTCTACATGTCACCAGAAAAACAAGATAAAAAATACAGTTTAACAGTATCTGTAGTTCTGGTGTTGCTGGTTATACGTAGCGAGTGGGTACCAGCAAGAGGACATAGAAATAAAAAGCAAAGGGTTGAGATTCTTTTCAATATACTTAAAATCCGAGCACTTGGTGGGAAATGTGGGAGAGAGAGTTCAGATCACTGCTAAAATTAGCAATTGAATTCCTTTCAAAACACCTAATCCTTTTGTTTAAAAACTTAGCAAAAAGCCATCCATTCTTTCCTGGAATTAATTTTTTCCCCTTGAAATATCAGATATTGACCACAATTTATTGCAAGTCACTGATAGAGCTGAACTGGCACTATTGGAATAGTATTGGAGGAGAGTCAATCCTGTTCAAATGTGTTGGAGATTTTGTCATGGTATGGGCGATCTTAGACTCTTCAGTGACGATTGCTTCTAAGAAGTAAGGGATGTTCCTCTCCCTGAAGAATTGCAAAATCTGTCTAGATAAGACTCAAAAGAAGGTTATAAAAAGGAAGCTTTATTTATCCTATTTTACAGGCAAGAAACTCAGACACTTAAGTGAGTTGCTCAAGGTCTCGCAGGAAGCCTGGGTGGAGCTGGGAATTGAACACAGATAACCTGAGAGCTGGGCTCAGAAGACCAGTTTAAAATGTTTTAGAACGTGGCTTTATTATCTATTAAGTAGGGTCTGAATAGCATGGAAATTATGAACTGGGGAACATGCTAGGTACATAATAGATCTTCAGTGGAAGTGTATGGTATTTTATAGGAGAGTATAAACTTGTTGGTTGCTGTTTCAGGCATAGGTTAATATCACTTACAGTGTGTCTCAGTACACTGAGCATACACTGGAAAACACTAAAGAAAGGGAGTTTTTAGATTGCTAATGATTTCCTTTTAAGGAACATGTGACTAAGGGCTGAGAGAATTTGCTGCTGAAACTGCTTACTATGAGCCTTTGAAAATTCCCTGTCTAGTTATTCACATAGGAAATATCTGGTTGCAGGCTGTGCAGGCTTCCATGAGTACCCCATATTTATAAAGCCCGTTCATTCAGGCCTTTGAATGGGAGAAGTTGACAGAAAGAGAGTCATTTTTGTGAATTCTTTTTAAATATATAGTAAACTTGCCTCTTGACTTTTGGATTTGATGCTTCATTGTGATTCACACAAAGTACAAAAGCCATGTGCTACAGAGGCAGATAAACACAGAGATGAAATATCATCAGTTCATTTTAATTTTTAGTATCATTGATTCTTTTTTTTTTCCCTAGCTATAGCATTTTTACTGTGTACCTGCCTATAAGTTTTCCAGCTCTAGGCTGTCAGTTTGTTATCCTTCATGAAAAACTATACTCACTTAAGGCTGTATTCTCAGAGGCTTTTGGAAAGTAGCCTGGAAAAATTGTTTGCATGTCTGTTTGCACTAGCAAAATCCCAAATTGTGTCTGTTAGTGAGTGTGTCTAAGTCTTCAGCTCTTTTCTATGATTTTCTGTAGTACTTGAGAAATATTTTATCACTACTACTCTTTCAACCAGTAATACTAATCTGTTACTGGAATTCTTTTAATTTCACCCTTAACAAGACTAATTTACATGCTTCAAACATAACTAGAATGTATTGAATGTCCGGAAAGTGATTTTCATGTGAGGCTGGCATGATTTCTGACTTTGAATCCTCTAGCTGTTGCTTCTCTTTGAGTAATTCAACAAAAAAATAAAGAAGTGGTTGTACAAATCCTTGCAAAATGAAATCATCAAGTTTCCTAGAGCTCTGCGTTTTAATTATCCTTTTTGCTCAGGGAATGGATGAAAATAAATTTCATGCATGATAAGTGTTATGTATATTTTAGAAAGATATATATTCAACTTGCCACAGAAATCCAATGCAATTATTGCTTTCTTAATTTTATTAAAATATCTTGGGCATCTTACTGACATATTTTAAGGTCCTGATACTTCTCAGACTACCCTGTTTTTTCTCCACCAACTTCCAGGGCACAGCTTATGGCAAGAGCAATTAATTCCAAGAACTTCTTTTCAGGTGAAGTGGAAATAATTTAGACATATAATCTCAAAGTACACCTGTGAATGAGGTACCAAGTTGTTTAGGTTAAAAAATATGAACCTCCATTTTGTTGCACCAAAAGCATGTGAATCCCAAAAGTTTGTTCATTTTTAACTAATCATAATAAAATACTGGTTTTATAAAAGTTGTGGAGAAAAGATAATAGATGCATGCAAATATATAGATAGGCAGAATTTAAAATACAGATTCCAAAGGAGTGAAGAGATAGTCTATCCTTTTGCTTCAACAATTTTGAATGTAACATCAGTTTCAAAATTTGCATGTGGGCTAGTTGGGTATGTAGGCATTCATATTTGTATTAGGCATTCAAGAGCTCACATTTAAAGAAAATCGTAAGCAAAAAATTGCCAAGATAAATCATAAAATTTTACACAAGCAGTTCATGTTTCTTACCACATTTCTCTGCCTTTCTTCATGCAGAATATTAAATGCCTTCAGAAATTGTTGTGCTAACTCTAGAGTACAAAGAATATTGGTCTCGAGCATTTCAGCTTAATTGTTATCTGTATAGCTCAGAGCAAGAGAACCACAAGCATCTAATATAAATGAGCAGGGGGAAAAATTGCATGAAAAGGAAAGTCTAGTACCAGAAAACTGACAGAAACTTGAGCAGCTAATTGCTGGAGGCTCCATACAACTTCGAATGACCTAAGGGGATATCAACAAATCACTTTCCACTGGAGTATAGTAACAGCAATGGCATAACAGTGAAATCACTGGCAAAAACTAGGGGAAAAATTCTTTTTAAATATTGGCATTAGCATGTTAGTGAGCAATTCTTTTTCCATTTTAATGGTTATTAATGTGTCTGCTTGCCTTTAACATCTGCAAACCCTCCCTTCCCACTTTTCCCCCCAAAAACCGATTGGTGGTGTGGTAACTGGATTTTATGTGTCTATCTCCAACTCCCTTATGGACTCTGAATAGTTTTTTTCTAATACTGATATTAGAATATTTTCTAATATCCATTTGGCACTAATGTTTATACAGTTTCCCCCAAAAAACTAAAGAGAACAGTGATTTTGTTTTAAACAATTAAAGATTAAATTTCTTTCTTGATCATGTGTTCCAGGTTGCTCATTTCTAAAAATAAAAAAAAATTTCAGAGTTTAAATAAATTAATTAGATCATTCTGCAATCATTGGTGAATGAAACACCATGTAAAAGAATTTGGAAATATCCCTAGTAAGGGACATTCTTTTCTATTTTTTGCAAACTCTCCAAACCCATAAGCTAAACCAATTTTTGAATGTGATGACAGATAAGTTTCCCAGCAAGTCTATTTGGCCAGTACTAAATATTTAGTGGTAGATTTTACATTATTCCCATGTTTTGTTTTCTCATGGGCAGTATTGAACCTCAAATATATCATCAGGATCTTTGCTAGGTAGCTTAGTTGAAAAAACAGATTTCTATATGATTTAACTATAATATTGGTTGAACAACATTAGCTGGGTAACGTGCAATGAACCATACTGCTTTAGGAAAACAATACTTTCTTCTCCTCCTCCCCTCAGTTACCCACATGTTTTACCAACAGTTGATGCCATTGTAATTGATGGGAATTTGAACATTTTCTATATCAAACTTCTCTTTTAGTTTCAACTGTGCTCAACCATTTTTAAATGATGCTGGTAGTGGCAGTTAAAGCATGATTTTGGGACTACTATGGACAGATTTTGCTACTGTTGTCTATCTTAAAGCACCTACTTCCAGTGCATCTCCAGCATCATGTTGGAAAATTGTTTTCAGTGAACTCATGCAACAGTATAATTCTATAACACAGTTCTGAAACATTCTTTACCCAAAACCCCCTCCGTGCTTTGCACAAAAACTGAGGCTGACAGAGTTGTAGCACTGTTGTGTTTTAAGTCTTGCTTTAAAGGCATTACTCTTCCTCTCTACAAACGACTTGAATACTTGTGTAGAACTTCCCCATTGGTATTAAAAAGATATTTTTCTCCTGAGCAGTTTAAATGGGAAAAAAAAATCTACATATATTCAATGACCAGTCATGGTATCACATTAATCTAACTACAAGACAGTGTTGCTATAGTTCTAGATATTTTATATATTTGAAAAAAATTATGTTAGAAAAGTATAAAGACTACAGAATATATGTTAAGACAGTTCATATTTATTAAACATTTGTAGGTGCAAATGTCTCGCTATTACAAAATCCACTTTTGAAATGATCTTTTATTTTTAAATGATCTCATGCCAGCCACAGGTACAGCCATATTTGTGGTTTCCCCCAGATACTGAATGATGTTCTGTAGTGGGGTCAAGCGCTCTCATGACATTTAACTATTGGAAACGAAAGAAAACATTTGTGGTGTGAAACAACAGCACATACTTGACCCTCCAAAGTATATCCATTTATAAATGGATAAAAGTGACTATTTAAAGTTGTTTTATAAGGCAACCACTGTGCCGGCCGAAAACCCCTAATTTACTGTTTGAAAAAGCAAATGATGTGTGGGTACAAGAACATGCATTTTTTAAAAACATCTGTGGTGTTCCTTGTGTTGCATTTGATCTTAGTGGTAAAACAACAAAACCAAGTTTTAGAAGGACGTTGCTGCCATCCTATTTTTAATTCACCATTATGTGTTAAAATAACCATTAGTTTCAAGTGAACAATCACAGCCTTGCTTTCAATGGTTGTTCAGGTATTTCTTTTAAACCAGTTCATAATTTCACATTTTGTTTTGCTTAAGGGGTGCAGCCGTAGATGCAGATTAGGGAGCTGGTGGTGTCTCATTTGCATTTCTTTTGGACTCCTATTTGCTGTGGGGAAGAGGATGAATGAATGAGAGAAAGTGTTATTTCACCCTCTCTTCTGATCTCCTTATATGTATGACGAGCTGCATCAAAAGATTAGTTATTTGTGTCATCCAAGTCTCCATTCTGCCCTCTGCCCTCTTGCATGCTCACAGGGGTTGGCATGAGGTCACGATTTGAGAGGGCTGCTTCGAGTAGGTGTGTTTACACCTATCCTTGCATCCCTGCTCAAACAAAGCATGGCAATGACACCCAACCCATTTTTGTTTAATTTTCTTTCTCTTTTTAATACCCTTTGACTTCAAGTATAATTGTAGCTTATAAATAGCTTATAAACATTAGTAAGTGTCGAAGTGCACTTGCTGTTTCCATACAAGTAAACTCTCTGAAGGTTATAAAATAAGAGAAGTTGATTGGATCTCAAGAAAAACAAATAGGCGTTAAAATGTGGTTTTGAGGCATGAGAGATTTTCAGAATGTATTTTTAAACAATATGGATGTAAACACATTAGTTGAGGACAACTTCAGTAAAGATAGCTTTCTTGAACCATCTATAAACCTTTTGTCAAAGAAAGCTGAACTATGACTAAATCTGTGAATGGTATGAATTATTAGGTGATGAATTTTAAAAGTAGTGTCCAGATGTAAATAGTGAAAGCATCCAAAATATTACTCAGCAGCTGCAAGAGCTATAGGAAAAGCTGACATGACAAATTTAGTCATTTCTTAATCACTTTCGTTAGGCGGTATTGTCAGTTCCAAGAGGCAAATTTTCATCTTGATTTACGCCTATAATAGAAATGGCTGAAAACTGAAAAGTTCTCAAAACTGTTTACTTACAAAACACCTTTTAGGTCATTTTGGAAGCTTCCTATGACCTAGAAGTAATGTTCTTTACACATTGGAGTTCAAACAATACGTTTTTAGACAGTTTATATCAACAAAGCATTTTTTTTCTGCCTAAAAAAGTGACCTTAGCATGTGTGCAAGTGGTAAAACCTGGCTTAAATGTATTATTTACAGCTATATCAAAATTTATTAATTAGTTACCTTTGGTTTAAATAAAATCGATTGTTAAAGCAGAAACTAGAGGTTGGTGTGAATCCTATTCTGCAGTAACTTTCAGATAAAAGAAGCAGTGACCCAACTCATTAGCCCTTTGATTTAATATATTGACACTTGGGTACGAATAATTCCGTTTAGTGGCTTCTGCTTCCCAGGGATCAATTTAATTAGTTATAAAATGTGACTTCATGTCAGGAGCCAGAAGAAATGCTGACGTTAAATAAAGTCATACGCAATTTAAACAATAAAGCTATCGATGCCTGGTTAAAAGTTAATGATGCACAAAAAATGGCTTAATAGAGACAACCTCAGCAATGAAAGTGATGGTAGGAAAATTAAGCTAAGTGGATGAATGAGAAATGGTGATGTTGTTGGATTGTTAAAACAAATTCATGGATGGCCTGATGGTTTTCATAGTACTGTATGTTTCTGATTTAAATACATTTTTGAGGGTAAGCCTGTACTTTCATATTAGGAGTGACAAGAAGTGGTCTGAAACCTTTCTCCTTTAGATTTTAGAAAAGGAGAAGGCAATTTACCTGTGCGCATTCATCTTTGATGCATCCCCCGGGATATCTTGGCATGACCCAGTATTAACTGTAATGACCCTCTATTATAATATTACAAGCACTAATATTTGCACAGTTGGTTGAGACCCTGGTCAGAATCACTGTGGTATTATGCTAGGTGCTGCTTATATACTGTACAAATAAGAAAGGACAGTTTGTGCCCTGAAGAAGGGAAGAATTTAACGTTAAAGCACTATATCCTTTCAAAACCCATTTAATGCTGTAGACATAATCTACTTATGTTATCTAAGTAGAGTAAGAAGGCTTAGTGAAGAAAATAGCAAGCTAGAAAATTGTTGGAGGTACAATTCATTTTTCCTTCGGTCGCTCCTTACAAACATTCAGATGCACTAGAGCCCTTCAGAATTATGGTTCCATTGTTTACTCATTTCTTAGCCTGCTTTGAGTGTGGCAAGGTAAAATCCATGCTAGGTGTCTTAATTAATAGCCTGCAAATCCATATTTAGACACTGGGCCAAATTTATAGCAAACAGTTCTTGTCTTTTTATGAGTAGAACAAAATGATTTTTCAAGTCACTGTGGGTTGTTTTTATTTCAGTAAAACATTGCTTCAATTTAATAGTGAATTGATATGGTCACCTCTTTTAAAAATGTACAGACACTTAATTGAATATGCTGAGTAGATGCTAGATCAAAAAAATGTGGAGAAATGTGGTTCCTTAGCTTAAAAACGTATGTTACACAACTGATGCCTGACATAGAAATTATAGTGAGAAATAGCACAAAAACCTTTTTATTTGCCTTTAATTTATCACTCTTCAGATGAGTCTGGAGTTAGTCCACCTGTGAGGAAAAAAACCTCATATCAAAATGACCTGATGTTGACTAAGCCGTGTTATGTTTCCATTTCTATTCATCCTTTTGGGGGCAGGCAGATTCTGATTAGGAGGATCAACTGTGAAAGTGGACAGTAGTAAATTTGGCAATTATATAATAATTTTTAACAATTGTACACAACCTGATTCATCTATAGACTTCCAGAAATCTTGAAGCGAAGCAGCAGGCAGCGGTTATTACCTGCTAAAAGCATTAACGGTAGCTACGGTAACTTGACGAAGGATAGAGGGGGATATGCCTTAGAATAAAACCTCTGTGTGTCAGAGGGATTTTCAGACTGCACAAGAGTTATGTTTTTTTTACTAATGTTAGGCAAACTGTTTTGTCTTTGCATTGACTTTACATTGGCCGCAGCCTACACAGAGGGAACTGCTGGAAAAAAGGGGGACATTAATACTTTTTACTGTGTGCGGGCCAGCCAGTAGTTAGAGAGGGGGCCCATGTTTTCTTAGGGCTCAGATGGCAAAGCTAAGTATTCAGCCTACGGCAGGAAAAAAGTGCCTTTTTTGTTTTCTGGCTGGAGAGTGCAAGCATTCCCAAAGGAACACAATGAATGGCCCATTTTGTCTGACACTGTTTCGTAGACATAGAATTCTTGTTTTTTCATAATTATTCTTGCCCGTCACTGGGTGTGCACATGACATTTGAGCGTGTTTTAAAGTCTTAACACACTCATGTGCCTGCAATAAAGTTACTCATAACAATCCAGGCTTTCTGCAGACAACAGAGCAGGGTCTGTTGTTTTCACAAGTCACAGCAGCTGGGAGGCAATTGTGAAGACAACAGCTTAATCTAGCTGGAAAATACAGGAAGAAGAGAATATACACTCAATTTCCTTCCATATTATTGCAAACAATGCAGAGGGCTTTTTTTGTTGTGGCTTTTTCTTTTCTTTGCTCTGGGTGGTCTGACTGAAAATGTGAGTGGCATAAAACACACTAGTAAATGTAAGTTGAATTTTCAACTTGTTGCATTTCTATGTTCATGCTAATGTATCTAAATCTGTTAAAGGGTGAGAATATTAATCTACATGAACACTTTAAAAGTCATACAATAACAGCCTTATTTTGACCTCATCTACACAATGTTTACACTGGTGTTGGTTTACAACATATGTTGCAGTTGCTTCTGAGTTACACTAGTATAAATGAAACTGGAACCAGGAACTCAGAAAAAAATTGATTGCTGAAAACTTCCATTTGAGACACCATTATTGAAAGAAAATATAAAGCTAGGCAGTCTTAGATGTTTGAAAGTTGTATTTTAGCTTCTGTGTAGAAGGACAAGTGCACTCAGTAATTTGTTTCTTTATTGCGTGCTTCTGAATCTGTAGATTAATCATATTTGTAAATGCTTCATTTATTTCAGAAGCACATTTACAAACAAAGCATGCAATAAATTAACATGCAAACTCAGTTAAAAAGCATCATAAGTAGGCAGTGATCAGATAGTTTTTACCCTAGCTATATTTTCTGGTGAAGTTTTGTGAAATATTAGGGAACTTGTCTTATTTTTCTTAATGCAGATGATGAAAAGTAAAGAGGAGCATATACTTTAGTTATTATGTCAACAGAAGAAAGAGTAAAATGCAAATTAACATGAATTCTATTGCAGAGGTGGGAGTAGCTTAGCAGTCACCATTATATGTGGTTTCAGTGAGGGTAAACATTCCTTTTAAAGAAAAGGTGATATTTATCCAATTGCAGTAAAGGTACCTTCCTTTCCTGCTCTTGGGAATGCTACATACAGCAGACTTCCAGTAACCATGGCAGACAACTCAGATGGGAAAGATTTTTACTATGCATAGCACAGAGGTTATAGCAGAGACTGGTAACAGCAAAAGCCAGTCAGACACTGAGTATGGAAAACGAATGAGTGATTTGAACATGGGCCAGACTTCCAGGAGTGAGAATCGAGATTTATACTGAAAAAGTACAATATGAATGCTGAGATGACTTGGGTGTGCACTGCTGTTTGTAACAGAGCTGCAAATATTGTAGTACCACATGCACCAGCCAACTGTGGGGCGGTGATATCAGGGATGCATGTCCTGTTGAAAATGCAGTGGGTATTACACTATTCAGCCACAAGATAAGGCAGATAGACAGTAACAATATCACAGAGACATCTGATCTGTTTTAAAAAGCATGGATGGACATTTGGGGGCCTAAGCATTAAATAATTTCAAGACATTACTGACCAACAGTAAGCAAAATATTTTCCTCTGTTTTCCTTAAAATACATCACCACATCTCTCCCCTCCATATCCCTTAAAAATACAGTACCAATGTGTTCAAAAATCAACATGGAGATTAATTGGTCTGTGCATTTCACATTAATCCTATTCAGTCCGTTTGCCCTCACGTCTCGGAAATCCTATATTGGTATCTTATTTTCTTGTATTTTCTTTTGCTGTAATTTTGGATTTAGACTGATTTCACAAAGAGCAAAGCAGCAGAAAAAAAGAACAAAACCAAAAAAAAACAAACCCCAACAACCTAAAAAATATTTTGAAAAGGGTACCTAAACTGAAATAGAAAATTACATCCTGAAAAGTCTTATTTACCTGAAAAGACAGTGGAGAAAAGTGCATGCTCACAAAACAGAGAGTTTGGGGAGAAGCATTGTTTACTCTAAAGACCCTCGAGTGCACTAGGAGGGTTTTAGAAAATCACAATTTTAATTTGTTTTAGCTGCATCTTTCTACCTTAAAAACCAGATGTTTGTAGGTGTCCTCATTTCCTTGATGCGGTGCTACTTTTATGTCTAAGCTTTTCCTGTATTTGTGACACTGGCCTTCCTAGAGACAAGAAAGCCAAATATACCTTACTATGGTATCCTTCCTTATGATGAAAGTTTATTGGCAAGTTTTGGGCATTACTTTCTTGGTATGAACGACATAAAAAGGAGAATTTACTGCTGGATAGCTACCTTGCATACACAATAAATAACCCCCAAAAGAGACAAATGAGAATGAATGCTAGGAGTTTTGCAAGGAGACTGAGGAGGGTGAGGAGCAAAAAGATTAAGTGAAGGAGAAAAAAGATTGTTTGATAAATAGAAGAAACAGAAAGAAATCCAGCAGTACTGGATGTGAGTGATAGAGTAATTTCAAAAAGACCTTCTTTTTATTACTTGAGTTGTCTAACACTATGATTAGCCCAGCTGTCTTGCTGACTTCTTCACTTAGCAGTGAACCTGTTAAATGTGTACTGCTCAAAGTACATCTTCAGACAGAGGTGGTCCTCCCAGAGTGAGCATTACAGAAACACAGGTTTTCTGTGTCTAAGGAAGCCATTCAAATGGTGACTATCCAGAAGGGCAACAAGCAAGTTGTAGCCAGATGGGTCTAAGGACTCAGAAATCCCAAGGATGGATTTGGAAAATAAGAGTAAAGCATGTTCTACATATATATATATATATATGTATAAACACACCTATGTGTGTATATATATTTATATTTAAGATTATTTGTAAAAAATATATGTATACAAATAGGTATGATACATATATATATATCTGTATATTCTATATGTACATGTATATAAGTAGAATATGCTTTTATCTTTATAATATAAAATCTATAAATGTAAACATGTTTTTATGTACAGAGAGAAAAAGGCATTCACTTTCATTTTAAGAAAATGTTTAATAGGAAAGTTTTTGCTTGTTAAGATGTGTGACTTTATCATGGCATGTACTACACATGAACTTCTACAATGCATTCTTTTTAAGAGTAATCTCCTTCTAGTGAGTAAATAAATTTCCACAAAACCATCTTCAGTCTACTTAAGAATTTGAACAGATTTTTTGAAAGAAATTTTTTGTCTTCTCTGATTTTAGAATTCTATTTGGATGGGCACTTTTGTAGAGTTCTTTCTCTTATTTTCTAATTATCTGACCCAATGACCAAAATTATGACAAGGGTAACTCACTTTCTGGGTCTGACTGTCACTAGGACATGCCATTGCAGTTCACAGTTTTGAAAGATGTTATTATGTTTGACTGATATGTTGGACTCTGTACCACCAAGTCAGCCCTCATCCTTACTCTTAATGTTTTTTTCCCCTGTTTCTGTCTCTCTTTTATTCATATTCCAATGAGTAAAAAGTGTCAGTGCTAACTCGTTCCTACTTTGGAAAAATAGTAGCACTTCAGCTGCTCCTGCAAATTCTTTCACCCTCTGAGCAGTGATTAATATACAGGTTTAAGAAGAATTTTTAAACAAAACCTGGAAAAAAAGGAAAAGAGCAAATATGCAAGCTAATGGTGTACCCTGAGGTGAGCAAAATGCATTTTTTTAACAAGCCAAGCATAGCAAAAAAGCTATTCTACAGTGAAATTAATAATTACCAAAAAGATTTGCTAGCATTATTGTTGTATCCTTTATGAGAATATGAGTAACGTGTTTAAAAAACATGGGAAGTGTGAATCAAAGCCCAAAGATTCAAACCGGTCTCTAATTTTTAATGTGAATTCTATTCATATGCCCCTGGTGCATAGACTGAAATACAGTCTGTGGGAAACAACCGTCTTTAGAGTGGTGCCACTTAACCTGAAAATTGTGTCTGTTCCTATGATAGTACGGATTTCTAATTTCCTTTAACACCCTGTTTTAACAAAGCTTTAAGGTAGAAGGGCATCTTAGTGCCACATGTAGTAGGTGCCTGGCTATAATACATGATTTCAGCTCCAAATATTTTCCGAAGGCAAGGTTTGTTTATTAACTGAACCCCATGCTGAGATTCAATCAATCTAATACAGGCTGAGTTTGAACATTCAAACGTATGCCCATACATCTTGGGCATATATCTTACATAATGATGTTGGCCCCAGACATCTTTCTGGGTTTGTTTATGTCTGTTATGGATTCCCCTCATTATCCATGCTGTTTGAGGGATTCCCTATGGATTCAGCCAGTTTATTGCATACTTTTTTAATTTTATGCCAAGCTGAATGTTCTGAGTGGCAGCTCATATGGTAGCTCCGTTACAGCTTCCTCTCAAATTCAGAGATGAATGCTGTGATTAAGGTTAAATAAAATAATATGGAAACTAACATGCTGCAAAAGGGTATGGAAGAGAATGCCCCAGGAGAGGCAGGAGGGTTCTAGAAGTAGTATGAATGACAAAACGTTAAGATGTTGACTGCTCTTCCTATTTCTTTTCCTTTTAATTATGATTAACCATTAGAGCAACAATTCTAGGGTTTACAAGATCTTCCTTATTGAGGATCTATAGAAATAACCCTGGGAAAGCTCATATATTAAATTTCACTATAGTGAAGGGATGTTTTAATATGCCAGTCGCTGAGCACATCTGTGTGCACACAACTCCCAGTAACATTAATTGGAGTCACATATGCAAATCGACAGAGAATGGAGTCTGAAATATCGAAAGAAGAGAATGGTATGGGCCACACTTTGTTCCCAGGAGGCTGTCCTACTCCACTGGAGTAAGAGTTTCTGAGCCTCTCCTCCTGAGAGACAAATATTACCCTTCTCATCTTCAGTATATAGTACTCATTTAGTTCTTGTAGGAGAGTTTACTAGGAGTAATGTATGGCCAGAAGAAACTAGGGCTAAAGGACAGGCTTTACTTATAAAGCCTTTGCACTATGGAAAAGGTTGTTTTCAATCTGAAAACTCAGATTTATAAACACTTAATTCATCAGTTCCCCGTGCCTTTCATTTGAAATAAACAGCCGGCAATATTATTTTAAAATAAGGCAGAAGGTGTAACAAAAATGAAGTAATGTTTTGAGAAATAGGTGATTGATGATTAAAAAACAGAGAGAGAAGGGGTGGGGGGGTGTCAGTCCAGCATTCATTAGTCAGGCAAAACTTCGGTTTGAGCGTGCATTAAGTCAGGAAGACCAGACAGTGTGTCTGGAAAATGATTCTTTCTTTGAGAAGTAGACTCTCAAAAATATCCCCTTGTTTCTTAAATCTAAAGGCATCCTTTGACCGACTTAGTTATTTTATAGCTATTGATGCTAGAGAAAACAAAAGAAACTTTAAAACGTGGAAACATAAACATCATTGAACTAGCCCCTTTTAAAAAAAAAGGGGGAGAGTGGTGGGGGAGAGTGAAAAAGAAAAGAAAGAAATCACAGTGGATGTTTTCCAGGAGGGAACATGCTATGCTGTGTAAAGGGGGCTAGAGTAACAAGAAGTCATCTATTCTTGATTTCTTGAGACAGCTAGAGCTTTGTGCCTTGTGTAGTTTCTACGTTTTTAAGAGCTTGTTCTGTGTAGCAGAAATAATACAATAAATGGGTTTAACCACATTTGTCTCAGCTAGACAGTCTGCTTTGTCAAAGATTGCTGGTACAACATAAACAAATTATGTGTTTGTAGTGCTTTTCAATGAAAGCCTATCTAACAGAGCGGAGATTGTGTTTCGGCAGCTGTAGATTTAATCTCCTACCTGTCAGTTAAAGCAGGCATTTCCTGAGCAGATAAGGCCTGGCTGCAGAGGGGGAAGCGGCCACAGCTGGACAAAGGGCCATTGTTATTGCCCCGTAGCGCTGCGTGGTTCTGAGCCTGCATTTGATCGCACCAGCTCCATCCAGCGTGCTGGGCTTGCAGAGGAGCCAGCCCTTCGCGGCGGCTTCGGGAGGCTCGGGGAGAACGGGAATTGCGGCACAGCTTTTGTGCTGTGGACTCCCGCAGGCTGCCACGAGCAGCCGAAGGAAATGCCCCCGGCTTGGAACTCACTCTAAACCGAGTGTGATCATAGGATTCACGGCAAGGATCTATTCACAAGCCGAAAACGCGCCCTGAGTGACAGTGGAGTTCTGACAAATCGGGGAAAGCCAGAAAATGGAAAGACTGACATTCGAGTATCAGGATCCACTACAGAAAAGGCAGCACAGCAGTGCGGTTTTGTATCTGAAGTATAGCTCTTGCTGGAATTTTAACGCCTAAAGTTGGATGAGAAATACCCAATGTTCATTTTAAATATAAGTTTCCCGATTTTTGGACTTATTTTACCTGTTTAATGATTTTGTTTTTTCTCAAAATGTTTTTGTAGATTAATCAGAAATGCCGTAGAAAGTTGAGAAGCCAATAGAATTGATTGGAGGCAGAGCCAGTTGGTGTTGGAAGCACACAGGCTGCGTGTATGTCACTGGAAGTTTAGAAACTCTCTGTTACTTACTCCCAAATTTGCAATAATTACCATATACAGTGGTGGCAATCACCTCAGTCATACTGTGCGAACACATCAGTTTTTTGGATCCTTTTCTGAGTAAAGATGGTCAGATGATGTCAAAATCCGAGGAACCCTAGGAAGAGATGGAACAAATTAATTTTTGCATGCAATCAGTATTCTGATTTGACTTTGATCTCTAGACACTGGAGTTTTCTGCATTAAACTAGTTCTCCACATAATTACCTTTGATAACCCTTTGTGTTTCAATCTAGACACTCCATAAACACCATGTGATTTCTGGAAGTTATCTAGGTTACTATTCTGCATTAAATATCTTTCAAAAATATACAGGAGCAAGAATATTCTCACTGGATGTGAATACCTCCTTTGACCTAGTCTCTTGAATATTATGCATTTATGCTTGAGGAAAAATAGCAACACGTGTCTCTACTTCTCTGTGAATTTATTCTTCTTTATTATAAATATGAGAAGAAATCAGCCATAGCGGTGAGTGTGATGTGAAAGGTGTTTCTTTTTCACACCTGTGCCTCATCTTCACCCTTGTATCCTGCCATTATACAAGTGTTGGAGGGCTAAACTGTGTAGTGGTGGCATGTACCTGCTCAAAATCTGCCTCCTTCTGAAGTTTTACCAAGTTTTACAAGAGCATGTCCCTCATTAGCCATAGCTCTGCACCTTGGGTAGCTTTTGATACAATCATACAGTGAGGCATAAAGGTTGCAAGCAACAGAGTACAATGGAATTGGTTTCTGTCCACCATGTGTTGTCACTCCTGTGACTGAGAAAGAAATCTAGGCCTCTTTGAGAGTCCTCCAGTGTAAACTGTAGATGTAATACTGTCCTCTGAATGGGTCTTTAAGCTTGAATTAATTAATAATTGTAAAGTATGTAAAAGTTGTAAGTGCTTATGTAGTTATGTTATAGTTAAAAATCTTGGAATATCGGTGAAAATATAGGAGGCTATAAAAACAAAATGCTGCTCAGGACAAAATTCTTCCCATAGTGAAGAAAATGACAGAACTCCTGTTTTCATTGGTACCCTCTTGCATTTCAGATGTATTATGTTTAAATTATTTGTTTAAATATGTTCTGTTTTTTTGTTGCACCCTTTTTACCTCTATAGAGCAGAAGGATTTTTGATCAAAGACATTGAAACATGTTCCTATTTTCATTCCCACTTCTGCTGGAGGTACTCTTTAAAGTGAGAGACAATCCTCCCTTTAGTAACCATCAGTGTTGTGGTCTGAGATGATTTTTTTTATACTATACACTGCAAGTCCTTCTATTCAGGGAATTAGTTTCATGTTAATAACTAGTGATGGCCAATATTCAGAAAAAAGAACTCTGTCTTGAATGGATATGGGGGAAAAACTGCTTGAAAGCACCAGTACTGAGTGCAAATTTTAAAGCATCTCTTGCTCTAAATTTTTCCATCAACGGGAAATTTCAGTGTACTCCAAAAATCTTGCACATTTTGATATCACCATAAAAAAACTTAAGCTAATGAGGAATTTCTAACATAATTTATATTTAGATTTGAGCTGAAGTAATGGAGCTTCCATGTATAAAATATCAACAAGTATCATTAGGCTGCAATATTTTTCTTATTTTGGCATGAATAAGACAAGGTGCAAATGAGAAACATACATCTTCACTAGTCTTTGGAAATATCTGAAATAATTGACTTGCTCAGTCTTCTGTGATGGCTTGGTGACCACTAACTGTGACAATTTGCATAATAGTCAACTCTTCACTTCTGTAGAGATAACTGTTTGTATCTGATTAAAATTAGGACTGTTTTAGTTCTCTTGACTTTTCCAGAAGTTGCAGTAATAGAGATTTGCTGTTATGCTTTAACCAAACAAATGCACACATGGGGATAACAATATGCTGAGTTTATGCAGATTTTACAACACAAATCTGAATAAAATACCCACTAATAGACCCTTAAGGAGTAATAAACACACATGAATTTTCCTTAGTTGCACTTTAAAGTGATTTTAACATACTACTAGACCTTAACAATAATATTTAATTGACAAGATTATGCATTTGTATGGATTGAAAAGGTGGTAGATCTCTAATTCCAAATGAACTATAAATTCACTTTTGCATAACATGTTTTATTTATTTCTCTGTAGCAGAGATGTTCTCCATCCCTCCTAGTGAGAGTTTCTTAAAATACAGACAATTTAAATAGATTTAATTACCATTTATCATACTCCTAACTTCATGAGATCATCTTTAGTTGAATTCTGTATTTCCAGATAGTTAAGGAGCTAGATAAAAACAGGGCAACATAATGAGAAGCTAATAGAAATGAAATGAGACCTAGTGTTTAAAACTATTCTGTTTTCAGTGTTCTTGGCAGTATTTTTCTGTTGTCCCCTTATTTATTTTCCAAGTAGATGGAATTTATTTCATTTAAAGTTTCAAAGTGGTGAGGAAAAAAAAAAAAGGATGCTCTATTTCGCTCCATGATCATGGTTGCAATTTTCACATTAATGTTGTGGCCACTGCAGTAGACTTAAATCTCTAAATCATGGTGATGCATTGGACAAATGGAAAAAAATGATAGGGGGAAAAAAGAAAATAGCAGTTACAATTCCTTTACAAATTCAATAGTGGGCTACATATTTTTCCTGTAGTATTTCCAGTATGAAATGTTCTCACTTTGCAAGTCTATGTTATCTTTTTTACAGTTTATTTGCCAACACTTCCCCTGGGATCTCATTGGCAGACATTTTCTTTGTGGCTCATGTACTTTCACTGAGAGGAAATATTTTTCAATTAGACTGTAGATAATTAGATGGCAGATAAATTAGAACATAATATACCTCCCTATATAGATAGATCTCCAGTGATTCTATATTGGTAACAGGAGCAGAAAGTAGTCCCTGAATAATTTTCAGTGTGGGAACTATATTGAAATGATTTTCAGTGTCTTAGCTATGACACTGTGACTGAGGGATGACTTTGGGTCTGCTGGAGCCCCAGTCTTTCTCCAACTGCCATTCCTCCTCACACAGAGTCACAGGTGCTTCCCTGGGATTATTTGCTAGAGGGGATTTCTCACTTAAGTGTTTGGGTCCACTCTCACATATTATCTTTATATTAGAGAATGTTTTGCATTGATGGCCATGAATTCAAAGCCTGGGGAGCTTATGAATTACATTTCTGAGCCCAGAACAAAAGGCCCAACCACACTTGCAGACAAAGTAGCCAGATCCTTTATAGCCAAACCAGCCAGTTAACATACCCTTAAAGTCATTTTGCTTCATCAGAACAGCACAAATAAAACATCCACATGTTCAACTGTAACCAAAGATGCTTTTTAATTTTTTTTTTCAGTACAATTCTTCTGCAGTTTTTCTAAATAGATCCTTTTTGGGACCATAAAAGGGCTCAGCAATGGCATGAATTTATTTCAACATTGGCACAGTTGGGGAGGAGATTTAGGCTCAGCCTTGCAGATATCTTAGCATGTAGCTGCTTTTTAACGTTTACACGGTCCCACTGACTTTCACATAAATAAATTTTCATAAAAGAAGTCCCTACTCCTTTATGCAACATGGTGTTTGGATTCTTGCAGTTTCACCAAAAATGTCTTAATCAAAATAAAATTCAACATACAAAACTTCTTATAATTCTCCTCTAAAAAGGAAAAAGGAACAGCCCAGCACTAGTTATTGGATCAAATAAAAATCTAATGATGATATAAGGATGATGTAAAAGTAATAGTGACATGTATTGTATAAAGACTATTTAAAATGCAGATGAGGTAAGTACATATAATATACGGGATATTTAAAAGCTTGCATTACTAATTCTGGGGCGACAAACACTGCTTTCAGTGCCGTTAAGATTTCTAAAATAAATCAACTTAAAATATCACCTGTTCAGCTACCAGTTATGGCTACTATTATCTATCATATAAAGACATATTTTGAGCACTCTGAAAATGCACATTTTTACTTAATTTACAGCCATTACCTGGGAATCTTGTCTATTACTTTATAGTTTCTAAATAAGAGATCAGAAAATTTCAGGCACATTTTGCTATGGAAATTCTAAGCTCAGTGATGGCTTAGGTTAAAGTTGTAGTCTGGGTGTACCAAATACTCAAGAAGTTAAAAAGTCTTAGGTAGAAACTGAAATTTAAACTATAAAAAGTTTAAATCTCCCTGTGAATGATTTAGGTTCTTTAGGTTCTTATAGAGACTGCAACACCACAATGACAAAAGGTTCTGTTCATCCTATACTAAAGAAAAAAGCCCTCAATTCAGTAAATTCAAAGATTGGTTTCTCAACTAGCTTATATTGGAGTAGTCTTTTAGATTCAAAACAAATCTCAGTATTTCTGCAAGTTGGGAACAGGGTCCAGAGATTTTATCAGTGGAAGAAGGTGGGGGCAATGGTTTCACATAGCAATGTTGGATTATTCTGGGGCATTAGATCATATTTAGCTTGTCACACTATTTTAGACTAACTCTGGATGTAATAAAAAAAAAGCTTTAAAGAAGGGATGAAATATTATAAAGATTGTGCTTATTATCTCTGAAAAAATATGGCACTTAATTCTGCCCTTTACTGAAGTAAACTGTGCAGAGGGAGGCAACTTTCAGAGTTTGATCTTCTAAAGGAAGAGAAATTCATCTGCCATTATGGGGTGGGATTACTGCTCTCGAAACCTGTGATCCTCACAGCTAAGCAAAAATGTATGAGCTGTGCTTTTGTTTGCAGTGCTGCCACCCTTTTCTCCGAATGCCTTTACTTCTCTGGTTGCAATGTTACGTTACTGTAGAGGCAGCTTTGGTTTTTAAAGACAGAACTCTTCCTCGGTCTCACTAAATGTGCTGTGCTCCTTATCCAAAAGAGGCAGATCATTTTATTTCAAAGCATTATTTTTGTATAACATATCACTTTGGCTTATATTTTCCATACACAACACTAACCATCAATGACATTTTAACAAGGAGGATTGTTCAGCCAACTTCTGAGATTAGCATTCACAAAACTGTGGGACAAAGCACTGCAGATTTGCCCAGCTTATCAAACAGGCCACCAGCTTTTATTATTTCAGGGAGAATCAAATTGGAAGTTGCTTCTTGAACTAATCAGGGCTGATTTGCTCTAAAGTTGCTTCCTGACTTAGATCTCAGGCAAGGAAATGCTGTAATCAGTTCCCAAGGGCCATCAGAGTTGTGATGGGATATTAAAGGAATGGTACACCATCTTTTAAGAGTTCCCTAATCTTGGCAGATTTTTTTGTTTAACTCAGTTAAACCTGAGCTTGTTGTATAGAAACAAAGATTAATTTTATGAGGTAGCTTTATATAAGAGATGAATTTACTCAAGGTAGCAGAACCGAATTTTGGAAAGAATATATTCAGGTTTCATCCAGAGGTTGTATAGCTTATTTATAAATATAGACTGGCAGAATTGTTCAAAACCAAACATTTACCACACATCACAACCCCCAACTTCATGAAAGAGAAAATGAGTCCCCCTGAGTGCCTCTGTTTGCATATTAGCCCATAGTATGGGCTCTGCCAAGTTACTCTCTGACTGACTGCTGCAGATGCTCTTTCTCAAGTATTCTGAGTGAGATCTTTAGTGCAAGTCTTTGGGGACAAACAATAGCACCTGTTCCTCACAAGATAGCAGCCCAGTTAGTCCATTCATGTATCTTTAATGAAGCTCTGGGGCAGATGGCAAGAAATGGCATCATCAACGACAGCACAGAGGAGACAAAAGGGGAAAGTGCCGATCCAACAATACGTTATTTTTACGAATGGGAAGAGACAGAGTCAGTGTTTCTTAGGCATCTGCTACCGTCTTGGTTTTCAGAAAGACCTGAGGAACATCTCAGCAATTAAAATTTCTGGGCATGTAGCCGATTTTATGAAGTACATCAATCAATGCCTCCTCCCAATTTTTCCCTCCCCTCAGTAAAATCAAAACCATCATCATCATCATCATAATAAAACTCTCATGAAAAGAAATTACCAAAATTTAAAGATTTTATTGGATTTTTTTGCATTCATTTTATATATTTAATAATTCTATGATTGGTGACACTTTTACATTCTCTTAATTTTTAATGCTTATTTATGCTTTTCAGTTGACCTATTCTGAAAATGGACACCTGTGAATATAATAATTCTGAGTGAAACAAATATTTATGTAAGAATAGTGTTTAATATGTGACAGAGGGAAGACCCATGGGAGGGAATGGTTACTATTCAGTATAGGCTTTTTCTGGCTCTATAACTCTCTTAAATGTAAACTCAAACTTACAGCCTAAATGCAACCTTTAATCAAAATTACATTGATTTATATAGACTAAAGACCTGGTCCTGGATTCAGAGTAGGAAGAACAGCAGATAGGCAGAATACGAAATAGTGATTCTCCCTACTTAAGAAATTGCTTTTATTTGAGAATTTAAACAGAATCTGTTTGCAAACAGCCAAGGGGATCCAAATCTACAGGATTACATTGGGGAGTAACAACTGTAGGATTTGATTATTATATGTTTTGAATTATTTTTAAGGCACAATGGAGTGAAGTATTACTATAGGTATGTATGCACCGTGACTTGAACCATAGCACTCACTCTGATCTCTCCTGTGTCTTGTGAGATTGTGTTGGTGTCTTGTACCTTTGCAACCCCATGGAAATCCCCAAATATGTGTGTGGGATATTTCTTAAGATTTTAGCACCATTAGTTAGGAACTACTGAAAATGATTGTAAGTTGTACTCTACTGAATTTCTTCCAGTAGAGTTTCTTCTGTCAGACAAAGCCTGTGGTTTTCTTTTGGTGTACTCCTGTAGAGCCAGTGTGTAGGAACACCACACAGCAAAACCAGCACCATTTTATCAGAGGTAAATGCCTGTTGTGGGCACATGGGGATCAACTCCAATCTGACCAAGTTTAGTTCATAACCTAAAACACACAGCCAGGCTTACCTCAGCTAAAATGAGAGAAATAGCTGCGCAAAGCTAGTTTCTTTCACGGCCCAGTGCCATAGCAGTAATTGCACAAAGACCTTTTTATTATAAGTTGATTTTCCTGAGGAATGGATTCAAAAAATACTGTAAAGTGTTTATTTTTTGCTTGACCTTTATTAACCTACATCTTAGGGCTTTCCCAAGAGAAGAGTTGTTGGTAAATTAACCCTCACAGACACACACAGTAGCATTTCTGCACTGCATCAATGGTTGTGAAAGTAATGGGGATATGACAAGAAAATTTGGCACTATTTAAACAATGTCATAGGTCAACATATGGGATTTGACCAAAAAAGTTTTTTAGGAATTAAATGAAAAAAAATTGCTTGAAGTGTACTTTAACTTTTTAATAGTATTTAATGCCACCGATTTATGTTAGGATGAGGGCAAAATTTCTTTTCTGCCCAAACCCCAAATTTCTTCCTACATTTACTAGCTTTGATATATAAACTGTTATATATTTTCTTAACAACTAATCATAAAAATCGCAGTCAAACCCTTGGGTACTTCTGGGGTTAAGACATGATGGATAAAAACTCTTTGTTATCTTATCCACTGTCTCTGAAACACAGGTAGTGTAAATTAAGGAACTAGGAAATGAACATGTAGATTTAACAAACATGATTCTATCACATCTCTGATTTTCTATATGTTGAATACAAAGGCTGGTATAAGGTGAAGAATTTCCTCTGGCTTGTTTGTGGTTTTTGATACATTCATTAAGGTCAAATTAAATTTGATATAGTAGGGTTTTTTTCTGAAATGGTCTTTAAATACAGCTCTATAATTACCAAGCTACATGATAGTGCATACAGCTATAAAACTGCTCAGATAGACAAGCAATTTATATGTTATTGTGAGGTGTGTGTGGCAGAGGATGTTAGTCTATTTGGGAGACAAATAAAGATGTTGGAGCCTTAAACTTTAAGAGTTGGGGTGTTGACTAGAAAACCATTTAGTAGTGTGGTGAGGTTTGGAAATAACATACCTGAGTTGTTGGTATATATGTGAACAATACAATGTTGTAAGATCTCAGAATTAAAATTATCCTAGGGTTACTAAAATTTGATCGTTGAAGTAGATACTGCAGTGTTGTCACCCTAAATGCTTGTCACTCTGCTGTCTGTGACCAAAGATGAGAAAACTTGTGAAAAATTCCTAGGTATATGAACCACTCTACTTTTTAAGAAAACCTATGGTATGTTTTGTACCTTTTTGCCTTGTACCAGGACAGGGAATTTTAGTTTAAAAAAAATAATAGAGAACCAGAAAGAAGCAGGAAAACGTGCAGTTCACTGAGACTGTTACACCTTTGACACCGAGGGAAAACAATGTTAGTGAGGGCTTTGATGTGATAATGTGAAGTTGGCAGG
Source organism: Manacus candei (assembly GCF_025592945.1). Taxonomy (NCBI): domain Eukaryota; kingdom Metazoa; phylum Chordata; class Aves; order Passeriformes; family Pipridae; genus Manacus; species Manacus candei. The sequence continues at coordinate 7,636,576 of NW_026138108.1, forward strand.
GATTGCATTAAGGTGAAGGTTCTTTGGGACTGTGTGAACACAAGAACACTATCAGTACTGGAGAAATACCTGTCAAGACAAATTTGTGCTATTTCTGATCAGAGGCTCTCTTCTGTTTAGCAGGTTCAGGGTCACATGCCTCCGCTCATGATCCCAATTTTTCCACACGACCAGCGGACGCTGGCAGCGGCTGCTGCAGCCCAGCAGGGATTTCTCTTCCCCCCAGGAATAACTTACAAACCAGGTAAGCTGATAGGGATGTGAAGCCGTTGCACATTTTAAGACATTAACTGTATCTTCTTGTGTGATCTGTCTCCTATAGATGATACACAGCAGGCATAGCTGGTTGGAAATTATGTGGAGCTTTTGCAATTCCACTTGAAAAAAACTTCTGGATTGAAGGAGGTGGATGGACTATTGGTTATTGAACATCATGATTTTCTTACCTTTATTTCCTACAAAATCATTTGCTTTAAATATATTGGCCCACTTAGCTAGCAATTTGCATCTGGTCTGCCCTGTGTTATTATACAAAAGCTACACGTCTTTAATTAACCCTGTTATCTTCAGTATATTTGTCTTTTGTGCCAAAATTCTCACTCTTTTGTTTGATTTCAATCTGGTTAATAAAAGGTTTCAGTAGCTCAATTCCAGTCATTATTCAGACTCATAACAGGTCACATAACCTTGCAGTGAAATATATTTTGAGATGATTTAGCAAATGTTATGATTTCTTTCTTTTTTCCTCCAAGTTTACAGGACTCCTGGGGAATTCAATTAGGGATATAATGGTTTGAAGCTACTTTCAGAGCCTCCTTGTAAACAGGGCTTTAAATGTTTAAAGACACTTTGCCAAAGGAATTCAATGTAGGAAGATAGTTAAGTAAATAAAAGTCAACCTTATTTTCATTTGTACATTCTTTATAAGTGACCTCAGTCCAGAAGCAGCAACCTTATTTTACTCATTAATAGTATTCCCTGTCAAGCTGCCTTTAGCATATTAACCTGATAACTAATAACTACGAAACATAAAGACCAGTTTCCTTTTTATTCATTAAATATGAAATGTACAAAGTAAAGCATTGATCCGGTTCCCACTGATGTTAGTGGTGATTTTGCTGTTGACTGCAACAGGAACAGGGTCAAATCCAAAGTAAAGCCTCATAATAGATGATGTAAACAGCATGCTAATTAAAAGCCAGGTTGAACCTAAAATCCTTTCTAGCAAGTTTACTTAATATTAGATGAAGTGAGGCCAAGCAGGATTTCAGCAAGTATTTCGGTTTGTTCCACTTCCTTCTGTCTCTTTAGCCTGGAGACATTCCTCTTAAAAACACTAGAATTTTTGTCCAGATATTATCTTATTTTCACTTATAAAAACCCCCAAAATTCTTTTCCAATTTGACAAACTGGTGCACTGGATGCAGGAAGCAGTTACTAGAGTTCTGAAAGGCAGAGAGCTCTAGATGGCACAGGATGATGGCTATTCACAGCAGCTGGGGACCAAACTGAAGAATATTTTGTCTACAAAGACAAAGAGTTGCCAGTTGTGAAAATTGTCTACAGCACCCTGGCTAATATCTTTCTTCTCACACACAAGAGAAAGCACATGCTTTCCTTGCTTTTCCTGTTTTAATCTGAGATGCTTTCTGTAAAGTGACTGCTAATGACTTAGCTGTTGGTTTTGCCTGAAAGGTGTTATGTTAAATCATGTTGTGTTAATTTTGCCTCTGTAGGCTTCTTGGTAAAATAATGACTTAGGAAGAAGAGTACCAGCAAGTTTTCCTGCACATGACCAAATTTCTGCACTTATTCTAAAGTGTTCTTTATAGTACCTATCTTAACACTTTATCAGGCTTCAGCTGTTCTAATTTGATCCTATTGACCTTCTAATAGGAGGGCTTTAGGGCATTTTTTAACTTGTCAGGATGCAGAAAGAGAGATGTATGACAAATGTTAGAAGAATAAAGTGCAGGAAGAAACCAAGGCCTAGATATCTTGGAACACAGCTAAGCTGTTTGCTGGTATGTTATTGGTTTATGTGCAGATGATGCCAGTAAAGAGCAGAAGTTACAATTATCTGATTATACCCAGTGGCTTTAAGGAAATGAGAATATTTATATCTTTAATATATTTATTAAATTCTACAGCATATGTGGTAAAGGTAGCTGGGCAGGTCAGTAGCTTCTGTCAGAGAGACATCGTGATTTAAAAAAATGCTGTAGCTACACTTGGTATTGATTAATTCCTATTTTTGGCACTCTCGGCACAGTAGTTAAAGAATTAATGAAACTGGAGATTAAGCTATACTCTTTCATAGAGAGGGTTCTTCAAAGTCATTTCTGAGGAATATTTATGAACTTGACTGCTACTACCTGTACTCTCCTACTTTTGCGAGAAATGAAACTTTCACCTCTAGAACTGTCAGTTTAAACTCATTCATACCTCTGAGGGAAGATAGGAGATGGATTAACCCCTCAGACACTCACCATTTCCTTTTAGCTTGCCAGTCTAGATTCTGTTTCATTTTACTGCAGTTTGATGTAGGCAAGACTGAGTTTTGACCCTACCAGTTTTCCCTGACATTCAGAAAATGCAGCGAGAGGCATTTCAGTAATAGGAGCAGTGGGAACTAAGTACTTTTGAAACTGACTGTGCCATTTAGGGAATGTCAAATATTGTGTGCACAGTCACTTACTTTGCTTTGCCTGCAGAATGGGCTAGATATAAGCCAGCTCCGAAGTGGAAGCGACGTATCAGTGTTAGTGTGACAGGACAGCCCAGATGACTCCTGCCTTGGTGTACAAGCAGGGGTATGATTATGTATGATTATGTACATGTCCATGCAGAAATGTCTTCATGGGCTAAGTGGGAACCAATTTCATGGCTGTTTAGTTCAATGCCAAGATAGCAGTTACCAAGTACTGCTGCAAATCTGCACGCAAACTCTATGCCTAGAAAAAATAAAATGATATTATTTAGCAAAATACACTAGTTCATTCCCTCAATTGAATGTCCTGTAGAAGAGAGGAGAATTTATTAGGTACTGAGACCCTTCCAGTACATAGCTTGGGTGCTCATGAACTTCTGAGCTCAGAAGATCATTATGAACAGAAACCCTAAGGACTTGCTGATATACAGCTATGATAAAGCCAGCCAGGAGAGAGTTTCCTACTGCCTGGCAGAATCTATAACACTGAGATGGCTGTAACCCTCCCCCTACCATGTTTTGGAGTTCTAGGAGGTGAAACAGGCCAAAGTTAGCAAGTGCTGATGACAAGTAATAATTACATTAGAAAAAAAATCCCCAAAGTCCCATGCTTCCTTATGTATCTCAAAGTCATGTAATATAATTTTCCGGCATGGTAAGTACTAATTGAGAAATCAGAGCTGCATAGACCACCTAATTAATTTTTTATACATATTTCAGTATTTATACTGTATACCGGATTAATTAAAACTTTAGGGCGCTGTGCATCTCAAATGACTGTTGTGACTATTGACCTGCAGGCATTTGACGAGCCTCGTAGAGTACCTGGTTGTGGGGGTTGCCACTTATTCCAGTGGGAAGCTGAGAGTGGCAGCTGTTAGGAAGCTAATACTTGCCCAGAGATGCTACGCGGTTAATAGAATTATTTTGCATTCTGAGTACAGCGAAGCAACTGCACTGGCTTTCTGACTGTGACCACTATACTTACTGCTTGGAACTGGTAGGTAACGTGGGTACCATTATACCTCCTCTCCCAGTGCAAATTTCCCTTCATTTAACCAACCACGTGCATCCAGGAAAACTTAGTGGGCTGGAGTATCTTTGATTAGCGTGTCCCCATTAGTGCCCTGGAACAAGAGGAGAAGAGAGTGAGTGGAATAAAGAGGAAGACAGTTTCCTCCTCCATCTTGAGGTGACTAAAGTATTACTTCCATCAAATTCTGTGGCTGAGAGGGAACAGGGAAGTAGGATGACGATGGAGTAAAGATATGAAGCAATGCTGGGCAGGAGTCAGACCGTACATTGAACTGAGCTCAAACAGACCTATGGTTTGCTCAAAGCAGAGAGTGGGAGGGCTGGTCTGTATGCTGTCTGTATGCTGTCTGCATAATGACAGTCCATATGACTTGAAAATGTGTGATCACTTTTGCTTGATAATCTTCTGCAAATATTTTGTGTTATATAATTTCTTTACCACATCTGGAAAATATCTCTGAAAAAGATTTTTGAAAATAGAGATATTGAGTAGAGTAAAACTCTATTTAAAAAGGTTTGTTGAGTGATATACTGCAGTCTATTTTCAAAGCATTTTTTCATCTTTCATACAAGAACTGTATAAAGACCATGACTAGAATGGCTAAGAAACAACCTTTTTCTGCCTACCTAGGTCATTTGGCTTTATACGCAAAAATAATTTTTCAGAGATTTAGCTATGTTGCAATACAATGTGAAAATAGAGACTGTTTTTCTAGGCTGGTGGCAAAAATAATGAGAAAGAGAGCCAACATTTTGGCATAATTCTGTTTCTATGTGCACTGGAACAAATCACTCCTTTGAAATCAGTGAAAGTAGTAGTAGACAAAGCATGACAAACAAAAATGTCAGACTTATTGTCATTGGACTGGACCTCAGAACATTCCAATACTGTGAGATATTTGTCATCAAACAAATTAAACTCCTTGATTATGGTAGCTAATCCACATAACTAACACAATCTTAGATATGCTGGATTTCACTGATAATCCAGCATTGCAGTTTCCATTTGGAATAGGTGTTTCAGAAGTTTTTCCTAAAACTGTAAGGGGGTTTAGATTATACATAGCTCAGTACTCTATTTTTGCTGTTCCTCTTGGCAGGTGAGAACAAAAAATGCACACCAAATCAACTGTGTGCTGAGTTGGCCGTGTATCTTTGCATGGCAGAGGTGCTGCATGAGTCTTGTTTCTAATGGAATTTCCCCAGGAATGAGTTAAAGCCTGTCACGTGTTCCCTGTTGAGTTTTACTGGTTGGAACAAGAAGTCTGTAACCTCAGGATCTGTTGTAGCAATCCATATGTGCCTCACTCCTAAATGCTGAGGTAAAAGCTGGATGTGGTAGTAGGCAATATCGTCAGGTGGGATTTTGCACGGAAATTTGCAAATTTCATAATTTTGCAAACATTACCCACAGACAGACAATTGTGGGGGAAACCGATTTTGCTGCAATATGTGAATGGTGATAAAGCAGAGTTGCAGCAAACCCTACTCAGAACAAAAGGCATAACTGAAGTAGTACCATTGGAGAGGGGAGATGGTCCAGTGTTCCCTTAGCCAGTTACCTCTATTAACATATTCCTCAATCCTAATGGATCTGTACAAGCAAAATATATACCCTGTGTGGGTGTACTGTGGGAGTACACAGTACATCTATATCCTTGCTGTATCCTGACAGCACCCTGAGAAGAGATGCGCTTTTCTTGGTCAGTTCATTATGCCTGGAAGGGTAGGGCCCTGGAATGGGTGATCTCTTACAGCTCTTCCAACTCCATTTCTTCTCATCCTATGAGTACACATGGAGAGTGTGCAAGTGGCAGTTTGAGCTCCATGTGTGAAGTGACAGATTTTAAGTCACAATGCCAGAACAGGGAAAACATTGTCACACCAAGAGCTTTGTAACTCAGATGAGGGGAGTCAGCTTATGTCTTACAATTGTGTTTTAGGAAAGACGGGTAATAAAGCAACACCTTCCCCCTACTGTGGGTCTCACACAAGCCAGACATCCTTCTTTCCTCACAGCTCACAAAGCCTTGATCTGGAAGGTAAGTCTATACGTCCTATAAATAAAGTCCACTAAGCTTCATCTCTTCATCCAAGACAAAAAGAAACATTTACATTATTTCTATGTAGAACAGCACAGCACAATTGCTCACTGCTTTTATTCATTTGGAAATGTTGCTCAACCTGACAAATGAAACAGAAGTCTGGCATACTTTTCCATGGCTTGTAAACACCAATTTATATATAAACAACAGCAGCCAAATGTAAATAGACAATCAGCACAGTGAGGAGATTGAACAGATCAGTTTGCAAAACATAACAGATTTTCTTCTTCCAGCATTCTTCTCACTCCTGTTTATCAAAGACCAGCACACACCAATACCTAAGGCAGACCTGTCTGAACATGTTCTGCTGCCTTTTGTATAAATTTAATAGAATGGATCCTCATGCAAGCATTCCAAATTGAGAAACAAATTTGAAAAAAATTGCTACAATACATTGACTGATTTCTTGCCAGCTATGAAGAAGCTTCTTCATCCATTCTTGCACTGAGAAAATGAGAGGGGGAAATATGTACCTCTGTAATTAAAAATGAAAAGCAGAGCATTCCTTACATGTTCAGTTTGCTCAAGGGAGAAAGAAGTACCTTTGCTCTGCTTTTACTGCTTGGTGTCAGTGAAGTACTCCAGAGCTAAACAAGTATTAAATTTTCTTCTCAGCACAAAGATGCTGCTAACATACCAGGACTTAGCCATAATTTAACACATTAAAATGAGGGGGAAGAGGGACAGTATTGGATTTTAATGCAAGTAAATGGCATAACTATAAAATTATTTTTCCTGTAATAAAAGAAAGAACTGTAGCCAGCAGGTGAGCAAGAGAACACTACAGGGTGTGGTGAAGATACTATTAAATTAACTGTGAAGCCAAAAACTCTGTGTGTATGCGCGTGTGTGCTTGTGGGTATAAAATATCTGGCTATTTCAAACCATAGGAGCATGACAGCTGTGAAAAAGGAGTGCCGCAGGGAATTCTTTTAGAGTTTGATTTTTTTTAAAATATGTTTGACATGGAAAATGTTTTAGTACAAATAAAGCAACTGGTATTGAACTTAAAAAGTGTATGCGGAGGGGGAGGGAGAAAGAAGAGATTGCTGTGTGGAACAGGAATGAATAATTCATGATATTTAAAGAAAGAATGCCTCCGAAATGTTCTGCAAGGCAGTCCATGCTGATAAGTCGGATGGTTATTTTCCCCCCCATTTAAAGCATCATTAATTCAACATCTTTGTGATTTTTTTAAAAAACCTTGTAAGATATTTCTCAAAGAAACATTATTTAACTTAGATTAGGATCTTATTTATTCAGATAATTTAATATAAATATCAAAGACATGAGTGGAATTATTTAACCATAAAGAGGCAGCTTTAGCACTTTTAGAAAATAATCTAGGGGGTTTTGTTGCCTTTTTTTTTTTTTTTTAAGGAAAAAAAAATCCACCGACATCACTGCAAACTAAAATCAACCTCATGGAATGGGGAAAATAAGAGGAGATATTTTGAACATTACTCCATAGGACACCAGTACAATATAGTGTTAGTGAATGCATTGTAGCAGAGCTCCATACGCAATCAGAATCCAATTGTTACTGGACTGTGTACAAGCACATACTGTGCTCAATGGCCTGATGAGGTATTATGGATATGATGCAAAGAGACCTTGTGGATTAGACATGTACAATTTATTTAAAAAGTGAAGCAACCGAACATTTTAACTGAGCTGAATACAATAGAACTTCAGGTGGTAAGAAAGGAGAGTTCTGAGGAATCCAGTGACTGCAAAGATTTTAGCTATTGTTATTTATTTAAGGGGGTTGACACAAAAAAAATCTAGTTCTTGGAATGCCCTAATTAAATTATATTGGATTTCTGTATTTTCTCTCATTGCTACATTCTGCTTTCAGCATGGAAGAGTTTGTGTAAAGTAGACTGATTATTGTAAGTCTCAAAAATGTACAGAGGAGCAGCCTGTTAAAATGTAGCCTACAAACTGTATATAACGCTGACTTTAAATAAGTAGCTTGAGCCAAAGTGATATTCCATTAAATCATATTTACTGTGTAACTTATCCATCACTATATTCATTTTTATATTTCAGATTGCACTGCTAAATTATTTCAGCCTTCCTTAACTCCTTACATCAACTAAGAGTCCCAAAGGCACTGAGTGATGCATAAGTGTGGGAACACTTATAGATGCTATAAGACACAGTGTTGCAATGCTTAATCTGGAACAACAGTATCTCTTATTTTGTGGAGTATTTGTTGTCCCCTAAATGCAGATGGCACACATTTTCAGTTTCTAGTGAACAGAACACACAAACTTTAGTACCCTAATCTCCATGTAACTGAGCAACTGTCTAATCTACCAACTTCAGTAGTTCCCCAGATCTCAGAGAAAGTTAAAATTGTATTTCCAGCTATTTTAAAAAGTGATTTAGTTTTTTTTTTCTCTACGACTACCTTAAAGAGTTGTCCCAAGACAGGGAACCCCAAAGGAAAACAAGAAACCTCAACCTGTGTTGAGCCAACTGGGTAGCTTTCACAGAAGCCACTCGACACTAAAAAGAAATCACCCTTCATTAAACTGGACAGAAAATTCTTGGGTGATAACAAATTTCTTTTGTTTTAAGATACATGTGGTGAAAATAATTTTTTTTTCCTCTGGGAGCCACTAGGGTTTCCTGGAGTATCTTATCTGTATGTCTGTGGCTCTAAGGCCCATTTTGTGCCCAGGTTTACACGCTTGATTTGAACATTTGCTTTTGAAAATCACGAGCATCGTATTTATGTTTTGCCAGTTTGCCTACCAGCTATCTGCTAACAAAAAAAGTTCCAAGGGAGCATGGCAAGTCTGTGCCCAGTGAAGCCTTTTGTTTTTGCAGATGTTTAGGCTTAAAGGAGTGCTGTGGAGCACAGGCAATCCTAGGTCCTTGTTTGCACTTGTCTGTTGCTATTCTCTGCTCATTGTCTGAACCTGCACGCATTGTTCTCCCGACAGGTGATAACTACCCTGTGCAGTTCATTCCATCAACAATGGCAGCTGCTGCTGCTTCTGGACTCAGCCCTTTACAGCTCCAGGTACGTGCCAGAACAAAAAAATGTGGGATCGAAGCCAACATTTTAGGGGAAAACTGCTAACCAGCTGTATGCTAAATAATAGTCTGAATGTTAAATAATTTTTGAGCACAGCCCAGGAGGATTAACACCTTATGTACTTACAGTACAGCAAATAGAATAATGTGCAGCCAACCTTGATACTGTGAGTGAAAGACATTGTTCTGTGTGTTTTGTATTGGCAGTTAATGGTATTTTTTTATTTATATGACCAGTTGATGGGAGACAAGTTCAAAGATCATTTTGTACTTTATTTTCATGTGGTCTCTCCCCTGTAACTGCAATGTACTACCTTTAATTGAAGCAGTCAGTGTATCCAAACAAAAGTATGTTATTGTGGTTTTTTTTCCTTTTCTTCTTTTTTCTTTTTTTTTTTTTTTCAAACAGTGTGGTGTTGACAATACAATAAATTGCAAACTCTTTTAGCTACTGTATTTAGGTAATCTCAACCTTTCTGTGCATTAAGCTGGTCAGATGCCAAGCATGGTTAGGAGCCTTAGTTTGGCCATTTATTTATTTTTGGCATATACAGAGTGAAATGTTGTGAAAGAAAGATTTATGTGCCATATTATTAGCTAGATTCTTGTGGCAAGAAGTTTTTAATTTCACAAGAAAAGACACAACAATGTCATAAATAATGGAGAAACAGTCAAAAGCTTTCAGAGTTAAAATGTGTGGAAAGAAAGTGACAGTGAACATGAGAGGAAAGGCCATTAAAGATGCATGTAACTATTTGCAAGTAAACCTTTGAAACCCCTATTTGAGTTAGGCTAGAGTCAGGTTCAGAAGCGAAGTAGGAATAAATTGTGCCTAGAGTAGCAAAATATTGCCATGTTAATATCCAAATATCTACTTTGCTTACCTTTCTGTAACTATATAGTTTTCCAGAGGGACCAAAGCAAATTAAAAACCCTCTCATCTTTACCCTATGCTGATATTCTTGCCAAATTAACTTAGGATAAGTGAGAATGGCAGCAGAATTCGCTGTTCATTGATGGTCCAGAGCTGGCAAAAAAGACCTCTTGAGCTTAGGTCTGGCCTAATGTACAATCAAAATTTGTCAGAACACCCTGAGTCTGCAGGCAAAGATCTCCAAAAAATGCTTTTGGGACATGATAATGTAATGTTAAGACTGTACCTTGGGCAGGCTTCAAACCGAAGGAAAGTTTCTCAAAAGGAAAAATAGCAAGCAGGTATCCTTTGAAAGTCTGTATTTGACTATTTATTGAAGTGAAAGTCTCATTAGCTTTAGTAGAGAAAATACTGCAGAAATCAGCTTTGTGAATAGAGAGAGACTATTTTTGCTGCTTTGAAATGCACTAAAACAAATACTGTGCCTACACAAGGCTGTAAGGCAGGAAAGCATGAAAACTGTTCAACTGTCAAAGAAACAGGATCTAAACGACAGACATTTTGATTCTTTCCTTTTACAGGATCCATTTGTAACTTGACCCACATATTTATACGTTAGACTTGATCTGAACCTACAACAATAGTACAATTTCAATAATTTGTGGAAATGATAAACTGAGTTGTTAAACTTGATGAGAACAATTAGAGAGAAAACAACCGGCCAAGAAAGCGGTGCTAGTAAATTCAGAAACATTCAGGCTCGAGGGGCCTGAATTTCCATTTTGATATATTTGTTGTAAAAAACTTCTTTTTTCTTTTGTTTGTTTCCCCCCCCTTTTCTATTTTGTTTGAATTTCACCTCTAGGGGATTTCACAACCTTTAAGGTTTCATGGTTATAAGAACTTAAGTGATATAGTACTTAACCTAAGGTTGATGCCTGCTCATCAGATTGTCAAATTGTCAGAAATCAAATTTTATTTACTCCTACTATTAATATTCTATTAATATTCTCTTTGTGTCAGTTCTCTAAGTGTTCCCTAAATGACTACTTATTTGGGTGTGTTTTTTGGAGGGAATTTGTTGTTATACCTGATGCGTCATGAAGACTGTTAGAGGTGTAGAATTTCAGCTGATTTTTCCATCTTTGCTTCCCTTCCCCCTTCTTTCTCCGTTCTGCTTCCTTTCTTCCATGCACCCCACCCACTTATTTATTTACATGAATGCTGTGGCCATGGTATCTGAGTATTTCCCAAGTGCTTAAAAATACTGATCACAAAACTAATCTCTGTTCCTTTCAGCCAGTGGGAGAAATAGCTTTCATTTGCAGGTTTGGTTTTGTTTCTACATGTGAGTGTGTGTCTAATATACATGTTTGGAGAACTTGGGGAGGGAAAGCTATGTCAAGTCAAAGAACTTTGCAGTAACTCTAATATTTCAATTTACCAGGGCATTATTATTAGTTCCAAAATTATGTTCCATAATCTGTATGCAGCTGCAGTGGACATTCTGTCAGCTTCAAGCTTGTAATCCCTCCTTTTTTCCACTTATGGGGTTTTTTTTGGGATGATCATACTCCAGGTGGGGGCTAGTAGCAAATTTGTGTTCTCATCTTCCTGTGTGATAGGGCAACTTCTATGCAAACTCTGAATCTAACAGCACAGAGAACCATTTACTCCCAGGTACATCATGTAACAATAGCAATTATTCCCCAGGTTATGTTTCTCCAGAGGGCAAGTTGTAATTAATGATTTGCCCATCTTACTCAAGCTCTTTAGCACATTGTTATCAAAATGTACTTTCTCTGAATTCTATATTTGGGTTCACCAGGGAGCTATGTATCTCCGTGAGTTTAAAAAAAGACTTTACTGAAATCATATACAGGAGTTCCTCAAGTAACTAGTTTCACTCATAAGTGCAACATTAAAAAAAATAAAATAGAAAAAAAAGTTCTCCTTCAGCAACAGATTGGTTTGACCCATCTGCCCTTTAGATTTTTGCATCACATTAATCAGCTCATGGTAAATACCATTAATACTCAGTTGCAGCTTTGAGTATCCTGAAATAAAATAGTAACTACCACACATTTATGACAGTCCATGTTCCCAAACTGGTGGCTTGCTCGGCTTTGGGTGACTATCAGATAGCTTCTTTTAATCTGTATACTGCTCTCATGAAGGTGTCATTGAAGGTGTTGTTGACAAAAAAGGCTTAAAACTCTGTGTCCCACACTTCCCATTGCTGTCTCAGCCACATCTCACCAGTTTCCTCAACAACTCAGCCAAAGATTTAAATAATATACCTGGTAGGATTAAGCCTTGTTAGGATTCTTGGTATGAGGAAGGATTTTGCTGATGCAAGAACAGTTCTTTAAGTACAGTCTAATCAGAAAAACCAAACTATTTCTGTTTGCCCCTCCAGCTTCAAACAGCTGTGAATGAATCTGGTCAAATCAAACTTCTGCTAGTTTACAGATATATTACCAAATACGCCTGTAGCATGTGTGCATAGTGGTGTGCGAAACAGTTCTGATGCATTTGTGTAACAAAAGAATGTTGCTTTAATTAATCAGTGTGAGCTGTAAAACCTGTCAGTAATTTTTCTTTTGCTTCTCTTTACACATACCTTTTCTGGAACTTCTCTCCTTTCCCGTTTCCCTGAATCTTTTCCACAGTTGTCAGATGTTTGCACTAATATTAACTGATGCTAAATATGTGTGGCCAGCAGTCTTGCTAAATGAGTGAACTTGATCATGAAATGGGATTTCCCAGATCCCATGTTGCTGGCAGCAGTAACTTAGTTACTGGGAAGTCATAGTGCTGGCAGAGGTGGCACCTATATCCTTACTTTCAAGGTATGTTACTATATGCTCTTTATTGTTTAAGAAGAATCTGCCTTCATTCTTACATATTTCTACAAAACTGTCTCTGTGGTAAATAAGGAAATGTCGCAACTCTCTCAACCACGACTGATAAACTGTTGATAGAAATGGAAGCACTACAATGATGCTAACTGGAGTTATTCCTAAACAAAGTGAGCTCTGGGAAAAAAAAAAGCAAAACAAAAAAGCTTTCGTTCATAACTCTTTCCCCAAACTATTTGTGTAATTTGTCCTTCAAAATTTATCGCTTATAACACTAATGAACCTTGGCAAGTCTTAACTATAGTCGCAGCTGTGTTCTTGAAACCTGAAGTTTTTATAACCCGTTTAAAAAAAAAAAATTAACTAAACACATATTTCTCTATTTCTTTTCTGCCCTCCCATCTCATCCTGCTCCTCAATATTCTCTTCTAATTGCAGACAAATATTATGACCTTTTTTTTAATACTGCTGGGTGCAGATCCGGTGTACTGCTGAAGCATTGCACAGCCTGCCTCAGGGGCACAATATTAGTAGAGGGAAGGCCAAAGAATGCTATTTTTAGTTGAACAGTTCAGCAGATGGAGGCATGAATACTCATATATCTGAAGGTTGAGGGGTTTGAACCATTAATTTTGATAATGTATTTAACCCTGGGAACAATCAGAAACTGTAACTCCAAGGTTACAATGCTTTTGACCTTTAGAGGACAGAGGGCACTTGGTACAGTAAACAATATATTACATTTCTACTTATTCCAATTCTCTCACACATATAAATTTCAGGACATAGTTGACATTTGCTTTCCTCAGCTATTTTAGTGCTGGTCCTTAAAGTAAGTCAAGAAGAATGTGCAGGAAAGAGGCCAATGTAATGCGACAGTCATGTAAATATGGCCTTTAAATAGCTAAGTTGTTAAATGTGGCCCTTTATGAAGAAATATTATTCTCAGAAACTAGAATCTGGGTGACTTATTATTTCAATGAAAAGGTTGTTTTAGTGGACTGCTGCTCTTACGGAGTTTCCTCTGTATGTTGTAACCTTACCACAATTTTTCAGTGGGGCTAATATGATATGATAGTGATAGCTCACACTGGAGGTGATTTGGTCCCACTCTGGTACCACATCATGCAAAGTGATGTACCTGCCTTATGTCTTATTAAATGATGCATGCTCCTCTTCAACAAATATAGCAGTTAAATATCACGCAGCTTAAGTATTTCTAATTAAAATATCTCCATGTGTCAGCATATTGGTAATGTATTATTTTAATCCATTTATTTTGTTTATGAAACAGTGACATATGTTTAGATTGTGAAATATATGAGCCTTAAAAATCACTTTATTGAAGAAAATTAATTTCTACAATGCTGTCTCAGTAATGTGTTCACTCACCCAGTCAGTCACTGGCAGGGCTGCCAGTCTTAATGTTGGTTAGACACAGTTTAACAGTTTTATCTGACATAACACTCTCGGATGTAGGCAATAATAATTTTTTGAAATGCAAAAACCATGGGGTTTTCCTTTTTCTTTCTTTTTTTTTTTTTTTTTAACACGATAAAGGATGAGGATTGGGTAAATGTGAAAGAGAATTGGTTAGACCAATCAAAATTAAAAACAGCTAGTTACCTTTTCAAAGTTAAGACAGTGTAATTTGTTTGTCAGCGGGTAGATGTTTGGGTCAGCACTATGAGTGAGTGACTGTCAGCGGGAATTCCTACAAGACAAGTAATTTCCCTCAATGAATTACTGACAGATTGCTCACTTCTTCGAATCACTAGAGAAAACAAACTTAATATTGTTACAGGCAGAGTTTCTGTCTTCATTAGCCTTATAGAATGATTTTATCTAGCATTCAAAGACTACTGAGCTCTAGGTGGACATATTTTAACAGAATGTTCCTTATTATGATACAGTGAATAGTGGCCTAAATTAAGGGGATGGTGTGTGCAAATTTCAAGATATGGAAGTAGTAAATTAAATATTTTGGTCCTTTTCTTATGTAGAAATTTAAGTTGTAGTAGAGAAAGAAAAGAGGTCGAAAGAAGATTTTATTAGGGCTCTGAGAGACCAAGCATGTCCTTTAATGAAAATAAAATTAAAAATATGCCAACCTTGCAATACTTAGGAAAATTTAATTAAAATCAATGAAATAGTTATACTTGTGCCTTTCCCTACTTGAACGTTTATGTCTCTGTACGTAATATCTATATTATCAAGTTGAATTATATTAGTGGCAGTATCAATGAAAATGATGTCATTGAGTCAATATTTTACCATATGACCTCCTTTCTTTGCAGAATTTCTTGATACTTTATCTTCTCCTACTCCTTCTCATCTTCAGCCCTGAATTATCTGGCAAAGTGATTTTCCTCAGGAAAGGACAGCCCATCAAAATTGAGCCTTTTTGCAGAAGAGTATCAATTGTGAGGAAATTTTGCCCAGGAGGATTTTCCTAGCTCCCCCAGTAATGTCATCCCCAATTAAAATGAGAGGAAATCTCCCTATTCTCTTCAAACTGGTAAAAATGGACAGATAGACAAACAAACAAAGCCATTAGCTAGAGTAATCAGCCTGGCACAGCAGCACTGCAGCTGCAAGAGGCTTTCTGCACCCATTTAATGCTCTGGACCTCCAAAACCGCTTTAAACAGCATGTCTTTGTTACGCTCATTCTTGCTTAATGGAACAGTGCCACATTATTTATTAAAAAAATGTATAGGAATGTTTAAGAAAGAGACTGTTTCTATAATCTGAAGCAGTTCTAGTACTTGTCTTGGTGGTGGCAAGCCTAAGTCCATTCCTGGGCTGATTTCACCATTTGCAGGAAGATCTCTAACCACCAGACTGTCACCCAGACTGGCACAACTCTCTCTTTCCGTTCCTTTCAGATGCCCAACCCCTCCTCCACCTTGGGAAGTGTTCCTGTCCTGCTCCTGCTGTCCTCTCCCAAGAGGGAGGACTTTTCAATCTGGCAGCTAGGGATCAGGCTCCTGGCACGATTCCCACCTTTTGCACCTTTAGATCTTACCGAGCAGGACAGCTGCCTTGCAGGCCCATATGCTCTTTTCCAGGGAGAATTTACCATTAAGATCATAAATGGCACAGGCATCAACTCACTTATCAGGAAACTTGTATGTTTAAAAGGATATCATCCTTATAGCCTAGATTGCAGGAGGTTTCCTGCATCTCTTCAGTCTATATCAAGGCAAAAGCCAGAGCCCCAAGTGACTGGAAGAGGCTGAGCCCCCAGCATCAACAAGATGTTCTTGATGCCTTAACCACTGGCTGCCCCTCACTGAAAGCCCAGGCTCTATTTTAAAATCATTGTGCTTTGCAAAGCTCCCTCCCTGGGGTATGTATTCACTCAGAAGCCAGTAAGAAGCAAATAAATTACTGCTGCATTTACTGACAGAGCACCAGAGGCACCAGTACTACAGAGTGCCGTCAGGGGACGAGCACGTTTTTTAAAGCTCTTTTAAAACTGTGGCATCCCTTTGGGGAATAGGCTGACTGTGAGGCATACTCTGAGCTGGTGGTTGGATTCCTTCAAGCTTTCTAGAAATGTGTATGGTGTATGCCTTACAGGAATTAGCTGCAAGTGAATATGTTTCTGGAATTTTATTATACTTTTGATAACCATTAACCAAGCTGCTTAATTTGACTACAAATTACAAACATGAAGGATTTTTTCCTGTGAAGGTGTTAATGTATTTGGTTGTTTAGGAACTTATCAGGAATCTGATTAAAAACAAAAATGTCTTTTAAGTCAGGTCTTTACATGAAGGAAAATAATACAATTCAGTATCATCATTCCTTCCTGACTAATTGCTACAGAAAAAATAAAACTTAATAACTCACTTTTCATCTGAACTAAAAGTTCTAAGAACAAAGGTGGTTAGGTTAGAGCTTCTAGGTGCAGACAAACACACACACGTGCTCAAAGGAAGCAGAAGAATTCTCTTAAAGATGCATGAACTGGAAAGATATCCTCACCTGCCTCATTTCCGAGGGTCTTTGATTATAAGACCATATACCCTCCCACTGACCCAGTTCAGAAAAAATGGGAAATTCATAGGAGATGAGACAAAACTCATCAAACTGGTGTGTAGATGTTGCGATCACCAAGTAGAAGAGATTGTATGGATGATAAAATAGGAATGGTATGGCCTCCAACACTCTGCTTGTCTAAAGTGTGTTTGGTCTGTGATGCTTTTAGAATCCATATGATTGAGAAATTAGAAAAGTGTCCTAAATAGAAAATATGGGAATCATCTGTCTGTTCTTAAGACTCAGCATGCAGGCTACATATGGCTGGAGGCACACCAGAAGGCTTGCATGGCAGTCCTGAAAAAAAGACTGGAGGGAGGATCATATTAAGGTGTACAAGAAGAAAACACATGATGCTTGAGTGTTAGTATTGAGGGATTATTTGAAACTTAATGGAATCATTCACAAAATCTATTGAAGTCACTATAATAGGGCATGTATTTTGGTGTTGTGCATGAATTATGGCAAGTAGCTAAACACAAAAAATGAAGAAGTATTTCAGCTGTAGGAATAGTGAGGGTGTGCTCTCAGGTCCACTGGCATTTTTGGAAGTGAAAAATCAAAGAGGTAAAGTCCTTTCAAAAAACTTGAATAATTCGTCCAACACACTAGAAACAGAACGAGTCACTGGATTTAACTATTTTACAGCATTATTAAATAACACTTCTGTGAACTATCCACAGTAATTCATCCAGTACAGACTATCTCTTCTGCTTCAGTCTTCTACACTTAGGGGAGGGCTAAGATCAGGCCTCATAGCCCATTTAACCAGGTCCCAGCACCCAGCACTGTTGCTGAAGCATCATCACACCCACTGGAGTTCAGAAAGCATGGCAATCTTATGCCCAATTCACATTTTCTTGTGAATTGTGATGAAATACATCAGCTTCCCATGAATTTATAACAGTAAGTTCCCAGTTACCTGGTTTTGAGGTGCAAATGTGAAATTTTTTTAGATGTAATTTTTATAAGTCCATTTGAATATGTTTTGCATAATTTTGTGTATATTTCCTTCAAGGACATTATTTAATTTTCCTTGAAGGTGCATGAAAGTTCAAAATACACCATAAAAGATCAGTGTGAGTGATCTGCTAAGCAACCTGCAAAGCACAATTATTTCTAATGCTGTAAAATACCTGTAAGCTGGTCTTGTTTTCTGCTTCACAAAGAAAACATTTCACTGTTTTCTGCATTTAAATATACATTTTAACTATGTTGACTTATCAGGTAACACAGCAGGCTGAACAGGGACAAACCATTTTTAATGATATGTTAATTGAATGGGATGCTAGAGATGCACCTGAGTGACTTTTTTTCCCAGATGTGCCCCAGCTGACTGATAAAGCTTCTCCTGATCAGTAGAGCCAGTATATATTTATTATAGCCCTGTCTTCTGTCCATTTTTGCTAGTGAAAATTATAGAATGGCTGTGAGCTACCACATGAACTGTGTCTCTTATAAAAGTAAGAAAATATTGCAGTTTCAAATCCCAAGCAGCACTTTCAAATATTCAACTCTTAAATGTAGGGTTGTCTTGGCATCTTCTCTTCCAAGATGGGGATTCAGATGTGGGAATTGAGAGAGGTAGTTTAAATGGGACTCTCCTTTTTTCTGACCTGCACCCACCTATTACTAGGATGGGATCTCATTATTCTGTTATGGGAGCATGTATAAATTTAATTGTAGTGCTTTTGCTTCTCGGTGTGCTTAGCAGTGGTGAGTGTTCAATTTTCTTGTTCTGTATCTGTGCAGTTCTACACAGGGAAACGTTAGACAATTTCTCCATCTGGCTGGTTGGAGAGTGAATGAACCCACCAACTTAAGCCAGATTTAAAAATATATTTCTAGGGAAGATTTTTTGCCATTTATTTTTTCCATGTCTTGGTTTCCTTTTTTCTTACTTTTGCCTTGGTTTTCCTCTCTGCTGCCTGGTTGACAGACCTAGAAGGTGTACACTATAAGCAGCAATTGCACAACCATCTTCTGTCCTGAATTGATTTAATCCCCTATAGGATTAGAAGAATAATTATGTTTTTAGGCCCCTTCAGCTAAGATTGTCTACATTACTGGCAATCATACCAGTGATATGGACATGTGCTTACTAGGAAACACATTCACCAACTCATTTCACACAGCTCAACAAGCAGCTACTCATAATTGCTTGTAATCCTGCTGACATGAGACTGAATGAAACTCCTGACTTCTCTCACAAAGCCTATCTATATGTGAACATTTTTTAAAATAAATATCTGAAATTCTGAAATGCAAAATTTGATAAGCTTTGATAGCTATCATCCCTTCAGCAAACTTACTGTAATTAATTACTTCTCAATCATATAATTTTATTTCCCTTATCACAGCGGTCCTTTTTAAACAGTTTCTTCTTTTTACACTAGCTTTAGTGTAGAACACAGATAAAGTATGTGAAACTGTCTGAATTTGTTAGTTAACTGCTTTTCATATAGACCTCTCACATTTATTGTTAAAAATATTTTATATTAGCAATAAGGAATAAAACCCAGATTTTTTTGGAAAAACTTCTAAAAAAATACCAGAATACATTTTAAATTCTTTCTATGAATAATTTGATTTACAGTGTCATCAGAGAAGGTATTATAATAGCATTAAGTGAATGAAAAAACCTGAACTATGATTCAACCATCTGGTTATATTTTCATATTTTCCTGATAGATCTGTTTATATTTTTAGTTTAAAAAAAATACTGCTTATTAACTTTCCTTGGATGCAAGAGACGGAGTTTAAAACACTAGAACCTTTGTTTGCAGGTATCTTTGGAGCTATGCTATCTTGTCCTTGTTTCTTTTCCTAAGTGAGCTTGTTAGTCTGGTAACTTTGGTGCTATCCACAATTTTTATGAGTTAGAATTTATGCCATGAAAATGACAATAGCAAGTTCTAATAGAAAAATCCTGTACAGATTCAACTTTAACATTTCTCATTTTTTCTTTCCATTATCCACTGGAAACTAGAAATTATTTTTCAAGCAAATGCAGTTGTCCTTTGCTGTGACTGACTTTCTACCAAAGGTATTTAGGCATACTTGCCTGTCTCCTTCCATATCAAAAACATGATTGTTTTTGGCAAACAGAGCTTGTCACAGTTATTTTGTAAAATCATAAAAAATGTTAAAGTTTTTTTTTGCAAGTAACTAAGATGTGTAGAACAACATATAACCTGGGAGAACCACAAAGATAAGGCTATTGTGTTCTTTCCTGTGCATGGTAAATAACAGGAGAATTGTGATCAAAAAGTAGTGTATCGGTAATCTGACAGCATTAAATGAAGGAATGCAAACCTTTGTGCTTAAGAGAAAGATTTTACTGATGTTTCTGCTATCCTCCTGCAGAGGGAATAGCTATAGATATTTGATGAAGATTTTAGAATCTTTTTTTACTTGATATTTACAATATTTTATTAAAATAGCAATTTTATTAGTGCTCACGTTTTATCTGTACTAGAAATACTTTATGGTTGTATTCAGATATACCTAGTTCAGATGCTGTAGTAATACAGCAGCAGTGTATCCATTTCATGAGGAGCACAGAGAAAATGTTGACTTGCTCAGGTTCACAGAGGGTGGGTGAGTTTAAATGGAAAGTCTGAGATGATACCTCCTTTCTGGGTCCAGGTGCTGACCCTGTGTGGAGGTGGGACGCAGAAGTGTTTGGTCCCTCCTGGCTTCTGTACTCCTGTTTCCTGGCACACAGAGGTGTACCATGTCCACAGGCTGGCCAGAGAATAGGATAAGCTGAGAGGTTACAGAATGCTCCTGCTCTGTAAGTGCAGAGCAAGACTGCAAGTTTAACAGCCTCTCATTAGGTCCTTCTTTGAGGAAAAAATACAGCGAAAAAAAGGCACTCTCAGTTTGGGCTTTGATCTTGCTTTCATAAACAACTCAAAGAATTTGCATGGGAACAGGTAACTATTCCATTATTGTTGCTAGCAAAAATTCGAGAGAATAGATACACAAAGTGGAAGAGATGAGAACAGTTAGCACTCCTTTATTCCCTGTCAGAACTTAATCTAGATCAACTAAAAATGTTTGCTGTTTTTGTCATGCCTCAAGATAAAATGTCAATGTTTACATACTCGTATCTTTTAGACAAAAGATACTTATTGTTTTTGAGTTCCTGAGTTACTATCTATAGGAAATTATAAATATGTAAGAGATGCCTAGGTTTATCTTATTTTTAAGTTCTGTTTTTTTGGTTTTTTGTTTTTTTTTTTAAAGAGCATTTACTATAAACACAACAAGCACTTTTTGTTACACGCTTCTGTGCTTTTCCTTATTTTGTACTTTTCTCACACCATAAGGAATTAAACCAGAGTAAAGTTAGTAAGATGAGATGCTTATGTGTTATGGTCTGTTCCCCCATTAGGAATAAAAATGCTAAGCATATATTGTTTAGAAAGGGGTTTTTTGTTGTTTTTGTTTTTGTTTTTTTTTTTTAAATGATCGTCATATTTTCTAGATTTTCACTCTGGAGAGCAAACGATCAAACTCCAGTTTTGGGGTTCCAAACATTTTGTGTCAATTTTTTTGCCTGTTCAGGGTTTTTTAGTGATATGTATACTGAGCTGTGCAAACTGCAGTGTTTCATTCCCACCCTCCTTCAATTCCCTGCTTCGTGTGGCAGTCTCAGTGTATTCAGCAGGTTGTACGCCAGCAGATGAAACAGATGTTTAGGCCATACTGGAATGGAGCGGCATGCTGCATCAGGACCTGGATATTCCTCTTGACATCTGGATGCTGCTGGGCTGGGAAGCCTGCCTTAGGCCGGGAGGCTGTAGGAGCCTTGTGGCAGTAAACATGGGGGTCCTTGCTGCTCTTTAAGCGATTAGTGCACTGAAGCAGCAATAATGCTGAATTATCGCTTGGTTGCGTTCTTCTAAGGAATCTTGGGACAAAGGGATAGTCAAGGAGGAGTATTTACAGTAAAGTCATGTTCAGAAAGACAAGACTAATTACCATGTGTTAAAAAGCTTTCTTTCAACTAATTTAATAGTAAAATTATTATGAATACTTCAGGAAACTTTTTACAAGGCAACAAACAAATAGCTTACACAAATCCCTTCCATTTTCCTTTAAAATCATTACGATGGAAAAAAGACAACTTCAGTTACTTTCCAATTTCATGCTCTAGTCAAGTTGTATGGAACAGACAGCAAAATGTGACTGAATACATAAAATTGAAGGTATACTAATGTTCATGCCTACTAGAGACAAAAATGTGAACTTCTAATAGCTGCAGGGAAGAATATTAGGTATGGAAGCTGTCTGACTTATGCATTGATTCTTTATAGTTTCACTTTATCAAGTAGAAAATTCTGCTGTATGTGCTGATACAGCCTAAATAGTCTGCTGCAGCACTTTCCTTTATGGTGTGTGTTATTTAAACACAATAGATGTGGTATATTGCATGGAAATAGGTGCTTAATGTTTTGTGATTACTAGCTGTTGGATAAAATAGCATTTAGCATGATTCCCCCCTCCCACCCCCAATGTATTTTTATTGTTAAGACCAATGTGTTTAAATGAGGGCCCTCCAAAACAGATTACAGCTTTTTTGGAGAGCATGAAGTAATATTTTGAAGAAGACTGGTTTGTTGCTCTCATTTAACCTCCGGTATTCTGAAGGGGTTATATTTAATTAACACTGGCTAAAGGGCCTGACCTGAGAGGCAACCAAAAGTGATTGAACTTCATTTTCAGATACAGACTGTAATCTGTTGGGAAAGGAAAAATAATAATAAAAAAAAAAAAAATAGAAAGCACCATTTACTGAAATTCTAACTAAGCTGTATTTCAATGGGCCATTTAATGCTCAGATGGACAAAGGTATTACTTCAGTCATTGAATTGTATCAAACCCTTTCTCAGAGGCCCAGTTTAAAAACTCTACAGGAAAAGTGGCTTAGCATCATATTCTCAGAAGGCCAACACTCAGTCTGTTTGGAAAGGGGAAAAAAAATTAAAAAGAGTGAAATGAGGTGAGACACGGCTGCCAAGTCAGTGAGGATTTTTACCTCTCCTTCCAGTCAGTGACTTCACAAGGGAATTGTTCTTCAGAAAGTAAGAGCTCCATATTTGCTACAGAAGGCTTTCAGTTTTGTATATATGTGTGGGTTTGTGTTTTTTTTGAGGGGTGTGTTGTGTTTTTTGTTGTTGTTTTGTTTTTGTTTGTTTGTTTTGGTAGCTGTTACTCTGTTCCCCCTATCAGCTTTTGGACTGCCCTTTGTTCTTTTCTGACATGGTAGAAATATAGTTTTCTCTCTGGGGGCCTGAGGACCAGTAGTTATATTTCACAGGGTTAGATTTTTGACTTGGTGACATTGAAAATAATTGAAAGTCTCATTTAAATATCACAGACACTGAGCTGAGTAGTCATTTTCTTTTAATAGATAAAATGCTACATATATTCTATGCTATTATATTATATGTAATTATATAACTTTTTTAAGATATATTTTTGAATTAATGTTTTTTGCAGAGAGTAAACTTTTCTTTCACAATTTTCATGCTATCTCATTAAAAATTCCCAACAACCTCATAGGGTGATGGGGTGACATTATATCTTGAAAACTTGTCAAGGTGCAGTAAAACTAATAAACCAGCAGCTTTACTTCCTAAGGGGAAACAAACACAATGTTACAGAGGCAACTGCCAGGTGCCAAATTATATACATTGTCTTACCTACTTGCAGTGATTGATAATTTATTTGAGCTCTAAATATTCTTTCTTGGCTTTGTCCACAGCTTTACAGTAAGCAGGTTGTGAAAAGGCAGTTGTAGAGAGATTGCATTTAATTGTCATAATTCAATGGACTCAAGGCCATTTGATTTCTAAGGGGCATGATCTCAGGAATGATGCCTACATGAAAGTTCCTGCATTTAGGAAGCAAAGCAGAGAGAACTGTTTTGATGAACACTTCTACTTCATTACGTCAAAGCAGGATGAGGTCAAAAGAACAAGAAATACAGTTTACAAATGAAACAGAAGTGATTTTAAGAGCACCTTAATGCACACATGCCTGAAGGCAAGTTAATTCTTTATTGCACTGGTGCATATATTTTAGGTCTGTAATATTTCTCCAGATTTACATGACTGTAACTGAGAGAGACTTTGAGGTCGAATGTCTGTGCTGTCAGACCACGATGAGAAACAGGTGGGGATAGGGAAAAGTTAGTAAGGTTCTAAACGTGGATCTTGCTGCAGGTATCTTCTCATTCCACGTTTTTCCATGGTGGTTCCCCTCCCCCCCAGCCCTGAACATTAGCATGAGTCTTGGGGACAAAAACATCATCCGTAATTCCTTTATTTAAGAAAAGGTAATGTTAATAACTTTTAACAAAAATTAGTCACATGGTAATTTCATCTTCAGTTTACATTTCTCTTTACATTAAAAATTTAAGTAGATATTTTATAACTGAAAATGCCTATTCAGGCTCCCACCATAATATGACCAATGAACCCAAACTTAAAATAATAGTGTAGGAACCACAGCATGCAAGATTAAGTCAAGGACAAAAAGATCTATCATTTGTTCAGAACTCATGTCAATGTGATCTTTTAGTCCATTCATATTTTGAGCATGACCTATCGTATGTTTTGTGGGACTCCTCTGAAAAGTAAGGAAAATTTTCTTCTCCGAAACATGAAGAAAGAAATTAAAAACTATGAAGAATAGATATGGTTTTGCTGATTATTTTCCCCAACAGAAGTCTGTGTCTTTGTCACTGACTAATTTAACAGATCCTCTTAACATCTGTCCAGCAGACTGTGGACTTTATTAACAGACAAGAGACCCACCAGATTTAGAGCCTGCTGGGTGCGTCTTCATCTTCACAGCTGTGGATTAACTCAGACTTTCCAGAAGAGGACAACCATATGGGATAATTGGTGTCACTGGGTAGCTAAAAAAAATATGAAGGAACAAATGTCGTCCAAACACAATTCACTGTTTTTACAGCCACAATTACTAGTCTGTTTAAGAAATAAGAAAGGCAGCATTACACTAAAAAAAGAAAATCTATTCATATCTGTGTGGGAACCTAATCAGGCTCTTGTTTCCAATGACGATGGCTCCACAGTCGCACCAGGTCTGCGACAAGAATGCTCCTTTTGTGTGCCGATAATGTGGAAGCGATAAAATTTCCTATAAGAGACATATGTGTTTACATCATGAGATGTGTTATTTGACAAAACGCTTTGTTCTCTGCATATTTTCCACGCAGAGTTTCATGCTGGGTTGTTTTGCTGGAAAGCTTTGATTAGCTAGAATTAGTTGCTGAAGTAAAATAGACACTTTTGTTTTATGAGTCCTCTTGCTGAGCTGTAAATTATAGTAAAACATATAAGGAGTGACAGAAAGAAGTGCTGATTTGAACCTCTGACCCATGATCGGCATAAAAACATAAGATAACTCTTTCAAAGGACTACTGAGAGCCATAAATATTCCATGGTCCACTTAAAGTTAGGCCCTTTTAACAAAATAAAGCTGTTATTTTGCAGTACTACAACAATACAATCCACAGTATCTGAAATGTGGAGAGATTCTTTTATTTTCGGTATGGGTTGGCCATTAGCCACAGCAGGGCAGCAGAAGAGATGAGAATGATTTTTCTTTTTCTGAACCAGTACAATGAATTTGTGGTCAGTAAAAGAAGTTGGAACTGGCAGACTCAACGGTGAAATTAGGTAACTGTTACTTTGCTGCTTGAGAGTGAAATAATACAGGCATGTGTGTCTCCTAAGGAGAGAGGAATTGAGTGGAATTTAGGGCCACAGAAAAGTTTCCCTTGACAATATATATAAGAGCAACTGACAAACACTGAAATTACTGGTGCTAATTGTTAAAAATAAAACCCCAAACCTGAAGTGAATGAATCTGAATAACTGGTAAAAGCATTCTTTTAGCTAAGAAAGAATTTTTTTCATACTCATGGAGGTATAGGGAAAACTGAACGCTTCTAACTTCATCTATGACTACAAAATGTGTTATTTGTATTTTCACAAATACAGTTAGTTTGTTTGCACATATTGGGTTTTAATAAATCGGAGAGCACATTAGTCAGCAAGCGCATAAATAATCACTGCAACAATCTTTGTTATTATGACATTAGTTATGATAATTCATTAGCTGCCTGTTTGTGTTGCACCTTAACGCCTTTTTGCAAAGGTATTTGGTGTATTATGAGAAGATGCAGAGAATATTCATGCTCTATAATGATTAGCAGACTCTGCAGCAGGGTGATATATGGGTGTTTAAAATCAGAATGTTATGTCTGCTATGGACACATTAGGCATGTGCAAACAGGGAAAAGAAAAAAGTGATGCTGTTATGAGGAAACCATGTACATATATTATGACGTGGATTCTGTAGAGAAAAAGAAGTATTTTCAGTATATTATTATTTGCTATTTATCGTGTTTCTAAATTAAACACTTTTTCTGTAATTGTTATTTCAACATCGTGTAGCTGTACTTGATCAGTGCCCTTTCAGATATAACTGTGTAAAGCTAAGTAGTTCTCAGTTATTTAGCATAAAATTGTGAGTTAATTTGATGTTGCATACTTGTTAGTTCTTAAATAGTAAAATACTATTTATTGCCTGTGTGGTGGCACATCTGAAATTGAGAGGAGGGACTGGCCATAGTCATAGCAGATCTGTAAAACTCACCTTATTTTGATTTGTTAGCATTTTTCTTAGAAAAACTGAAAAAATTCTACTGAGATATCTAAATTTCATCATAATAAATTTATAAAGTACACTGTTTTAACAGGTAAGAGAAACAAAAGCAAACATACACTTTTGGCATCAAACATTCAATCTTTTGATTTGGAGGGATCTTGGTTTTTTTTTCAAAAGCTTTGATTTTCCAAGTTTTAGATTTTTTAAATTCAAATAAGAGTTGCTATCATGTGTTTGTACATTTCTTTAACAATTTTCTGTGCACCTTTCTATCTCTGTCTTCTCCTCCTCCTTCCCTTTTGTGTAGAGAGCACTGCTAGGACACAGATGCTGAGCCTTGGAAGGTGTTTTTCTGGTGATGGCATCTGGCTTCTTGGCAGACTCCAAAGGCTGGAGCTGCCTTCGAGTTGCCCCTGGGTTTGTCACATGGTTAAGCTGCTGATGAGTTACTTAGGCTGTCTTGTGTTTCTGGATGTCTTTTTCTGTTAACCTACCTTTCACTCTAAAGATCTACATGAGAAGCATCCTAAAATAAAGAGAAAAGTAACTGAATGCTTTTTATTTATTTATTTATGTATTTCCTTTTTATATATATACGTAAATCTATAACCCCATTTCTTACCTTGATGCTACAGTAGAGCACTCAACTACAGTGCTAGTCACTGAATGTATTTAGTGCAAAAGACATGCCAATACAAAAAATGATATTTATATATCATATAAGAATAGGAAGGAATGTGTACAATTAATATGACTTCAGAAACAGTTCTTGCACTTAGATCAAGATCTTTCTGAAATTTTGGAGTAGGATATTTATGCTTCTGCACTGTTTTTTGAAGAGTTTACATTTCCTGAACTGCTGAAGTTTATACCTGTGACATCAGTCTCAGGACAACACTTAACCTTTATTTCCATAGTTATTATCTGGGACACGCAAAACATGGGTGTGAACACTAATCTGCTCTTCCTCCAAACAGAAGAAAAGCTTTTTCAAACAGAGACTCTCTTTCCTTCAATCTGTTTGACACCGAGCTTATTTTAAACATCACTACAACAATAATTAAAAGTAAGAAATCCCACTGAAGTTTTTATTTTTATTTTTTTGTAGCTTCTTTTCAGAAATGTGTGCTGGAAATAGTGAAGATGTTGCTGGTTTTGGTGAACTTATAAAAACTCGTTGTCATCAGACAGTTCTAAGTATTATTATTGCATGTTATGTACTCAGAAGGAAAATTCTGGTATTATAGCTTTGCAACACTACTTACTAAATATACTACGGAAAAAATAACCGCATTACCTCTTGTAGTGCAGGATTTCAACAGCACTTGCAGTCACTCCTTAGAGTTTTTCATCTTTAGAAACCAAATTACTCATTGTCTAAATAGCTGAACTTTCATCTCTATAAATAAGATATTTCAGCTTTGCACAATTCATTTAAAATGCTGACAAATAGGGATTCTCACTTGATTCTCAGTAGCTTTATTGTTCAGTTTCATTTACTGTAGCAAATGTATTTGTTGAAGATGCAACATAGGACTTCCATTTTTAGTAATGGAAGAATTTAGAATTAATCAGGGTTCATAAAATTTAACATTTTTTCCTGAGAAAAGAAAATAAAAGGGTAAAAGTTTCTAGAACAGGTCCCTTCCTTCTCCTTCAGTCGAACCACCTTCTATTGAAATTCTTTGTGATGCATCTTCCATGTACATCCATTGCAATTTATCGTGGTAGGCCAGCTCTCATCATCCACACTTAGATCTGCTACACTGAGTATTGCAACCCCTCTTTTTATCTCCATATTTCACATATGGCTTTACTACAGTTTCTTCAGAATTGTGCTGCAAAGAATAACATCTGAATCAGATCCCCGCTGCTGTGACCAAATACTCCCTCACTGCACAGTCAGTTGAAATGCCTTTAGCCCTTGACTTTTGCTCCTGTATAGAGTGCAACTGTTCTCTCCATTTCCTCCCTGAGATCTTACATCTGAAGAAACTGCCTCTCTTCTGTGCAGAAGTTAATCACTTTCTCTGTATTGTGTCTTCTCACAAAAACCTTTTGCATAAGGCCTGTCACTGACAAGCCCCTTGTAAGAAGGTTATGATATGGATGTGGCACTTGGGGACATGGTTTAGTGGTGAACATGGCAGGGCAAGGCTAATGGTTGGACTTGGTGGTCTTAGAAGTCTTTTCCACTTTAGTGATTCTATGATTCTATGACAATCCTAATTCTGTGTTAGGTGGTAAAACAGCCTGTCACAAAGTTAACAAGCTGTCAGCACAAACCACCCTTAACTGTGCCGATTTAAGGCCCATTCTATTTTCCTTACCATGTGTCACTTCTGTAACATTTCATTCTCAGAATTCTTCATTTTAATTCATTCTTTTAGACACAGATGCTGCAGCCCAAGAGACAGGTATGAATATTCCTGCTGTAAAAGAAACGGAAATGTCTGGTGCATAGAAAGCTTTGCTCTGTGCTTATTTTCTGTGCTCAGTGTCATTTCCCAGAGAATGTGCCCAGGAATGTCACAGGCCTATGTGCAAGTGAAAACTTATAAGGAAAGGGACCTGAGCCAGTGAAAGTGTTTTGATTATTGAAAGCTAGTTGAAAAATCAAGTTGAAAAAATGTTGAAAGTCGTGGGAGGGATGTGTGAGCCTAAGGCCTTTGTCTTCTGGTAAAGCATGAATGAACACTGGCAGCAAAGACAGTTTTCCTACTGTGTCATGAAAATGTCTCACACAGGCATTGTGAAACTTAGGTGGCATTAAGAAAGATTTTATATTTGGATCAGTCAAAATGGCTATGATTAGTTCATAGCTTTTCAAAAAAATTTTAGATCACAGATAATACTTTTTATAAGAAAAGTGAAATGGAAATCATGAATCTAATTCCATAGCCAATTTCTGAAGCAGAAAACACCATCAGCATCACCACTGGATTATTATATTTGTTAGTTATTCAGTTCTTCTTGAATGGTAGCTCTAAGCTATAACAAAAGCTTAGTGTGAACTCTGCTGTTTCCAGGTAAAAAAATCAGTGTGCATTTGTGCTGTTCTGTACACACACCGAGTACAGCACTTTCCCACTTGTTGGGTAATTTTTTAAAGTATATGAACATCATTCAGACTCATAGTGAGCTGCAACTTTTGGATTATTAGTTGATTACAGCTGGCATAAGATTTCAGTAATAAGTGCTTAGGTCTGTAAGCCTGTAAGTTCATAGGTGATTAAATGTGAGACTTCACTTGCCATTGCCTTGAGACTTGTGGCATTTCAAAGTCCCGCTCTTCAGCATCAAAGCATGACATTACAAGAAACCTGGTTCTGGAAACTGTAAAGCTACCTCCTTGTTCATGTACCTTAAGTAAGCTGGTTTTTAAAATTGTTAACTATTCAGGAGCACTCAGTAATTCAAAATCAGCCCTACTTATATTTAGATGCTGAGAATTGGATTGTAAGAATCTAACTTAGTGACCTCTTTAAAAAAAAACAAAACCAGGTTATACATTTTTAAGGCTTCTTAAAACAATCATGAATACTTGATGGTTTTGAATATCTAATTTGTAATCAAGAGCCTTCTTGAGAGTCAGTGGTTGGCAAAAGGATTGTGAAATGCTCTTCTCTTTATGTGATAGCCATAAATAGATCAAAAAGGAGATATGTTTCAGTGTTTGAGGTAGTTTAATTTTTTTACTTAGTAGTAAAATAGTTGGTAGGTTAGAATTTCAATTGAAAAAATTCCATTGAAATTTTTGCTTTTGAGCCTTAAAAGTTAACAGTCAACATTCATTCAATGTTTGGGTTTTATTCCTCTCCTTAATCTTGCAAATAAAAGCACCACAACCTGACCCTCCCAATGTGAGGGCCTAAATTGCCATTTTAAGCCACAGTAGTGGTATTTGCAAAAATATCCATTCTGTCCCTGCAGTGGTGGTGTGCATGTATTTTTCCAGACTGCTTAGCTTCCCATACAAACTGATATTTAAAAGTTATACATCCTCCCAGTCCACACAGCAATGTTCCTAGCATTGGTGTGAATTCTTGCAAGATTTGCACTCATTTGCGGAACAGCTTTGTTTTAAACAGACCAGAAAGCTAATTACTGTTATTTATTTTTATATTTTGCTTTTATGTTTTAAAATGCCTTTATAGAAATGCCAGGCTAAAGCCAGTACTAAGACCTTGGAATAATCCAGTCATGAATTATACATACATAGAGATACATAAATGATAAAATTTCTGTTATTCTCTGTCTTGCTTTAGAAACATTTCTCCCTGACAGGACTTGCAGAACAGCCAATACAGCCCTCAACACCCTGGGAGGGGAGTGGTGAAAAATTCTAATTTTATTCTACTTTTTCTTTTTGCATTTCCAAAATCAAGCGATTTCCTAGATAGTCACCAGAACAGCCCACTTTGCTTGATGTTATCTCTGTAACCCTTAATGTGCTGTAGGTGTTTCTGTTGCCAATGCTGACAGGAACAAGGCACCAGATCATTGGCAAGTCCTGCTCTGACTAGTGTCACATCTTTATCTTTGTGTTCATCTTGAGATATCTGTTCAAGAGAGAGGTACACCATGGGCTGCAGCTTTTAGAGATCACAAACACATCTTTGCTTACTTGTCTACAAGTGGGCTACAGGCTCCACTTGCCATGTGAGCCCAGGGTGGTGCCCAGTGCTGGCAGTGGATGGGATGGAGGGTGGCTGTTTCTCAGCAGCCATCTGCACTGTAAATGGAAGTAAATTAATTCTCACCCAGGCCAAGTCTGTTTTGCCCATGATGGTAACAGGTAAGAGATCTCCCCATCTTTGTCTTGACCCAAAAGCTTTCCATATTGTTTTCTCCCTCATCCTGTTGAAGTGGGGGAGGAGGAGAGTAGCTGGCTGGGCAGCTGGCAGCTAGCCTAGGTCAAGCCACCACACTGTTTTGGTTGTCATAACTGACAATCAACTTCTATCTTCTAAGAAAAATGGAATACTGTAGAAAGAATAACTTATACCCCACATTTTTTTGCCCTCACAGGTTACCTGAGAAGGGAGGAAAAAATTCTTTTGAACTTCAGTTAATAAACCTGGGTTTGTTTTTACACAGAATTCCTTTCACACTCTTGAAAGTGCAGTACAAAGTATATTAAGTACTAAAGTTTTAGTATACTTCTAGTAAAATATAAGTAATCTCCTTCAGGTAGTTGAAGAAGATGTCAAATAGGTTCCTAATTAAAAAAAAAAGAAAAAAGTATTAAAAGACAAAGCACAGAACGCTGAGAAAGCCTTTATAATTGTTAGGTTTTATCTTTGAATTGTATTCAAGTTTACTGTGTCATCTCTTTCATAGTGCAGTGCCTGATTATTTCTGAGCTGAGAGTGTGCAGGATTTCAAAAGTTTGTGAAATGTTCTTTTTACTCTCATTTAAGCAGACCATCCTATTAAGCAAGCATAAACTGACCTGAACAATGTGCTAAAAGGGATAAGTTCCAAGTAGTAGGTGGAAAAACCACTTACTGTTGTATAAAAGGCTTCATTTTCATTCTCCAAAACATCACCAATAGCTGGGAATTTTTTCTATTTTCATTTTTTGACTTCCAGTGTAGGAAAAATGTGGTACATTGGCCAAAATATTTAAACACCATTGATTTCACAATGTTAATCTGTGATCCTTTTGTAGTCTCTGTGTGGTATTGAAAAAGGGTGGAAAGAAACAAACAAACAAGAGTTTTCACTTGTCACCCAGAGTTGTGACTCTGTCCCTCCATCACACATTTGTCTCGCCACTGAGTCACTGAGCTTACAGCATTGTGTAACTTTCATTTCTGTGGGGGCTTGTTATATTAGAAAAATTGTTCCAAAGAAAGCAACAATTATGACATAAGCACATCTGGCTCTTGCAAATTATTCTTTATTAAGCTTTCATTTAATTACATGTGCTGAAAGGTCTGCTTTTGATTACTGTAAATTTTTTTATTTGTCCATCTGAATGATAGTAATGTTGGAAATTACATACAAACCACCTGGCTTTTTTTTCACTAATAAGGCAAAGTTTATGTATATCTATGGGTAGAAGAGGGATTGGAATCTTCCCTGTTTATGGTAGAAGATTACTCATGATGCTAATTCAAGGTGAGGGTTTAAATTTGGTCACTGGAAAGAAATTAAACCCATTTGATTTTGTTCATTGAACACTTTTTATTGGTAGGAATTGTTTATTTTAATATACTTTTATTATGTTTCTTTTATTATGTTTCCATTGAACTTTTTGAAAAGTTCCACGAGAAAGTTTTTGCATTTTCATCACTATTTACGGGAATTTTTAAGGCCCAGATTCCTTATTAGCATTTATAGAAGTTATATCACCGTACACTGAGATGGAGACATACCCTGTTGCCTACTTTAACATCCATTGCTGTCTAGAAGATGCAGCACTGCCTTTTGGTAGGAAACTGTTCCTATGTGAGCTCTCAGTAGAGGTTCTGGAGTGTGTGGGTCATTTCTGGGTGAGAATAGAGAGACCTGGAGTACTTTTTTTTCTGACAGGGGTTTATACCTCCATTTTATAAACAGCCTTATAATATTATCGATTTTGTGTTTAACATTCAGGCACAGTGTAACTTTTTGCTCAATACCATGATCATCATTAGCAAGAAGGAAAAAAAGAAATCAAGAAAAGTCAGCAAAAGTCAAATTAAGAAAAAAGAGATTGGTGTTTGAGTGTTTTATAGTCTTTTTTTTTTTCCTCTTTTTTTCAAATAACAAGAAGGGAAAAGCCACAAACAAGAGCTAAAAAAGATCTATTAACTTCTTTAAGAGAAGAAACACCAGAGAAAAAAAAAAGTATATTTACAGCTTCTTTTTTTAGGAATTTTTGCAGGAATATATGTATATCTTCTTGTCTTCCAGCAACTGTATGCAGCTCAGCTGGCAAGCATGCAAGTTTCTCCTGGAGCCAAAATGCCATCTACTCCACAGCCACCAAATACGACAGGGGCACTTTCACCCACTGGGATGAAAAATGAGAAGAGAGGGACCAGCCCGGTAACTCAAGTTAAGGTATTTTTCAGTAAAGAAAATAACTGGTGTTTGAAAAGGACAGTGAAATCAAACAGTCTTTTTTATTGTTTAGCAGTTGGAAGCTGAACCACGTTACAGTTCTTCAATATTCAAATAAAATGTTCAGTTTCAGTGCTGTATTATCAGTATAGAGAAGGGAAGAGAAAGAATTCACTTCTTGTTTCCAAAAATACCAGGCGTCCCTCTTCCTACCACAGGCAGCACAACAGATTCATCAGTAAAATGTGATATTTTCAAGATTTCAGTTGGTAATCTAGTAATGTGCATAAATGGAGTCCATTTCATGAATTGTTTCACACCGAACTCTTGAGTATCTTAAAATGTGGTGCTAGCTTATATTGTTAGGGTAAGAGAGAGACTGTAGGGCTTCTAAGTATTTTACGAATCTCTAGCTGTACTTAATTCTGCAATTTTGGAAAAGCCCCACATAAAAATAACATGTAAGTCAGGACTCCGGGGAAAACATTATGTCGCCGCAGATTGATTTGACTTTTGCTGATTTCACACAGCTGCTGACAACCGGGCTGCTCCTCGTTGGTTTTGAGCCATTGCTGAATGCTTGTGCCTGCTTATTCTCACTTCCTTGGAACCAGGCAGCTACAACATGGCATTTGCCAGCAGCCTGAAACGAACACTGTGTGCCCCGCGAGTCTGTGGTGCAGCCAGTACCTTTGGGTGGAACTGGTTCACTTCTATTGTTGCGCTCTCCTGTGGTTGTTCACAATTTCATGAGACCAGAATTCAGAAGCAATTTACTTCAAACTGTAAAGAAACATCAACACTCACATGTTTTACCAATTTTAATGATGGCGCTATAAATCCAGAACTATTAAAATAAATCTAGAGATGGCATATAGTGACTTTGTGGGGAGAGGGAGGGAATACTTTTTTTTTTTTGCTGGCTGCTAACATCTTATAGGCACACAGTCCTTAGCCTCAAACCAGCCTGGGAAGATTTTACTCACTTGAAGTGAAGGTTTCTTCTTTTTTTTTTTTTTTTTTTCCCATGTTTTGACGTGAGAGTAAAATATCATTTGTTTTTTCATTATCATCAATCATTGTGGTAAAGTGTGGGTGAGTAGATATTTCTGCCTGGACTGATAAATTTCCGTGACACTTTTTTGCTAGGCTGAGAGTACTAATAAATAAAAACTATTCCATTATGGCCAGATCTAACATTTATTTAGCAAAACGTTCACTTTACTTAGCTGTAGATGTGTATTAGTCTAATGTTTTACCTCTTGTAATCCAATGCCAGGCTTGAGAGCAGTCAGGGAAATTTACCACATATGCAGAGTTTGTTACTGTCAATACAGAAGCCACCAAAAGCAAAGCCCAACTGTTTCAGCAAAGTTGCCATAGTATAGTGATACCTAACACCAGTGATTTATGGTATTGAGAATATACTACTGACTACTTTAATGTGAAAAAGTAATTTTGTAAGTGAGTGAGCCAAATGGATCTACACCAAACCAAACCTTTACTATATGAGTAAAATTTTCCCTGGTTAAATTCAAGCACATATCTTCTTGAACCAAGGCCAATACCATTCCAGGTTCGTGGCCAGCTGAGTCCTATTACAAAATTGACCACATGCAAATTCTTAGGGGTTTCCCTACATAATTTAACTTGAATGGACTGAAGTATACATTAATAAAAATGAAGCCTTTTTATTCTTATTTTTATTAAGCACACTATTTCATTGAAAATATTAAAGATAAACTACAAGTGCTTTGTGTGAACAAATACAAATGGCTAATGAAGAAATTATTAGTACAAAAGCAGTAGCTATATTCAGTCGTTGCAAATTGTTACCTTTGTTAGACATGGCAGTTTTGATAGGCATGCATTGCTTAACAAATCCTCTATATTTTCTTTGTTTTTAAGCAGTTGTTTCTATAAACTACATGCATTATTTATAGAACTAATGCAATACTTTTACAGAAGTCAGGTCTTTCAAAAAGTAATTAGAGGTTTTTCTTAAGTCAGTGACCAGCTTTTCAGAAATGGGAATGCTGTCTATAGTACAAACCAACAGGTTTCTGGCAGTGTTTAGAGGTTTTTCATGATCGTACTAATACTAGATGGAAAATTGTTTAAAAATTGAACACTGTAGCATAGGTTTGTATGCAAACATGTTCATGGTACCTAGTCTGGCAAACTTCGTAGTCTGAATGGGGCTCTGAACTCTTGGAGAAATTTACTGAAGCCACTTTGCATCTGTGCAAGGAAACAGCTCACATGTAAATGTAGCCACAAAACAAAAGAATGGACTATGCCCCTTGTACCTTTGAGTTTTTGCTCTCACTTGGCCTCCGAACAGGTGTGGACATTTGTGCACACTGCAAGGTCAGGAAGAATTAAAATGTTATGCGGTTTTATCTGAAAAGTTTAAAACTGGAGATATGATGGCATTATCGATACCTGTTTGTTACATTTTCCCGTTTAATGTGTTGTGTATGACTGGATGTACTTTGCTAAATGACTGCTTGACACTGAGGAGAATGGAAAAGATGAGATAATGTGGTGCATTATTGTATTTTGACATAATTCTAAGTTTTGAAGCGATCAGTGCAGTGTTTTAAAATATGGACGATATTCTCTTATATCCAGCATAATTCTGCTCCGGGCATAATTTAAATGAGAGATCTGTCTTACTGGGCTCTTTGACTACGGGAAATCACTGTTTCACAGTTTGCCAAATGCTCTGCTGTCTTGCTTAAAGTATTAAGCAGAAGGAACAAGCTCAAAGAGTGGGGAGAAGGTTGGATTGTGAATGTCTATACTGATCAAAGAAATCTATTGCTTGAATAAGTCTTCTTCCAAAAGTCAAGATATTTTTTAGATGGACCTACTCTCCTACAGCACAGAAGCAAGATATATGTCAGAGAGAATTTCTTCCACAATTGCATATGAAAAGTATCAACAGATATAAAGGTGCTGATACTAGATTTACATACCCTTAGAAAATATTCCCTGTCTTTATGCAAATAAAACATACAAATACACTAAACATTGAATGCACCAGAAATGACTACAGAATACAGAAATAAAATGGAAGTATCAAATAAGAAGCAGAATAGCATTTATGTGGAAAATATTCTCGATTTTACATAAATCTGTCAAAAGACATGACATATAATAAAATATTGTAAAATATACAAAATTAAATAGGAGAAAATAAAATATATTTTGAAATGCATATATATGCAGTCATTACCCTAGTAAGTAAAGGAATTTGAATTCAGAGAAATTCTTATCTTCTATTATGTGAGGGAAGATCATAGATTATTTTACTAAACAAAACATGCACACAGAATAAGATGCATGGAATGTATAAGTTAGCAGCAGCACTAAATGTGGGCCAAAGAACTGTCAGGTTTTCCAAATGATTCTTTCATAGAAGTACTTCTGATTCCTTAGTTTCTAATACATTTAAAAATAAACTACATAACTTATTTTTATAGTGCCAGGAACTTTTCAAATAGAACCATGCAAAAGCATTACTGAGCTGCTGGAAATTTTAAATAATTCTTTGTAAATGCCCTAGGTTAATTTAGATCTCTGAAAACACATTAGGAAATTAAGCTGTAATGTGAGCTAATTCAAATTTTAATTTGGCAAAAAGAATGATCCAGCCACATAGTTAATGTAAATAAGAAGCATAACACAGAGAAATTAATGAGGTTTCCTTTCGTTGAATCTTAAAGGAGGCAGATAATTAGCTTCTTTTGTTATTATTGCTGGAGAATGTGGTATTGTCTTCGAGGTGTAAAGTAACTGCTGCTTGCAAAATGATGTGTTCATTTGTCTTTTCCTAATAATTACTCACATTAAACTCTTGCAGGATGAAGCAGCTCAGCCACTGAATCTTTCAGCCCGACCCAAAACAGCTGAACCTGTCAAATCCCCAACATCTCCAACACAGAATCTCTTCCCAGCTAGCAAAAGCAGTCCTGTGACAGTGACGAACAAGAGTGGCATCCCCAGCCCGCTCAGTGGATCTCTGGGAAGAGGATCCTCTTTAGGTAACTAATCTGTCCTGGGGAAAGGAGAAAGTAGGCAAGTTTTCTGCATGAAATCTCACCCTGAACACACTTTTGAATAAAGTAGATACTTGGGCCTACATTTCTGTTTAAAATGGAAATAAAAATAAATTACAGTAAAGATGTTCAAAGAACACTTAAATGTCAAGGTTTGGCAAGGGTGTGTAAAATGATGTGACAGTGATAGTCATCTACAAGAAATATAGCAAATAAATAAATAACCTAAGAAATAAACATACATACAAATATATACATGTAGGTAAATAAATATGCATACACGAAACTTATAAAAGAGGTTTGTATGAACATCTTTCCTAAAGACATCTACTGGGTGTATCCAGGCAAAGTTAACTTTTGAATTTTGACCTCTGGAGTAAACAAACAAAAAACTATCTTTGCATGCACATAGAGCCTCATTAGATACTAAATTTTTTTTTTTTAAACGAAGACAGAAAGGCTTCAGTCCAGCCAGTATATATTATTATTTGATCATGTTTTTATTATTTGTTCACCCATCTGTCAAGAAT
This sequence comes from Manacus candei, assembly GCF_025592945.1. Taxonomy (NCBI): domain Eukaryota; kingdom Metazoa; phylum Chordata; class Aves; order Passeriformes; family Pipridae; genus Manacus; species Manacus candei. Next base: position 7,674,613 of record NW_026138108.1, read on the forward strand.
TTGTTAATTTATGTGATTACAAGTAGGAATTTTTTTACCTGTGTTCAAGATTCTTTAGGCCTATTAAGTGATGAAACAAAATTGGTCTGAAAACTGTGTATGTAGACTACCTTAGCCAGTCAAGAAACAGAATCAAGAGCTACAAAATGTGGATGATCAGCCCTAAAGTTCAAATAGTACATTTTAACAGTGACTAAATACTTACTACAGACCACTTATTCACAATCTGTAACTCAAGTGTACTTGTAAAATATATGGAAACACTTGTGAATAATGAACTGATACATTAAATACATATATTAAATATATAAAAATTATGGGTTTTTTTCCATTCCCAAACACTTGGGAACATCATGATCTCTGAAAGATACTTTCTGCAATTGGCTAGATATTCTAACTGTCAATTTATTTGCAACTATCGCTGCACTATCTAACATTAGAAAGTGGCATATCAGTTTGAAGTCATAGACCATTCCAGAGAAATTACTACCTAAGATGTAAATATGCCTAAGGTGTAAATATTTTTCATTTGCTTGTCAGACAGATGCACTGGTCACACACAAACTCTGATTGATCAAAATTTCCTAGCTAGAATATATATGCATGAATCTATCCATATGCAGTATAGAGAATACTTCCATGTAGGAACAGGTAGATCACAGTTTCATCACAGCAACAAAAAACAGTCGGAAAATAATGGCTGTCTTATGGTCTCAAATCAGAAACAGTTTCTGGGATACTCCATGCATGCATTTTAAGATGTAACAGGAATGTTTGCATGAGTTTGATGCATGTTTAAAAGTTTCTTTCTGTTCAGAGTGATAGAAACAAGACTAGTTTTTCTCTACTGATTTAGAGCTTTATACTCATGTTACGGCGATGACTAACTTTGTTCCCAAAAAGTAACTGAGTGCCCTTTCTGAAATGGAAAGCTAAATGTCTGGACTGATGGTTCTCTCCAGAAAGAAATTCTAAGAATTGACATAGACTTTCATGGCCAACTAAATGAGATTGCTTTCTCCTTTGTTTAGTACCTCAGAGGCTTCCAGTTTAAGGTTCATAATACTGTTGTCTTAAACTCAGAACTTTGAACTTTGAGTCCATGAGTATGCTCAGATACCTCCATATCAGGCTATACCGAGACTTCAGTGGTTATATTTCTTGTGTCAAAAGAAGTGCACAGGCTTATCAATCACTTCCATAGAGTAATTCAGATTTCAAACAGACAACAATTGCCACTCCTCCTCCTTCTGCAGATGTTAGTTGCGTGCAGCTCTAAGAGTATGAGAGGTGAGTTCTTACCTCAGATTTCAATTTGGATAATTACCTAAATATAATGTGTTCTCTGTTTATAGATATCCTTTCCAGTCTTAATTCACCTGCCCTATTTGGGGACCAGGACACAGTAATGAAAGCCATTCAGGAGGCTCGAAAAATGAGAGAGCAAATCCAAAGGGAACAGCAGCAGCAACAACAGCCTCATGGTGTTGATGGAAAATTGCCCTCCATGAATAACATGGGTCTAAACAACTGCAGGAATGAAAAGGTAATGTCTCCCATTTCCCCACTGTCTGTCACTCACTCTTCTCTTCCCTGTAAATGGCTTCTTATATTTTTATATGAAATTTCTTGTTAGAGCTTTTAGCCATCTCCGATTTCATGTTAAATACACCTTGTCACTTCACAGTGCTGTGCTACAAACTTCTCTTCATGTACCTGACAGCCTTCAAAACCACAGTCCTGTGCACTCATATGATTAAGCTGTAAGCATGCATATAGCAACATGGGGAGTAAATTGGTTGGAGATACCATTGTTCACGGTCACTAGATTTTGAATTGTGCATTTTAGAATGATTCAATTGATAAATAAGGCGAAAAGGCCAGTTATGTACTAGCATGATTATTACAGTGCTGTTTTATGTATCTGAGTGTGCTTGAATCTATGATTCAGATGCAACAAAGTATTTAGGCTCAAAACAGTACTTTTGGCTCTCAGTTGTAATGGAAAATTAGAGATCAAAATTCTTTATTGAATCTTGGCTGTAGTTTCCACTGAAATGAAGTAGCACACTACAATAAAAGGGCAAATTAGAGAAAGTGTTGAGAGAATGGGACCAGCGTTGGACTGAGCAGGATGGGATTTGGTCTACAAAGTAGCAAGCTGAGATCATATCTGAAAGGTGAGGAACAGTTTCTATCAGACCTGCTTTAAGGATGACCCAGAGAAGAAAGAGGACTCTTGGAAACTTCTTTGTACCTGTGTTGTCCTGTTCTGTGGCCTTTCTGAGGTCTTCAAGCTCTGCTCCATCAGCAGGTCTCTGTATGTATCCTGGAGCAAGTGAACAGTGAATTGGGTAATTGGCTGAGCTATAAGGCAGCCCTTTGGATGAAGAATGCTTCTCTGTTAGCTTCTCTAGAGGTGGCTTATGTTGCAACAAATATAGCACACAAGTTATTTTTCACCATTGACCCAAAATCAGTTACAGGCCACAATACTTATTCCAGTTAACTAGAAAGGGAAAAACATATCCCAGTAATCACTAAGGCATTGGCAAATAGGAACAGTTATGATGCAATTTAGTAGTGAATGGAAAGGAAACTGACACTATTAGCCTATAAAACAACCAGTGTTTCAGACTATTTGCTAAAAAAATCAAAAACAACATGTAGTTTCAATGCCTATAAAAATTCTCTTATGTGTGTGTATATATATATATATATAGTAGATGGTAGGTTCTTTGTTTCTTGGGTAAGGGAGGGAACATTATATATTATAGTCCAAAGACTAACAGGGGTTTTTAGTCCAGTTTGAGTATAAGACTCGACAGAGTATTAACTATAACTTAAACCATGAATTCGATGATACTTTGATCTTTTCTCAACCCACAAGGGAATTCTTGGGGAGTAAGTGGGTTGTAACAAGGCACAGAAAGGCAAAGAAATGTCACAAACAGACCCATTAAAGATTGACAAACACCTTTTAATCTACACTTTATATTTTTGCTTGATATTTTTTTTACAACACAAGAGAAAGGCTTAGTGTCCATTAGAAAGATTTGTTAGATTGCTGTCACACAGGATAAACAACACTTTTCCAGGTCAAATTCAGAGTCTAGTACTATTTCTGCTAGTATTAGTTTAAATGTCATAACTAGAAAACTCATTTAATACAGGGTGATACTACAAAAAATATAGAAATTAATAACTGATGAAGCAGGCCATATTCAGACAACAGTCTAATTGTAAAGTCAGTGTTTGTCTTAACTAATCAAGAGGCAGGATACTAAAGCCCAAGTTATAAAAATAAAATAAATGTCACACATATCAGTATTAAGAGTTTATAAAATTATGCTTATTTTAAAATACATTTTATGAGTTTCAGTGGCTTGACATTTAAAAATATCTAATATGCTATAAGGGCTATTAAAAGAATTCTTAACATTTGATTTGACTTTGAAAAATAACTATAAAAATGCATCCACTTACTTATTGAGTCTGTTCCTTGAGTATTTATACTGTCATGTTTATGTCTTGTATTTGACATAACAAGTTTCTATTTAATCTTTCACCTTTTAAAGTAGAATCAAAAAATATTTCAGTGAATAATCTGAAATTTCTGTTTTGTGCTGGTTACTAGCAAAACACAGATTGATGTACGGCTTCCAGGTTGAGGTTGTACATCAGGCAGTCTGAGGAAAAACATTTTTTTTACTTGAAAATATGGCAGAGTGAACTGGAACTCTTTAACAGATACAAACAACATCATTCTCAAATGCCATTTTTTATAGGAGACTTTTCATGCTGCCACTTGCAACTTTTAAAACCTAAGAATAAAACAGCATCAAGAAAATTTGTTGTTAAGTCTCTAAGTGACCTTATATAATCCTATTGGGTTTATTTATTGTAGCAGGTACTATAGAGTCATTAAGGCAGGAGGAAGTTGGTGTGTTTATCTGTTATCTTTTCTCCATAGATGTAAGAGGTCGGGTTTACAAAAGAATAGGCTATAAATTAGTAATTTTAAATGATGATATATCCCCAATCTCATCCTAAAGAAAATAAAAGTATTAATTCAGTCATGAATACTAAGGTAATGTATTTGTATTTTATAGAAAGTATAAAATACATTAAAACCAGAGGCATCATTTGCACAAACAGAATTCTAGAATACTCTTTCTTCTGTCTTCACCCTCTGCCTTTCAATTTTTACACTATGAAATTTTACTTTTACTCTAAAAATGATAGGCAGGATGGTCAAAATGGAGGTGGGGGAGGAGGAATGCTGGATCACTTCAATTAGAAAAACATAATTTTGAAATAATTGTATGCAAGAAGGCTGTGTACAGTTTCTGTCATAATCCCAGTGAAGCTTTGATAGCATAGTTGCAGTTTTGGATTGGTTTCTTTTGAAGAATCAGAACCCCATGTTTTCAGGACCAAATTTTCAGAAATTGGCTTCAGGTAATTAGGCTTGTAGAAATGAGGAGCTGGAAGCTGGCACCAGAAAAAGATGACAAATTAATTGCCTGCAGCTGGTTTAAAAAAAGCTATTGAGTTCTGGTCAGTTACTGGTCTTCGAGTTCAGATAGTTGGTAATAGTTTGTTGTGCAAATGATTGCGCTCACAAAATTATGTACATAACTTCAAAGCCTGGGCTTAGGCCTTTTTGAAAATGTGTCATTTAAATCTCAGAAAGCTTTGTATTTGGTTACAGACACAGAATTGAAAATTGCCTCTGTTCATATTCTGCTGTTCAAAAAAAAAAAAAATCCTCTACAAAGCTTTAAAAGTGCTCACAGAGATTCACTCATCAGAAAGACCAAAACAAAAACATGAAGCACTCTGGCGCAGCCCAACTTTGGCATTTGCTGAAACATTAAGGTTAGTTCTACACTTTTGAGCTGATGCCATTCAGAGGAGTTATTTCAGCTTGTGTGCTGTTGTGAGTTTGGGTAGGCAGGTATGCACCACGCAGCTGCTCACTCACTCCCCTCCAGTGCGATGGGGAAGAGAATTAGAAGGGTAAAAGTGAAAGAATTTGTGGATCGATTAGTATAGTTTATAAGTATAGCAAAAGCTGTGCATATAAGCAAAGGAAAACAAAGGATTAATTGACTACTTCCCATTGCCAGGCAGATGTTTAGCCATTTCCAGGAAAGCAGGCCTTCAGCACACGTGATTTACATGGGAAGGCAAATGCCAAAACTCCAAATGTTTCTCCTTCCTCCTCCTTCCTCCAGATTTTATTGCTGATAATGCTTTCATATGGTGTAGAATATCCCTTTGGTCAGTTGGAGTCAGCTGGTTTGGCTGTACAGCCTCTCAATGCTTTGTGCATTCCCAGCCTAACCCTGGCAGATTAGCATCAAAACCAAAAAAGGTCTTGCTGTAGAAGCACAGTTCAGCAATAGCTAAAATGTCCCATGGATTATCAGCTGTTTTGGTCACAAATCCAAAACTCAGCACCACTAATGAATTAAATTTGACTCTATCTGAGCCTCAACCAGTACAGTGCACATGAAACAAAAACCCTCACTATAAGAGAGTTGACTTTTTCTCCTCCACCTGAGGTGGAATAGAGCACTGAGGTGTGGCCTGACTGAAGAAAGGAAAGACTTAATGGTGTCAGCTGTTTCACAGAGTAAACAGAAACATTGGAGGAGGAGAGAGAATTAGGAAAATGAAGAAAATAAGCTACAGAGCCTTTGGCATGTGATAGAAACCAAAGTAAAATCATACTAAAATCATGTCTATTTAGAGGATATGACTATTTTCCAGTCAAGCCATGTTTACCTTCAACGAAAAAGAGTACTTAAGCAAAATTTGCATAGCTAGAGCTACTTGTATTTATTTTTGTATTTCAAACTACCATGATTTCTTAGAAGATTTGTGTTGACTTAATGAACCTGAAAATGGTATATAATTTATAACTGACATTTTTTAAAAAAAATTCCTAATCTTTTTGTATATAAAGCATGAAAACACTGACAAAGATAATTCTGACAAAGATACTTTTGACAAAGATGCTTAATAATCACAACATATTTGCTAGACCCAAGGATGTATCCCCACCTCTTTATTTACTTACCTTGAAGCATATTCAAGATCTGAGAGGAAGCAGAATTTAATATAACATTTTTATGTTTACATTCCATTCTCATTCTTTTGTAGATTTTCAGACAACTGTGTATTTGCAGTAGGAAAGCAGAACTAGACCCCAAAATAAATGACATGAGTCATTGCCTACTTCCTGGGAATTATGGTACTTTAGCACCTCTTCTAATGAGCCTTTTATTCCTTTCTTATTTCTAAATCAAAATTTTACAAGTTGAAGCCACGTAATTTATCCTAATATAGACCACAGTTTGTATGCAAAATGTGTACATTCTTAAAAATGTGTAGTATTTACCCTTGGGGATGTTACAGTCTATTGATCAAATCCATTTTTAGGCACTTGGATTTGACTTGATAAGCCATAACGACCCCTTTGGAGGTGTTATGATCTGCTGTATTTAGGGACTGTTAAATATGTGGATTATTGAGACAGTAAAGTGTAACAACTCCTCTGGAGCTGTTCCACTTCATCATGTATATGAAGCTACTGCACATATGTACAAACTTTGCCCGATAAAAACACTTCAGGAAGCCTTTGTAGGAAAAGTCACTAGTCATGCATAATCTCCTTCAGCTGCCTACAGCTCTGCAATGGCTCCAGCATTGTAGTACTTTTTTCTAAAGGCAAGCAGTACTGGATTATGCTGCCACTAGTTGTTTTACCAGCTTCCTACTCCCTATAGATTCAGAATTAGAGACAGAACAACTGCAGTGGCAGGAGTCACACTGTGTTTTCTGCATGTGCAGTGTATTTCTCAGACAATCACAAAGAGAGTCACCTTGTTATAAGCATCCATTTTATTAGTAATTTCTCAACTCAGTTAAAAAAAAACAAACAAACACATAGTTAAGAAAATACTTTTCCAGTGCATTCCGCATTCAATTATATTTTCTCCTTTCATTAGAACTAGTGATGACCACCTTTACATTTAGAACAAAAATTAACTGGTCATAAGGGCCTTGTGGATTTTTTATAAATCTTTATGAATATTTGGTTTAGATTTGCAGGTAGTGATCTGCTCTTCTTAGTTTTTGTCTTCTAAGTAAAAATTATATTTTCTTTTTTTCCCCTTTAGTTTCTAGTAGAAGTAGTACATAAGAGGTCAATGTTTACATTTCAGTCTACTGTGAGACATAACAGCAACTGTAAGCATTTTCAATTGGATCCTTATTTCTATTGGTTAAATCTTAGTTTTACTCATAATTAAAGGGTGAATGCCTAATAATTAGGGGAAAAAATAGATAGCAATAAGAACAGCAAATGACTAGATTTGCAAAGTTATTAATTTTATTATGGTATTGTCTCCATAGCCATTGTAGCAAGTTCTGTTCTCACTGTAACTTAAGAAAGATCCTGTCCCCCATAGCTTACACTTAGGTATAATGTAATTTAAGAATTTAGATTCTATAATAGGAAATCTGAAACTGTATAGAAAGGAAAAAAGACACTGATTTACTTAAGGAACTGTTAGTGTGGTCTCACTTTCTTGCAAGAATATAGGCAATTTATTCAACTCAGTGGGAGTGTATTCCATCTGTCTAATGAAGACTCTGATTTCTGCAAAGAGACACTGCAATTGGGAAACTGATTTTCCTGAGTACGTCATTCTGCTCAGTTGACAAACCTTTCCCCGGGGAGTTTCTGAGATGCAGAAGGACACGCTGCATAGAGACAACCTCTTTACAGATCCATCATTTTATAACAGATAAATGACTGGTCCAAGTTAGATGCCCTAGAATTGGGAAAAGTTTCAGATACAGATCCCAGCAGTCCTCATAATTCTTACAAAACAAATGTCCTTTATACTTCATGCTTTACTGCTCTTTTTAGTAATCTACTTGTGGCTGTACAAAATATATGTAATCTACAATTTTTTTTTTTATACTGAGTGTTCAAAGTTAGCTTCCTAAAGCCATATACATACAGTATTTTATTCTGAAAAATATTCATTTAAAGAAAAAAAGAGGAAAGATGTTTTGTTCCAAAATTTTTTGAAACTGCAATAATTTTACAATTTCTTTTTTAGGCTTAGGGCTTATCCTAGCTACATGAAACATGTGTCTTCATTTTATATCAACTGTAATATTTCTTTAATAATTTTGAATGGAAAACAGTGACTCAAAATTTTTTTAAGTGGCTGCAATGCAGGAGCCTAAGTCCCACTGAACTAACTCTGAAAATTTTAGCCCAAGGCAGACAAGCAGATTTGTGGCTGCATACACAGTAACAGTCTATTTTCAGTGGAATTCAGCAGTTTTGTATCCTTCTCTAGCACTTTTTATGATAATTTGGACAATTCAGAATTTCAGCTGATGTAATACTGCCCCCTTTTATTAGAACTGGAAAACATGCTGGACTTCAAACATTTAGTTTTGTAACTGGAGAAATTGTTTATTCATGCTGTTGCTTCCAGCGTTTGAAATTTCATACCAAGATAAGGTAAAGCATGACATCCATATACATTTATAACTATAAATGGGAAGAAAAATACTAACGATTCGAAGCAACATTTTTTCAGGGTGTACTGTCTATGCTATGACTGGACTTCCTAGGCAGCATATCCCTTCAGGGAATTCCCTGCTATTTTTTCAAGAAGCTCAAGGTGTTGATGATTTTGGCTTTTGTATGAATTTCATTGTCATATGTGCTTGCATTGATTTTCTAAATCAGTGTATTCAGATGATAACAGTAGGGCACAGGGAGCATTATCTTTTGTTTTGTTTTGGTTTTTTTTTCTGTTGTGAGGTCTTATTAGGAATTAGATGCACCTGTGAATAGCTAAATGATTTTAATATCTCTGAGACTCAGATAAGTATTGCAATGAATTTATGCTTTACAATTAGAACTTTAAATGTAATTTGAAGTTAAGTTCAAAGCAGAGCATCTTGGAAAAAACATTAATCCCCGTGTCTCCAACCATATCTTTTGAAGAGAAATGTTTCAATTGTAAACAAAGAAGGGAAACAACTTACCCGAATTTTGATATAACCCTGAGGCCTGTAAGGCTTTTGTAGATATCACAGGAAATAAAAACAGGTTTAGGAATTGTACCCATACTTAGAGAAATGTTTTATCTGATCTCTAAGTATTTAGTGAGAAAGGTGATGGAAGTTGTAACTGCACATGCACAGAGGGGTAAAATACAACCATAACACTGGTACTCATAAGAGTTATGGGAGGAAAATACCAGTGCTAACATTAGCCTCTGCAGAAGAACACAGCTCCATTATCAAGGCCAGGTTTATAATGGGAACCAGGTGCAGAAGGCTGTGGGTATGAAATCTTGTCAGATCTGTTCCTCCAACTCAAGAGATAGAAATATTAAAGCTGCTCATGAATCGTTAACTTTCTGTCTGTAAGTAACATATGATGCAGCCTATAATTGATCACATGCTATGGCTCAAACACTGTTTACACCTAAATATTCGCACTGATGCCTATCAATATATCTACTAATTTTTTTTTCCGGATTTACTTTGTATGCTATGAGTAGAAAGACATACAAATAATGTATTTGAAATTTGCACATTAAAAATACATGTTCACTGAAACTGTGGAACTGACAGTGAAAAGACAAAAAGAAACAGTGCAAAATCTCTGGCATATGTAGGTCATCTAAATTTACAGATAAGTTAGCTCTGGCGCCAGCTTGCTACACATCCAGTTTACACCTATAGAAAAATTTTCTGTGCAGACCTTTGTTTTTAAGCATTTTGCTCAATTACCTTACTTTCTAACATTGTCTTTGTAAAATTGGTATTAAATGAATTTGTACATTTCAGTTCCAATGCAGTTAAATACTTAGTCCCTCGAATTATGTGGAGGCTGATTAAAATCTAAATTATTTTTTTCTATTGATTAAATTATCAAAATCAATTGAGTGAAAAATATGCAACCTTTGCAAAGTATAAATCATGGAAACTTTATTGGACCATAAATTAAAAAAAAAGTTTGACCAGCCCAGTACTGATGTACACATGTAAGAAATTAAAAGAAAATATACCTAGACATAAACAACCTATAAGAAACTTTACTATTTGAATAACTATATAACCATATATATGTAGGTGTATTTGTGTATACACACACACACACTGAATAGTGAAGAAACTTCCATATTAGGTGAACTTTTAAAGTTCTTCATGCCTTCAGTTCAATCACAAGAGCACTTAGCAACAAAATACTATTTTCAGGAATGAAATCAGCACAAACTTTTGTTATCAAGAGCTATTTTTGCATTCGAATATTGGCTACTAGAGGTTTTGCCACTACCTATGCTTAACAGTATGCTTGCTGAACACAGTTATGGTTCCTTATTTCTGTTGTCAGGGCTACTTGAATGGGTTGCTTAGCTGCAGGTTTTAGACCAAATTAATAATAATGTTAACAACATTGATGATGATAGTAATAATGGGGATTTGTCTGCTTTCTTCTATTGCCTTTCCAGCTCAGGAAAAAAATGTCAAATGCACTGCTTTTCACTCGCATGAGGTATTTCCTGTGAAAAGGATATAAACTTTGCCCCATTATGGTCTTCTTCCTTAAATTTTGGACCAACAGAAAATCCCAAAGGAACAGAATTAGATTAAAATGTGTCTTAAGCAAGAATGTTGAAAAATTTGTGCAAAACGACAAGGATTTTTTTTTCCCAAAGCATGTGTTTCTGCCATAAAGGATAGTGTCTTTCTGATGACTGTAACAGCATAATGATCTTATCTTATGTACAATACATTTCCCAAGCTACTCAGGAGAATTTACAGATATATACTGAAATATATTTGGGTTTTTATTATGCTTCTCTACAAAACAATAAAGATAGGTTGAAAATTATTGTTCAAACTAGGACAGGAATATATTCATTGATTTAAATTGTGGGTCAGAATGGCAGCTGCACAATCCTATCATATCACTCCCTCAATTGTCCTGAACTACAGAATACATTTGCATATTATTTCACACTTAGATACAAGCAGAGACATCCACAAAAGTTACTGCCATTTTTTTTCCAAGATCTGTGTATTCCTCTAAGCAAATTTGCAACACCAAATGCACTGCCAATATAACTCTCTACTGCAGTAGATAAAGTATAGCAAGGATAAATTGGGATTGCTTCCTCTGATACTTCATTACTTTCTAAAATTAAAAATGTCTCCCATTTCTCAAGTGTCATTAGGCTGCATCAAAAGATATGATAAATTCAAATACACTCCTTGTTGTTGAAGGATATTTACTTATCTACCTTTTTGTGGGATTATACACTACTTTATTCCAGTTTAACTGTTTTGCTTCAAACAAAAGAATAAGCATGCTAACAGGTAAAATTGTCTTCTTTTATCTCATGAAAATACTTGAGCCAATAATGCAAAACAGTATTTGCAAATGTTTGTTTTAAATATGATTAATGGAGTTTGATCATGCTTATTCCTTCCTTTGTTTTCTTTTCACAAATATTCATGCAAACAAGTTTTCATTTCTATGGGTGTATTTACATATGAACATTTGTGCACAATTAGGCATTTGCAATTTACGCCCAAATTGCTCACCCTCTCTTAATAAGAAATAGAGGTTTTAATGCAGCACCCACTGACCAAGTGAGGAATGCAGTATGAGAGAGATCTTCCAGCCCCTGATAAAGTGTCAGTGCTAATTATAGATCTTTACAGCAGCTCCCTGAACTCTGCAGCAATTTAATCTAGGGGTGCTGAAGTCCTTGCTGCACTATCCCTTACCACTGCCATCTTTTTCCTACTGGTGGTATGCCAGAGGCAGATTTGTTGGTTTTTCTGTGGTGTTGAAGCTTTAGGATTCAGGAGCTGAAAGACTGAAGTAAAGGCTTTTCATTACCTGGGAGGTGTTTGAGCTGAAAGAATTCCCAGTTGCTTTTTTTTTTTTTTCCAGGTAATTTAAGGCAGTGTTGCAATACTTGTCATTGAGTGAGGCATCAAAACCAACACCATTTGTCTTAGGTGACCAACTAGAGCATAAAGCACAAGCGTTTCAGTGCATAGTTCTTGCATTGCTTTAAAAAGTTGGATTGTTAGAACACTGGCACTCATACATGTATAGAAATTGCTGATCCTCCAGGGGTAGTTTGAAAAGATAAGAAATACTCTACTTTTGCATAAATTGTTCACTGCACATAGCTTGTCTATCTGTAGTCACATAACACTAACTCTGTAAACAGGTCTATCTCAACTGGAAATGTAACAGGGTAATAAATGATACTCAACATCAGATTACTCATACTAAAATCTTGTTCAAGTCATAGTAAGCTGTTATAAGACTACTTAAAACCTAAAGTATGCCTAACCCACAAGCTGAAATTGCCCAGCTAACATCCTGAAAATCTACAGACAACATTAATTTTCCAGTATTTCACTTTTATGCTTGTGGCCTCTAACATGTTGCAAATGCCTCTATAAGAAAGGCTGGAAAAACATATCAAATTTCTGTTCTATTCCACTTGCTGACATTCATTAACTGAGGGAGCACACTGAGACAAGGTTTTGGAAAGATCTCCTCTCTACCTCCACCCGTTCCAAAGCATTTTATTAAACAGCCAGTAAGAGAAGTGGACACTTGTGGTTTAATGTCAGACCCGTGTTGATCAGTAGCTGGGTGCATGATTTCACTGTTATCTTGCCAAGGGCTTCTTGAGAAAGCAGGCAACGGATACATTCTTATCTCCCTGGCATTTTCCATACATCCTTGAGTTCAATCATGAAGTAACAATTTCATTATCTGCTTCCTATTCAGAAGAACTGTCTTTTCATACACATAGAGATCCTTGCTTACTGCATCCCACTTTTACATGCTTGTTCCCTTTCATTTCTAAAGCATAAGAACACTCTTTGCTGTATTTTGGATGCCAGTACATTTGTATTGCATTCTGTTTAGAAGGCATCACTGGGAGGATGTGCATTAGAGCTGTACACAAAGTGAGTCACTGACACATCATGTACCGTAAAACTTCTTGGTCTGTCAAAGGTTCTGCAGTTTGCCAACATGTATTCAGCTGCCAGCTCCCTGCCAGAATTCTGTTCCTTGCCTGATGGTACTCAAGCTCTTTGAATACTCATGAATAAGACTAGATTGTATGGCTGTGCTCTTCCTCCCAAGGGATTCCCCTTTATCAAGGGATTACCTGCATTACCTTTGCATAACTCCCTTGTTTTATTCTTCAGTGTCACACTACAGATCACACTATATCATCGTAAATGTCTCATTGATGTCAGCCCTTAGTTTCCATTCAGAAATAACCAAAATCTTAGAAACACAAGGAAGATGTTTTCCTGTAAGTTTGCTCTCCACCTCTTTCATGCAAGGTTTATTTTTCCTCTTTCATTGCGAGGAACAGGCTGAATTAGAATATTCACAGTTATAGACTGGTGCTATATAGACCAGGATGCCTATCAGTCTTCTGCACTAACCAGCATGCTCTGCTATGCCAGGTTTCCATTACATTCAGTCCAAAAACCATCCATAGTTTATCAGTATGTACTCACTAACATGGACAGGCAAAAGTAATGAATTGTAGTATGAGAAATTTGTATTGCATATGTGAGTTATCCTACAAGGGAAGGTGATGAAGTGTACTACTTGCTTGGTTTATCAAGTGATTTCCCTTTATCTCCATCCATGCCATGTTACTGTAGCTACCACGTGTGTTATAAGAACATAAAGAACCAGTTAAAAGTGGAAAAAAGCACCCAATTTCCTCTTTGTGACCTCATTTAAGTTTTTTTAATGTAAAGCTTTTGTTATGTTAAGGATGCATTTCAGCAGATGTGTCTCTCTGAATCAGGACCTGCATTACTTAATCATCCTTCAACTGTTCTGAGTCCCCATTGCTGCAGTATCAGAAATGCTCCTAATGTGGTGCAGACTATGGTTTAGGTAGTGGAAGTCTCTATCATTCTCTTATCACAAGAGAGAGGGAGAAATTTTCTTGCAATTTGGCAATGATCTGCTAGTTCAGGTGTCCTTTCCTTTCTTCCCTGCTGCTTAACCTCACCCTGCTTTTGCTGGGGTTCTTGTAGAGCCTTGTGAAAACAACATCCCCATTGCTGTGTGTCCACATTAAAATGTGTGTCACATCTTAATTAATGAATAGAATATCACCCAATTTCCATGTTAGAATTTCCACTAACTTCTTACACTGTGAAGTGATAGTATTATTTCATCTATTTTTGTTATTTTGTGGATATGTTTTCTTGCTGTATTCTTGTTGCTAAATCTGCGTTGCATTTGAGTTCACAACTAAACTAAACACTGATCACTTTCCACAAGCAAAATACACAATTTATCTCATGTTTCATTGCTCGGAGGAGCAAAGGAATAGAGATAAAATTGAGAACTGCATTGTGAGTCAATCAGTCACATTTTTTTCTTTAATAATTCTATTTTGTAACTGATGACAGAACTCATTTAGGATCAGACCATTTTAGGCCATGGTTTGATACAAACAGAGGCAGTTATAGTTCCTGAGATGAAGATCTTTAATAGATTTGAAAGGCAAGAGCTATCTTGGTTCAACATGCTGCCTCTCTGGTGTAAAGAGGTTCTCAGCAACTTTGGCTGCACCTCACTGACTGCTCAAAGAGGTAACTATTTGAGCAATTCTGCTGTAAAAGCTGCAAAACATGGCTTTGAAAACAAAAAGTCTCCCCTCCTCTTTTATTAAACTGAAAAATTTCACCGTTAGAGTTTTATGCATCACCCCATAAATAGCTGAATCAGAAGAGTTAAAATATTGTGGACTGTGTTGGGGACCAGTAGGTTGGAGAGTGAGGGATGGATGCAGAACTTCACTGCTGCATACAATGTCCATGAAAATGCACTTTAAATGTGACACAGAGTAGGAAATGAGAGTAAGGGAGAACATCTCAACAGAGCAGAGGATGTGAAGATCCTATAGTTTAAATGGTGGATTTACAGCCAGATAGCTCCAGAGTATATAGCTTTTTCCTTCCTTTTGGCATCATCCCTTTCAGTTCTCCCAATATATAATCATTTGAAATTCCTCTTATGTCTCTGTTTCTAAACCCTAAGAAGCAGCAAACCTGAGCCTTGCTGTTTGCATTCTTCTGATATCAAAGACTCCTATCCCACTGGGGCCCTTAGCCATAGGAGAGGTTTGAGGGAGGAGGAAGAGATGTTTTTCCTTCTCAGCTGCTGCACCAGATTGGAGGGTGGGAAGGGGAGAGGGAGCAGACACAGTTTTTAATATTCAAAATGGAGGCTGGGATGTGGCTGATGCCTGAGCCTGAAGTACTGCTGCTTATTTTCTTAGCTGATGTGGCAGTGGGGTTGGAGGTGGGTAGAGGTTGGTACCTGATGATGAAGAGTGCCTGTCCTCTCAGGGAGTCAGGGAGCCTTGCTCAACCTGGTTTTGCAGAAGCCCACACCCTAGAGATAACTTGTACTATAGAGAGAGTAGCAAAATGATATTTTTCTTTATGTTTAAAATCTGTGTTGCAGATTTTCAGGAAGTATTTATTTATTCTTCAAATTAGCTGAGCAGGGGAATTAGCTAAACAGAGACGGATTTAGAGATCAGCACAATGCAGCAAGATTAAAAAACCCTTTCCACCTGAATTAATGAATTTCAGTCTGCTTTTCATAAACTAGTTTTTCAGAAGTCATCTGTGAAGCCTTGTATAAAGAATTTTTAAAGGTAACTTAATGGGATGGAGAAAAGGTTTAAAATTATCTACAGGGGCTGTTGCAGGAGATATTAAATATTGATTTATCTTGGAGTAAGAATCATACTAAAGAGTGAGGCTTGTAGTCAGATCAATTTATCTGGAATACAAACTATATGGCTGTATTTAGTACTATGTCAACATGAATCTTAAACAAGAAGATGTGAAAGGTTGGTCATTTAATCTAAATCAATTGACTTTCCATATCTTCAATTAAAAAAAAAATATCTTAACCATTCAAACTGAACTGCTCCTAAATGTTTCAGGTGGTTTATCTTTAAAAATGCTTCATTTAGTCAGTCCTACTATATCATAACCCTCTTCTTGATGTCCCTGTGCATTTGTTGTTAAGAGGAAAAAACATGCACAGTCCAAGGCTTTTCCAGATCTTAAGTTTTTAATACTTCAGACTCTCTTGAAAACCCAATGTAAATCGTTCAAGTAATCTGGCAAATAAGACTGTAAGCAATTTTCTGCTACTTGCCACTGCTAGTGCACTGCCAAGCTTTTGGTCATAATATAAAAGTTGGCTCAGATTGTTCTTAACCAACTAAAACTGATTACATTCCCTTTTCAGGCATAAATAGATACCAGTATGCCAGCTAGTGGTCCTGGCTAAAATATTTTTCAGTGTGTATAACTGTACATAGGTCTCCAGTAGGAAATCCTTTATCCAAGTGTGACAGAGCAGGATGTCTCAGATAATTTAAGTATTACATTTGCTTTTGTTTGTACTGTTTTCTTTAAACATATTCATTAGACAAGAGCAGAGCTTTTAATGTTCCATGACTGAAAAATCCATCAAACAGATTTATGGCAGAGGCAGTGTGGCATAACAGCCAGTGGACTGGCCTAATGTTCAGAAGTCCTGGGTTCAGTTCTCAGCTTAATCATTGACTTTCTGGGTAACCAGAAGATAATAATTTCCCCTCTCTGTGCCTGAAGATACTGTTACCAATCTCCTTTTAAAAATTATTTGGGTACTACTAATGTGCAGTGGTAGGTATTACAATTGTCTACATATATCATAGTAAAAAGCTTGAAAATACTGATTGCTTCCTCAGAACATTATTGTGCCCTTTCCTGTGAGACACAGATAGAAAATATGATCACAGTTATGAAGTATACAAGTACACAAAGGTGTAAGGAAAGTATGATACAGAAAATTCCCTTTTGCTCACAGATTGTATTTGTCCTCAGAGCAGCAAAAAATCTTCCATTGAACGAGGTGCTTGAATGTTCCTTCAGTGAATCTCATGAACTTTTCCATATATCTCAACTAGAGTGGGTGAATGAGGATAGGGGATAAGAGAGAAAAAGTGCATTTTAAGTGCAGAGAGATGGAGTAGGACCCAGTTTTTGCTTATCCTGAAGATGAGGTCAAAAATAGTCTTAAGTGAGACATAAGTGGCTAATCTGTGGGTGAAACTGCTACTTTTGAAATGCCCATTCAAGCTTGGTTGTTAAGGTATAAAACCATTTTCTAAATTGTCATTGTTGTCTTGAACTGAAGAATACTTAATGGATGCCTTCTGTGGGAAACTTGAAACAGATTTTTCTTTGTAGAAACAAAACAAGGTTTAAAAAAAATCATTTACTTTAAATGAAAAACCAAAGAGTGAATTTTTGCTAGAAGTATTAGCTATAGATGACTAGCAGTTTTCTCCTTGAAAATTGCAGCAGAGAAACCACATGATTTTTTTCCACCCAAAAGTAGTCAGTTTGTGTTTAAGATGGTTTCAGGTGCAAGGGTTCCTGGATTCTGCATGGAAAGAAGTGCATAGCCTTCTGTTATCCATTTAAAGTACTCTCTCTCTTCTCTCTCTTGCATTATTTTGATTCATACTTCCTGCATGGAAGAGCTATTCCTGAGAGATGTAAATCTCTCCCAGTTTCCAGGAAGTTTATATTTGCCTGTATTTGCATGTCGGATGTCTCAAATGGAACCTTTCTATTTTATCAGTAGCTTTTTTGTTGTTTGGTTTCGTGAATGAGCAACCTGGTCTAGTGTAAGGTGTCCCTGCACATGGCAGTGGTGTTGAAACTAGATGTTCTTTAAACTCCCTTACAACCCAAACCATTCTATGATTCTATGCATTTATAGTGCTCATAAATCCTGTTTGGGCTGCTTTTTCCTTGAGAATAAACTTTAAAATCATAAATTATGAGAAACTTATTTCTGATTGTATTAGAAAGATAAGTAAGTAAATCTAGCAATTTCAGTGATGCAGTGCTACCCCTTTGTCTTCAGCCAGGACATTGTTAATGCAAGGTCTTGTCCACTTGCATGGATCCTTACAGTACAGTCTTCTTGGCTTTGCACTGTTTTATTCCTAAACAAGAATAATTCTTCTTCATACCAGAAGGCCTTCCACCTAGCCATTTCAAAGGGAAAAAGAAATAATCATTAAGAAGGAAGAAGCATCTTCTTCAACCTGGAAAGAACCTGTTTAATTTTGATTCTCGGATTCCATGTAAACATTTAAGAACTGCAGGCTTTGGTCCTGATTTTGTAAAGTGCATTAGTCCATTCTCAACATATTCCCCTGGAGTTAAGTACTGACTATCCATGTCCTTGAGGCCTCTCCTAGACAGGAGTGAAAGTATTTGGCACCTTACAAGATTAAGGCCTATACAAGGCTGCAAGAATTTGCAACTCACTGTTTTGTTTTCTTTGTTATTGCATTTTTTTCCCTGTTGCATGAAGATTAAAGACAGGAGGTAGTTGAGGGGTACATTTATATTATCACAGGCATTACGTACATCATACTTGATATTGTAATCATGCAAACAGTAATCTTGCCTTCCTGACATAAACAGTAAGCAGCACTTTTTCCTGAGGTTGAAGTAATCAGAGAAAAACATGGCAGTGATGGAGGTACAAGAGGCAAAACACTGCATAATGATGTTATTATCATTGTTCCATTGTCACCCATCCTTATACCTTAGTGATATGTTCCTTTTCTCTCTGAACATAACAAAAGAGGCCCGAGTATAAATAGAGCAATGTATAAGCAGCAATGATAAAATGCAACCTTGAAAAAGTATACTTAAAATGCTAAAAAAACCCCTCAGCTTGATAAATACAGAAAAAGCCTACTTAATCTTTATATGCATGGTATGCAATTATATATTTACATCCAGCACAAGGCAAGGCATATACTTGAAAACAGTAGCATTTGGTGGGATTTTGTTAACTGCCTTGATTGCATTTCTAATTCTAAATATGAATATGAACATTTAAGCCCAAGTGTCTTTTGCATCACCAATTTAAACTACTTCAGGTGTCTCCCTGAACACGGGTTGGAACAGACATATCTAGAGGTTTCCAATGCTTATAGATGTAAACAAAAAGGGTAGGTACCCTCAGTGACTCATTCACAATATCTGGGTTAGATATCTGTACTTTCAGAGCCTGGGAAGATTTACCCTAATGGAGCTACTTGAATTTACATTTACAACATATAACACTATTCATATTCAAAGATCGCTGTAATAAAATGTATAAAACTCAGATTCAGATTTTTCCCAAAATTTAATTGTAAAAACACTGGCAAATACAGAATTTGAAATACTTGATTTTGAACATTTATAACTACTACCCACGTGTCAAGTAGAAAAAGTGTACTAACTGCTATTTGATAATTGATTATTACATCATGTAGTCCAAGTTTATCAAAGTTTTTCCAGGATTGTTTGATAGTGTCCCAAACTCTGACATGTGCCTGTCATAGCGAACAGTTGAAATGATGGAATGAAGGTATTTATGAGAACATCATCTGTCTTTCTCTTAGCTTTTATAGATTTAAAATTAAATGTATATATGTGCCTGTTTACGTGTGCTTGAATACTGTTCACATGCTGTTCACAAAAGAACATCAGATTTCTTCTCGATATGTTTCACCAGTGGCATGTATGTATGTCTGTCTGTGGTTTTTTGGATTTTTTAAAGACCTTTTTTTTCCCAACTCTGTGTGGAGAGCAGCTGAATTTGCTTTGTGCTGTTGAGGTTTGCAGAACACCGCAAGGAAATTGGCGTTGGTGATTTCTTTTCTGCCTTTTTTTTCCATTCCAAAAAAAAAAAAAAAAGTTGTTGTGCTGAACCTAGAATAGTTTTGCTGGTTGTTACACTGCTGTGGCTTCTTGCTAAAACTGGGTTTTCAGCCTGTAATATATTACTAGGTGATTGAGAGAGAAGGAGGTTCACAGTTTTGAGGCAAGTAACCAGATCTCTCATCTTCTGAATTCTGTTCTGATTGTAATGCATGACAATACTTTCACTGAAATTTAGTCTCAAGTGTAAAAGCCTGGGGGAACATGCAGATATACATACAGTATCATGGCATTGTCTAAATTTGGTAAAAGTATTTTTGTTCACTTTTATGACATTTAAATGGCTCTGCTTTTAAATAGTTAGAATTACTTGGTGAAAATGAGGTCATAACTGACAAGGTCCAACCACCTGCTAAATTAAACTGAGATATGTATATATATTATTATTCCTTTGTAGTATTTAGACTACTAGGAAAAAAACCCCTCTTTGTTTTGCCATGTCCTTACAGATTTATTCTTTTAGATAAAATGTTAAAAATTTGAATGAGCATTCTGAAGGTTCAAGAGTAGCTATTGAATTGCTTCCATTAGTCAATTTATAGCACAGAAAAAAACAAACAATGGTCCTGCTATTTCCTAGTAAAAGTCTATTTCAATTGTAATTTGTGTTTATTTTTGTCTGTCTCTCAAAAATGCACATGTATGTGTTTAATTAAAAGAAAGCATGGTGGGGTTTTTTTAATGGTTGCATCCGAATTCCTTCTAATTACAAGGTAAATAGATTTGATCTGTACCATTTACCAGTTGTCCCTTAAATCTAGTGATGTTATAAAAGAAAATTAACTTCTCTCCATAGAAGGCTCCCAGTTAATCATCTGTGGATGCTGGTCAGGAGGGAAGGGAACAGAGAGGAGGGAATTTCTCTTCAACTCAACAGTTGAACAGCTTACACTCTGGAACACGAGATTTGATTATCTTAGCATGTGTTACTACAAATGTTATTAACAGTCATAAAATTATCCAGCTCTTTTAAAAACAAGTGACAGACCAAGCTTTGGACTCTTTCTGACCTCTGGCGAATTCTACAGCCATATTATACAGAGTGTAAAGTAGCAACTCCTTTTGTTTGCTTTTCATTTACCAGCTGTTAATTTAATTGATTGTCCCTTTGTTTTTCAAGGACTAATGACTTCTCATCAGTCTGAGATGGAACTTCACAGATCGTGTGATTTTTTTCTTTTTTTTAATCTTTACCTTTTAGTTGATGTGTGATTTTACTGCAGGCTGCTGTATGATTTTGCTGCTGAAACAAAGAGTTAGTCAGAAAGGTCTCAGATACTGCCATGCATCATGCCTTTGTGCATGAATAAAAAGTTGGAAACCGCATGAAAGCAGTAGTTGGGTTACCACACAACTGGATATGCTTAAGTCTGAACGCTTCATAACTCTAACTACTGGGGAGTTGCAAACTTATAAATAACCTTGCAATTGGTTAAAATCATATTAAAACCATATGAACAAAGACATAAAGCATTTGGTTAAGGGGGCTCAGTAAGTGCAGTAATCCTGTTGAAAGTAATCTAACCAGGGCAGATCCATAGCTTAGGAGTCCCTGCAAGCATGGCAATAGTTATGGGGATGGCAATATTTCATGTGTAGGAGGGCATAATATCCTAGGTGGAAAGATTTGCTATCTGTTCTTTTTTTTCTGCTTTTAAAAACTGTTTTTGAATTGAAACGCTTACTATTAAAAGCAAACTTCAATGCACTGAAGTCTATATGCACTTAGGATCTGCTGAATGCTCCTGATAATCAGAAAATTAATTTAAATTATTCTTATTTGTGTTTCAAAATCAAGATGGCTACTGTTCACTCTAAGTAAGTAGAAGCTCTAGGAATTCTGATCCTTAAGATCAGGCTTCCAAAATAATTAGCTAAAGAGAGTGTTTACAAGTAGGCTATTTGCATTGGCATTTACTTATCTGATGAATTTGGGTTTTTTGCCGCTAGCCCTCCAGTTTCAAATTTTTTTCTAGACATTTTAAATTTTGATGAAATTGCAATTCTCAATTTTGACTCCAGACCCTGGGTCTTAAAAGAAGAAAATGACAATCACTATGCAGTTTTGTTGCTTAACGACTTTGGAGTATTTTCTGCTTGCGATGGTCTTGCACATGTCACATTGTCACGTGGAAGCCAGCTGAGGCTTGCCAGTCAGGCAAAGAAATTTTAGTGTTAGTTCCCTGTTATCTGCTTTTAACCTTTTACTTTTCAGTTATGCTTTAAGATGGAAGAGTATATTTAAAAGGGGACCTAGTGGCTTCTCTCTCCCCACATCTTTTCAAGCAAGCTGTTTGCTTTGAGGCACTGCAATGTAACACAAATCTGTAGTCTGTGGCAGGGATGCTAGTCCATGCTGTATGTTCAGCATACAAAGATAGTGCTGCAACAGTTTATGAACATAGGGGCCCTCCAAAACTGGAAGTAGCAGTATGTCAGGGTTAAAATTCACTAAACTACCCCTCTTTGATTCCTGAGATCCTTGAATTCAGGTATTTCACTTACATAAAAAACTAAGGGAAGGTTGTGTCAACATCATAGGTGTCTGCATATCCTTCATTCTTAAAACCTGTAAATCAGCGGTTGGAAAAGATACACCTTGTATCTTGTAATATCTTAAAATATCAGCATTCCTACAATAAGTATGCCTGCTTTGCTAATTTAATTTCTCTGGTTTCTTGGAGCAACTCCCGCTGCTATGACATTGAAAACAAGTCCTAGACATCCACCACAGTTCTGCAAAGCCAAAGGCCTTGGTTTTAATTGTAGCAATAATGCCACTATTGTGTTTATCTACTTTGCCATCCAAAGAATTCCAGCAGTTGCATGCCTGCACACCAGTAGGATGATTGACATTGTTGTAATAAGGTTAATGTTTAAACTTCCCACCCGTAATAACTAAAATATCCAGAGATAAGGCTGAAAGTCAATTTGTAATTATCCCTGCTGTGCCAAGACATTGCAAAAGATTCTAAGTGGAGGGTAATTTAACTTTTCAGTCCTAGCTGTTAAAAAGTAGTAACAAGGTGAAAAGCTTGGGACTTTTGTATCTTGACTTTCCAGAAGGCAGAAAAAAGGAGTTTTGGTTCCTCCTTATTCAAACTGGGAATAATTTTCTCTGTGTTCTACTGAAAATATCCTTTTTATATTTTGAATACGTTAAGTTGTTTGCCTGTTGTTTACTGTCCATGGTACATGAAGGGAATAGATCACAGTTAGCAAATAAGCTACTGGAACATTTAGTATGGAATAATTCAATTGAAATACATTTCATACATAAGGCAACATGTGATAATTATTTGAAGTCATTCTAACTAAAGCACTGTCCTCAGAAGAAATAATATCCCTTCAGTCGTGTGTTCTGTGGCTTCTGTGAATGACCCATATTAATTTGATTTTTCTAGAAACTGGCTCTTTAAATCAATGTTGGTAACTGCTTCCATGCTAGGCTATTGAAATAAAGGTATTACATCATTGTCCAAACACGTCTACTTAAATAAAAGTATTTGTTTGCAAAAAATATATATATTTTAAATCTTTTACACAACGATCAGCATGCATGCCATTTTCCATTTCAGACTAAGCATACATTTCAGATGTGGAAAAAGCAAGCATGTTGAAATAATTTGAGGCATGGGTATAGTCAGATCAGTCTTGGTAATCCAGAAGGGAGGGGTGCCCAGTGTATTATTACATTTCATATATTATTTTTCAAGAGATGGATGCAATCAGTCATCTTCTCGCATATGGTTTGAAAAAAAATTGTCTTGCTGGCAAGTAAACTGTTATTTAAGTACACAATCCACGGTACTACAGAAACAGTTTTGCCAAACTTGTCCAAGTATTCTCACATCCTTAAAGATGGTATAAATATCATTTATGGCAAGCCGTTTACTTCAGACTATATGGAATGCCTTCCTGCTCCCCTGATCTAAGTGTCCCAGTTTGCATTATGGCCTTTATTGCTTCTGTTTGATGGAGTGATCAGTAAAAATTTAATGACACTATAAAATAATAAAAATGTCATTAATTTACCACGGATCCTGGATGCAGTGGTTGTAAAGTTACATTAATAAACAGAATATTTTTTACAACAAAAAGCATTGTTACGTGGGAGCGTATAAATAACACACATAAATTTAAGGGCAATTTTACTGTTAGCACACACATTATTATGGAATAGCCAATAAGTGTATAAAACATAGTATATAAAATTTTATGAAAATATACTGTGTGCATCAAAAATTCAGCTTTTATCTAAGTGCAGAGAAAAAGCCATTATTGTGTGCTTACTGTTTCATTGCTGTTCTTTCACAAGATCACAATTTTATATTTGTTTCTAGTCATTTGAAGTTTGCAGCCTTTACAGAGGTAGGGGCTACAGATTCCTTTTGCTTTACTCCTTGCTTCACTGAATCATTCTTTTACCTTCCACACGTGAAGAAAGAATTGATACTTTCTGGCAGAACGTGACGGAAAAGTTGCTAATTTAATGCAAAGCTAAAAATAATGCCAAAGGGGTTGAAAGGCTTGCTTGGAAATAAGGGATAACTATCTAGCAGTCTATCTGTCATCACTGGGGCCGCTCCATCACTGACTGTGATAATATGTGAATATGATGGATGCCACAGCCTTGTGGCTCATAACATTTAACATTCATCAGCTCTCACTAACGGGGGCTTTATAATTTAAATATCTTTATTTAATATGCAACATCTACCTCATACATCATAATTTCAAAGCACTTAGAGAACCAACAGTCCTGCAAGACAGTTGAGCAGACTTTAATTTTTTCAATAACTTTTACGTTTTCTGCATGTTTGTGACTGACAATGCATAAATAAGTGCCTAATCATATCACAGAATGGAAAATTAAGATTTGGCTGCTCAGAAGGTTCTTTTTTCTCTTCTTTTTCTCATTTTAAAGGAAGGATTATTTTTACTGAGTGTTCAACATATAAAGAAGCACAAAGGATCTGATTTGTGTTGGGAAGTGCTTTCGGTTTTCTAATGCCAACTCCAGCTGACTATGTTGGTCTAGTCATGAGGAAGGGTTGTCAGTGTCATGTCTTAGACCTTTTTTCCTGAGTTTGAAATGGGAAAACTTAATGTAACTATACAGTATAAGCTCCACAGCCAGCACAAAAAAGCCCAAGCCAACAACAACAACAACAACAAAAGAATCTGTTCAAAATAGGGGTCCAAAATGCTTTCTCACATGAAAGAAAACACCTGCACTGTCCATAGCAGCATACTTTATTGCAAACTCGCCAAAATTTTCTACTAATGTCAGTTAGGGAGGCAGCAATCTATCCAGTAGCTGATGCATATGTGTGCAGATGTAATGCATGTGTAGGTAGCATATTTGTTAGCGCAGCTACGTATAACTGTGTAGTTTTAATGAGGGTATGTCTGTTTTTTCATATAGGAGCATGAAGTAGAGAATCAATCTTCCTCTTAATCATTCTAGGCAAACACATGCTTTTAAGGGATTTTTAGTGCTAGAACCTATTCTTTCTAGGGTGAATTCAAGACAGGAGCAAAGACAAATCCCACTAAAAAGGATTTGAGCTGGGTGGGAGAAGTTTCCTCTCTAATAATAAATTTCATGTGCATTTGTTCTATTTTAAGGAAATGTAAAGGCATCTACTGGATAAAAACATTATTAGTATTGAGGAAGTGTTTTCTATTTTTTTTTAGTTCTTTGAATTTTTATAAAACCAACGCAAATATCAAGCATTTTTTTCCATCACTGTGATGATAATTTTCAGTAGAAAACCAAGCAAACGAATTACTTTAAAAGGCATTTCAGAGACTTAAATACACCTAGCTTTGTTAAAGCTTTTTATGAATTAGAAGGAGGGGTTATGAGTACATCTCCTTTGTTTGACAAGAGCAGGTATTTTTATGGCATAAGTGCTTTCATTTTACTGTTTCTGAACCTTATCATGTAATTTTCCCTTTTCTCCTTCCATGTCAAAATATTGATATTCTTTCAGAAAGTTTCTTTCTTCTTTTTTTTTTTTTTTTTTCTTTTTTTTCCTTTTTTTTTTTTTTTTGTGTAACTGAATATTTTCTGGTAAAATCAAAGAGAATGAATGACTAGAAAGATATTCCAAGTGTGCATATTGATATGTAGCAAGGTCTGTTGATTTTTATAGCAGAAAGGTATTTCTCCTTCAAGAATACTGCAGGTGTTGTATTAACATCCTTAAGAAAAAGCTTTTAGTGCAAATATTTTGGAAGAGAAAATAAATGTGCCAAAAGCTGTTTTCTTAGCACTGATCTTTGTTTTTATCTCAACTGCAAATCAGCCCTTTCCAGTGGAACACAGAATCCTTGACAAACTTATTTTTTATTCTCTCTATCAGTAAAACCTATCCCATCGTGATGATTCAGGTGTATTGTTACATTGCAAAACATCTTTCAGTAAAATATTGGGCCTCTAGTATTGCAGTGCCTTTCTGCAGTCACATTTCATTTGTAACCCTTTCTTTTCTCATGATTTCCTTCGTATGCGAAAGCTCCTTCATCAACCGTGGATTTTATGGAAGAAAATAAGCAAAGAAGTTAACAAATATAAAATGCAGAGTTATTTTTTTTTTGACAACTGGAAGATTCTGAGGAACTTTTAGAAATGCAGTTAGTACCTGAAATGCCTCAGCTGCATGTTGTGGCAAATCCAGTGTCAGATTGTGCTTTCTTTTCCTCTGCATATTAAACACAAAAATTTAAAAAAATCCATGGTTGAAGGAATCAAAAGCATGAGGAATCAAAACAATTCCTCACTTGTCCTGGTGAGGTTTCATTGCTAAAACGTAATGATAATAGAAAAATAATCACATTGGAAAGGAGTAGTTGGAGGTGGAGCAAACGAGGAGTCAAGGCCCTCAAATACATTTTGTCCTTAAAAACATTTCCAAATTTCTAACCATCTTTTAGGAGAGAAACTCACAATGTTTTCTTATGTCTAGTAAGCATAGCACAGAACTAGGTCATTGAACAATAGTCTGAACAGCAATCAGCACTCTACTTCTGCATAATGCATTAAGTAGAACATGGAGAAACTGTTCATAGAGCTGAAAGCTGGTATTTCATGTCTCTAAATTCAAGCTGACATGACATTTAATATTGTTTCATAGTAATGAACAACAAGGTTTCGTTCATTCACAAGTACAACATAATGCCAAGTTTAGTCTGAAGAGGTAACAACAAGGCAAGAGGGAAAACACGCTATGTTCTTCCAAATGAGAATGCTAAATTAATGATAACCATTGAACACTTTGCTACTGATACACAGTACTACAGAGACTACTACTGAGAGACAATATTACAGTGTCTTTCGTAGTACCCTTGTCCAGTACTGAGGAACTGGCTTAACAAATAAAATACCTTTCAGTTTCCACTTTCTAGTTCCAGGTTTCCTGTGGAGGTCTCCAGCTCTCAAAAGCTTTCTGTTTTTCTAGGAGTGGGCAGTCCTTTTTCTTTTTTTTTTTTTTTCTTTTTTTTGTCTTCTTAAGTTCCCTTTTCACTGAGGTACAATTTAAATTTCTATACAAAATAATATCAGTTCTGTCCTCTAATATTCCTTGTTTCAAATATATGACTTTGAAAACCTCTGCATAAAATTCAGACTTGTATTCACAGAGGTATGAATGCAAACTCAAATTTCATAGTGAGGAAAAAGTGCTTTTTTCATTAAAATAACAGTGCATTTTAACACAAACTCTTCTTTCCACTTCTGAATTTTCATGTTTCCCAAATGTTGATTGTCTTTTTCAGTTTAAGTTACAAAATAAGTGGAAAGGCAAAGTGAGCAGCATCAATCAGCACTGTGTGCTGCCAAGAGTGTTTTGTATTTGCATGTACAATCGTTTATGCATTATGGCAGTGCAGATCAAAATAATCTCAAAGTTTCTGTATATGTTTCACATTTAAAGCTGATTTTCATAAATGCAAACATTCAGAATCTGTAAAAAAAAATTGTCCCTGAGCTAAAATTCTAATTAGATGCATTCATTATTTGTTCGGATTTAAAAAATAAGGCATGTATCAATGCATACACATATGCACAGGCATATAATGAGAACTATCCTATATGGAGCATTAAGATTCCTTCTGTTCTTTTCCAGGAGAGAACAAGATTTGAAAATTTAGGCCCACAGTTAACAGGGAAACCCAGTGAAGATGGAAAAATTGGCCCTGGTGTCATCGATCTTACAAGGCCAGAAGATGCAGAAGGTGAGTTGCAATTTTGACCATGGGTTATTGAACACTGCATCACAGAATGATATGGCTGAAACACTGCCAGTGTCATAAGTACTACCTTTCTTACATCCCAGGGTAACGCTTGATTGATTTCTGTCTGAATTTGTGAGATTTCGGTAAGTCCATAACAAAGGGTGGAGACATGAAAAGGATTATATAGCCCTTTTAGCACTTCTGCAACACAACTGTTTCTCCCCCAAGCAGCTACCCATTTTAAACTATTAATAACATTTTAGGAAATATTGAGAAAATTATCTCAGGAAATATATATATATACATATATATATATATGTATGTATGTATGTATGTATGTATGTATGTATATGTATATTTTCACCAGTGCTTAGGATTTAGCAGCTTTGAAGAAGGTTAGAACATTTTAAGAAATCTACCCACCAGTACACTCACTGCCTATTCATGATAAAGCAAGTAAAATCTACTCTCAGGAAGCTGTAAAATGATAATGGAAAAATATTTCACATTTTCTGTATGAAAAGGTCTTTTTCATGATATCAACCTTTAGTGCACTCATTTCAGTCAGGGTTCTGTATATATCTACATATTCTATATGTGTTAAGCCACAGGTGGAAATCAGTGTTTACCAAGGCTGAGTTGAGTCTCCAGCAGGATTACTGTGCACGTTCTGGAAGTGGATGTCATTTTACCCTATCATACATTAGAAGAGAACATATAGACATATAGGAACCCTAAATAGTCATGTAGTAAGTCAGGTAGTAAAATTAATGTACTGTTGAGATAGAATATTATATGCAGGATTTTGTCTCCTCAATTCACTTTTGTTTGAGAGTCATTTCACTCTTTTTTAAACTGGGCAAATTCTAGTTATGGCTTGGAAAGGTTAAAACACCTCTGATCTTTTCCATTAAAATCCAAATGTCTGAAAAATCCAAAGTCTCATTTTTTTTCTTGGATCAAAAGAATAGGACCAGTAAACTTTAGGGAGCTGTTACTTATGAGCTTCATTTTTTCATCTTTTATTGAATGTGATTAGCCACTGTTGTATTGTCTGAAAACAGAAAAGTAATGAACAGAATGTAGATGAAAACTTTCAGACTGGTGTTTTGCAATGATTCTGGTTTTCTAGAAAAAAGGAATTGGGAGATACATGGACTTCAAAAATACTTTTTGACTAATCAGTTATTTATAAACTGCTTTATAAGGGAATTTCCATCCAGCAGCAATATCTCATACTTCAATGTGTTAAAGAATATTTTTTTTGTCAGTTTGGGTGAAAAGTTGCAATGGAATACTTACAGATACACAGTTACTGGTTTAGATGACATCAGGTCTCTGATGACGCTCTTGTTTTAGCTCATTTCCTTCAGTTCATCCATTCTCTTTCTACTGTCCTTAATTTAGTATCTTGATACACCTCGGGATAGTGACAGCCCCCCCTTGTTACTGGATAGTGCAGAGCAAAGCTTTGACATATGTAACCCAAACTACAGTGATGTGTGCCAGGTTAAGGACAGTGTACATGTCTTTCTAGAGCTAGTGGGGCATTTTGGGCATGGTGCATTGCCACATTAGAAATCTGAGTTCATGAATGGATTCAGATTTCCAAAATTTGTTTAGCAGCCAAGAGATATCTCTGGAAAAGAGGTGCTGGATACATACCTCTGCTGATCTGAAAAAAAACATTGGCAGGAGATCAAAACTGAGCTGCTTATTTGTCCTTCTAGTTGCAGACAAGGTGAATTTAGATATCAACCAGATGCAAGAAAAAGACATTCAAAATATCACCCAAGTTTTGCCCCTTATCTTTGGCAGGCTGGCTAAGAGATGACACTTCTAGATTGACATCATTTAGAGTGGAAGGCAGCAATCACAGCATCCAGGATGTGAGGCTTCTAGTATTTTTTCAGTAGCTACTGGCTCAAACACTTCCCTGGGCAGTCTGTTCAAATGATTGACAACTCTTTCAGTGAAGAACTATTTCCTTATATCCAATCTAAACCTCCCCTGGCACAACTTCAGGCCATTTCCTCTCGTCCTATTGCTTGTTCCTTGTGAAAAAATACTGACCCCCACCTGGATACAACCTCCTTTCAAGTAGTTGTAGAAAGAGACAAGGTCTTCCCTCTGCCTCCTTTTTTTCAGGGTAAACACTCCCAACTCCCTCAGTCATTCCTCATCAGACTCGTGCTCTAGATCCTTTGCCATCTTTGTTTCTCTTCTTTCACCTCCTCTAAAAGTACTTGGTTGCATTTTATTGTGTTGCCACAGTCATAATGTCAGCTGAATGTCAAAGATTCCTAATAGGCACAGTCATATTCTTTGAAGACTCAGTGTGTTTCACACCTTCCTTTCTGTTTTGTCATTGTTACTTTAAATCTTTTTTTTTAAATTTTTTTTTAGATGTCACTTGAATGCAGGTTGATGTAGACATCTTTAGATAATATTTCTATGGGGTTTGTATGCTTTTACACAAATAACGCAGTCAAATAGAGAATAAAGATTTCCGAAGTGACATATTGATGGTCAACTTTTGCTGCCCTTTATTTTCTCATCAGAAGTAGATCCAGATCTCTGGGGCCCAAGTGCAGTTGTGACAGAGTGGGTGTATGGCTGTTAGATCTACCAGGTGGCTCTACTCTCATCACTAGAATTTTAGAACTTCAGAATTATGGAAGTCACCACATTTAGAGAAAATATTAATAATTTGTAGAGGATCCTTTTAAAGTGGTGGTGGGTGAGGGGAGTAGGGATGGGGCAATGGTGTAGCAGATTTTTTCCTGAGCTAAGGACTCCAAATTTAGTCCCACTGCTGGTCATAAACTGGGGGGAAACACAGTTTGGGCTGCATTCTGATCCGCCCACTGACCTAGACCAAAGGGGCTGTGGAAGTGCAATTCCGCTCCTCCATTTGTATCTGCACACCTGCATTTCCATAGGAAAATGCCCAACAGGCATTTGAGATCTGGGGAGTCCTCCTGATTCTCATTGTTTTGATACAGCCTTTAAGGTTCAAGTAATTTGTTATGAGACATATCAGCAGACTTCTGTTTTATGGAATGCTTTTGTAATAGTATCTAGCAATGATTTCTCTATGCACCTTACATCTTTTCTATAACATATGGCAGTGATCTGAGTTTGACAGGATCAGAGTCATGTTTTCCTGTAATTTTAGGAGTGCTTGAGGTACTGGCTCATTGATCAGAACATGAAGCTGCATTTATTTTTTTCTTGATTAAGGAATTATAAGATAAATCTTGAAATTCTTCAAACTTAGCAATTAGACAAATGTGAAACACTGTAGAATATTTTTTCTTAACTTGTTGCCCCTACCCAGTGTGTGAAAACTTTTTTAAGGTTAATTATGGTAAGAGTTAATTAATGGTAACTAGATGTACTTCCAGAGATGATCTGGTGAATGAAGTCTTCAAAATTTGTGTTACTCATAATGGGCTAACAGTCATCTGAATGGAGGCCTGAAAATCATTAGCAAGAGTTTTATATTAAATGTGACATAAACCAACATTTCTATTACTTCCTTAGCTACCAGCAGGACTGAGCTAACTATATTAAAAATCATACTCAAACTGTATTCAAAACATTGCCACTGACTGTGACACCATTGAAGAATAATCCACAGCTGTTTGACTTATTTCGTTACCTGAAGTCCCAATTGTCAGTTGAAATATATGATACATTTTTAGCTAGCAAAATTCAAAACTATGATTTAATAGCCTCATAAACATTCCATGACTGATATCCAAAATTATAAGCAACAGACAATTATAGAACTAAACAAGAATGTCTGGTTTTTTTCCCCCAAATGTTATCATTTTAAAGGAAACATCAGTCTTACCGTAGGTGTCTTCATGATTTTGAATATTTGAGATTGTCAGTACTGAAATACAGCTACCTGGCATGGACACACCAAGACAACTTTGAATCCAGCTATAGCTAAAACCTCTCTTGAACATGACTGACATACATCAACTGAACGTAGTGTATAGAGTGTAGTCAGGAGCCATAGGTAAGCCCTGTTTAAATTTCAGGTCAGGGAACCTGTATAATACTAAGTATTTGGTATAATAAACACTAACGTATTTCATTCTCAGTTACTGAGAATATTGCATGATGTGAATATGCTTTTTATGGTTCAAGTTCTAAAAAAGGTTTTCCTTTCAGCAGTGCTAGATTTTGGGTGATAGTGCTGTTTCTTTTGAATTGTACAATGTGCTTGATGTTTATGGATCCTGTGCTTGTATCATGTGCTCTATGTTTATGGATCCTTCTGGTTTTGGGATTGTGGTTAAATGTCTTGGAAATTTGTAGGAAGTTTGTTAAGGTTTTGTTTTCTAGTAGATAGAAATATGCAGAGTAGACATAACCTTCCTTTTGAAAATTATGTGTTTTACCTTAGCTCAGGTTGCAGTGTGGTTTCCTTCAGCAGTCGTATTCAGGGATTCAAATTCCATCAAGACCTGATCTTCTTCCTGTCAAAGAATTGGATCTGTTGAAATGTAATTTTCTTGATTGACTCCTAGGCCCAGGGCAAAAACATCTGAATGTTATTGTTTTGCCACTACCTCACTGTCTTATTTTGAAATAACTTCTCTCTGCCCTGCTTTACTAAGTGAAAAATAAGATCTGTTGTAAAGCTAAAATAATTTTTATAAAACATATTGAAATAGATGAAAATGCATTATCAGTACTTCATATTTAGTTCTATGTTTATTCATGTCAGTACATTAGAATCAGTGGCTTGTGAGTTAAATATTTGGCCTCACAATTTGCCATTTGGGACAAAAAAAGAGTTCTGAGCCCTGTTTTGACTCATTCACATTTTTCATATGGTAGATTTCTTGATTCTGTAAACCTTGTGTTTAGTACTTGCTGCTTCTTTCTTTGGTAATACTCTACCAGTGTGTTAAGCATGGACCATAGTTCTGAGGATAGGTACAGGCCTGCTAGTTTAGATAGAAACAATTTTTAATAATATGGTGGGATCTATCTACTTTATCTGTATCTATGTATTAATTTGTTCTTGTATTAGACTAATGAGACTTTTCAAAGTCTCCTAGAGGATAATCTTTGCTATGAAACCTAGTTGTCCAGTCAGTCATTAGAGTCCTCATCATGGGACTGGCACCACCCCACTCTCCTTAAATGCCCTCCATAGTGCCTGTCTCCTCTCTTTACCTGCTTGCTATCTCTTACTCCAGTTTGTAAATTCCTTGGATTAAAGATTGTGGTTTTCTATATACCAAGTCACTCTTTGAGATTACATAACTTTAAGCCTCATCGGTTTGTTCCTGGTGTCTTTGAACAATGCTCCAAGTAGGCTGACTGGAAGCCAGTTGCAAGCTGGGTAACCACTGGTAATTGACTCATTCCAGTAGTAAACCCTAGCTTGAACTTATTAATTCTAGTTCAGATATGCACAGTTTTTGGTTTGAATCTGATTTTGGACCTGAACCCAGGCTTGGAGTAACACAAGCTCACCTTATCTTTTAAAAGAATATATTTCAATTCCTCAGAAAGCTTAAGAAACCAGTTCTACAGCTTTTCAGATGATGGATTTGTTGACCAACATATAAAGTCAATGAACAGCTCAGTACTTGCAGCAGTTAACACAGTCTGTCTTTCTGACACCAGGGCAGACATCATGACAAGTGCCCAGGTTTTGAAAATCTATTAGGTAAGAAATAGATCAACACTTAATTAAAGAGCACCTCTACCACATGCTCAAAGCCTCAACAATCTTCTGTACACCCAATAGTAAATAATTGCCTATAGGAAAGAGTGAGAGTTCCTTCTTTACTTTGAAAAAGGTTGACTTTGAACAGCTACAGAAGCAGGTGAAAGGGAACCATATATTTGCAGGCAGATCAATCTTGGCAGGCTGCCAACATGCTCCAAATCTGTGAGGTAACTTCTTTAACACCTTCCTCTGCAGAGGTGTAAACAGCAGGTAGTACATGCATGATAAAGCATCACCTACTTTTGTGACAGAGCTTCATAAATACTGGAGGAAAGAATGCCTCTCCACTCCAGTATTTGTCGCACATAAATATTTGTAATAGTTGCTATGGCAGTTGAGAGAGGAAAGATGAAAATCAGAAAACTGTGAAAGCCATCTGAAAACAAAGAAATGTTTCTAGAGAGAATGCAGTAAGCTCAAGTACTGCAATTTTTACTCATCTGAATTCTTGTTATAGGTCTTTGATTACAAAAGTAAAATCCCGTAATTGTATCTTTATTATTTAAATATAAAATAACTTATTATCTTAGTCAATTAGACCAGTTGCTAAAAGGTGGCCTTCATTAATTGCATTTGCCATTTTTAACATCCATGAATCTGATTGTGCCCGATACTTGAGTGATATGCTTAAATTTTTCAGAATAATTCATAGCAGATCAGGAATCTGGGAAAAGGTACTTAGGCCCAGTATTTCAATTGTGTTGGATGAGATTCAGCCTTGAAGTAACTCGACACCTGCAGATGGGATAGGAATAAGATGTCTTTAGGAACCACCCCATCACTTTTCGTATGGCAACCACCTCATGCATCTCGTTGTTGCCAGCGTCTCCATAACATTTTAGAGGGGGATCTGAAAAATCTGAGCTGGGAGTGTGTGGAGTGATCTTTTCATGACGTTGAAACCTCTTCCTCTCAAGACACTAATATGTAGCATATAGTAGGCTTCTCACATTCAGAATAACAAATCTGGATGTCCTCCATAACTGTTAACTTTTGATTTTCAAATGTCTCAGGTATCTTTTTCCTACTGCTAAATACGAGGCTTTCTCATTTGGCAGTTCTAAGCTACAGTAATTGATTCTTAGAGAATAGTACGTCTATTTAAAAAAACCCTCTAGTTAGAATTTCTGATGTTGTACAATCAACCACACTTACAATGCCCTGAGTTTTACATAGGAGTGCCTATTAGCACAGTTATGGCTAAGGTCTTGTCCCAGTTTCCATTATATAGTAAAACATTATTTTCAGGAATTTAAAAGGCAGCTGTAAAAAGCAACCATGGGCTGCAGTTTCACACAGAAAATCTTCGACCATGAGAAAATTGTCACAAATGCCGAAAGCGTCAGTCAGTTTGCGTAGCTATTTTTGGGTGGACTGAGTGAAAAATTAAATATTCAGTGGTTTAAAACATTTTTTCACACGCATGTACAGCCACCAGGTGTAAAACACCTCATGGTCCTGATTCTTAGCTCTGCACATTTCTTGGTATTGCTCCAATATTGCAAAAGAAGCTTGAAGCTCTGTAAAATAGCATAAAATTTCCTGGCACAACTGAATTTTCAGCTGACAGAGAAGGACACCATTATATCATACTGCATGAAGGAGGAAAGAATCTTGCCCTTCTTCCTTACCTCCATGAGCACAGGGAGTGGAGCAGAAATATGAATGCATTGAGAGAACACCATATATTCTGGCTAAGCCTGAGCAATTGATACAGATTCAAACAAGTCCTCTTTGTACAGCTGTCTATTTTTCTAAGTCTATACTCTGTACGACTTTTTCCTTCAAGAATATCTCAGCAATAGAAAAGTGTTTAAGAGGATCTGTCTTTCTTCCATGTAGGTGTGCCAAGCGTCAAAGTGTCTAGTGCAGAAGTTGGTAGCAAGGGGAAAATAGTTTCTTAATTTGTCCTTTCACAGAATCAGTGGTCCCAAATTTGTGTGGGGTGAGCATTACTTTTCACTTTGGACAGGGGTAGCTTCACCGGACTTAAAAAAAGAATGATTTGCAAATTTTCATGAAAGACTCTACTCCATGGCAAATCCTCCATTTTTTATCCAAACCAGGTTAATGTGGTAACACACTGGGACATGCCATTGCTGTGTTTGTAAAATATTTTCCTGATTTCACTCACAAATCCCAAATGCACAGGTATACTATATTTTAAAGTATTAGTCTGAAGAGTTTTTCCTAATATTTATTAATACTTGTTAATTTACAGCTCCTGTTATCATGCTGCTTTTGCTTCTCTCCCCTCATGATACATTATTTATTAATTATATTATCAGTTATTGTAATATCAGCACCTCATGTGAACAGCAAGGAAAAATGGCATATATGTATCCTAGCCCTAGGTCCTTGCCATCTAATTACTGATGTGATATGACAAGTGAGAACAGCAAACATTGGATGGAAGGAATTAGTTATATTGATACAAAGAATGATGTTGCATCATTCAGAAAGTGACAAATTATTGAAGATTGAATCTATGAAATGAGTCACTGAAGCAGTGACTACAACACGTTGAAATCTTTTGCAAAGTATTCTGCATTTCATTAATATCTGGTAATCTGAGGGAGGTGTTTCTGTAAAGCTCTTTCCCATTGTTAAGTGTAGTTCCCTTTCACAAACCACATGGTATTTAAGCTTCTAAAATTCATTGTGTTGCTAAAAAACATGTGAGCAAGCAAAGAACAGTGTTCAGTCACACCTTGAACAACGCATCCATCAAATATGAAATCAGACTGCCTTCTTTCTCTGTGCTGAATTCCTGTCTGTCATTTCTCCATCTTAAAAAAAAAACAAACAACAAAGCATTGACTGAAATATGAATGGATAATGTCCTATGGCCCTTGTTCAGGCAGGATTTCTTTCAACAAAAAACTGTTAGGGATGACTAAAGACTGAAGAATCAATTCCTGTGTTTCAAATCAGTATCTAGATGTTCTGAATGTTCTAGGTGACACTCATGTCATGAGAAATTTGAAATTATGTGAATAACAGCTCTACTGGCAGTCAAGTTGTTACTTTTATGGAAACATTTTTATGTTAAATAGATTCATGCATCCCTCTTTTTATTATTTGGACTTTGAATATGATTAGTATAATAACAATAATTTCTTAGCTGTTAGAACAGCAGTTTTTCTGAAAAATAAAATAAAATAAATAGATCTTGTCAGATACCTAACAATGACTATTACAATTATTTCTCTTGGGCTTGGCTGTTTTGTCCGTAGTTTCCTTTCTGTGGGCCTCTATTTTCCTCAATTGCGTATGAAATAAAATATCAAAGGGAAACAACCGTACTGTTTGTGGGAATGTTGACTGGCAATCCCTTGCTCCTGGCATGATAACTTAGGCTGAGTAACTTTCAACTTAAATATGTTTCACATTTCTTTTCTATCAATAATATCTATGTCAGAATGGGGTTGTTAGCATTTAATTAATTATCTGTGAAGGGTCTTGAAGTCTACAAGTGGCACATGATTGAAAAATCTGATGACACTTAAACACCTCCCCAAATTTATGGAAGAGACTGTTTCTTCATCCCAATTTCTATATAGATGTTTCATGGGTCTTCACAGAGTAACTTCTTATACTCTTATGTTAGAGCACATGTGTGACTGTGTCAGCCACAAAGAGCTTAAGTCAGGCCTTAAGCACTAATTAATTCAGTTAATATTCCATGTTATTTAAAGCATTATTGTATTGTTTTAGCTGCATTCCGTGCCAAATTTCCATGAGGGTTAGTTTTGCCATAAAATGTGGTCAAGAAATCTAAACTGTTTGTTTAAGCCATCAAGCAAGTAGCTGCATTTAGCAGTTTTAATTTATTTAAGTAATACCGATTTGGGAATGGCTGGCTGTGGAGCATGGATGTGCTAGTAGATTATTTAGAAGTATTGTTTCAGTATTTAGTATGGCCCAACTAACAATTCAGCTTTAAATGCTGCTGAGTGAACTGCCACCACTGGTGGAACTCAGAACAGTTGCTTTGATTTCCCACTCAGAAGATATTTCACTATTAATTTTAGCTTAAGATTTTCAAAGGGGGAAAGATATATATGCAGGTTATGAGGATGGCTGTGAAAAACAGTGCTGTGTTTTAATTGAGATTAAGAATTTTGCTTGCATATGTAAAACAAATGTACTAAAAAAAGTAAACTCGCTGCCACCAAAACTGAAAACAAGGCACTTTGGAAAATATATGCTGATATATAACTGGCTAGAATTTCCTTCATTTTGCAAAGCCACGAGCCACATGCATCAGCTCACCACAAAGTCATTAGGTCTTTTTAAACTCAGATGAAAAACATTAACAAATACCACAAAAGGCTTTAGTATGGCCCCTTTGTTCATTCACATATGGCAGTTTATAACTCCTGCACCACTTGGGTAGTGTGTTTGTTTAAGCTGCCTCCATCAGGCCAGCCCTGAAAGAACAAAAGACATCTTGAGCGATCCTAAGCAGGAAATGGGCTAATCTAAACATGGCTTGTGACACTATAAGTAGAATAGAAAGGGGAGGGATTGATTAGTCATTAATGTCCAATTGACTCCATATGGATGTTGCAATAATAAGGCCTTTTTCAGTGCAGTAGCGGAGTTATTGAATTAGAGGTTTATGTTTCCTCAGAGCTGACCTTAGGGAATTCCCATTTGGTTCTTCTTGTTGATGTTTTAAAGAGAATGGAGTCTCTTAACAGGAAAAATAGAAGTCTTATCATAACCAAGGGGTTGTAGCTAACTCGTGCTACAGTATATTCCCACCCTTTAGTATTTACTTAGCACATTTCAGAAGCCTTGCAGGTGAAAATTTTAGTGGCCGTTTAAATATTCTAGTATTTCATGAATTGCTCGTGGCTTTCTCAGTTTTTCTCCCCTTTCATTCACTGACATGCAGCCTGTAAGAAATGTTCGGTGCTCAAATTCAACTGAATAATATTTGTTTAGCATGTAGAATAAAAGGAATTTGGCATTTGTGTTACCGTGTGACCACAGGCACCCCTGTCCCAAACCTAGTCATGTTTCCGGGTGGGTATTTTGCCAGTGATAACAAGACATCACTGACAATAGTTCATGGGGTGTCCATTTATATTGCCTGTCTTGCTAATAATAAAGAATGAGAAAGTCTGAATGTGGTTGGGGATGAAGAAGTAAGAGGCAGGCAAGGGGCAAAGCATACAAATGTTACACTGTAACTGCTACATCTGATTACAGTGAAGCATTATTAGTAGTAATTTTTGCAACTTTCTCTAAATTGAACACTGAACTTTTAAATATTGCTGTATTTTTCCCAAAATACAGCAACTGTCTGTGCACAGGTTAAGAACAGGACAGGGGACTGCCAAGCTGGTTTTTCATGCTCCCTCTTTTTATGGCATTTCCATGTTTATGAGCAACCCATCCCTTGCAATAAAAGAGTGGTTCCTGTTTGCATGTTTATTGGGTTCTAGTCTCTGCAATGCAAGCTGCTAGCAGTGCTAGTTGTATTACCACAGACAGGGCCAGATATTTTGGAGGTCGCATCAGTATTTTCCAAAGTAGACAAATATGTCACTTCAGCTTGATGAATAACTGATGATAGGAGCTTTACTACTAACCAGTCATTTTTACACTGGGAACCTAGAAAGATTGTCTTTATTTCTGTGTATCCTATCTTGGTATGTGTCCATGGGAGACGATCTGCAGTATGCTCTGTAGATAGGCAGATTCATTATCTGGGGGGAGTCAAAAGAAATGTATCACTTCAAACATGAATCAATGGCCATAGAGTGAAGAGTAATTAAGGGATAACAGAGTGACTGATAAAAATCTCTTTTTACTGTCACTTCTTTTTTCTTTTTTCCTCATCTTTTTTTCTCACCCTTTTTTTCCCTCCATTCTATCACATTTATTATTGTTTCTGTTCTGGTAACATGCAAAAGCCCAGTCTGCGGTTTTGTTGTAGATGATGTTTAAAATGGAAAGTAAAACCACGTCTTGTTAAAGACAGTAGGATTAACCCTAATTTGGCCAGGATTTCAGGAAATATGCTAAGAGATAGGCATTTTAGGCACAGTCCTAAGATTCTTTTCATTATTAAATGTTAAAAAGTCAGATAAAGGCAGGAATAAATAAGTAAGCAATGTAACATTGTGTGTTTCTTAAAATTTATTTTATATGAAAATATTTATCTTTCCTGTTGATGATCAGATTCTTTTACCTTTCTAATGTTATCTGATTAGAGAGTAGTCTCTTTAGGAACAAAAATATTTTTTTAAATTATTTTCACAAAGCTGTAACGTTTTTAGATTTATTCTTCGATGTTCTCAATATTGCCCCTAAAGAGTAGTCTGGAATTCAGCTTTCACAAAGGGGTTGCCTGCCATATATCCACAAAAAGTGATCATTCTCCTTTAATCTGCCTTTAGTTGTAAATCATTAAAGTCATGACAAGTTGAGCAAATGCAAAGGATGTAGGAAGTGAGGCGCTGCACATGTTCAGAAGCTAAAAGTGTCACTTTGAGAACAGCCCCTGTCTTTAGGCCAAAGTATAGACTTTGCCAATTAAGCCACTAGGACAGCCAACCTGTACTGCTTTTGCAATAATTATAAATTCTGACCAAGCTCTTAATTCTGGAAATCCCTCCCCCTGTGATTGTGCTATGAACAGTGACTAGCAGATAGAGCAATAGAGAGACAATTATCATCTTCCTCCTCTCATCTCACCCTTTTCTGGTAGTACTTTTCCATTTTATCTGTTATTTTTTTGTTTATTATTTATTAGACTTTCCTGAAAATATTTTCAGAAAGACACCTACTTCTTTGCAATTATATATATATTTACTTTTAAAATTTCAGGGGTCTCTTTCAGCCTCTGTCAGTAGTAAATATAATTATCATAACAGGGAAAACCCCCATACTTTCTTAAATATGTTGAAATTGTTTATACAGGGCACAATACTGTCAAAATATCTGATTGACAGGATGAAGTACCTGAGAACAACCAGTTTGAAAGCTTGTTCTTACAGGTTTCAACTTGTAAAACCTCACTGAGTGTATGTGTATTTGTATCATTAGCACCTGATTTCTAAGCTAAAAAGGTACTGAGACTTTCTGGCTCCCCTACATGAATTATTTTATTGTAATGTTTTATATATGGTGAATATAATTCTGTAGTTTTGAGACCGTTAGAAGCTGGATTGGAGATTATATTACTTTAGTTATTTGCAGAAATTAATTTTGCAAATGCTTTTGTGATGGCCTATAGGCCAACTGCTAAATATTCCCCCAGTGATCAAGCAGAAAGAACATCAGCTCTTTGGCTGCATTTTTCAAGTTCTTCAAGTATGGACTTAAAGCAGATGCAGCCAGAGTTTCTTGACCTTCTGAGGATGGTTGTAATTTATCACTCCAATTATGAATTGTTTTCTAACATAACCTTTCTCTGAAAACAGGTAATTTATGGTGGGGTTTTTTTTCTTCCCCCCACCATGTTTTTGTTAGTTTGTTTTCATTCTATCTAAATTATATCTGGATTAAAAAGCCACCTATAATCTTTATCCCAGTAAAACTACTCTTTGCCTGCATTAGGACTTAAAAGTCAGGCCAAAATTGTGTTAGAAAGGGCTAAAGACAAACTCCTGTGTAGCCATAATGAATACGGACCTTTGGGAAAGTAAAAGATGGAAAAACATCATATGGATTCAAATATGTCTTCTTTCCTTTACTGTGAGCAGAGTAGTTGAATAGCAAACGACAACTTTTGCATGAGTAATAATTTATATTTCTTTTGTCACCAACTTCCTAATTGCCCACATACTAGTAACACATTTTTATAGTATTATTTTAAAAGATAGGACAACCGTTACATGATATATTTGACATTTCTCAAATTATATAACTCGTATTGTATCAATAAATATTTCAGTGTTGACTTGCTATGTTTGTAACTTACTTAAGTTTCACAATATATATCCTCTCTCAAAAGATGGTATCTTTGATATGCTTGTGATCCCAGCCTTCTGACAACAACTCATGAACCACTCATACCCTTGAATTGGTCCTACCTGCAGGTTGCTCAGCAAAACTTCTCCTTTTTTCAATAAAAAGCTGACTGCAACCTCCTGTAAATGCAGAACACCTGTAGCATGGTACTTAGAATAGTATTAAAATAGTTTTGCATCTCACATTTGCCACAAACGTGTCTTCTTTTATGTGCATGCAGGTAGTTACACAAATTGCCAAATTGGTGTCAGTTGTAAAGTAATGGCATCAGAGGCATCATAAATTACCAGGGTGATCCTCAGGAGAAGACACTGCTGTATGAGAATGAGTTTTTTGCTCTCAGGGTAATGTATGTCTTCATCTGGCCCAGTAGTCAGCATATTGCCCTGTGTTAATGGATATAGTCAGCTTGAAACTACACTACATTTCACTGCACAATAAACATGGCTGTCAACACCATATAAAACAAAATCAATTTATCCTGTATGGTCAGTGCGTTTTAAATGAAATTAATGTACTGTGGACCTGGTGGCAAACAGGTAGTGTATTAGTTATGCATCCTCTAATTTAGGACCTTTTTTCATGTAGATACATTGCCTATATAGAATTTTTAAAAAGGTATACATACGTATATAATGTTTTCACTCTGAATTAAAAAATTAACTTTTGCACAACTAGAAACCTGTGAGTCAGTCACCAGAATCAGCAAAACTGCAGTGTTTTACTTAGTGTAAAGAATTAATCTTGTATTATTTAGCAGATAAATTCATGTTGGGAGCTGTAATATTGTACAAAAAAAGGAGGCCTATTGCTGTCCTAATTTCTTGTGAAGTATCTTGTTTTTTCAAAGTATTGGATTATATGAACAGTTTGATGAGGTCTAAGACTGAATATGTCACACTCTCATCGTAAACACTTTTCACCTTTTTTTATAGCTAAGGTATAACTCTAAAAACATATGTTATCATCACAATTGCACAAGTTTTTTTCCCATAAAAGCATGCCTTGGTTATCTGTTTCTTCTGTATTAAGTGGTTCTCTACTTCACATTCAGCTCTGTGAACTCTAAACCCCCATGAAGCTTTGCTGTTTGTGGTCAAGAAACAGCTCTGGATGCATTCAAAAAACCAGTTAAGATTGGCACGTACAAGTTGAATTGATGGCAGATAAAGACACATAAAAGCACAGCAGGCTTGGAGCTGGAGTGCTTGCCTCCCACTCTGGAAGCTCCAGGATGCTGCACATGTACCTGTTGTT
Source organism: Manacus candei (assembly GCF_025592945.1). Taxonomy (NCBI): domain Eukaryota; kingdom Metazoa; phylum Chordata; class Aves; order Passeriformes; family Pipridae; genus Manacus; species Manacus candei. Next base: position 7,717,793 of record NW_026138108.1, read on the forward strand.
GGAGGCAGAGAGTTTTATTACATATATGTGATCGAATGCTCCAAGGCACATCTAAAATTCAGCCAAGGCAGATGCAACTTTAAAATGTTCAGCTCTAGATATAATCAGATCCATACAACTAGCAGCATGTACCTGGTGTACTATATCATTTATTTTGTGAAATGTTTGGTATGTACTTCACCGCTGAAGCAGCAAAGTCATTGCAAATGGCTTGTGTGAACAGGTTGACATCAGTTGAGACTCTCAAGTACAACTTTTATGTGAGTTTTGTTGAGCATTCAGAGCATGTATCTTATGTTAAAGTCTTTATCAAATCTCCATACCTTAGCTGGAGAAATACCAGTGTGATTTAATTCCTCACTCTGATGTTGGGTCATCTCAGATGGGCGAGCCTGACCCGTTACACTGAAACCACTCTTCAGCCTATCTTTCTCTGCCTCTCTCTCTCATAAATCTGGCAGCAAAGAGGGAGCAAGAGAAAGGGGCTAAAATAACCAGAGCACTGAAAGCACTTGCATAATCCACATAATAATGTTTTGCATCCATCTTGTTTCTTCCTGCCCTGACGTTACAGGGAGTAAAGCAGTGAATGGCTCTGCCGCTAAACTACAGCAGTATTATTGTTGGCCAACAGGAGGTGCCACGGTGGCTGAAGCCCGGGTCTACCGGGACTCGCGGGGCCGCGCCAGCAGCGAGCCCCACATCAAGCGGCCGATGAACGCCTTCATGGTCTGGGCCAAGGACGAGCGCCGGAAAATCCTCCAGGCCTTCCCCGACATGCACAACTCCAACATCAGCAAAATCCTAGGTAAGTGCAAGGCAGTGGGCAACAAGTCGTGAGTGACGGTGACTGAACCAAAACTGAGGGACGCTCTGAAGGCTCTGCTGTAGCAGTGGCAGTTGGCAGAGGTTAGGGATTCTGGGAGCTGGGGAAAGCTGAGATTATTTATTTTGGTGACACAGGCTAGCTACATTTGGAAATGCAACTTACAAGTGATAGGACATGACTTTGAACTGAAAGAGGGCAAGTTTAGATATTAGGAAGAAATTCTTTGCTATGGAGGTGGTGAGGCACTGGAACAGGTTTTCCAGAGAAGTTGTTGATGTCCCATCCCTGGGAGTGTTCAAGGACAGGCTGGATGGTGCTTTGAGCAACCTGGTCTAGTGAAAGGTGTCCCTGACCTTCCAATCCAAACTGTTCTATATGAACTTCTCTAATTTTAGGACATATTTATTTGTTCACTGAAATTGGAATTACAGAAACCTGTAGAAATGAACACTCAGGGGTTGCGTTCATTTTAATTCCCTTCCCTTTGCCTTTCTGCTCCTTCCCTGATGCTTTTCATTCTCAACAGCAGTCACAACATGCTTTAAAACAAAAGGAACATTTTGTGAAATCTGTTGCAAAACTGTATCCCAATAAAGGGTTTAATTTCAAGATCCCTTTAGAATGCATCTAAACTCCTACTCATCTGAATGCAAAATGGTACTTGCTAGAGTAAATAGTGGGAAAAAATTAATAAAGTACAAAATCAAAATAGAAGGTTTTTGCCAGACAGTACAGTGTCAAAGAAAGAAAGCTGGCACAGTTCAAAAGAACTGTACATGCATACCTTCCCACATGCAAAATGCTGTTTGGTTCAAAAGTGTTGCAATGTTCAAAAAACTAACCACTAGAATCATGCAATTAATATATTGCTTAGGTAAAAGACACCATAGTTAATATTTAAATTGTATAGATTGGTACATTTGAGGAATATAACATGGATTATATTTTGCCACTGTGCAAATAAATGGACTCCTTTTTGAAAAATTTTGATTTGCTTTTTAAGACACCTCAAGAGAATTAGAAACATACGTGAGAATGAGTGGTGAAATGTTAAAACCTATATTTGCTTTCTGAGTCTTTGAAGTGGAAGACAGATTCCAAATGTAACTCGTAATAAATAAAAGTAAAAATCAGGTTTCCTCTGTAATCATTATATTGTAAACTCTTAGTTCAAATACATTCTTACCAAAGTTTGTTTCATTTTAGTTCAATCAGAGGCAAGAGTACATACAAATAAATGTTACTTTGTCCTAAAACTTCCAAAATCTAACTTAGTAGTTCTCATATTTTTGTCTGCCATATAAGTAAGTTATATGAATAGCCTTTCAGTTGTGTATAAAACCTTCACTGTTTCAGTGTTGGCAGCTGTAGGGAATCTATATTATTTGTGTGCATTCTGTGAAAAAAACTATTAGGAGCATAGTAACTGTATTCATTAAAATGTAAACTTCCAGCATAAATATTTCAGAAGTGCCAGCAACTGAGTGTTTGTTAACCATGGAATTAACCTGTCAGTATCTGCTCTGCCACAAATAAGCCTATGTCCATATAATATCTGTGCAACTTTTCCAGGACAATGAGAAAAGAAACTGAAACATTAGAACTGACACAGGGTATTGCTGGCTATGGATAATATTTATACAACTTTTCCATTTGTTGATGTATGAAAAATGTTGGTAAAAGAATAGCTTCCACCCACGTTTACCACAGCTGTAATCGTTTTATTCATCTAAAAGACACCAAAAAGCTATTTTCTGCATGTCTTCTTCCCTGTAAAAAAATATCCCATCTCTATTCAAGTGTTTAGATAGCTCCTTATAAACAATACAAGAGATCTGAATACTTTTCCCTCTTCCTGTGTACACTGTGTTAATTTTTTAACTTTTTTATTGGTGCAGCTTTCAATGAGAGTTTACAGTACCTGAAGTGGTTTATATAATTACAATGTTCTTTCTGTTTTACTTTTTATCTTTTTAATGTAAGTTTTTGAAATGTAACTTTCTCAATCTAATTCTGTGTATTCATTACATCTGGCTGGAAGGTAATATGCCTAATAGGATTTAAAATATGGTAAGGTGTCAATATTATGCCAGGCTTATGTCAGAAGATTAGTAAATTTAAGACACTCAGACAGCAAGGGATTGTTCGTAGTTTTGCTGAGTCTATAAGGTTTGATACTTTTTTCCTGCTACGTAGCAAGATATTAAGATCTCTTAGCAGGAGTGTATAAACCAAATTCTCATAAAAATATCAAAGAAGCATGTATCCCTAGGCAATGTGTTAGGCTTTTAACAGAAAAAGGATGGCTGTAGACCTTCCTTAACCATCGTACTGTGCGTGGTATTACAGAGGTATGGAATTATTCACAGATTAATGCTCATATTGTAAAAAATTAAATAGTCTATTTTGCAGAACAAGGCTGAGATTTTGAGACTTAACTATTGATTTTTAGCAAACCTATTTAATGGAGATTTACATATGTTTGGTCTGCAGCAATATCTGAAAGTCAAGGTTCTTTTAAGTTGTCTCAGGTTGTGAAAGCCAAAATGCGTGAAGACTGATGTAAATCTAAATCAGTTTATTCAATTAACTTAATTCAAATTTATTATGATGAAAAGGCATGTTGAAATGTGTATGTGTAAAGCCAAACCTGCTTTACTCGAGCACTCACAAGAATTTTGTGTTAACAGGATCTCGCTGGAAGTCCATGTCAAATCAAGAGAAACAACCTTATTATGAAGAGCAGGCACGGCTAAGTAAAATCCACCTAGAAAAGTATCCTAATTACAAATACAAACCTCGACCAAAACGTACCTGCATTGTTGATGGAAAGAAACTGCGTATTGGTGAATACAAACAACTGATGAGGTCTCGAAGACAGGAGATGAGGCAGTTTTTTACCGTAGGGTGAGTACAATTGTTGTAATTGTTTTCAAAGACAGAGCGTGCTGTTTGAAACCAAATAGACTTATCTGTTTAAGTCACTGACTAATGTTATTTAGAAGGTAAGGATTTGAACCAGTAAAACCTTATTAAAAACATAAGATGGAATATGGAGCTATCAGCTTACCACTGAATGCTGATTGTGAGACTGATTGTGGAATTCTTTAAAGTCAAAAGAAGTTGTTTCCCATTAGCCTGAAAGGTTTGAATCATGTCTTTTGTGACTTATTAGTAAGCTAATCCATTCTGGGTTAGTAATGACTCCAGCATCATTTCCTAAATTAAGAAAAGAACAAAGAGAAAAACACAAAAGATTATTCCTGTGTAGAATAAAGAGTCAGGGGAGAGGGAAAAGGGAGAAGAGTAATAGCAGTTGCATTAGGAATACACATGAATGTAGCATGAAGCTATTAGGAAACTTGCTATATATAGAACTGTGAAAAAAATATTTTAAAAAATGAGTTTTAGGAACACTCTTTCAAGTAGTGCATAGATAGACCGGGTAGATTTACAGCACAGAATATATGGCTCAAAAAAATCCTGGCACAGTTTTAAAAATATTGTGTGTGTTTTTAGGGATATTTCCTCTGGTGTCCAGCAAAGAAAGAAGCTGTATGAAAGATTTACAGGCTAAAGATAACAGAAGTCCAGTAAAACAACTGCACCATAACTGATTTCTCTCTGCCATTTTTTTATGAATTAATCTGTGATGCTTAGTGCTCTAACACAATGTTTCTGGTGATTTACAAAGAGTTTAAAAGCTATCTCCAGTGCCAGCCTTTCCAAATTCACAATGTTCTGCTTATTTCTCTAATCACAATAGTCTCCTTTTGTTGGGTACTTCACTACCAGATAATTGACCTTGACGTCGATTATGTGCCCTCATTTTTGGCTTGGGATGCAGAACTCCTGTTGCAGTCAATTATTTTGTGGTACAGCCTACAACAATGTGGGCTCTTTCTTCAATCAGTAAATAGAAGTGGTTTTGGTATCTTGAAATAGCCTTCCAGTCTATAGTTATGACATCGTTTTTTATTCTTCAGTCTAAGGGAAATTATTTACTAATAGGCTTCCACCAAAATTGCACATAGAACTCTAAATAGAAATCTGAATTTATACAGTACATCACAAATTATATTCAGATTGAGGTAATGAAATTTTAGTTTACATCTTCCAAAGCAGATTAACAGACCAAATCACATCAAGAAATGCAAAAGAAATGCCAAAACAGCAGTCTGAATGCTTTGAGAATTGTTTGCTAATTCAAAACAATATTAAGCAGGAGCATTTTGCACATTATTAGTGATGGCTAAATAAGGAGGTGAATATGGAGGATGGATTTAGGAAAGTTCTAAAATTGCCTACTTAAAGAGTGATATTTCTATTATAAATATATATAAGAAACTATTCAAAACTAAACTACTGGTGTAACCTAAATGTGACATCTTCCTCATAGATCAAAGAGTGTGATCACAAAGACCATGAAGATGGTCATAATTTTCTTGAAAGTATTTGTTCTAATTCCTATGTATACTTTCTCTTCACCATGATCTATTCACGTTGAAGAAGTTTAAAGTAAATTACCTTTGTGCACTTATACAATGGTGCAGTGGACTTTACTGAAAACAATGACTTTTAGTTATACAAGTGATGAAAAAGGGAGTGTGAAGTCTAATGAATGCATTCAATAAAGGTGAAATGAGATCTACCTTGCCATTCAATGTGAATATAGAGTTTGGTACTGAGGAATCACAGGTTGTGATTTTAGAAAATTATGTTATGCATTTCTGTGACTTCCCACTGTTGCCCCAAATTCCCCCTTTCCCTAAAGAAAAATTTAAAACAAAATTTTTGGAAGACACCAAGCAAAATTAGTGAAAAAAACCAGACTAATGTCTTTTTTGAATTAAAACATAAAACATAGAATCATTTGTCTCAAAAGAATAGTTCATCGAGTAATAAAAAGGAACATTTCATCTAAATCAGATTATAACTAAGTGAAACAGAGTAACTGAGCCCATTAACTTCTTAAACTTACTCTTCCCTGTGTTTAATGTAAATATCACATAAAACATCAGCTGGAACAGTTTTCCTAACTGACCTCACACACCCATCATTTTTCCACTGTTTTGATGGAACAGCATAAATCATCCTTCAGAACTGTAGACATGAGAGTTGAGACAGAGTTTCCTTCTCAAAATGAAATAGGAGACAAATGTGGTTTTTCAGATTGAATATACCCTGTGTTTACAGTAAATATTTCACTGCAAGATAGAGAACAAAAGTATAAAATAGACTCCAATGAAATGTGCCAAGTGCTTCATGCTGCTTGAAGTACTTTTTTTTTTTAAAGAACAAACCAATTAAGTTGGGACTGGGTATGTCAAAATGGCAACAAAATATTGTCACAGAATGAAAAGATAAATATTCAAAACAGGTGGCTAGAGGAAAGTGTAAAAAGCAAGAAAAATTATATTTTTTCATATTTGTGTTTGCATTTTTCTTATACCAAATGCACATTTATGTCTTAGGCAATCCAGTCAAGTCTAGTTCCTATCAGATTCCCTTAGGTGAGCTGCTGACTAACAGAATAATTTTGCTATGGGTACAACTAAAAAACAACCCCCACCACAAACATGGAGTTTTACACTGCTTGAACTTTTATGATGCAAAAAGCTCATGCTGCTTACTTCAGTGAGCTGCACTCTTTCATAAACATTGGTAAGATGCAGAAACTAGCCAAGCTTTAAAAAAAAATAGAGAAATAAGCTAATGAATGGCCAAGTTCTGTTCTGATTTTTGAAGAAAAGCTTCCAAAGAATTGAAAGAGAGTGAAGATTTCTTGGGATAGATTGGACTGGAAATTAATGTTTTGAGATAAATGTCACATATTTGATAGACTAGCACAAAAATCTAGGAACTGCCAAGTATTTTAAAGAACAGAGTGGAACTTAAAATGTGCAGAGGCCTTCTGTTGCATCCCTACATGAATGAATTTTGTTCCAATGAGGCAGATAATATACTGAAATAATTCATGCTTAATGCAGAGTATATTAAAAAAATTGCTGTTTTCAATCTAGTGGAAGCTGAATCTGAAGCCAGCTATGTCTTTAAAATAATTGAGTTATTTTTAATAGTAAAATTATTAATGGAAGTCATGAATGATAACTTCAGCATAAGTTAATCCCTAAACAGACTTCAAGTGATTTACAATTTATCTTCAATAGTAGTTTTTGTAATGCATAAATAAATGTGAACTAACAAATGGATCATATATAAACCATAAATTCAGACATTTTAAGTTAAGAATCTGTCTTTTGGTGCTTTGTCTTACAAAAATAATCCATCTCTCAGTCATTTTTACAGTCTAATACACTCTAAATCCAAGTATATGCTATATACATTTCTCTAAAAATGATGTAAGCGGTAACTTTTTTTTTTTTGATGTTTTACCAGTGTAAGATGTTTAGAATAAAGCCTTTATAGTGTTTATAACTACTGTACACACATAGTCTGAATGTTGCTAGACTACGGTTTTGAATAAGGCTGTAATATTATACTCCTGTAGCTTGAACTTAAAGCAAGTACACAATGGGTGCTTTTGTGAGATTTACTGTTATTTCATTCCATATGGGAATGTAAGTTTCAGGGGTGTGTAGCTTATAAGCATTTTCCTTAATGCAATCAATTTTTATTTCAGTCATTTAAAGAGCTGTCAAAAATATGGTTGGGAAGGGATCAGAAAACAATGGTAATTTGCCAATTTAAATGTTTAGATAGTTTTGCAAAAGTCAAAAGTGGAACATTCTCCAGGAAAATCCTAAGAATATTGATGCCACAAACTTGTGAGCAGGTCAATTCATCTACGAATGTTCATGTTATCTCCATTTTTATATTCACCTAACCAAATCTTTGGCCCCAGAGTGGACAGACAGATTAACAATCCTTGCAGAACAGAGGTGAGTGACATCTAGTAATTGGCCACATAAGGATTTCTTTGTCAAAGAGGAGATGGTGGAGACAGGAGTGGTTTGAAGCCAGGGTATGTAGCCATGTGTCACCACCATTCCTCACAGATCTGAAGAGATCAGAAGATTAATGTTGGATTCTGGAAATCTTAACCAGACAGAAAACATCCTTGCTTTAACAATGTGCAACTGAGCTGAATTGTAACCTGTAGCCTGCAGTAAATTTTTATCTCCCCACCCCAAGGTTCTATGATAGGCAAAACTATAGCTAGACAATGATTAAATGTGTGGAATTTAATTTTGTACCATTAATATAAATGCTTTTAAATGGCCAGAGCCATAGGTTAGAAACTCCAAACTGTTCCTTTCAGGGACAGTAGTGGGAGTTTAAATAAATGCTTTGATTCCCAACCCCCACCCCTCCCCGAATTTAATTGCTTAAGAAGTGATAACACTCATCTCCAGAAACATGTACCATCCATATAGTTTGTGATATCTTAAAATAAGGCTTTCTGGGATGAAATGTAGCAACTAGAGCAGAATTTACATTGACAGCCTGATCAGCTCTAAATAATAATAGGTATTAAGTAAGAGGTAGGTGTCCAGTTACTGGGGGTGTGTAGGTGCCCATGCGTAAGTGCTACCAAATTTTTGCTAGCAAATGGGTAGCAATTTGAGACCCTTTTCAATTAGGTGGTACAGTTACCACATGTTTACAGTTCCATGGTGAGATATAGGTAATTTAAAGTTATTACCCAGCCAGCAACAGGAATGCACAGCATGTCCGATTTTTGTTTAACATGTAAAAAAAAAAGACTGCATTCATAAATGACAAACTCAGTAAGCCTTTAACTTCCCTGTTACACCAATCAAGCTTTTTACTATTAGAGTCATTCTATAGTTTGCCATGCTTTTCATGTGTTCTCAAGTAAAATACATCTCTGTAAAACTGGCTTCTTTATGCTCAGATGATCAGCTCCCTTAATACTCTGAAATGGGTGGTACTTGGTACAAGTGTACCCAGTCCCATTGAAATGTGGATATACAAAGGAGTTTTGCTGATTTGATAAGCATTTAAAAGAATGCCAGAATTTTTTATCTGTCCTTTAGGGCTTAACGCTGACAACCATTATTTTATCAAGATATCTCACAACACTCTCTTAGACACTTTTATTGTTCTTGCTGCTTGTAAAAAAGACAATTTGCTTCTGAAAAAATGCAAACTTTTTTTGGGTTGGAGGGGTAGAAGTGGTTATTAGTTTTCTGATAATGTCATTTATAACACTAGAGAGTCTTGCACTCAGTCATTCTTTGAGTATATTCTACAACTTCTGTTACAGCAGTTGCGAAAACTTTTCTCAAAGTGTCTTTTGGCATTAATATTATGGTGTTCTTTGATGAACAACTGGTGATGCTTTGTTTTTCTGAATTTGTTTATTCTAAGAAATACCAGAAAAAAGATTGGTGCCAGCAGTTGTCAGATGGGCAGATTAGAATGCATGGCCTGGTCACAACCATGTAGAATTTTTCTGTTGACCATGTGTGGGTTTCTTTTTCGTTCGCTTTGTGGAAACATTCATTAACATGAACATTATCTGTATCTAAAAGTTGTGGAGGAGATATGTGTGGCTTTTTAGCAGTAATAGTTTATACTCTTGACAACATGCAATCTTAGACCAGAAATGTTCCCTTGCGAGGTAGGTGTTCAATTTTATGGATAAAGTATTGAAAGATATTTGCAGAAAATCACTTGCAAGCAAATACATTGGCTGAAAATTGTTTTCACAGAACATTTATCAGACCATTTAAAAAGTGAAAATTTAGTGAAAAATCCTAAGCTGTTTGTAAATCATCTGCAAATCATCATTTGCAAACAGGAGTATAATGACTGTGTCAAATGAATTACTGCAATGTTTTTGCTTGCTGCTAGCCAGGTGTACCATACTTACACAACAGATGTTTGAATTTCTCAAGCTGTGCAGAGGCTTTAAGAGTCAGGCTAGCAGTACCAGCAATGACAGTACTACAAGCTATTTTAGTGTTATCTTACACAGAGTGTTCATGATTTGACTGTCTGTCTCAGTTCCCAGACTTGAAGGACTTCAGTTGCCCTGTAACTCTGTACTGTGATACTTATCAAAATTAGAGTTTGATCAATGAACAACAAATACTCAACATTTAAGGTCTTGTAAATAAGCTTAACATTACTTTGTGTATTGATTTAGCCAATTATTAAGAATTTGTCTGAGAGGTTGGTTTATGAAATGTCCTTTTGAATTTAGTATAGAATGACACTGTGATCAAGAAGTTGCAGATTCATTAGACTATTCAATCATATCTGACACTGTTTCTCCTGCTAAAATTCTGTAATAGTTCACTGGGTCAATATTGCTGTAAAGAAGGTTGGGAATACATTGAAATATATGACTCTTTAAATAGATTATCCAAATAGGCTTCAGAAAAGTTATATCCCTTCTTTTTCTCTTAGCTTTACTAAAGGTAATGATCCAGAAGAAATATCAGAATATTTCTATGAGTAGTTTAATATAGAAAGTACTTTATTAGTTAATTAACCCAAATGTAAGAAGTAGATTTAGTTAATGTGTAGCCAATAAGGGCTTGACCATAGAACAGGTTCGGGAAGCTGACCCTTTCTCAGAAAGTCACTTGAATATATGTATATTACTGTAAGAAAAGACATCACATCACTTAGTACAGCTATGTGCATGCTTACAGTAAAGCTTGTGCTGAATTTCTTGGCTGGCAGTGATAAAAGTCGAATTTAGTTTATGTGTGATATTGCTCCACTATGCTTAAAATCACACACATGAGAAAAGACAGCATTACATCTTGCAAAGTTAGATACTAGAAGGTAAGGTGTGTTAGAAGTAGAAGTATTGCACCCTTAATTGAGTCTTACCATGTATTTGCATTGTCACAATAAATCACATTTGACATTGGGCCTTCAGGACCCAATGAATTTCTGAATTTCTGTAGACTGTCTGTACCATAGAAAAAAGAACATCTGTTCTTTTTGTCGAGCACTTTGCTTCAAAAATCCAAATGCTAATTCACATTATGGTTGAAATAAACACAAAAAATACATGAAAGAATCAATGTCTGGTAGTTACTAAACACTTTACCCCTCAGTTGTCCTCTGGGGGAGAGGAGATGAACCAATACCACATAGCACCAATCTGTGAGCCCTGGAGGAATACACGCAGCCTTTCTAGGAAACCATCTGCTTTTCTTTCATTTGGACTTGCAGAAGGTCTTCCCCCTCTAAACACAGGAAATCACGATTCCCTCTTGTTTTTCCTTCCAGACAACAGCCTCAGATTCCAATCACCACGGGAACGGGAGTTGTCTACCCTGGTGCTATTACCATGGCGACTACCACGCCATCACCTCAGATGACATCGGATTGCTCGAGCACCTCTGCCAGCCCTGAGCCCAGCATCCCCGTCATCCAGAGCACTTATGGTATGAAGACGGACAGCGGAAGCCTCGCTGGAAATGAAATGATAAATGGAGAGGATGAAATAGAAATGTACGAGGACTATGAGGATGATCCCAAATCAGACTATAGTAGCGAAAACGAAGCCCATGAGGCAGTCAGTGCCAACTGAGGAGTGTTCACAGAATTAAAGTACTCAGACTCATTTGGGTTTTTTTGGGGTTTTTTTGAACAAAAGTTCTTAAAGAGCCTGCATGCATGTGTGGCTCCTACAGTTACATCAGCAGAATGGTCTTAAATGTTTCTTATCGTGTGAGACAGATTGTTTCCCTAATTTTTCATGAACTTGGTTTTTTTTTTTTTGTTTTCGTTTTGTTTTGGTTTTTGTTTTTTTTTTTTTTTAATTTAGATGAAGACATAAATATCAGACATCAGGACTTGAAAACTTATATGAATCAATAGCTGTCTTACAAGTCTTACCTTTTGTCTTTTTCTGTTTGGATGCTGATAAAGGTTTAAGTTACTGTTTTAGATGGGGGTTTTACATTCTCACTCAGGTATGCTGTGCCAGCCTACAGGTTGTGAATGTGTTTTTATTCTGGATTATTTTAAAAAAACAAAAACTGCAGATTTCATATTGTGAAACAGAACAAGTCCACAAGTGTGCACATCTGTGCATCATAGCTCGTCTTTAAAAAATAGTCTCTGAATTCCATTTTTTTTTCCATATGTATAGCTGAACTTCTGATGTGCCAAACTTTTCATAACTTTTGAATCTTAACATTTAAAAAAAAAAGTCTTAAAGGAGACACTGTAAAGTCTTAGACAATCCTTTGGCATCTTAAAAAAATTATATATAAACCCTAATTTTTTTCCAGAATATGGTGAAGTACTCAGGAATCTGGAGACAGGATACTCTTAAGTAGTGAACATGGTTGCCATAGTGCATGTGCCCAATTGCTTTTGCCTCTTGATGTGCCATTAGTGTGAAATTTTAAGTAAGCACAAAAGAGCGATCACCAGCTATGGACGGGCCTGTCTTAACAGTGTGAGGCCACCTCTGATTACATTCTCTATCCCTTTGCTTTTAACCCTTGCATTCAGTCTTAACATATTTTCTCTTAAATAATTTATTCATTCCAGAATGTCAAGGGTCCAAATACTTAATATTTATTTTTAAAAGTACAGTTGGTGGCATTACACTTCCAATTCCTTACTGATATTTTTAACAGCCCCTTCTTTCTCCTCCCCTAAATCACACAGGTATATGAAAATAAAAGTGCACCTGCTACTAAAATGAACATAACTTTTATGAATGAGAAATTCAGTTGTTCCTCTAACATTGTATGTTCAAGGAGCACTTAGAAACACTGCTATATGTAATTCAAAATAAAGTGAGTACTTTTATATGCACATAGAGTACAAATATTCCTAAAAAAGTGTTTATAGTTATAAACCTCTATACTTAGACAGCAAGGGCAGATGTTAAATCCAAATTGCATTTGGAGTCCACCGTGATGAATTTTTAGGGCCTGAGGAATCCTGCAGTGAATCATGGCTCCATACATCATGTTTCTGTTGCCACCTGAAGGAACTGTGTGATACCTTAAGTATTTATGCAGTGATTTATATGTGAGACTCTTAATGGGGGAGGGAAGGCTACCCAAATGTCTAATTGCAAAACTGGGAAAATGGTTCATCAAAAGTATTTATTGAATATAAAAGTCATGTGGGAATGTGACTTTTCAAGTGCTTGTCAAGTGCTTTGGAATCTCTGGACATTAGGTGCTATAGAAATTAAAATTTCTATTTGTAATACTTCTAGAAACAATGCAATTGCTGGAGAAAATTCTGGGGTATATACGAGAAAGATATTCAAAGATTGTAAATCTATTAAATTGCAAAGACAGAGGAGAAATTGCCTTTATTTTTTTCCCTCATACTCCACTCCTGTTCACAAATATATCACTGTATATACATGCAGATCCAATAGGCCTGATGAATAAATGTGCTCAACTCCCGCAGCCTTTATTTTGAATTGGATGTTTTCAGCACATTAGTGATAAATCCAGGCTCAGGCTGAGAGGTATGAGTGGGCCTAGAGCAGCTCCTCTTGAAGTGTATGGGCATCTTCCCACAGAGCTGCACAGGCTTTGTTTCGGGCCCAGACACCAAAAGAAGTCTGGTGCTAGTGCTGGCCATCCTTGTGCTGGCATCCCGTCTTGCAGAAATTCTGAGCTGCAATGACACCATGCTCTATGGAAGAGCAGTCATTTTCCTCATAGCCCCACTATTACCTGTTTGATCAGAAACAGCCATTTTTGCCACTGTAGTATTCGTGTTTCAATGTGAGAGAACTACCCCCAAGACAAAGAAGATTGTTCAATTTACAGGACAATTTATGAAGATAATGGCATAGAAACACAGTGGTCAAATTTCTCTGACCATTTTGTGATTTGGAACAAAAAACCTATATTTTTAATATTTATTTAAATGTGTTCTGAGTCCATGTCTAATAAGCAATAAGCTGGTCTAGCCAAGACTTTAAAGGCATATGCTGTGTCATTAGCTGGTGAGCGTCCTCTTTAAGCTGGCTAAGGTACTGATAGAAAGTGGTTTTTTGTTCTTATAATTGCTTGGGAATTTGAACTGGTTTTAATACATTCAGCTCAGATTGGGGGGAGGATATCATTAGTTCCTAAAAAAAAATAAAATAAAATACTATTTATTAATGTCTTACATAATTCTCCAGCTAGAATTATCTCTCCCTCCCCCCATGTCACTTTCTCTCTTGCTCTCTTTTTTTCTGGTTTTGTTGCATAGGTAGAATGCTGTATTGCTAGCATTGCATTTTATGTAATTATTTTTTTGCACAAAGGCAAACATTTAGATTAGTTGGTTAATTTTTATTTTTTTTCATTTTATGACCATGCCAAAATAATATTCTGCAGGCTTGTGGAGAACAAAGGACTGTTCTTTAGGACTGAAACTTGATTTTGCTTGTAGTACAAAAAAAAAACACACACTCACAGATGTTGTTTCGTAAGTGTTATAAGCACTGGATATAAATGGTATTTTTTATCACTTCTGACTAATGTGAAACTGTTGTACGAAAACTACATGAACAAAAGTCATCTGTTTCGACTCGTGTGGGCCTGCCTCACAGTTGCCGGATTTGAGTCATTTTTATGTCTTGTTATTTCATTTATTTATGCAAAATACATGTATGTATGAACACTTTGTTTTAGCTCCAGCCCTGCCTCATTGCTGATGCTCTGTATGTTAAAGCCACATTCTTAAAAATGACTGGCTGTTCAGGAATTGCCAGCTGGTAAAAATTGCATTTACTGGCTGGGGGAGTGGGAGGAACACATTTGAAGCTGAATTGTGCCTATGAGCATGTTATTCTATTTATTAGCCGACATTGGCTCTAAAATGTCAGTAGAAATCAAGGAAGGACAATCATAAGGATAAAACCCAATATTTTTACTTTATTAATCGGAGCTCAAAACAAAGTTTTTGATGAATTTACCATCTCATTTTAGATTTTTTTTAAATTGTGTAAATATAACATAGGAAATAGAATTTTATTTTTTGTTCATGGATACTTAGTGAAGTATAAGTTATGTATTTACTTTTGTTCTATATCAGTGTATGTTGGTCCATATTAAATGCTGACAAGTCACTGTACCTCATGTAGATGCTGAATTTACACCCGCAGTGTGAGCGCAGTATTGTGGACCTGTAGCTGGGACAGCAAGATGCCTCACTTGTGCTCTCTCTGATTTTTAATAGCATATTCCACGAGGAGGGAATACTTTCTTCTTCTTCTTTAGAAATTTGATACATTAAACATGCCAAATTTCTGATACGTTTTATAGGAAACACAGTCTTCTGAATCTAAGTAAAACTGATGATATTTTATTTTTTAACAAGAATGGCATTTGGAAGTCAAAAGCATATCTGTGGAAAGATTATAATGACTGAAATGGCCCTTGCAATGCAGGCAGGACTCCATAATATACAATCTCTGTGTTTTATATTCATTTAATCATGTTATTGTCATATTAGGCTATAATACCAAGGGAAATTGTTCACACAGTACACAAAGAGGACTCATGGAATTGCTTTTTAAGCATTTGTGTTTGAGGCTCCTTAATAACTGCCTGAAAAAAATAACAACTTCATTCAGGAGCACAAATACAGTAATACTATTTTCCCTGTGAACAGGCAGCTTATTTAATTAACAGATATAATGTATTTTCTTTTGGAAAATTATAAAATACTTATTTTCAAGACAAGAACACTCCCAAAACAGTCTGATACCAACTAGAATAGTTCACTTCATATTTTATAGAAGTGGAAGATAAAGGTCATAATGGATACAGAACTGCTTTTCAGGGTTCAGGTTTACACGGAGAAATAACTGACCAATTGGCCCAGTTCTGGTCTGCCTGTATGTTTGGGCATCACCATCAAGTTTGTGAAACCACATGCTGAGAATTCACAGGATCACAATGTGCTCCTAAATCAGTGTACTCAGGTGCAGTGTGAGGCAGGGGGAGGGCAAAAGATGGGATTGCTCCGGGATGGGAATGCCAAACAAAAGGCAGCGTTAGCCCCAATAAATATGATACCCTGTGCAAAGTGTACAGCAGTCAGCCGTGGGCAGTTCCTGCTTTGAAATAAATACAGAACAACCTCCTCCCAACGCCATCTAATCTCTCCAAGGTGGCTTTCTGCTTTTCTTTTTCGGTCGTATCAAAGGCATGGCATTTCAAAATAATTTCCTAGCAAAACATAGTACAAGTTTAAGACCCCATCCTCCCCCAGCAAAACAATTATCTACCTGCTTAATATTAAGCATATTAGTCCTTCCGTGGTGGTCATGAGGACCAGTTAAAGTGTTGGTGTTAAGTGGGGTGACCTTTGCTGAGCCAGGGCCACAGTACAAACAACTGTCCTGAAGATGCAGCCAGCAGGATGTATGATAGAGTTCTTCAAGATTTTATGAGAAGTTAATGAATGGGCTTGGACCCCGTGGTGTTTTGCATGCTTTTTTAAGATTCAAGTTGGCACTTAAGCATGTTCTTTTAAAAGAATAATACTATATGACCTCATTTGATCTTCTACAAAACACTTAACTCTTTTTCCTTTAAAAAAACTTCTCCTAACCCTTTTTTTTTTGGTACAACCCATTAAAATCTGTGATTTTTCTCAGATCAAGCTACATTTTTGATATACTGCAATCTCCTGCAACAGAAGAAAAAAAAATTTATATGCAAAAACATTTCATTTTAATCCAACGCCCTTTTTTAACTACCAGATTTGTTGGAAATGGTGACAAAGAAGTATTCTGAGATTTCACACGCTGCGTAAAAAGGGGGAGGGGTGGGATGAACTGGGCTAAAGGAAAACTTATCAAATTGGTATTTATGGCAATATGAAAGCTATAAAGCAACTTAGTGACATGGCTTGCTTTGTAATTTCCGCTTTCTAAAAACCACAAGTGAGGTCCTTGGTGCTCTTGGAGTATGGGGAATGTGCAAATATTTAACTGTTTGTATGCTGCACATTGCAGACCTGCTAGTGTGCATTCTCCGTTTGTCTTCCTTTGTCATTTGTGTTTTGCTTTCCAGAAAGCAATGTTTTTTTTCTTGTACTCTTCTTCAGCTTGTAGTAAACTAGAATGCTTAGCATTTATGTTCATTCATTATGTATTTCCCATGTAAAAATTTTTTTATTACATTAAGACAAGCTTATAAGCTGTTACTACATAACTTATCTTACTGTAACTCTTATTTCCTGACATTGTAATTTGTTTGTGATGTATATTGTGAGATTGTACTCTATGTTAATTTAATCAGCACAATTCACTGACATGCTGGACTGACATGCTAGCTGCTGTTTCAAATTGTAAAGTTTGTGTAGAGCTGTTGGGACAACTGAGACTCTCTAGTCAAGGTACTATGCTTTGATTCCTATAGCAACACTGTGGGTGCAGTTCTTAACGGCAAGGGCTGCTTGTTGAACACCCACTGGCTAACTTAATGGGCAGGTTTTCTTTGTAGAAATTCTATATACAATGCAGGTACCTACCTGGGCCCATGGCCGGGAATTATTTGGGCGTTTAGAGGATAAACTAGTGTCTATTGCTGCTTTGAATATGTTTTAAAGTCTGAAAATGTAAATAGTTTATCAAAAAAAATCTTGTACAGTCCAGTGTAAAGTTTTTAAATGAACTTAAAGGTTGCCATCACATCTCACACTCTCCTCTTGACACAGTAAAAAAAAGAGAAAGAAAAAAGTTTGCTAAGGATACTGATTTAAAAAAAATAAATCTGTTCTCAGATTAAAGAAGAGAATAGTTATTCTTAGCTCTGCTTCATTGCATAAACAGACTTCTTGGATTTTGTTGTGCAGTATTGACGTGAGGTAAATTAAATATTAAATAATCTTTCAGTGGTACTTTTAAGAGTCTTCTCCTCCTCTGCCTCAGTTATTAATGGAAAAGACAAAATTGAAAGACACTGTCCATATACAGTATGTTCTGGTGTACGTTGGCACCTTACCTACATGTTTAGGGTGGGAGGGATTTTTTTAATTTCTTTTTTTTTTTTTTGCACAAGGTGCTTTCCTGATATGTTAAACATGTCATCCTTGGGTGATGCAGTATATGCCATGATAGGGGTTTAGACCCCTCAGGGGAGTGTCTATAAGACTGCCTATTTATGCTCATTTACCTCAAGACTGTCCTCTCTACCCTTAATCTATTCACCATCACTCCATCTTTTGTACTGCTGTTGACACTTACAAATTAAAGATAAATTTTGTTTTAAGAGATGTGCGTGTGACTTCTTCTATGCATCCCTTATCATTCCTTTGAAATCAGTATTAAAGATTGACCATGATGAGGTGATGGACAGGAAAATGCAACTAAGCCTGTTCAGATGGCCTCTTTTAAATGTAGAGACTGAATTTTCCAGCTCTTATGTTTTCCCCATGCCTTTCCAGTCTATGAAGGCATTTATCAGCCTCTGAAATCCATTAACACCATATGCTGTAAAAGACATGGATGATAACTAACCTAATTTTATAATATTCACTGAATGCTGTCAATTTTGTGTGCAGGAAGTGCTGTTGGTAGCAACATAATCTCAGAAGGGTTTTTATTCAGTAGAAATGAGACAAAACATTTCTCATGTTTCTTCTTTCTCTGCCTTCCCCTTTTCCTCTGCATATAACATTAAACAAACTAACCAAAGTTGACAACAAAAAAGCCTATAGTTGCCATGTTGCCATGTCTGTGAACTGCTATTTGTGTATTATGATTGGCTTCTGACTTGGTAATTAGTCATGGTTCTCATTGGAAAATAATAAATTACATCGAAGCATACTGTACTGTAGCAAAACTGTAACAGAACATTTTGATTGTACATTACATCAGATGTCAGTCAAGTTGCAGTTATTGCACAAACCACCCTGAAACATCTAAGTGGGACAGAATCCTTTCCTCCTTGGAGAGAGCATCATACATGAAATTACTAAAAATCACATACTGCATTATGAATTTTTGTGATGAAATACTTCAAGGTCAAAAGTGGATGGTAAGGAAGTTGCTGACCAAAATGTGTTATAATGGATAAATACATAAATATTGACTTGTGCAATTTAAGCTTTGGCTTCTGGTAAGTGATTACCTAGTTACTCAGTCAAATGGTAGCACTAAAGTGATCTAGAGGAGAAGGCAGCAAAACCCCTGTATTTCTGCTACATAATCAACAGCAGTTTGATGTTGTACACCACAGCAGTGTGGTGATGGCCATACCATAACTTTGAAAAACAGAATTGGGCACTTGGTCACTGTCAGTCCAGCTGAAGCTACTGAAGCACCATGTCAGTGGGTCTGAAGTTTGCACGACATCTGCAATGGAGTCCAAAGTTCTGCTGCTGTATTTTCATATTGCTCCACTTAACTCCTGCCATCCAATTTTTTTTGTGTTTCCTCCTCCCCCCCCCCCCTTACCACTCCTTTTCCTTATTGAAAACTGCAGCTGTAAATACTGATCAGTAATCTGAGGCACACTGATGGCATCAGTGTGTTGTTGCACAGGTATGATGAAAAGCAAGCTGAGCAATGGCATACAAAAAGTCACTGCTTCCTGCCACAGGAAGAGGCAAAATGTTTATGTGACATCTCTAAATGTCAATCTAAAAAAAAATATGCATTAATGCAATGCAGGACGGGGTGCTGTCTCCACATGTCCAACAATCTTCTGGACAAGGTAGTGTGCTGGGAGCTGCCCATACCAAGAGCAGGGCATATGTTGTTCCTGGTGCCAAGGAGTAGCATGCCCAGGACAGATAGGTGGCCCAGGTGCACAGGCATCATCTGGTGTTCTTCCCTGGAGAGCAGCACCTCTGAACAACTTGGTCATGCTGCCTTCTCTGTGCTAGTCTGGTTGCCACTCTAAATGGTCATCTTAGCCTACAGAAATCTTACTAATAATATAATATACGAGTCAGGTCACTGCAAGGGGAAGGTATCACAGTGCTAGATGAGTAATAAATAAACCCCTAAGTTACCATGGTTATTCCAATCATCACAGAAAGGCTCTACTGCACTGGAAGCCAAGACACTTTGGCAAAATGAGTGACAGAGCACAACAAATATGAGCATTGAGGTGCTTCTGCTGCTCAGGTCCATTGTCCTTCACTCACATGTGGTTTTCCCTTTGAGCACAAACTCTGCTCATCAGCTGCAGGTTCCTTGGAAGCCATTAGGACTACTGTAGTTAGTGGTTTTGAAGATTCTAAGGTTCAGTACGAGTCTGTCTCCCCACTGGTTACTTGCATTGGGATTTTCCTGTGGCCATTAGCTGCTACCACAGTAGTCCAATAGCAGCAGCTCATATGGATTGGAAGGAGGCTGGAGGAGGAGAAATAATAGTAGTTGATTTATTTCTTTAATATATGGTTTATAATAGAAAATATGAGCTCCAGGTTGTGTCTCTGAGCAGTTAATGACCAGCTGGGTTAAAGGCCTTCAAATACTGCCATCGGTCATTAGCTGCCAGGAAGTATCCTTCCTGTCATCTATTATTCCTTAATTGTATCAAGACCCACTACAGTGGAAGACTGTTAAATCTATGAATTAATTGGAATCTGACCCTTAGTAGTTCTAATAATATGAAGGCCATTACAGGTTAGTATTCGGGTTCTTGACATGACAGTCTGTAACAAACTTCTTCAGAGCTGTTCTGCTTTATGTTAATGCCTATTGGATGATTGACACAATAAAACATAATTACTCTGTAGAAATCGCTGTGCTCAGTTCTATTAAGAACTACTTAGGGACACTTTTAAATTTTGTGGCGTCAAAATAAATTAAAGCTTCTCTACTTGTATTAGAACCTACTTAGAGGTTTGTTTGCTGTTGTAGCTTATCAGCAAAGGATCACTGGATAAGAAATAAAGGTAATTATTAGAGCTCTAAATAATTCTCCTTGAATAATCAAATTACAAAAGAAAAACATGTTGATTATTTGGGTCTCTTTTTTCTTACTCTTCTGGACTAGCAGGATGTGTGAAGAAAAAAACAGGTAATCATTTTAAATTAATTTTCAAAAATGAAAGGTAAGCTAAAAACCATTAAACATGAAGTACAAACCCCCCTGACTCTTGCATTACGTCCACAACATCCAGCTTTAATTTTATGAATAAGATACCTCACACTTCAGACACATGACTAAGCTTCTTTTTAAGTCAGGCCACACAGGATTATATTTGTAAATCAGGAAATAGAAATATTTTGTTATGAGCCACAGCCATGCAGCAGGACCCTAGCCTGCAAGACCCTACAGTCACCAAGTGGAAAGGGATTTCTGCCCCCAAGATCCCATAATGACTAATAATTTCTTTTTAGATACTGTATGTTCACAACTAATTAATCACAAAAAACTTAGAAACTGTCTTCTGGATAAGATTACTAGTCTGCCTAGCCCAGTAGTTTTATGTTCAACAGTTGCAATAGAAGATAGCAGCTAACGAGACCATCTGAGCCTGGCCAACATCTGTGTCTCATTCTCATGTTCCTCAGCATTTACAGTAATTGTGTTGGTCTACTAATGGGTACAACCCTTTCCTAGTCAGGAACACAGTGTGGTATTTTGGTAGATGAAGTGACTGAGGGCAAATTAACAATTAACTTTGCAGCCTGATCTTTCAATGAAGGGCCTTCATAAGGATTTTGAAACAGCCCTATTTATTCTTTTTAATGGAAGGCAATCAGAGAAAACAGTCAGTCTACGTTCAACTGAATTGCCAAGTCCACCATATAATCCAAAATATTTAAGATGCTAAACTTCTCCAAATTTTTGTAGGATCTGGCTAAATTTAACAGACTTAATTCAAAAGATCTGGAGATCATCAATTTTAATGATCAGATTACTCAATCACAATGAAATATCTTTTATTCGAACATCAGGAAATATGCACTTGATTGCAGACTTAGTTAATTCCACTAGAATAGCTGCAGCTGCTGGAAACCCAAAAGCTAAGTTTTGGAGTGGGAAAAAGAAATCCCTCAAAATCCACCCACCCACCCAAAAAGAAATGCAAGTCTTTTGCCACATGTGGAGAGATCATGCAGAGAAAAGTGACTTTTGGAAACACCTTCAGGTACAAACAACTTATTTTGAGGAGTGTGACTCTACAGACTAGCAAGCTCTTCTAGTTTAGACAACTACAATATGGGTTGAAAGAAAAAGTAGGGAATAGTCATTGTATATGATCTTATTTGTATAAGCTTCTCCTGTGAACTGAACCTGCAAGATCCTGCTAACACTGCGGTGATTTTGTATAACACCAGCTACAGGAGGTAAGCATTAGATATCCTAGCAGCTTTAGATTATTTTAAGGAAAAAAAGGTCTTATTTCAGGGAAAAAAAATAAATATGAATATTCACATTTTACTATTGTGCTGAGCTGTAGTAATCTGTGCTAAGAATGGCATTGCTTCCCTTCTCCCATATATACAAGTATGCCTGAGTACTACTTTATAGAAGATTAATGTCTCTTTTGATAGATTGCTTAACTGTCATTTGCTATACTTGCAACTTGTCAGTTAAGGTGGACTTCTAAAATTAGAAAATTATGCGAAAATTAATATAACTACTAGAAATCACCAGCTCTTCCCACCCCTCCATGGGGAAGACTGTTACAGTTGGTCATTACTGCCCAGTTCTTAGTCCAACCTATGGCAGCAGGGACGAGGGCAGTGGCTGCTGGCCCCCCTTCATATTCTGAGTGAGGGTTGCCACACCTCCAGACCCTCACTGTGTGGACTCCCTGCCCATCACTCTTCCCTCTGGGCATTCATGTCATCCTCTTCACCTTGTCTTCCCACAGGGCAGTGAAGTGGAAGAACAAAGGCCAAATATAGCTCTCCACCCTCTCTTGGCACTTCCAGTCCCCCTGAAATGGACTGAGTGGTGGGTTTATTTTGATTTGAGGGGAAGCAGGCAGTGATTAGAGAATTTACTCCATCCCATCTGCTGTGGGTTTTGGTGCTGGGTGGCTGGAGCTGTGAGCAGCCTCCGGGGACAGGCTGCGGAGGGATTGTGTCACTGGGAAGGAGTGTGAGGAGTGCAGATCAAATGCTATGACTCTCATGGTGCTGCTGGAGGCATAAGTGCCTTCAAAAAGACCTAAGAAGGGGTATAGGAAAGCTTAGTTTTTCTTTCTTATGTAATTCAGTAGTCAGAAGATGTGAACAGTCAGAGGAAATTTGATGCCTCAACTTACAACTTTAAATTTTGACCCAATCTGCATTTTTTCCTACTTCAGCCTTTGCTGCTGAGGAATTTGTTTTGAATGTACCTGTCCACCTCCAATGAGACTTATAGGCTAACAGTGATGCAGTCTGAACAGGATAACTGTGAGTCCTGTCCTTAACACTCCACCACACAATTGATTCTTGTTGGACTGTGAGCTGATGCAAAGGACCTGATGGGCTAAGTGCCCCCAGATGACTTGAATTTCTGATCTTCACCTGCCCTGGGTGAAGAGAGGTCAGAGTTACTTGAGAATGTGAGGGTACTTTGTGATAGTTCATACTGGTTTTTTCTGTCTTTCTTACAGTAGAAGCAAAAACCAAGGGTCTTGAGTATATTATGTTTTCTTCACGGAGTTCTCTAATGTCTAATGGAGGAAAAAAAAAAGGAAAGGAGATATCTAGTGTAACTGAGCAGTGTAAGTTGGTAGGCAGAGGGCGTTTGGAAAGTGCTAAGGATGTGATGAAGGATGTAGAAGAGTTCACTAGCACCGTCTTTTAATAATTTATGTAAGTGGAGTTACAGAAATATATTGTTTGGTAAACACCTTGTGGTATAAAGAACCATGTATGATTTTAAATTATCTAGTTGGTCTTTTTAAGGTAACAGGTTGCTTCTCTGAAATTCTGAGTATATCCTGCTCTCACTCGTGTCAGAGGAAGCAGACAGTTTGTTCAGCACTTGACAATAAGTGCACAGTATTTTTTAGATACAGTCTTAGGATTTTTATTAGATGTTATGTGCCTCGGACAATGATTCCTAAAGTTACCTTCCTTCATTAATCCATCCCAAAAAATCCTTGGTCTGATCCTGCTTAGAGGCAGTACATGCTTCTCTTAAAATGTTTTGATTTTTATACTGCAAGGAGTTTGTGATTGAATTGCAAAAGGAATAGATCAGATAGTTTGCAGTCTTAAGATGTCTGTAAGAATCGCAGGTTGTGAAGGACTTCAAATTGGTTCAGTTATTTTTTCATTTTTAAGGGGGTGAAATAGTGGATTTCCACAACAATAAGCCCACGTACGGAAACAGTCTGTGTTCCCTTATTCCCCAAACTTCAAAGACAATGAAGTTCTGAAATGAACATAAAGCACTCTGAAATAATGAGAAGGAAAAATCATGTTCTTTTTTTCTTTTGAAAATGTTATTCCCATGCGAGGGATAAAAGTAAGCATTAAATAGCTCGTATAGAAAACCACCAAATTTGCTACCTTTTCTTAAAGCTTTGTGCAAAACATGCATCTCAGCTGCATTTGGAATCTTAGAGTAATCACTAAAGCTTCTTAAAATTTTGAAATTTTCTGTCTTGATATTTGCTTATCTTCTCTCCTACACTTGCTTTTAATGTCTGAACACTTAAAATTCAGGCATCATAGATCATACTTTTCAACTCTCCTCATTTACCTCCGACAGCTTAACCTGCAATTTATTGTGAGGATTGCACCTACAAGTAAAACAGGATCAGCCCTTAATTTGATCTGCTATTTATCCGTTGTGTTAATTGTAGCCACAGGGTTGTATTAAGAAAGTCAAAAAGTACCACTTGTAACTACAGAGTGGCTCTCACCTTTTAAATGGAAAAACACTCGTTTTCTAGAAGAAATAGGGAAAAAGTGGTTATGAGCTAAATGAAGAAGGCAGAAGGGTTTCTGTTTTCCCATTTTTAATGTAATTAATATAATTTTGGCACCCAAAATGTAGCTATCTGGGTGCAAGCCTGTTCCTAGCTTTTTCTGCTGTTGGTGGGAACAGATGTGTAATTTCTCACACAGTTTTGTTTGTTTGTTTTTTTAAACTGCAAATGGGGTTCTTGTTAGGCTAATGGATGTTGGGATTTCTACCTCATATTAATCAGGAGTTTCATCTTCTTGTATTTCTGAATGATGCATTCTTCTTACATTTGCTTTTTTTTTCCCCCCACCCAAGACAGGAGACAATTGTTTACAGTACAAATGACTGAAAAAAAATTGAAAATTCATTAAGAGAAATTCTAGTCCTATGACAGCCACCACAACTGTAAATTCCTGGTACCCTGGAAGGCTTTGGCTGAGGAATCTGTCTTATGTTCCATAGTACCCACTGAAAATAAGGCACCGAGGTTGAGAATAGTAAATTAAAGGGAAAAATCCCAACTTAAATATCTTTCAAGGCAGACTTGAAAATAAAGATATATCAATACCACTGAAATGTGATAGGTTTAGAAGTACCCAATTCTCTCAGGCTCCTTTGAAAATCCTAGCCTTCAGATGCTTAAAGTTTTTGGAAAACAAAAAACAAATACTTTCAGTTTTCAGCTTTGGGGAGTGGTTTTCCCTAGCTGGCAATGATTTTTGCTTGCTTTCACAGAGAACAAAACTGTCTTGCATACTTTGGAAAGTCATCTTAAGTCTTATGTTTTCTATGTTGCAGAACCAAAAAATTCTGGTAAACTATTAGTCTATCAATAGTGAGTTGATGCACACTACAGTAAAATGTGATGGAATACCAGAAATGGGAACTTATTCTCACTTTCTTTTTCACAAAATGTCGTTTTTGTCTGTGATTCCTTTAATAGTTTCCTTAAGGAGGAACGTGCCAGCTAATCAGTGGATAATGTGACTGCTAGAGATGCACTGGAATGAGAACTGTTGCTGCGTTTGCCTTTCTACCTCATCAGACATTAGTTTAGCAGGACTCCCCCTTACATTACTGCAAAGTTGAGGTTTTCATTTACTTAGTCTTGCCTCTCTTTCAGCCCTACATTTGCAATATGAAAGGAAGTTGTGGACAATGAATGAACAAGCTCGCTGTACCACCAGTGGCTTGGGAGTGTCTCGTACCTTGGCTTCACTGAAGTCAGCTGCCACAGCAACTCCAAGCCAGGACCCAAATACCTGCCTAGTTCTCAAACAATGGAAAAGAGCATAGCTTGAACTGGTATTGACTGCCAGCAGCACAGTCCTTAACTTTACCTTTCTGTTTCTGGGGTTTGCTACTTGATGTTGAGATGGCACTGCAGACCTAGTATGTGACAGTACAGGTAAACTCAAGATGTCCCTGCCCTCTTACATTGACAGAAACCTTTCCAGGAAGGATAAAACCCCCTCAATCTGTTTGTGGATTGTCCAGGTGGATGTGAGTGAGGAAGAGGACACCTGGGGATCCAAACTCTTACCACAGGTGTCTCAAATTTCTGTTTAGTGAAGAACCACCCTCCTTGAAAAACTCCACTGATCCACAGGAGGGGCTCACACACACAAATATATTAAGAAGGAATTACGCTTTTTTTTCTATAAAAGAGGTAGAACTCAGATTTTGCTCTTGTAGAAAGTGAGATTATATCTGCAAGGCTAGAAGGCTTGACAGCAAGTGCTTGCATAACCTTGTACTGAAGTTTCTGAGATCTACAGCATCCTAGGTGAGCTCTCTGTACTATTGATCAGTTTGTTAGATATGTCAATATAAAGAAAGAGTTAGTGCAAACTTCTACTCTTAATATTCTGTCCATCTGGTTATTAGAATTCTTTTCCTCAGTAAATTGATTTATTGGGTTGTTTTATTCTGCTTTCTTCATAATAGATCATAATCATGTCTGCTTCTTTCATTACTTCTTACTTACTAGAAATACATGTGAAAGTAGGGGTTTTTTTCCAAGTTCTGAAGGATTTCAATGTAGTTTGGAACTGAATTTACCCAAATACATGGTCCTTTGATTTTAAATGTGAAGGTAATAGTACTTCTGCTAGTATGTGTTGTGGGGGTGAAGTTCTATGCAACTCATAATCAAATGCAGGGGAAGTTTGTATTTGATATTACATGGAGATTTTCCAGCACGAAAGCCAGTGGCAGATGGAGTTTGGTGACTAATGGCCTTTGAAAATTTCCTTTATTTTGGTTTATGAGCTTAAAAATTATGCATGTAATACTAGCTGTGGAAATAATTTGCTTTGTGTGAGTTGTGAATACTTTCAAGAAAACTTGTGGTTTGCACTCTTAGTTTTGTCCAGCTTCCACCAGATACTGATGATCTCTCTTTCCTGAGTAGAAACTAAGGCTCAGGCCAATAATTCTAGCCATGCTAAAATCCCTGTGAGATCTGAAGCAGAATTCCTGAAGCTGAACTGTTTCCCTAAATACTGTTTCTAACCAACTGGATGCTTTGTGAAAGTAGTTTGCTGGTGCACAGCATCCTTTACCCATTTATTTTCCTTCTCTTTTGATCTGGGTGGTTATGACAATACTACATGGGGCAAGATATGTAAAGTCTAGAGAGACATAAGTGAAGCCAGATTTGCTTGTACCAGTGTCATGTGAGGGCAGCTTTCCTGGGTCCTTGTGTTGTGCCATCCATTAAAGAGAAAACATGTAGAGAATGGATTGGGTAGCAGTCTACAGAAAACAATGCTGGGAAACTTCGAGATTATCTCAGTTCGTTTGTTTTGGTTTATGTGCTTGTGAATACATTGGATGTTTGATATAATTATGCTCTCTTTACTATGGCTAATGCCAAATCAGCATCTCTCAAAGATCTCCAGTGACATCTCATTTTCCTCAGTCTGGAGTTTCTTCCTGTTCAAAAGATAACAGAGAGCTTACCCAGTTATCTGGAAGGACATATTATTGGTGTGGTAATGTTATTCAGTGCTAGTGGCACCTACAGCAGTATGTGATTGGTCTGATTTGCAAGTATAAAAGTTACTTAAGTTGAGAAATTAGTAAAAACGAAGGCTGCAGTTACTGTTCGCTCTTATACCAGCCTGGGTAAAGACATACCTAAAGAATATGCAGTTTCAGTCACCTGCTGTCAATGGACAGATATTAATGACCATTTTATAAAACACTGAGTTCCATACCCCTTCCTGCTGGCCAAAAAGGCACTGACATCAAGGATGTGCTATATCTAGTACTTGTTTTTTGAACCCAAGTGCTGAGCAGCCTGTCTGGCACTCTATTACATAATATGCTGTTCCAGACTACAGTCCACACAATGTGTATGTTGTACTAAAGATCCTTGAAAGCATATGTGTGGGTTTTCTTTTTAAATATCACCTACAGGTATATGCTATTTCTGGAGCCATGCTTCGATGTTGGCACACAGAACAGTGCTGTGCTGTACAATATCATGTTGTTTTCTGCATGACAGTTATAAGGTCCCTCTTGCAACCCTGCATATGATTGAGCTGATTCTTGATTAGAGATCAGAAGGGGATTTTTGGCAAGGGTGTAATAGCAGAAATCTGAAGAAAGCTTGCCTTTTGGGGACCTAGCTTTACGTGGACTATAACTGTATTTTACCTGTCTTATTTTTTTTTTTTGGACTTTTTTCTCCCTCTGCATTTATCTGACAACAATAAAAAACTTTTGTGATGCCTGTATACAGAATTTATGGTCACACTGCCATACAATTATAGAGCACTAATGAACTGAGTGACAAATGAGACATGTGACTATGAAGAAGAGGAAGACAAAAATTAATACTTATTCTTTAACTCTACCTATCTTCTCTATTCCCCATTCTGGTTTGCTGGATGGTTTAATTTGGAATGATATTTTTAATGCTTACAGCCCAAAGGTGTGTTTTTGTTTTGTTTTGATTTTTTTTTTCTCCTTCAGGAAGAAAATTGATTCCTTATGTTCCATACATTGTTTCCTTAATGTTTTTTTCAACATGCATAAAATTACAGATCTCTGGAGAGACTGAAATACCATATTGCACAATGTAATCCCCCACCCAATGTCTTGTTTCTCCTTTCTGCTGCCAAACCTTCAAAAAAATCATAACCTAGCATTAATATATCTGGCTACTGGTTTTCCATGTTTGATACAAAGTAAAAATACAATGAGTGACCAAGCACAAAAATACATGATGTCTGTTTGTGGTGGATAAGTACAATTCTGGAGAATAAGGTCTTGTATCTGCTACAGAGTCAGAATGGAGGAGAGATTTGGTGTGTGAGGACTAATTTTAACAGTGCCAGCCTGTGTGTGACTAAGGAACTACACTATAGGTTCTAGTTAGTGAACTAGTACCCTTGAGAGAATTGAAAAGATGACATGAAATTTTATAGTTGAAGCAGATTTTATGAGGGTTGTAAATGGTACCTAATAGAAACCAAAGGATAGGAAAAGATATTATTCCCAGGTCATCACTCTGTACTGTAAACTTGAAGCATAATATTTTGTTTGGATATATGAATGTTTGGAAACCAATGAGAAAAATCATCAGGTTTATGGAATATTGTGTATTTTTCTCTGTTTGCTTGATTTGCATTGTTAAAACAAAATGCCTTTTCTGAGTTCCAGTTGTGGAGCAGACTATGTAAAGAAGGTCTCCTTGACAAGCTGTTCCCAAGGAAGCAGGGAGCTTGTCTCCAGCTACATATCTGAGAGGAGGTGCTAAGTGTATTAAAATGATGTTGTGATTTGTGGCTCAGATAGTCGGATACCAGCTCTGCTCTGAAAAAGTCATTTACTCTGTTATTGCACCCTCCCACTATATTATTCATACTGTCTTTTCTACTCCCACTTAAAAATTTTTCTTTCTGACTTTTCCTTGCTTCAAGTTCTCTATCCATTCCTGCTAACTTCTCATATCCTGCATGTATCTCTAGCTGGCAGTTCTGAGCTCCATAGTCTCGCTTTTCTCTCTTACTCCTCCAAGACTCTACTTTTTCTTGTTGTGTCTGTTTTCTGGTTTTCCCTTCTCCTCATTCCTTCCTTCTAGCACTTCCTCCCTCCACCTTCACTGTGGACTGTATCAAGTCAGCTAACTGGGTGCGTACATGGAACATTTGAGAAAACTGGAATAAGGCAGAGGAATGTAAGGGAAAGGAGTAGTTGTATAGGTAGTTGTAGAAGTAGTCTATCTGTAGTTTAAAGAGGGACTTGTATTTCCAGTACTTATTAGGAGAAAAAAAGAATGGGGAAAGTAGAGTATTAAGAACTCTGTTCCGGTGAGCTCCTGTTCATTTTGAATCCTGTCAGCAGGAGATCCTGCTACAAGAACAGTAAGTCATTATTTACCTTGTTTTATATCCATTGAATATAACACAATTTTTACAAAAAAATCTGTTGTGACTTCTCCTTTCTCCTTCTTCTGTCACAAAACAATTTGAAGAAGGGATGGGAGAGCAAATATTGAAGAAGCCTTTTAAGAAATGCTTTTTTGTTCTTTTCATCAACTTTCTCCCTGTTCTCCTGCCAGCATGTGCAGTAAGTTCCTGTCCCTGAGAGTTTGCACCAAAACCACAGTTTGAACCAGGCTGTACATAATAGGCGTCTCTGTTAGTTCCCGCCAACTGAAGCTCCCAGCAGTGGATGGAAAATCAGACATACACCACTGCACAATAAATCTTATTGTAATTCACTCAGTTAGCATCACCGCGAACAGGCCTTGAAAAATGTGTCGTGTGTGCTTGAAATCATACTTGTGCTCCTGCCATTAAAGAACGAAAAAAAAACCCTCGTAAAAAAAGTTTCATTTACTTTTTTGTTATAAAATACTTTTTACTGGTGCCAGCTGGAAGGAAAATGACCCAGTTAGATCTCAAAATTATGATGTAGCTTTAAGTGCTATGTTTAGATTAACTGCCAAAATGTTAGTATAAAGTGGTAGGTGTTTGTGCTGCAGATAATAACTAATGTACTGTTGGTCAAGATAGGCCACTGTTCTGTTATTATTGTATGGATCTTATGACTAAACATTGGAGCAAGCCTAGTGGAACAACAATATTTTACTGTGCCTGGAATACTAGCTTGTCAGAACTTAATTGGGGTGCCAAAAATCTAATGAATCAGATGGGGAAGATGCCTTTCTTTTCCTGTGTGCTGATATGTCTGATTTGTATTCCTTTTTGTGAAGTGAACTGTATTTATCTGATGTATTTCCTGGCAAGTACTGTCTCAAATACAATTAGATCCTTCTGATTGTTAATCTATTATGGTCTTCCAAAGACAGTAAAAACATCTTCAGTTTCTTTTTTTTCCCCCTATGCTTGTGAGACTGGGTTAAATGTGTTGTATATTTTAAAGGACCTGGCTTACAAGGAAAAATCAAGGTTAAAAGCACTTCAGAACTCAAGTTGTGCTGATGTGTATGACCTTTGGGCCCAGAATTAGCTATTTTTACTCTGTTGATATAAAACATTAACCTCAGTCAAATGCTTCTTGCAAGAAATGAAAACAAAACTGTGATGTTTAAATACACAATCTAGATGTACCTACACCAGTTGCCATGAAAAAGTCAACATTTGCTAACAGACACCACATGGTGGATTCTGTGGTACTGCAGCTTTTCCTTTGAAAAGGAGGGGAAGTACCTGTGCGAGAGGAAACATCTGAAAAATCCTGAATCTAAGTGAGCTCCTAAACAAGCCTCGGTTGTCATCAGTCCTTGCTTCTGATTTTCCCAAGTCCCTTCTCTCCTCTCTTCTGCTGTATCTAGGAAATAACCATGACTAGATGATGCTCAGTAATGTTAGGTACTTGTCTAATCCCTGCTCATTACTCTTATTTTACTGCCATGTAGAAAAATCTGGTAAACTATACTAGATGCTGTATTGGATTCTTTTCGTGTTTGTTTTTTTGATTAATCGTTTGTTTGTTTTAATGGGAGAGAGATTAGGTTGAACCAAAACAAGAAATACTTGTACATGTTTCTTGGTCTAGTGCTGTTTCAGAACTGAGCTGATCTTAGTGTTGTGTTTGGTCTTGATTTTCATAGCAGATGGGGCTTCTAAATACTGCTTGAGACTATTTTCAGAGAAGGCAGTTTAGAATAACCTTTAACTCTTGACTAGTCCTGGGCTAATGGTTGGAAATTAAATCTTCACCTCGCAGCAGATTTTGAGGGGACATGTAAACAGCAATGCTGACTAGCAACTTGCTGAAAATTGCTACACTTTCCAAAGCTTCATCTTGGACACCATTTTAAAGGAAATAGATATTGCCAAACAACATAACCAGGATACATTTAATATTCAGAATGTGCATTAAACTTGCATAGTTCTTAAAAAATTAACTTTCAAATGAATTTTCTGGTGTCTATGTGAACTTAAAGTTCTTCAGCTTTTGTACACAACTGAGAGAGGTGATTGGTGGGTTAATATTTATGTTTTACTTCAACAGAAGTTAGTAAGATACTTTCTGTTTTAATGTCTGTGGTTTTAGGAATGGATAGGGAATAACTGGTGATGTTTCAAACTGTAGAAGTAGTGTAATTCGAATAATGCTATTATATTGACCTTTTAAGAGTAATGCTTTCTTTAACATTCAGAATGACCAAAAATTTATGCAAAAACCTCTGGCTGCCAAATAAGAGAAACAGTGGGACTCTTCACTGAGTCTTATTATTATGAGTAGAGCTTGGTATAAAATGGATATGGTTAAAAATACAGGTTAAAACTTCATATCTATAGTCATATGTACTAAGACAACTGTCCTGCAGACTATTTTGCTTTGTTAGAGTACTAACAATTCTAGGCTAAGTTTTGAGTATTCTGAATTAGGAACGCTGTAGACAGTGGTGAATTCAGGAAGAACACCTATAATATATATCTAATGCATTTTCCTTCTCTACTCAATCTAATATTAAATACACTTCAAGTTTTATTGCAAGTTCTCCTGCCCGAATTCATAGAATGAAAATTTAACATCTTAGCCTTTACCATACCAGGAAGTGATCAGTGGAATGCTTTAGAAAGTGAACACTGTTTATTTTAATTTGCTACTCCAATTAGAATGTTCAATAAGAAAATACTTTTAATTAAAATATAGATGCTAAAAATATGACATTACTCCTTTTCAAACTGAGATGCTTAAAATAGACAGTGCTTGGAAATATAAAATTTTCTGCTACTTTTTCAGAAAGCTGTGGCTGAAATATTTGTATAGATGTACAGCAATGAACAACAGGGACAGTACCACCAGCTGGCACAGGGAATGAATGGTTAGAGTGAAATGGTATAAGGTTATTTAAGCTTTTTCTCTACAGAATTTTATAACAGGAGAGGATATAACATAGTGACTAATGGGCCAACACAGGGCTTCTAAGGACATCTTTGAACTACTTCCAGAAACAGAATAGAATACGAATCCCAGTCTAGCAAGGTGTGATAGAAAAGATGGAGTTTGAAAATCAACGTTTGGATTTTTGTGCTGGCTCTTGAAGTCCAGGTTCCCAAACTGCAAAGCCTCTGTCCTCCGTATTTCTATTGGTATCACCTCTCAGAAGCAGGTCTGAATTGATGCTGGCATACTTCCATCACTGTGCTGGGTTTTAGGTATGTGGTTTAAGGTGGGTACAGCTTTTGCTCAGTCTTACCTGAGAGTTAGCATCTCAATTGAAAGACTGAGCTTTTTGTGCGTGTGTTTATATTTGCTGTCTAGGAGCTATAACAGGAAACTTCAACGATCAAAGTTCGAAGATGTTTGGTATTTACTTGTTTTTCTTGGTAATGTGAAGCTTTCTGAGGAATTAAAAATAATATTTTTTTTTTTTGGACAAAGGGCATGCAAGAGCAATCTCCACACTTTATTTGTCAGATAATTGTTGTAGTTTGATACTGTATTTTTTCTAAGTGTTGCAGAAATCATCATATCGAAACCTTACCTATTAATAGCTCTAGGTTCGCTGAGATGGGAATGGCATCCAGTTCTGCTAAGAAACAGCTGAGTATCTGGGAGTTTGAGAGAGACACATGCATTTTTCTTTTTCTAGGTGAATGTGCAGTAACCAAAAGGAAGGACTTGGGTTAGTAATTATATGAGTGCAGGTACCTCTGTTGGTAAGATTTATGCTCTGGTGAATGCCACGTATTCTGCAAAACTCCTTTGTAGACAACACACAATGTTTCCATTAACTGCAGCAGTCTTAGAATCTGTACCATAAATAACAACACTGAGTTCATCTTGTGTGTTCACAGCATATAGGATAACCATGGGGGAAAAAAAATCATTAAGGAAATACTGTATAAAGTGGCAGCTACAGTAAGCTACAGCTATAACCACATTCTTTATAGTCTAGGGACAGAACACGTAGTTATATTCTACCAAAAGTGAAGCTACTTAATTATGTCTGAGTTTGTCTTTATTTTTGGGCAGCAAAGCTGTCCAAGTCAAAACACTGTGCCTGAACAGTCTTCAGCTTTAGAATTATTTAAAATCCAAAGTTCATTCATATCTGAAATGCCTCCAGGTTGAACTCCTTTCAAACTTTAATGTTTATCTTACTAATGGGTAAATTGTAATGATATTTTACCTCAATTGCTGATAGGCTTGCTATCTTCAAGTATTCCACATAATTTCCCTAGGATAACAAAATCATGTTTTAGATGGCCAATGATTCTCAGGTGTCCTTAAAATTAAATACTGAAAATTGGATTTCACTGTGTATTGCTATGGATGAGTAAAGGGATGCTGTGGTCACAGAAAGCAGCATTACTGATGAGGGATGCTGCTTGGTTTTATACTGAAAGAAGCTTTCTGATTACTCCAGTTGCCGGACAGTTGAAACTTTACAGCCTGAATCCTACACCTTACAAAGCCACAAGGTTGCTGCAGGAACTGAAGAGTTTAATTTACAGACCTAAGAACCTGCTTTGAGTCTCGTACCTTACACGTTTTACACAACATCATGTGCTGGGGATTCTGTTGGGTCCTACCATTAGTTTCAGTTTTAGGAGGTGCATGTTGTCTTGAGTTCCATGCTGTGCTGATTAAGCTGCATACTTCATTAATCAAGCTGCAAAGTTAAGTAGGTGAAATTTAATAGACTACTAATCAAGGTGCATTCTTTGTTGAGCAAGCTGAATATTTTAAATACAGGGGTTTTATGTACTCTGTCTTGGAAGCCTCTTATTGCCTACATACACAGCTAGCAAAAAGCCACCAGGAGCTGTTCCATTACTGACAATGGAAGGAATGTGAGCTTTCGCTTTGATACTTGTTCCACTGGAGCTTAGGGAAGAAGTAATCAAAATTAGCCCTAGTGAGCAAATGACACTATTTCCCTTTGATAAGTCTCATTGGATTACACTGGAGCACATTCCTGACATAGCAGTTCCCACCAATAGCAAGAGTACATGTGTTCAATATGACCCTTGCACCTCAACTTGTCTGCAGGTTTCTCATAGAAGTGACTGATCTTCAAGGCCCTCTCATGATGAATATTGTCCTCATTCAGATAATCTTAATTTAATTTTAATTCTGAACTCTTTCTTCAGTGCATCTCAGTCGTGTCTCTAAAGTGAGAGGAATGGTGGTTTTGTCTCTTACTCTCTTGCCAATAGCAGATAGAACATATTGGGAAACGTTTGAAGCAGTGGAGGGAAAAACAGTTGCTGCGGAAAGTTTAGTAGCAGCATCATTCAACACTAGGACTGCACAAGTTACACAGAGTCCTTCTGCCATTTTGATTGCTTCACCCCGTGAATTTTAACACAGAAACGGTTGTATACAACTGTTGTATACAACAGTGACATCATTCACTGAGGAAAGATTTTGGGTTTTGTGTTTCACCAGCTTAAATAGTGGCATATGAGAAATATTGGCTGTTTGAAAAAATTCTTGTGATTCCCGGTGTCTGTATGGAACTGAGTAACGTAAAATTCCCAGTCAATAAAGGCTTTCTGACCTCAAAAAAAAGAAAAAGAGAACTAAGATCAGCATACAAACAGACCTCCTTGCAGGTGACCTCAATATGGAGTGCTATTGGAAAGAAAGCAGTTGTGCAGAAAGGTTAGAGGTTTAGTTTCAATTATTTTGGAAATATCTTTTGCTTTGTTCAGTCTACATGAAGTGCAACCCCAATTCACCAACTAGTTTTATATTATTATGTTTATGTCTGTTAGTTTTTGACTTATGTGCTTTGGATCTAATCACTGGTATAATTTGATCTTAAGGCCATCAGTAACTGAGTAAGTCAGTGATTTTTCTGGTTGTGTATTGTGGAGGAATAAGAACTGTCTCAAGGGGCATAACA
Source organism: Manacus candei (assembly GCF_025592945.1). Taxonomy (NCBI): domain Eukaryota; kingdom Metazoa; phylum Chordata; class Aves; order Passeriformes; family Pipridae; genus Manacus; species Manacus candei. The sequence continues at coordinate 7,753,782 of NW_026138108.1, forward strand.
CTGTCATACTCTTTGGTTCAGAGTGGTTAGTGAGCATTATCTTCTGGTCATATTTTATCAAATCTTCATCCTTTTGGTGGGTATATGCAGGGGGAGAGATAAGGGAAGTGTAATTGTAAGGAAGGTATAACTGTAGCTTCTAAATACTTAGTTAATGTGTGCTGTCAAACTGCTGAATTTCCAGGCCATTGACATAATGGTTTCCAGACACAGAAAAGTTTTCAGTTTGTTGACTGAATTATTGAGATGTCCTCTAGCTTTACAGTGAATCAGTAAAATACCATATTACATTGTAAGAACAACCAAGTGCCATAAATCGTTAAAATTAAATTGTACTTTTCAACATCAGTAAAAAGAACACAGTGGAAAGCAATGACCATGGTGTATTGGTTTTGGGGGTTTTGTTGGGTTATTTTGTTTGTTTGTTTTTTGGGTTTTTTCCTCTCTTCACCAATTGATTTGCTCAAATTAGGATTCCATGTTAACTAGTTCTACTACAACTTTAAAATTTTTGTTGGTGACCACTGCTGAACGTGATGTGCTACCAGCTCTGTAGAGCAGGGACTTCTTTTTGGCTACATACAGCATAGGTGTACATAGTGTACAAAATAGAGATCTGATTGAAAACTGAACTGAACTTGAATCTTCAACAGGTGATCCACAGTACAAGTGGATCAGTTGCATAAGACAACTGGACACAGATTTAACTTGCTCTTTCTCTCTTAGACTTTCAAAGTAGGGGTTTCTATTGTGTGGTTTTGCTTTGTTGTTTGTTTTCTTTTTTTTAAATACTAAATGTCTATGGGAATTTTGTTTGAAAACTGTTGGAAGTAAAGTTTGATTCCCAGGATGGTTCACAAATTTAAACTACAAAGGATAAAAATGTCCATTGCGTACCACACAGTGTCAGTGTAAAGCCTTAAAGAGTAAGTAAATTCCACAAGATGTAAATTCCACTCAGTAGTGTGCAGGTTGATTACGGCTCAACTTCTACATAGGCTCTTTAATTAAGAGTAAAGGTCAATAGGTTAAATAAGTAACTTAATCAGAAAATTATGCAGAAGTGCCACAAATCAAATGCATTATTCAACCCTTGAGATCGATACGGTATGCAAATCGATCAGTAAAGTATATACTGTATGACTTCAAGTACTGAAACATGCAGTGGGATATTGCAAACACAATAGTTCATAGAGTTTTTTTCAGTTGGCAGCTCAACAGTTATTTATTTATTTTTCAATTGCTTCTTTCCTGTGTCATGCATAGTGTTTGATTCCCAGGTTTCAGCTCATCTTGAGAGTTGTGCAAAGCCGTGCACAAGGTTTAGAGTGAGTAAGGGAGAGGATTCAAAACATGCATGATGTTGTACAACCACCAAAGTTGTGTTGTATAACAGCCAAAGTTGTGTAAAGGGCAGGAAAGGCAACAAGGCTTCCTTAACTAGTAAACTAGGGTGTAGGCCCTCTGGAATATCGAAGCAGCAGGGTCCAAATTCTCTTCTCTGCTGTGGTTTGCTTGGCACAAGGAAGAGGTGACCAATTTATGGCTCCCTCATTCTCCTGCTGCCAACCCTGACTGCACCATAGGATAGAGAACTACTTTCTCTTATGAGAACTGAGGAAAGCCAAAGTGCAGCACATTCCAACCACAGGCCTTCCCTTGTCCCTGCTTATTTGACCAGACACGGGAAGTTAAGACATGGAAGTTCGGCATGTGCAGGTGGGTATAAGTCCTGGCACCTCTATGCCCAGATCCAGTTGCTTTCTTTTCCTCTTGGACTTTGCTATTTGTTGGAGTCTTGTTCTGCTTCTGTTCTAGAACAGGTGACTGTTGTACATAAGAGCCCAGACAACTGTTGTTGGTACCATGTTGCAGGAGAAGGCCATGGTAACAGTTTGGAGGGTTGTCCGGGTGCAGTAAAACCTATGCTGTTCTGCAGGATTGTTGATTGGAATCACATTGAGTGATTGTAAATGCATTCCACAATCAGATATTTGTAAGTGCTAGAATTCCAAACAGTGGGATCAATTTTTATGACCTGGTGGGATGCAGAAGGTTTTTAGTGCAAAAAAATCCATTATCAAATCAGAAATACATTGAGATCAGATGACCTTTTCAGATCAGCAGAAAACACAGGGACACAGCATACCTGAAAATAAACTGCCAACAAATCAACCCAGGAATGGGAATAATTTGACTGTCCTCGCAGCAAATGTGCAGATTGATTGCATTTACTTGGAACCGTGTTCACACAATGTAGTGCTTTTTAACTTTTTCACATAGTTTCTGGAAGAATACAGAGTTGTTATGGGAATAAGGCAGATGGAAATCACCTCCTCCTGTAATCACAGTATAATGGCCTCCCTGGCAAAGGAGCCAGGATTTCCTGCCCATTAGCACAAATACAAAAGTCATTGGCATTTAGCAGTGGAAGTGATAGACACTCTTGTGCCAAGTGGCATTCTATTGTGTCCCTCTTCTTTTTCCTTTCCATTTCTTTTGTTTTTCTGAAAAAGTCATGGTTGAATGTATTCCAAGCTGATGCATTGTTGTTAAGCCACATTCTGGGAGGATACAACTTAGTAATACAATATTGCTAAGAAAGAGGGTACTGGAGCTACTTTTTTTAAAAACATTTTCCCCGTGATTTACAGAAATTATGTTTCTGTGTTTATCTTTCTCTCCTTTTGCCCATTTCTGTTCTTTCAGTAATTTTTTTTGTTTTCAGGTTGTGTGGTCTGTTACATTACTGATATCTCTTCTATCTCTTGTTTAAATTATAGGTAGATTAACCAGAGAGAATAATTTCTGAGACTATTTTGGCAGGTTCTCACTTAAGTTTGTTTCTAGAAGTCTGAGCTTGAAATAGCATTTTAAGTTGTAGGCTATCTCTGCATTTATAGTAAGATTTCTACTTAGTAAATTAATTGTGTTATCACATTTTACCAGTATTATTGTTATTTCTGCTGTGGGGAGAAGCTGCATTGTTACTGATCTTTTAGGATGTTTTCAAGACATAACTCTCAGGCTCTGTGGTTTGAACTGAAACTTTCTAATTTTTATGGAAAGGGTCAAAATTCCAACCACATCTCTCCTTGGAAGCATCTTCTAGAGCAGTGGGTGGCTTCAGTATGAAGGAAACTTTGCAATTGCTTACTAGATTTCAGCAACTGTCTTTTACAATTGTATTCTGTTTTGTCAGAGTGCTTTGCCTGCAAACACCACTTGTGATTTAGCTTTGTTACCTTGGGTGTTTGCCATATACCTTATTTAAAAAACCTAAACAAAATTAACAAAAAAAAAAGAAACATCGTCCTGAGAAGTTTCCTGTAATCAGACAGATGAAAGTAAATGAGAAAAAGGGACTGTTCCAAATTAAATAAAGAACTGAAATCATAAGAAATGAATTGAATGTTCTATACTCAACATATATATCATCTCTTAGTCAAATAAGATTTAACTTAAAAGAACATTCAAGTACACATGACTGGGAAACTATTGCAGCACTGAGCTTGGTTTAATAGACTATGATTGGAATACTGGCTGAATGCTTCTGGTCTGGCCTTTAATACGTGGTGTTATTGAACTTCTAGTGGTATTCAAACTGTTTCCCTGGTATCTGTGTGAGCTGCTCTTGCACCCTTACAGGCACTGTAAACATAGTGTTGGTTCACTGAACTAACTAGTCTAAAGGATGTGGTTGGGGAAAATAGGCCCTTCCGTCGGCTGTTACGGCTTTACTTCCTACTTTCCTTCAGTTCTCTAATCCTGGAGGCAAGAAGCTTTCTTTCCCCTTCCTTTTCATTTCTCTCCCTCTTTTCAGTTTTTTTATTGTAGTCTGTGAATATCTCAAAATGAGATCTGAATGTGGTGTAAATCTTAGAAATGAGTCAGTAGAAGAAATGCATCTTGAGTATGTTTCAAACCTCACAATTTCTAGTTCGGCCTCATGATTTGATAATGGTCTGGCTTAAGCTTTCTAAAGGTTTCTGTTTGGCAATGCTCAACTCCATTGGTAATAAATTAAAATTCAAAGCATAATTTCTCAGCACTGGAGAGATGAAGCTTCCTCCAATATCTATCTACCTGCACATTAAGACACTGGCAAAATGTATAAGAACTTTCGTAGCAGCACCCCCTTGTCACTCCCTACTCAGTCTTGATATACCTAAACCAGGGTGTGTGGTACTCATGAGTCTCTTGGTAAATCTTTTCATAAAGAAACCATGATTTTTCAAGATTAAAAGAAAATCCCAAACTAGGTGATTCAATTTTTCTGTGGTTTTGCTGCATATGTTTGGTGGAGCTCAAATGGTGCTAGGCATTGAGAATGACATGTATCTGCTTTTGAAGTCTAGTGGAATTCATCTAAACCTACTCATAGTGTCGCCTTCACAATCTCTTCCCTGTATAAAAGCTTATGGTTAAACTGTTGTGTAAATTATAGTATATTTTTGTCATAAATTTGTTGTCATAAATTAGCTTTGCTAATTAAGAGAAATGGAGTTGGAGTAGAGTGTCACTTTGCCATCCTAGTATATGATCGTTGCTGATCTATGAGCCTCAGGAATGACCATTGAAGGAGCATAATTTTTCTAGGCTCCCCCTCTTTGGATGCACACACATTCATATACTGGAGTGAGTTTGTATTTGTGTGATGCTTTATTCATGTAAAATGTTTTCATTCTTTGTTAAATGTTTTCATTCTTTGTATGGTCCCATCTTTCATGTCATTTTTTCTAGTTGATTCTTAACACATGAGACTTGTATAGCCACGTCATATTGTTCTTGCTTTGCTGTAGGTTCCATTGAATGAATTGCTTTGGTTTTCATTGCCAACAGAAGGTAGAATCAATAAACCTCTATGTCATTCAGTTCTACTGATAATTTTATTAGAAAGATCTGTGTGGAAGGAACTGCATCTCAAGGTTAAAAATGTTCTATTTAAAAGGTTGCACCAGGACAATGAGTAGAACTAATATTTTAATGGATGACATTTATAATGTTTAACCAGTGTAACTGATGTTTCTGTTACTAATCTAAATTCTGAAGCCCAGCAGAAGAATGCAAGTGTGTTGCATTATGTAAATGTTGTATAGGGTTCACATTGTCATGAAAAGAACCCTGAAATAGATATTGAATTGCTAACCCCAAGGCAAGGATCACTGCTGTCCTTCAGTTCTATAATGTAGTTGCTAACAGAGCAGTTCATATGACTCTCAGCACTACAATGACTTCTTAACTCTTCCAGTGCATGAATCCCCTACTGAACAGAAATAAAAATACTTTAGTTAGTATTTCAAAGCCCCTGTTTCTTTTAAAAAGAAAAGTAGCACATTTTTGTAAATCTATGAGGGCTTTATGGTTATTAAGCTAATACACTTTAGGCTATTTGGTCACATTAGTAAACTGAAAAATGCAATAAGAACATGAATGTGTTATCATAGCTGCTCTGCAATACTTCAGGTGTGTGAGATACAGTATATCTCATTATTATTTAGCCCCCTGAGGTATACTAGGGTCTTCACAGAAGACACAATCCTTGATAAATAGCAAGTGATTATCATCTCAAGCTCTGGTCCCGCAATTTACTATAGGAGCGGTACTTCCATCTGTGCGGAGCCTTATCTGCTTCAAGGTTTCAGTTGTATAAAGGGCTGTCTGCAGGAGGATGCCTGGCTTCAATAGTTCCTTGCTCTTTCGTAGATCCCTATCTGGGTAGAGTTTCTTCTGTGCTCAGGGCCTGCGACTGAACCATGACACAATTGGCAAACATTGTTTTGTAAAGGGATCTGGGAGTTGCTGCAGGGAGATGGGCACGTGTATGTTCTGGTAGTTATGTTTGTGCATCCTCCCCCACTGCAAAAAGAAATAGTGGAGTTTTTTGTCACAATCAGCTTGAGTTTCATGTTTGAAGACACAGTGTACTGTATTTAACGAGGACCCGTGTAATCAGGACACCTGCATTCCTGGTATGTTGCCCAGGGAACCAATTTACCCTAATGACAGTGAATGACATTTACTGCTGCTTAGACTAGTGCTTAATTTAAACAATAGTGCACTAGCAATATTTAACTTAATGGGGATGTATTGGGTTTATGCCAGTGGGTTAAGTAATGTTTAACTAGGTGTTAAATAGGTAATAATAGAATAATACTTTGACTTATGTAAGGCCAATATATTCTACCTGAGAATTTGTAAGTGTTAAAGAAATATTAAGGTATAATAATTGAGAGTATTGGTTTTGAAAGGGAAATAAATTTTTCTCATTTTCCAGAGTCTGTCCAGTCTGCCCTCAGTTTGAGAACCAGAGAATAGTATATAGATACTAGTTGTGGATGGACTTCTGAGTAAAGTACTTCATTCCTTCACAGTGTGTGCCTAGGGCAGATTTTGGCCCCTTACTTGAATTTCACAGCTCTCTCTTCATTGTCTTAGTTATACAACAGACCACCCTTTTTTCCATTAAATAAAAAGCCCTTGAAATAGTGTAAATCTGCAACGTGACATTGTTCTCCACAAACAGTGAGAAACAGATGAATATCTAAAAATACTTGTATAATATATAGTTATAGAATGAGTTATTTGACTTTGCTCAACTTCCAGCATCATAAAAGAAACTTCAGGGTTCAATGACAGTGGACCCCAGGTCAATAAGTAAAGATGGTTTAGAAGTCAGAAACATGATTTTTCATTGCATTACTTCATTGTAACTCCTGGATTTAACTGTACCATACATGCCATCATGAAGGCTACTGTGTACAGTAAGAAGCTAATTTCACAATGTTGATATCTAGATCCCTGCAAAATTATAGGCTATTTTATCCTGAAGACTTGGACTTGTCAGATGTGTTGTGTCCTGTCTGTAAACCCAGCTGTAAGCTTCCCTGCACGTGTGGTTTCAGTTGCCTGTGTATCAAGTCTCAGCTCTTGCAGTCCAGCTCCTTAGTCTGGACTATAGGTGCTAAAGCAGATCTGTGCTAAACATCTGAAAGAGTTAAGAAAGGTAAAAAACCTAGGCACTAACATGATTGTTAAGGGAAGATCTTTAGTAGCTCAAGTGTTCTAGAAGAGGTATGGAATCCTAAAAGGGAAAGGAGAGTCAGGAAACTGGGCTCAGAGTTCGTAGAGCTGGTAGAAGGTGTCCACTCAGCCATGTCTAGAATGGCTTCTGGAGAGCTCAGGCAGCAGATCACTGCTGGCCTGGCCTGGGAAAGCTGTGCAGCTGCGTTATTGGCTTCATAGCTTGCTAATTCCTCACTATATTTTGTGTATCCTTAACCAATAAATAATTGCATTATACTTCTCAGTTAAGTATATCGTGCTTGCAGTGTCTCCTTGTGCTTGGCTAATGGTGCTCAAGCAAATGATATCTGGCTTCAAAACACCAACCACCTTCAGTTTATCCCTGTTTTATCTCAGTAGTACTATCCTAGTTCTGGAAAACCTGTGGAATTGACTGGAACATTTCTGTGAAAAAGGCTTGTGTTTAAATCTGATTTCATTCAGGGTTGTTCCTACATGCCTCTATAAATGCTACAGTTCTTAGATTACTACAGCAGTGCTGTATTTTACTGGAATTAGTGATCTTTCCATCATGGCCTTAGAATCATAGAATCATTAAGGTTGGAAAAGACCTCCAAGATCCTCAAGTGCAACCTTTGACCAAACACCACCAGGTCAACTAAACCATAGCAATAAGTCCCACATTCAGTTACTTGAACACTTCCAGGGATGGTGATTCCATCACCCCCCTGGGCTGGCCATCCCAATATTTAACCACATTTTCAGTGAAGAAATTCTTCCTGATGTCCAACCTGAACTTCCTCTGGCATAGCCTAGGCCATTTCTTTTTGTCTTCATTCTCTTATTTCTACTGATATTAATCAATTTGATTAAAAGCCAGTATCTTGCCTGAGGATTTTAGGACCAGAAGTGACTTGGGTGCTGAATTTTCTTTCCATTTAACCAACATATGAATGATGTGTGTGTATGTGTGTGTGTATGTATATATATATATATATAAAATGTATTGACATAAAAATGTTACACATTTATGTGTAAATACATAACGATAATTATATTTCCATATATAATATATATTTATACATACAAATATATATGAAGATATAAAATTCATATAAATATATCTAAAATGCCTAAATGTACAGAAATACAAAGGAAGTGTTAGAGATACTTAATACTCTGTTTATACCAAGAATATGGTCATGTCAATCTCTTGCAATGTTAAGGTATTGCCAACTTGGAACATTGTAGCAAGCATTTAATGTCTGAAGTTTTGCTTTCTAAATGATACATTATCTGGTTATGCTCTGCCTTAATTTTGGAAAACAGACTCCTCGACTGTTAGATTGGCAGGGGGTTAGTAGCTTTTCAAATAGAGATAAAACCTCTTGCAGGTATTTACAGTGACACAAATTTGGACAATTTGTCAGAAAATTACTTATTTTTCATAGTAATTATTAAAAGTTTTTCCAGAGTGGATATTGATTATAATGTAGGTGCAGCTAAAAAAAATGTATTTTATATTAAGAAAGTTTTGGAAAAATGAGCAAAGTGTGCCAGAAAACTCAGCCTTACCATGTTTGCCAGATTTGTATGTGGTTTGTTTGGTTTGGCTTTTTCCCCCCTCATAATATCATGTAAGGATGGGAGAAGTTGCATCATTTATCTTCTGCAGATTTTAGATGTATCATTTGTTTTGTTGGAAGTTTTTTTTGGGTGGCTTTTTTTTTTTAATGTCTTGATAAATAACTTTAGGGAATGTGTTTAAAGGTAGTTCATGTTTTGTAAAAGGGGACTTGTTATTTCAACTACTATATTTTGTTGTGTTTTGGAGTGTAAATTGATAAGGCATTTTGCCTATCCTATTACTTTCTTCTGCTAAAAAAAAGCCTTGAATCTGGTACAAGAAATGTTTACCCTCAAACTAAAAGAACTGAACATCTCCTGGGCAAGAATCCCATTGACTTTAATGAGTGGAAGATAAATCACCAAATTTGGAAAATGTATTTACTTTACACTGTGTTCTGTCTATACCCAAGCAAACAGGGAGTCGGTATAGGCAAACCTGGAAGAAATCAGCTGAAAGGGAATTCTTCCTTCGACAAGCAGAAACCAGCACAGCCTGTCAGAAGATGAGCTAGTTAAACAATTTATAATCTGGGATAGTGTGTTCCTTACATGACAGGATAACAATGAGAACCAAACTTCCTTGCACTGGTGGATCCAAGACTGCTTCCTCAGTGCCTTCTGTCATATATTAATTTGATTGTATCAGACAGAATTATCAGAGTCCTTGTTCTTTCATGATGTGATGCTTATCCATGATTAAACCCAGAAACTTGTGTGAATTAATGCACCTGGGTCTGACTGGTTCAAATACAAAATAAAGTACATTTTAATTTGTATGGAATCTAGTGCAGCAATAACCATTTTACACAAATATACAAAATGTAAAGATCAGTTAAGGCCAAGAGGGATGAGGTTTGGTAGTCAAACAGGATATGAAGACATTGGTTACACCTTTTAAATAAAGTAATACATTTGCCTTTAGAGGAAAGTAGGCTATGTTAAGGTCCTGACAGAACTTGATATAAGCTTCTCTAGTCTGCTTTGGTTCATGACATTATATCTGTAGGTTTACATACCCAATGTTTAATATATAATGTAAATATTATATACACATGCATAATGTAACATATTATGCATGATATATCTCTATAATTTATATAATTATATATAATATATTAAACACTGTGTATAAATAAATTAAATAGGTCATTTTTGAGGATGACTTTCTGCTCAAAATGACTTTGTTGAAAGCAATAATTGCAGCCTTACCAGCAAACAAGTTTGCAATTTCTCTGAATTAATATATTAGCACTGAGTGTGTCTACTCCTTTACTCCTTAAAAGGATTTCTTCATTTGTCCAGAAATAGTATTTCATATCTTCACCCAGAACTTTTATTAATATTCTGCTTTAAGTTTTGACATATGAGGAGTTTACTGAAAAGACGTTTATTGTATCAAATTGTACATCAGAGCTCAATGAAGTTGAGAGAGCATAGAATCAGTCACTATTCTACTGACTGACAGGACAGGTATGGTTATGATTTCATGAAATCTTTCTATTCATTTGGATGAAGATGTTTAAAGGACTGTTATGGCTCACCTTGTTGATTAATAGTAGTTTCTTTTCTGGGGGTCAGAAGTCAGTGGTTAGTGTTGTAGTGGGTTACAGGTCTATTGGAATTTGCTCCTCCACAAACTGAAAAAACTGCTTGCAGATGAGTAAAAAAGAAAAGCCTCTTTGTATTACAGGACACAATTTAATTAATCATAGCATAATTTTCACTCATGAGAATGGGGGTTCTGCTAAAATCAGCAATGAGGTTCCCATTGCCAGTGCAAGATATCATGTATTATTTTATCATAGGAAGAGGAGTTGACAAGTGTTAGTTTGTAGTTCTGATGAATTTGTATGGGTCTCCATAAAGGAACTGTATGACAGGTTCAGGGTTTGTTCTAATAACAGGAAAAACTGGAGAGAGCAGGTGATGGAGGGGATGGAAATAAATATGTAACTAAGCAGTGAGATCACGTTCTTTCATGTTTCTTGAGGCAAAGAATCAAGGAAGAAAAGACAAAAGTGAATATGAGGATGATGTTTGCTCTGTTTTGAGTGGTAAGGCCATACCAGTCCTGGTTATTCTGATCAGGTTCATTTCTGTCGAGCCCTTTTCCTTGCACTTTTTGAGAAAGAAGTCTTGTAATGGAAGCACTCGTGATAATAAAGCTATGCAATTGATTTCAAATATGGCCCTAATCCAGACTGTTTTAAAGTACAATTATTCTTTTAATTGTCTCTGGTGATTGTTGGACTGAGCTGAAAAGGAAGAAAGAAAATTCATGAAACTTTTAAGATTATCTTTGAAGATTTTTTTTTTCAACTATTTTAATGTAACTCGGAGACCTTCCTGATAGCGCAGGGGGAGGGGAGAAGCATTAGTCTAACAATCATGCAAAGACCACTTATTCTTTAAGAAAATCTTGACACTAGAGATACAAGAAAAAAAGAAGTGTAGGAAAAGGGATAAAGCTGAACATATGGTATGAGGAAAAATAGTTTTCTTCATGAAAAGCTGAACATAAAGGAACTCAGAGCTAGTATTCATGGTAGAGAATTTTTGGTTAAAAAGATTGACATTTTAATAAACTGATCTTAATTAACACTACTTTGAAATTCTGAGTTGTACGCTCCCTATCTCAAAACACTAGAACCAGTGGCTTTTTAAATAATTTGCTGCTTGTGGGTGATCTCTTTTTGAAACAAACCCAGACCCTCCAGTCACAATTTATTTTTTATTTCAAAAATGATTTTTACTAGCAAATTTTGCTTTGGTTCAAGAGAATTATAAATCATTATTACACAGCCAGACACTTCAAACATTTTGTAAGAGCTTTGTGACCAATGAAGCATCAAAGGCAATGCTGAAATCCATGATTACAGCATGGGTGCACGTCCATTCATTAATACATTAAAGTTCAGGACTCTAATGTTATTAATAGGATTTCTAGATTGTGGTGTACTTCTCTCTTAGAAAAGGTGGATCTTCCTGTCACACAAAGCAAGGAGATTGTTCTTCATTAATGCCAATTTATGGAAACTTTTTTTTGTAGACAATTTAGAGCCGAAGAACTGAGGTTTCTTAGGAGCTTTTGGCTATTATGTATTCACGAGAAACAGATGTAGCTTTTATTTTGCCTTCTATCTCTACCATGCTGTATTGTTGGCAATATACGTAGGGAAGGAGGGAAGTCAGGCCATTATCTATAGATACTTTTCTTGACCCTTTCATTTCTGACACTATATCATATTATATGAAGCTTTATTTAGCTCTCACTGTAACAAACTCTGGGAGACGTATGTAGTATGGAACAGCATATTTTTGAATGTATGTTCAGACATGAGATGGCCCTGCTGTACTCAGATCTCTATTGTATTAGACACTACACAAACCCATAATAAGTGATGGTCATTGCCCTTCAGCATTTACAGCCTATGTAAATGAGTAAAAGAACAGAAGAAATAAATTGTTATCCAGATTTTACTGCTGGAGAACAAAGACTCAGAAAGATCTAATGATCTGTTTAATTTGAGCATCAAGTCTGTGCTAGGACTGGGAAGTGACTCCCTTTTCTCTTGAGATCCCACCTAGTTATTTCTTTCTTCTCAAATTAGATGCCCATGAACGTGAAAAAAAAAAAGAACCAGTGTGCATCAAAATTCAAAGTAGGCTATTATCCTGTTTTGAGTTTTGTGAAATTCCTGGCTAGTTACTGGAATTTTTGATGTTATGTGATATTTGAGTAGATATAAGAGATGCACTAGTTCTGTGCCAACACAAAATGGCTGTTATCAGTGGTTTTCCCAGGAACCTGGGCAAATTTTGAAAGTTGTGAGGTTCTCTCTCAACAGAAATCAATAATCTGTTCTACTTTTGTATGGTTTAAAAGGTGCAGGCATTTTTCAAAACTGACTTCTTCCTACTAGTGGAAACTCCCCTTCTTCTAAGCAGAGGAAGTTTCTTAAGTCTCAGTTAATTACTTTCTTTTACTGTAATTTCTTTCTTGTTTCTGACAAACATCCAGGAAGATATTTTTAAATTAATTTTTTTTTTGTGTTCTTTTCCTTGTTGTTGTGTTGTGATACCACTTCTCTCTGGAAAGAGAGCTTCAGCCAAAAACTCAAACTTCAAAGATCTGCAGCTCTTTCCTGTATACAGAGCAAACATTGTATACATATATAACTCCTTTTGCTCCTGAATTTCTTAACAGGTATGGGAATAGGAAAGCTCAGGGATGGTGTAGGAAAGGGGCATGAGTTAGGTGGCCTGCATTGCTTGCTGAGGAGACCTGATCTAATCCTGACTTGGAAGATGTTATATCCATGTTGTGCAGTCTGTTATCTGAGCCAGAATGCCTTGCTGAGGAACTTACCCTCAGGTAAATGGCCGTGGTAGCCAAGGTGTTGCACTGTGGGTTCTGGGCAACTCCAAATTTAGGAGGAGATTCTCAGGTCATATTTATTTGTGGGTGTTGACAACCCCTTTTTACAGCCAAGTATTGAACATGGAACTCCTCCACTGTGACCACTCCCTTAGCAATAGAATGACCCTTCTCCAGGAGAAGCAGCATTGGGAAGATTGATTGATTGGGAAGAGTTGTGACCTGAAATCAATGTGGTGGAACAAATGTTCAATTTTACCAATAGCTCTGAAGTCAAAAGGGTTTTGGCTGGTGCCAGCTTGACTGATGTTGTTTCAGTAAGGAGAGGGCTCAGGAGGTTATATCTAACCTGGGATCTCTCTTTAGATATACTTTTCTCATGCATAAGGTAGGCTAGAGCTGGTTGATAAAGTAACGGCAGAGATAGCTGGCATTCTTGTTATATTTCTGATATCCTTTTCCCCTGGAAAAGGGAAGCAGGAGAAGCGCCCTTTTTAGACTGTTTTACTCCATTTCTGATGCAGTGCCCTGCAAATTAGGGAAAAGCCTATTGCAAGAACACATGCTTTATGCTATCTGAAATATAAAATGAGTTCTAATACTTTTCCTTTGAGTCCTACAGGAGGCTTGAAATTTACTTGCAGTGAAAGAGGCTTTGATCCACATATTTTCATAAGTATTCATAAAGATACAGAATTAGAAGCTCCCCTTTATTCCCCTTTTCATGTGTGCTGGTTTTGAAACACATTTGAAGCTGTGGAATTGATTGAACTTCCACTGAAGCTTCTTTCCAGAGATGGGCTAGACTAAAATGCAGGGTATCACAGGAAGCAAAAAGATCCCACAGAGTGCTATTCCTCTCCATGCTCAGCTGGAGCAGTAGAGTATGGGGGAATATTGAGATTTACAGACTCCGCTGTTGCTTTCTTAAACTACCTACATAAGTACCAGGGCTTTCATGTAAGCATTTCAGCCTCTTCCTGCTAACTTGTACGTGAAAAAAGGACTGACTCTTCCTTGGTTTTTACCCCAAAAGTTATACTTAGCAAAGAAGTGTTAGAGTAAGACCTTGTTTACTGATTGCATTTCTTGTACGTACAAGTGAATTTTTCATGCTTATACACAAGAAAATAGTAAACCAGGGCTTTACCTGTTTTTTTACCTGCTATTTGGATTGAATAACCAAATCTGAGAGCAGATGATCTTAGTTTTCTGAGATATCTGATTCTTCAATTTTATGTTTTTCCCTATTCACTTTACAGAGCTAGCCAAAAACATTTGAAAACTGATCCCCTAAAATACAGCACACCTTTTCAGTTAGCTCTATTTCTAGTCTTTATAACTTAGAACAGAAGTTGTTATTGGAAAAAAATTCAAATTTCAGAATAGGGAGTTTAACATCTAGTACCTAGATTTAAGAATGTTTCAAATCTCAAGCAGACACATACACAGAAAGGAAGGAGTAAGGAATGTCATAATAACAAAGGAAGTCTGACCACATCAATGTAGAATGTGAATGTTATCTGACTGTGCTGACTCGGTTCCTTAAAATAGAATGAATGGGGTATTGTGTCTCTAAATCTCTCCTTCTAATATTCTGTTTACTCTGCTGTACATCTGGCATTTTATCCTCCTTAAGATATTATTTCTGGAATTAATATCAGTTGTATTAAACTGATGTAACAAAATATGCTGTACTTCAAATCTTCTATGTGAGATTCTTAGAGCTTTGCCAGAAATTTCTGGTGTCACCCTCAGTAGATCACTTAGCCTCTTAAAACGTCAGTTCCTTTCTGTTAGATGAGAATATCATATTCTGAATCTCACAGGGGTGTTGTGGAGATTAATACAACATAAAGTAAATGCCATGATTCTGAGGACCATGAAAGTACTTTAAATAGGTGTTAGGGCTTTCCTGAGAGTTATCACCATTTTCCTCTCTCTCACTTTCTATGTAGACAATTCAAGGGAAAATGAGGCACTATCAAATGTCAGGTGCAGCTAATCTGCAGTACAGTCAATGGCACATCTCCTGACTTTGGTCCTGTTTCTTTATCCTTTCAGGGTCTCTTTCCACTTGCAGAAGCACAGCAATCCCTAATGTTTACTTGTTTGTTTTCATTTGTTTTGTTTATTTCCTGAACCAATAAAATATTTAAACACAATAAAAATGTTTATTAGAGGCAAACAGAACAGTAAGCTATGTTTAAAAAGGAAATGCACAAAACCGCTGTGAACAAATCTTACTCCCAGGTGTTTCCTTGATGCCAGCCATGAAAGCTGTAGAAGTATTCATTATAAACTATCAGTTCTGCCAAGATCAAGGGTAGATTCCTGGAGTGAGCAGCACAAAAGACAAAATGAAAGGATCTCCTCCTCTGTTACAGTTAGTTCTACATATACATATGTATATGCTGTGCATGTATGTTTGTGCATATGCATGTGTAGGTTTATGCACAGTCTATATAAATCAGTAGTGCTATCATCTTCTATTGAAAATATTCTCAAAAGTGTGCTCTTTGAAATGTCAATATCAAAAGAATTCTTTTCTCCATTGTGAGGTTCCCAGAATAAAACAACTGAAGGGAAAATTTGACCAACCCTCTCAAGTTAGTGCCTATTCGAACACGTAGCCTTTATTCTCCACTGAATATACCAAGCCTTTTGTTACTATTCAGGTTCTGTTTCTTAAATATATGATGAAAGAACCTGTGAGGGGTTGGAAAATACACATCACACCAGAAGCACACACACCCCAGCTCCAGGAAGAACTTAGAATGTCATCTCTAAGGTGCACTTGGAAACTGCTCCTGGAATTAGTGGTCAAGGCCACTAAATAGTAAATATTTTATACCTTTCAGTTCTGATCACATGGTCTTTAATCTTCATTCCAAGACCTAGTAAAGCAGGAATTCAGCCCAAGAAACAAGGCAGTATTTTCTACTTTCACTAACACACAGACTTTAACAGTCAAAGTGACTGCTTGGAGTCTTGGTAAACTAGCCTGGGTAGCCTTCTTGTATCAGGCTGCTTCATATTGGCCATCCTGAAAAAGAATAAACTATCTATCTTGTATTAATCACTAGGTAATGGGATACAATTCCTTGTATATATGTTGGAACAGACCTTAAAAATCATCTAGTTTCAACCCCCCTGTCATGGACTGGGACACCTTCCACTAGAACAGGTTGCTCAAAGCCCCATCCACCTGGCCTTGAACACCTTCAGGGATGGGGCATCCACAACTTCTCTGGGCAACCTGTTCTAATGCCTCCCTACCCTCCTAATATCTGATCTAAACTTTCCCTCTTTCAGTTTAAAGCCATTCCACCTTGTCCTGTCCTTCAATCTGCTGGCCATATGTCTTTTGGTGGAGCTCAGGATGCAGTTTGCTTTCTGGACTGCCAGCATTGGTTTATGTCCAGCTTTTCATACACCAGCTCCCCCCGGTCCTTCTCCACAGGGCTGCTCTAAAAGAGTTAATCTCCCAGTCTGTACTCATGTTTGGGACTGCCCTAACCCTGGTACAGCACCTTGCACTTGGACTTATTGAACCTCACTTGTTTTCCACGGGCCCACTTCTCAAGTTTGTCCAGGTTCCTCTGGATGGCATCCCTTCCCTCTACTGTATCAACAGCACTGCTCATCTTCTTGTCATCTTCAAACTTGCTGAGGATGTCCTCAATCCCACTGTGTCATTGATAAAGATATTAAAGAGCACAAGTCCCAAGATAAAGGCCTAGGGGACATCCCTCATCACCGGCCTCCACCTGAATGTAGAGTCATTGACCACAACTCTTGGGAAGTGTCCATCTAACCAATCCCTTATCCACTGGATAATTAATGTCTCTCCAATTTGGAGATAAGGATGTTGTGTATGAGCACGTCAGATGCTTTTCAGAAGTCTAGGTAGATGATATCAGTCAGTCTTCCCTTGTCATCTGTTGTCATCACCCCATCACAGATGGTTGCCAGACTGGTCAGGGACAATTTGCCCTTAGTGCCAAGGGCACTGCCATGTCAGTGCATCTTTGTGTGACCATGCTGCAATCTGGATTGGTCCTTAGTTAAAGAAGAAAACAAAGCAAATGTCGCATTTCCATCTTAATCCACCTATTTTAAACAAGATCTTTTCAGTGACCTAGTTTGCTGAGCAATTGTAATGGTACTAGTGATGCCTGGTAACTGAGGGTGAGGAAAAAGGAATTTAAGTGTGGAGATTTTTGTTTATTTGCTTGGGATTTTTTTGTGAGCTCTGAAACAAATGCAATACAGAACTACTCAGTTAGTGCCACATTGGCAGTGTGATCTCCCTATTAGTGTGTTTTGTACCAGACTAGCTCCAGATGCTTTTGTTGATGAGAATGGTGTGTAAAAATCAGGAAGACTGATTTCTCGGTGCCTTGCTTAATGTTTTCACATGGGCCACAAAGTGGTTGCACAGCAGTGCCATTCTGATCCGAGCTAAAAAAAGAGTTGTCTTCCCTTTAAGTGTCACAGAGCACCATGCCCCAAAAACTTTCATAAGACTAAAAAAGCAGCAACAATTCTGATTTTAAAATGAGGAAAATATTTGCAAGAATATGACCAATCCTTCAGCTTATATTTAGTTTATATTGTTTGCCATATGATGTGTTGTATAGTATGTGCCTCATTTGCTTACTTTTTAGGCCCTTTGATGTTACTCAGTGTAGTAATTCATAAACATTTATTCATATTCAGAATTTGGGATTTTCAGTCTAAGTCAAGATGGGACACCTTTTTGACTTGGTCAGGATGAGTTTTCACACAGGGGAATAGGATCCTCAGTAACTTCATGCTGGTGATCTTGAACATGTAACAATCTGTGCAGAACCATGAGCTTCTTGGAACAGTTTTTTGCATTATAGCTTTTAGAGCAGAAACTAGCATTTGAAAACATGGAAGGATAAACAGTAGGTGAGAGCAGCATGGAGGACTCCGGTGGATGTCAACTTAGAGCTGAAAATTTAATATTATATTAGTATTTGTGTAAAGCACAGAGGAAGAACTGTCAGTTCTTTTAGAATAGTGGAAGTTATGGTCCAGCACTGGTTGCAATGAATGGTGTAGAAATTTAGAGAACGGATAAGGCAAGTAATTGAGCTTTGACAGCTTAAGGAATTGCTGCTAATTGTTTGTATGTGTGTACTTCTAACTGACTGTAATTCCAAGGTAAGTGGTTTTACATATTAGAATGCCATGATTCAAACTAGTAACTTGTTTAAAATAATCTACTTTCCTTTGAAGTAGCAGTGAATCGGAAGTGTACTGTGATCCATTAGTATAGTTCAGCTAGTAAGTGGAAAATTGTTGAGCTGTGCTAACTCCAGTTTGCAGTTGTCTGTCCATACCCTAATTTACCACTTTGATGGGAACTCATTCTTTCCATCATGTTTCTTCTCATCAGGTTTTGGGAATAACCACTCCCTACAAAGAAGTACTCTGTTAAGAAACATTGTAAGAAGGGAATTTCTAAACTTGATTTCAAGCAGTTGTACTATTCATCAGCATTGGACATCTCAGTATAGAAATCTGGCTGGCAGCATAGTATAGTAAAAGCACAATTCAAACATGATTATTACAGTTAAAGTGTGATGATAGCATCTGTGAAAATGTAACCAACCAATCAAGGAACATGCAGGATTGAAGTGAATAGTTGCAGTGGCAATAGAGACTAGTGTTCATAAATCATCTAGCAGCCTAAGTATAGATAAAGCTGAGGATCTGAAAAGCTTCCCAAGTGCATGTGGGAGTCTCCGTTTTCCCTTTCTGCTCTCCTGTCACCTTCTCCATTATTGGCTGCTGAGGCAGTAAAATTTTTCCTCTGGGTTTGTTGTGACAACATCCCAGAGAGTTTACAAAATTATTTTTGGTGTGAATCTTGTCACCTTGCTTGACAATTTTCTTGCCTCTTTATAGTGTTCTGTGGGGTAATGTAAACTATATTTGAGTGGTTCTCACTTTTGAGAACATGTGCCTCAAGGGATATGTAAAGACAGGGGATGGAAAAAAAAATTTAAATGAAAGGCACAGCAGCCTGACCGGGAGCTGTGGGCAGGAGGAGGGAGGCAGCATTACTTTCTTAAACTATCTTTGAATATAAACATGGCCTGGGAGCTGCTGAGTGCTGTCAAATGCATCATTAGTGACAACGTGTGATAGAAAACTAATTTTCTTCTGCAAACAAATTTTTTTTAATAATTTTGTCTAATTTTACTAAACTACCTTGGCTGAAAGATGCAATGCAAGGGAACTGCAGGACAATACTGGTTTTCTAATTTATAGTACTGATGGGGAATGGTGGCAATGTCATGCATTTATGTTGTTTAAACCTATAGCTTGGCTCTCCCTGTGCCACAGTTCTCCTTCATTATGAGAATTTTTTGCACATTTCTCGTTATACCAGAGCCATGAGCATTGTTGAAGGCTGCTCTACTATGGAGGTAAACTACATAGAATAAAGGAGATGGATATCTAAGCTCACATTCTGACTCTATGCTGTCCTAGGTGCAAATTACTTTCAACAGTGGTTTTACTCCATAACAAAAAAGTGTGAGCAGGAATTTACTTCTTGTTTCAGTCAAGAGAATTGAGGGGGGTATTTGAGAGGTGGAGATTTTAGAAAGGAATTACTTTCTGAAGAAGCACTGATGGTTCTGCAAGAAGGACCCAGTGAATACAGATTATAAATTTATTTGAGTAAAAGTGATTTGTAAGTGTATTTTAAGTAGATGAATTAAGAATAAATTTTGATTTTGGATTGTGTTTGGGTTTTTTTTGTCTAGATATTGGTTAACAGAATTTGAAAACCTGAATCTGTTGTCATGGTTAAAATAAAATTATGAAAGTCTAAATTCCAAAATTCCTAGCAGAGATCACCTCTTTATTTTCTGACTAGTGTGAGAGTTGGCTGACTTGTACAGTAATAGAGAACTCAACATGAATAAAATAGATGAAAGATATTTGATAAAATAAGCCCCTTGAATGAAATGAGAATCATAGCCATATAAATAAATGGGTAATTTGCAATGCATCTAAAATCAATACCTACCTGTGAAGTTGTATTTACTAGTGTATCTTCAAAGAAATTTAAAGAAATACCTAAATTTTATTTTTTTTGAACTAAAGGATGCTGTATTTGGTTACAATCACAATTCTGCAGTAAGATCTGTGGCCAAAGCCTTTTACCTACAACTGATAGACCTTGAATGCCTTTTTTTCTAGTTGATGTAAATTACTGACTGCTTCCCAAGGGCTGGGACTCAGAACATCCTTCTTATATATAGTTACAAACAACATAGATGTACCAACTGAATTCTTAGTAATACTTCTGCACTTTTCCAAAATTCTTGTTCACATGTGAAGTGTAACTAAAAGGTGGCCTTAGATATTGTTTCCACATGAGGTGGAAAGCGTTGGTAGCTCCACCTGTAGATGGAGCAACTATATGGTAAGATGCACATCTTGAAGCAGAAGAGTTTGTCTGGAACATTTTTCATCTTTATCCCTTTTCAGTATGAGTTCTGCTTCTAAGGAAAGTTTAAATACCCTTAAGTAAGCCATCAATAAGTGAGCCATTTTTAAGACAAGAACTGTACTAATGTGTTATTAATTTCAGTGTAGTTCAAGCCCTGTGTTCTTTAAAAGCAGGAGAGGGAGCATCTCTGGAGGAACTTGATGAATTCTAAGCCCTGGCCTTGCCTGGGAAAATCCCAGCAAAACTCAGTTTTGGGGAAGCTGGCAGGTAGTTCCGTAGTGCTCTTTGCATCCTTCAAGTTCATTGATACATCTGTGCCAGATTTATAGTTGTCTAGAGGGGCAGATGTACCTGATTGGAAAAGAGGGAAGTAAACAAAATATGGTGCACTGCTCCATATCAGAAGAAATTTCCTCATTGTAGATCATACCATCCAAAAATCTCACTGCAAAATATTGCTTCTGTCTTGCCAGAATACATGAATTTCCCAGAAGACATTTACGGCAGTGTAGAGACACTATAGTTTGCTGTTGCTGTCCTGAAATTTTTTGGTGGATCTCAGGATACACATTAAGATTTTAAATACTGAGGTTCACCTTAAATATTAAGAAGTATAGGCTATAGGATAATTCTAAAAGAATAGAAGGATAAAAAAGTATTTTTTTTTCTGTGTATGAATAAGGATACAGACCTAGCTATCTTTCAGATAGGGAAACACACTCATTTTGTTGTTATTAAGAAGTAGAGCTAAAGATACCCAAGAAAATTGGTAAAAATGAAATACCTCCTGGGAAACGAAATGCATAGTTAAAAATAAATTAATTGTGGAAAGTTCTCCAAAAGGAGCTTTTCAAGTTTATGGCAGAGAACAAATCTGTATCCTAAAAAAGAATAAAGTCAGCAATTGTATGCACTTTTCATGTCTCTCATGTAAAACCTGGCAAACAGATTATTTGTTGGCTTAGTAGATTAGACATGAGGGCTTCTGTAAATTAAAAACAAAAGCAGCTTTGGAATGTATTTCACTGTCTCAGTTGGAAAACAAAGATCTCTTTCCCTCAACCCCTTCTTTTCCTTAGGATAATTAAAAATAAAAAAGTGTGCAGAGCCATATAAATAAAACAAGGGATGGGATGAAAAAAAAAAGAAAATCTTCCTTCAAAGAGATGTCAGCAATCACAGTTTTCATTTGTCTGTGCCAAGAAATGTGCTTATATGTAGGTCTGAATGTAGTTTATTCTTGACTATTTATGGAAGTTATGCTCTTAGAGACCTTAATATGCAATAAAAAAAGAAAAATCTTTAATTAAAATCTGTTTTAAATGATGCTTAACTTAAAAGCTTTCAAACACTCCTCTAAGCATTACACAATGTTCTACTGTCTTCCTTTTCTAGTATTCCTTACCGGTACAAATACATTAAAGTTTATACTCTAATTATATAGGATTTTATTGTAATTTAGTTCAAGAAAATGTGAATGCATTCTTCATGGGCAAAATATGTTACTTTGAATTTCTGAAAAAACCCTTTGGCTATACAACTTCTCCTGAAGTTTGTAACCTAAAAGGGAGCATAGTCAGTAGTATAAAACATGAAACACATTTAAAATACAGCTCACTGTTAAAAATTATTCAAGGAAAAGTAAAAGCACACAGTCCAGGAGTGTGAATGCTGGAGGACAGCACAGGATTGTGCCTTGACATATTATGCAATTACTTACCTTTTTTATTAAGTGAAAAATTTAGAAATTACCATCACAAAATACATATTCTGACCAGGAGCTACAAGAATTACTCCTTAAGGGATGCTTGCCTAACACACATGTTTCCCGACTGTACTGAATTCATTTGTCAATGCTTATTCCTCCCCTTTGATTTTTGGATAGCTTCTTTCTGTCTTTTTCCGTCTCTTTATTTCTCCTCTCGTATTTAATTTTGGGCTGAGTCTTGTCAGACTTAGATGGTGGGAGGGTGAGGAGACAAAGGAAGTACAAGGTTCCCAGGGATCAGTCTTTACGTAGTCACAGAAGCAGCTCAAAACTACCTTACTTTTCCAGAAATTGCAGAATGCCCTCTGGTACTCCCTTCTGCTGGGCTGCAGTCAGGTTGAGAAGAGGATGTGTGGGGAAGAAGAATAACTTAAGAGTGACATTGTCCCCCTGGAAGCCATGTGTTATAGGCACATCCAAACCCACATTTCCATCTTGTAACCAGCGATGACTGAACATGTGTGTTTTCCTAAAAAACCTTTGAGAGGATGCTTCTGTGGGACGTCAGATGCATTGCTATGCTGCTTTTGTTACCCGATGATTTTTGAGAATTTACTTATAGTTCTCAAGATAGTTCAAATTAGTTTGAAACTCATTTGCTGCTTGTGGAAAAGTGGAATACCATGTGGGGAAAATTAAGTTCTCTAAAGGCATGTGGAAATGTAATGGACACAAATTAACAATTTGTTGGCACCTACGTAGGTTTCATGTGTGGCACCATTTTTTCCTCACACTTTTTCCGGATTTTATAGAGAGTGCAACCAAAAATCATGACTTTAGGATGTTGTATGAGGAGTGCAGAATCAGTTTTTGAACAAGCAGTTGGGAAATATCTTCTGCAGTTTTGGCTAATAGAATTATCTGGCCAGTTATCAGGCATGTTCCATTCAAGACAGTAATTCTCAAGGATATTCTTGATTTTGATTGAATGGTTTTTTATCCCTGAACACTACAGTCTTTATGTCAAAACTAATACTCATTTTCACTTCTGGGCCAACTGGCAGATCCAAATACAAATATTACTAATTGGCTGCTCATAAGCCTTTCTAGCAATTAGTTCAGTTATAAATGATTCAGACCTTTCTGTAACCCAAATAAGATTCATGCTTGGTTTATTTTTCACAGAATTGTTTCATGCTAGAAAAGGATTTGTAATAAACCATTATTGAGAATGGGGGAAATGAGATGGTTTATTTGACAGTCCTCATTACCTCTTCTGCAGTGTGGCAGACAAAGTGTAACCTTTACTCTAAAGCTGTTTCTTGTTTTTTATGAAAACACAAAAAATGTAGTTCTGTAATTTCCAACTTCTGCACAGAATATTCTGTCAGCAACTTAGAAACTCCAAGAAAATATAAGGAAAGAAGTTACCTGCAAAAGAGGTAAGATTTTAACCCTGATCATTGGTAAAATAATGATCCGTTTCTGCAAATGGATCATTTGCATAAAAATTATTTATTTCAATAAGATAATGCACCTATATATTTGTGTGCTGTTATTAGTTTTCCAGGTAAATAATTTTTTTATCTAAATCACTGAATTTTGTGATTGCAGGTAATTATGT
This sequence comes from Manacus candei, assembly GCF_025592945.1. NCBI lineage: Eukaryota > Metazoa > Chordata > Aves > Passeriformes > Pipridae > Manacus > Manacus candei. Next base: position 7,777,645 of record NW_026138108.1, read on the forward strand.
CTGCATTTCTTTGTGGTGATGAACATGTGAAACAGGACCTCTAAGGGGACTCTGTCCCTGTGGATCCTGTGGCATTCTCTGTAAACCCTGAGACATTTCATCCCAGTATTCCAGCCAGATTTACAAGCGATTACATTTACTCGTCTAAGCTGCCTTGCAGTCACTGCTAGCACAGTGTTATTTCTCTTTTTCCAGTTTTAAACTGTTCACTGTTGAACTAGACAGCTGCATTCAAACTCTGTGGCTTCTACATTCTGGAGATGGTTTGACTCTGATTCATCCAGGGACCACCAATTACTCTTTGGTGTCTAAATGATGTTTGGCACCAATTTGCCTACTATCTGAAAATTCTTCTGGTCTCTGTAGCATGGCATTTTTGTTGTCATTTGTTCCTATTAACTATTATGAATCAAATTCAGAGCCCATTAATACCAGACTCTCAAGCACACATTTGTTTACTTATAAAATTCTTAATGATTGTCAGAAAGTGGAGGGTCAACTAGACGTACCACCACGTACTGCTGAGAAGCACAAAGAGACTAGATGAAACTAAAAAGGAGTAGCGTCTGTAGACTGGTAAAAAGACTCAGGACAGCAAGTCTGTGAAGCAGTGAAAGTCATACAGGTATCTGTGTTGTCCTCTCATGTTAGAAGGCACAGAATAATGATGAGAGAAACAAAGATTCCTGTTTATTTTAGCTATTATTCTTACTGTAACTGTGACAAAGATGTAACAGGGTCTTTTGTAATTCAAAGACTGTCACATCAATCATTACTGGAAGAGGAATTATTCTGCATCCAACTTGCAAAGAAAATGCTTGGAAATGTTTTCTATCATCTTCTGAGGGAATTTCAGGACCTGCAGGACTTCTGGTTGCTGTTCTAAAGAACATAAATGAAGTTGAGTGGTTTACAGTCAATAATAGTTGGAGATGAAGGGGGAATGTCTTAGAGAATCTATTCTTCACCTCTTTCCTAAATATGTTTCTTCACCTCTTTCCTAAATATGTTTTTACACATTTGTGTTTTTTGAAAGCATAGCATATTGGTCTAGGTACATTTTTCTAGTCAGCTCAGAGCATCTTTTGTCATCTTACGTCCTCTGTGTTATTTTGACTCACTCTTCTGTGTCTGAAGGGGAAAACCAGCTTCTGACAAACAGACTTAATCTTCCAAGTTACCAAATAATATGGCTTTTAATTTTAATAATTTTAATAATTTTACTTATACAACAAAGTCTGTACATAATTGATCTTAAGAATATGAGTGGCTTCACTGAATTCAGATCTTTCCCCAAACCCCCAAATCCAGTATGTTAAGGACAATGATATGACAAGCAGAGTGTCAGGGACTTATATTCCATTGACTAATAATTAATTTTCCTCTAAACTGTGAATGAAGGAGCACAGTTTAGGGAGAGACCAGTGTAGGGACAGACAGACTTAATGAGGTGTCTTATTCAAGTGACCTGCTCCATACATGAAGTAACATTAATTATTAAACAGAGGTAAATTAGTAAGTTGTCCAGCAGACATAGGTTTCTGTGCCTTCCATGTCCTCCACATGATTTTACTCATCAAGTCCACAGGGCACTGGGTCTTGCTCTTGCTGAGTGAGATTCTTCAGCTTTTTTGTGCCATTAATAGTGTAACATCAACTGCATTTACTGCTTAGTGTCTCTTGTGTTCCTTCTTTTAATTTGATATGATTTTATTAAAGAAGACATATTTTAAATGGATGTCATCAGCTTGAGGATGTGGTCCTGTAGGTAACTGAGAGATGAGAGGATTTTGCAGAGTGTTTTATTCCATTGTGTTTTATTTCTGCTACGTGATAACCTGGAGAATAAAAGGACATTGCAGAAGCAGAGTTGACTTCAAAAGACCTAGTGCAGCTCTGTTGCAACGCCTAGAGTTATACCAAACTGGTGTGAAAGCCAAAGCAAGACAACATGCAGTAAATATAAAGTTAAATAATTTCCATTTGCTTCCTTGTATTTACTTATCTCAAGGATATTTACAGGATCAACTTACTGAATTAGTATCTGGCTCAAAACTTATGAGGGTATGAACACTAGGTCAAACCTTACTTGGTTTGCTAAATTCTGAGACAATAGATAAGTTTGATAGAGTGTAAATGAGAGCTCATACCCATTTCTGCATGAGCAGTTTGAAAGGAAAAAAAAGAAAATAAGTCCTTTTTTTTTTTTTTTTTTTGAGAGCAATAAATTTCTGTGTCTATCCTGGGTTCTGAATTCCCCTCAGAAGATTTGAGAAGAAAATGTTACTGCGATTATAGAAATCTCAGTAGCTTAACTAGACTGTTTGCTTCTCTTCCAAAATGCTAACAGATAGTGGAGCAGAATATGGGCTTATGTCTTGCCAAGGGCCTTTCTTCGTGCCAGAACTGTACTTTTTTTTTCCAAGATAAAAGTCTTTAAAAGCTTTTCAGTGCTACAAACTTCTTTTCAGACATGCATAACTGACAAGTTTGGTGCATGTTTGTCCAGAAATGATGAAAGGGATAAGACCTCAAGACAGAGCTTAGTCTTAGGTTGGAGAAAATATTTATGGCTCTGCTGTAAGTCTCTGGCTCATAAGTGTTTGAAAAGTAAAAACTGGCATAACCTAACTGCCATATAACAACAGCAAAGTAATAATTCCCTGTTTAACTCCCAACTACACCTATGTTGTCAGTGCTTTTACAGATGAAGTAAAGGTATTTCCAGACTCATGTTTGAATCTCAATGGTAACTTTTGCATACTTAAACCAGGACAATGTATATCTGGGCAAGTTTTTCATTTTTTTTCCTACAACCACTGCTTCCTTGGCTTACATATAAAAGAGCTGTGGCACGATTTTACACCTCTTATTTAAACATTGTTTTATGGACTGAACTCTAAATGCTCATTATCTGAATTGTCAGGATAGTTAAGGTGATTAGCAAGCTGCTTAGATAAAAAGTGGCCTGTATTAGGTACACTTTTCTCTGCCAAATGTTTGTTCTTGTTTATTTGCCTCTCCTCCCTTCATTTTCCATAGAGACATAGAATCATAGAATGGTTTGGATTGGATAAAGACCATCTAGTTCCAAACCCCCTACCATGGACAAGGACACATTCCACTAGACCAGGTTGCTCAGAGCTCCATCCAGCATGGCCTTGAACACTTTCTGGAAAGGAATGCTGCACTTTCCTCTGATGGTGACTAAAACAATGTCAGATTGCATATGCTTGCTCAAATCTTTGGAATTGATTATTACTAGAATTTTTGAACAAATAAAACTGAGTAAATTAGTGCATCTGCAATTGGCGATAATCAGCTCTATTCATCTATAACAAACAACTTTCCCTGATCACACTATCACGGAAAATAGAAGTGGGAACAGTTGTATATTAACACAACTGATGTGAGCTCTGGTTTTGCACAATCCAGTACTTGTTGTGATCTTTTTGACTTGCTTCATGTGTTTAACCATGTTTGATTATGTCTATCTACAAGGTTTGTTGGGTACACCCTCTATTGTGATTTTTTACTGTTATGGCAGTATATGTCAGTGGTGGGTTTATTGATCTAAATTATGTCTCACATATATCTCTGTTTCCTATAAACCAGCACATCTCTATCAAGCTCATTCATGTGACTGCATCTTTTGGTGTTTCACATTCATTTCTGTAGGTATTTCTGCTATATAAAAATATTTATGTAAATAAATTTGATAGTCTGAGATCACAGAACATGTTGCCAAAATACTATCCATGTCTCAGGTTCTTTGTAAGACATCCAGCTACCACGCATGTGTGTGCATTACTGGAATCTCTCATAAAGATAATTCTTTTTAGGAATGACTAAAACTCAAAAGTTGCAGAATTGTTGATTGTGTGGTAGGGACAGGGTTAGGAACCTTGCAGGGCATTATCATAAGAATGACAGCACTGGTTAGTGCCAAGGATCTATCTAACCTAGTATCCTTCATTCAACGGTGGAGGAATAGAATAAGAACAAGAGAAATATCTGTGATATTTCTAATCCATCTTTCTCTTACTCTCTGTTTTTTAGCTCACTATTCCTGAGCCTCATGTTGTATGTTTGTTTAGTAACTTTCAATGTACTTAATTTTTTTAAGTGTGAGGTGCTGGTGTGCCCTTGTTTGAAAAACATTCAACCAGTCTGCCATTCATTGCATGTAGAACCACCATTTGTTTTTTTTTTAAACTTAGTTTTTCTAGTTTTGTTTGGTAGTTCCTCGTACTTGTATACGGAAAAAGTGAAAAAAATTATTTCTATCTACTTTTTTCATGCCACTCAGTATGATGAGGTTACAATATCATATCTTCTAAGTATTATGTCTTTCAAGCCGAAGAGTCCTAATGAAACTGTCTATATGGAAGAAACTATTTCTAGCTCTAAAATACCTCTTCTTGAGACCAGGAGCCAAATGGCTCATTGTAATTAAGGAATAAGTAAACGAATTTATATGGAGATTTCTATCCTGGTCATTTGTCTTTTACTGATAGTTCATGTAATTGCAGAAAAACTTACATGGAAGGGACATCTGAAGCCATTCAATCCAACCTTCTGATCAGGGATGGACTAACTTCAAAGTTAGATAAGACTGTTCAGGGCTTTCTCCATCTGAGTTGTCAAAATTTCCTGAGATAAAGATTCCACAAGCACTCTGAGTACCTGTTCCAACCACTGCATTATTCTTCTTTTCTTCATATCTAACATTAATTTCCATCATAGAACCTTTTAAACTATTGCATCTCATCCTTTTTCTCTGGAGTTTGAATCCATCTTCTCCATGACCTGTTTTTGGGTAATGAAAGACTGCAATTAGATCCCCCTCCAGCCCTCCCTTCAGCACCTTCTGTACCATTTTCTCCAACTCTTAACTGTATTAAGGCCCTTCTTCTAGAGTCTCAAGGATTTGTTAGTGTGTCTCATGCTAGAACGCCAAAATCTGGACACAGTACTCCAGATGCAGCCTCTCAAGTACCCTTGACCCGCTGGCTACATTCTTGCTAGTGCAGACCAGTAGGTGGTTGAACTCACATAAATTTGACCCCCCAATCCCTTTCTTTATAGCTGGTTTCTAGTCAAATGTTTCCCAGACTGTATTTTATTATGGGGTCTTTCAATCCCATGAGGCTCATGATGGCCCATTCCTTCAGCTTTTTGATGTGTCCCTGAATGGCAACCTTGCCTTCCAGTATCCAACTGCTCCCCACAGCGTGGTGTCACCTGTGAGGCTGGTGAGAGTATGCTCTGTGTTAGTGACTGATGACAATGCTACACAGTAGAGCCCAAGGAGTAGCCCCTGAAGAATGTTCCTTGTGACCAGCTGCTGTTAGTCTTTGAAGTGTTGACCACTACCCTTTCAGCTCCAACATTCCTGACCTTTCGTTTCCTTTTTATGACCACTGCTGAGCTAATGTTTATATAACTCTCTTCGCTGTCACTTCTCAGACTTTCACTTGAGTACTTGCAGCCAACTTAAAGTCCTGCATCTTACATTTGGCTACTAGTCTTAACCTTGAATGGCATTCAATTTTTAATTGTTGAATTTTTAACGTTAGAACTTTGAAAACTTCTCCATTCAGTTTACGAAGTTAAAACTTTTTTAATAGCTTGCAACATGAAAAATTTCTGAGCAATTGAAAATGAAAGCTGGTTCAACATGGGGATTTGGGGTTTCTGTGGCTTAAATGTTAGATTGGATCTGACATTGTATATGTCTATGAACTTTTGAATCCTCGTGGAATCACCCAGTTGTTTTCATATATTCCTAAAATTCTGTTGTAAACAAGTATAGAACCAGCCTTGGATCCTTCTGCATTTTCTAGTGGGAGTGCTACTGAGCAATGTCTGCAGAATCACAGTATGCAACATCAGCTATTTCTGGCTTTCAGTCAGCTACCAGATGAGTACGCCTTGAACTGAAGTGCAACTGAAAAACATTTCTAATTGGTTAACTACCTGCCTATTTGCTTGATTTTGTTGTTATTTTCTTTAAATTGTGTTGGGGAGATGCCAAAACATCTGTAAAGCTTTATTTTAAATTTAAAAGCTTTATTACTCTGGTGTCAAGGACCTTCTGTGCTTGCTTTTCTCCAACACTCAAGCCACTGAGCACTGGTCACGTGAATCCTGATAGAAAGCAAATGTTAACTTTTCATGCTTGAGTACCTACTGACAGCTAACATTAAACTTGTAAGCACATGTATTTGCACTGGAAGTGGTATCTGCTGTATGAGAGGGAACACTGCTTAACATTGTAAGGTAATGTTCCTCAGATCTCCTCGCCAGAACATGAGAATGGAGACTATTAAATTAAGATCTGAAATATCCCTTCTTAGCCATGACTGCTCACATACATAGTGTGATGATCATGATTGTGACAGAAAATTACAGGCTAATACATGCACTGTTCTCTGTGTGTATATGTAGCATATATAAAATATGAATGAAAGCAAAGAGACAGTTTCCCTGAAGCCTTTTGCCAGACTCCCAGCACAGAAGTTGTTAACATAAGCTGTCAACCAGAACAGCCTTTCACCAGCCTGAGAACTGAGCCCTGTTATTCCTGTGTTCTGTTCCAAGCAGATCCTTTTCTGGAGTCATGAATCAAACCGAATCATATTATTTATTTCACTCCAGTTTATGGGAAATCAGTTCAATGCCCCTTGAAACAGCAAAACCAGTATCTTCCCAGAAAATTTAGAGATTTGGTCATGGTGGAACACTGTGATTCCTTTTGAACAGGACACCATCTGTAGCAGCATAGCCTGACTATTTTAAAGTGTAGCAACTACTGATCGAATTAAAACCTTGGGTAAGATTTTTCTTTTTCTCTGTAAGATATTTTTATTTCTATTTTACTAGCAGTGCAATAGGATTACTGCCAAGCCAAATCCCTTTCTAATCAGTTTATTTACTAGATTTTTAGTTCTGTTTGAGAGTTAACATAGATTGTTTTACAAAATACATTAAGTCTTGGCATTCAGTCCTGCTCCATGGAGAATCCTGCAAGCCTTCTTAGACAGCTTGATGACATCGCACTCTTTTTGGCATGGTGTTTGCTGTTGCTTTTTCTTGTCCATGCTCTACCTTTTTGAAGAACAAAATGTCTATCTTTGACTTCTGACTTCAAATCTTAGTGATATAAACCCACAGACTTAACTAATTCTTGCAGATTTTATTTTGCTTATCCAGAGGACAATTTTCATCTAGTCAGCTATATTCTTAGTTAAGAACAGATTTCTTTAACAAGATCGTCAAAATGAACAAAGTGGATCTTTTTTTTTTTTGTGACAGGACTTTTTTTTCCTAGATTTCAGTTTTTTAACCATCAAGTATTTGTATTTTTTTTAGTCAGTTACTAAACATTTAAGTGTGACCTGATATCTCTTTCCTTGCCACGCTTTATGGTATTTACTTACAAGATAAACTTTTGCACTGATGAGTCCTCTGAGGTTATCAGCTCTGCAATGAAATATAGCACAATTGATTCTACTAATCTTCTTATTGAAACCCAAACTAGCATATCAGACCTTGTAAATGTGTGTTGAAAATGTGTTGTGAAAGGAGATTGTGGGTGATATTCAAAATGTTTTCAGTTTTCAACACATGTAAAGAAGAGAGGTTCTTTGTTAATTGTATGATTTGGCAATGGCATAAGATACATGTACACCATAGAATTAACGTGCTGACTTCACATTAGGTATTTAACTGTATGAACATACTCTATTTAACTAAGCTGGAAACTATGAAGTTGTAACAAGATTAATTTCTCCATATAACTATATGATTCTATACTAACTCTTCAAGCAAATGACCACAGACCTCTGCTATATTCTAAGCAACTAAGAACATTGCGAACACATGTTGCCTAGAGTCTTCTAGAATGTACTGAATTGAGCACAGTTCTGTGATGTGGTGGCTGTAGGAAGATGAAGATGTTTGATGCACTGATGTAGTAATGCAAAACCTAAGAAGAGAACTACTGCAATTGTGAAATATTTGCTGAGTGGTGCAGTTCCTTGTGGCATTGGCAGTCTCAGTTTTGCTTACCTGAGTCACAGAGAAACTTGTTGTATTGACAGGTGATGCTCAAAGTAAAAGATCTTCTGTCTTTTTCATTGTTTGCAACAAAACCTTTTCCCACCTCTTCTGGTAGCTTAAAAAATTCTTTTAGATAACATTTTTCAGTATATAATTTAGGGCTGCATAATTACCAGGAATTTCTACAATAATGTAATCTAACACCATATCCTACTAGGATTTATCAAGCTGGAGGTAATAACAAGAAGGAAGCTGTTTAATACAGAAAAAAAAGGCAAAATAAGTAGGGAATAATATTATGAAAATGGAAATTAACTTAACCAAGGTTGACCTAAAATTGGAAGAACTTGAATATGTCTAGACTGGGGGAACTAGATATTCTTCAGAGCAGAAAACTGAAAGAAATAAAGCGACAGGTCTTGTTTCAAAGGCTTTTAATGTAACTGTGGCATGAGATTAATGTAATGGCATGAGATGACTGGAGAATAACGAACACAGTATTTAAGATGGTGATGAAAGTTTTTGGAGCATCTACAGATCTCTAAGACTTCTATGCTTGTATCCACAAATATTTAAGTAAAGTTAATAATATAATTAGATGGGACAGAATCAGGCTAATCTTCCATCTTTCTTAATGATCTTAACTGATTTTGCAGACTAAAAAAACCCAACAGTGGTAGATCTAATCTTGTGGGAACTAGCATTTGATAAGGTGCAAAATGGGGAACTATTACAGAAGCTGTGGTTGTATATCATAATTGTGAGACCAGTAGACACTACGAGAAATAATAGAAAATACTAACCTGTATGAAAGCTAAAACCACCAGTTTGGGCAACAACCTTATGTAATGTATCTGACCAGATCTCTGGTCTAAGAGCAGGCTCTTTTGCAGCTACATGCAGCAACAGCTTACCCGTGAATGTGACCCACCTACTTTGTCGAGACAACTTGGCAGGTATATCAACAGTCTGTCAACTCTTTGCTCTCGTTTGGTGCCCCAAAGTACATAAAAAACTAGTTAAACTTTCCCATTCGGTTTGGCTACCACTCTGTAGTTGAAGGGTTTTCACAGGGGATAAAACAGAGTGCCTGGTAGGACTGATTTCTTCTCCTGTTCTACCACCCCTGTCACTTTGAACACTGAGGCGAAGGGAAGGACAGGTCTTCAGACACCTGAGCTTTCTGGACACACATGAATTCTTGTCCACTGTACCTTAGTTGCCAGGAAAAGGAAATTCAGGCACACCATCCACAAAGAAGCCTGCCTCCTGGACCTGTGTTACAACATATTTCTGCTGTTCATTTCTGGGGCAGTCTTTATTCTTGGTCCAGATGCATAGTTCATGGTGTATCCTGAGAAAATTAACTTTCTTACTAGGCTAGATGATAGTAGTTTTCTGTTCCTGGATTGCTAGCATGGAAAATATGTAGAGTTTATCTCTGATTCTGGTATATCAGCAGATCATTTACCTTTATTACACAGTTATCTGTTGCCTTATAGGGTACCTTGTTCATCCTTCAGATCACCAGCATGCTGCAAAGGCCAACAGTGTGAGACCAAGTCATCCTTTTTAAATTAATTTTCTTTTCTTCCTCTGACTTGTACCACAAGGGCATTTTGCATACATTTTGCTCCTGTAGTAGGCTTCGTGGATAATTGCATAGAATTTGCTCTGGTGTCTCTAAAAGCTTGGTAACCAAAGGCTTTTCTAGCTGTCACTCAGCTGACTCTGGGACCATGTGTCAATCGCTTTGTAAATGCAACTGTTCTGAACACAGCTGCTCTCACTGGACTTATTGTGTCACAACTTTATTATCTGGCCATTTTCTGTATACTGACAAATTTTGTTTGGTACTTTCACAGTGGCATTAAGTTTGACGTTGTAATTTCTTGATGGAATACAGCCCTGTCTTTGAATTTAAAGCTGTAAAAAATCTACTGCTGCATGTAAAATATTGCTTCCTAAATACAAGTGTAGCCAAGTGTACTGTTAAGATATTTAGAAGGTTTTTAAATTATATCCACTTTAAAAATACTTTTGTGTATTCTATTTTTTTAACTTCATAGGTTAATACAAAATTTCTTTCCTGGTTTGACATTGATATAAATGTTCTCTTTTACCCCTCTCTACAGAGGACAGTTAATTTTGTTGCTTGATACTTAGAACAGATATTAACTCTGAATAGGACATTGTTTCTCAGCCAGACCAGTAGCTACCTCGTAGGCTTTTTTCAGTATTAGCTCAGGACTGGCAACAATACAACAGTAGAAGAGGTAAAAGTTCGAATGTTCCTAGAGATTGTTTAGCTTTAATCCAGTAGTAAACATTGTTAATTTCTTCCTTGTCAGATTTCCTGTCCCTTACTTACAACTATTTGTAGTTTTCTGTCTCTAACCTTATTTTAATGAGAATGGCAGCTCTAAATTCCTTCTGATCACTTTTATTTCTTACTGGTTCTAAATAAGGATATTGCCAGTCTGTATTAGTCTCACTTGGAGATGTTTAATCAACTGATCTCAAAGAGGCTGTCCTCTTATGCTGCCTGCTATCACTTTGGCTCTTCTGCATTCCTCGGGTCAACTGTGTTAGAATATTCACTCTTCGCACCAATTCAAACAAAGAACATTTTAAATTCAGATTTTATCCCATGAGGCTAGTGAGTTTCCATTATTTCATTCTGTTGAATGCTACTTAAAAGGGGAACAAAAGGAGAAAATATGTAATTTGTATGCTGATTTACTACAAATGAGACAAACACCTTGATTTCTTCCTTCCTTTCCATTTTTCTTTTCTTTCTTAAGATGCTTTGCCATTTCCCCCTCTCCTTTCCCCTCTCCTTTCTCTTTTTTCCCTTGTCTTTCTTCTTTCTCATTTCTCTTTTCTCCTTGTTTAAGCTACCAGGCTGAATGAGGAAACAATTACAGGATGTTGGCTTTAAAAGTGTCTGGCTTTGCCAAATAAGTTTATCTTTTTTTTTTTTCATAGTGGTTTAAAACATGCTAAACTCAAAGCCAAGTTACTAACCTAAAACTGATGGTAACTCCAATTTTTTGCATTAGGCTTACAATAAACTTAGATAGTTTTTCCACAGTCCCTTCACCAGTGATTAGTTTGGAAGATAGTATGTTTTGAATTTGCTGAGAGATCTACTGCTCTTAGCTTAGTTTTAGTACTTTTAAAAAGCAATCAATAATGCCCATTTTGTAATAAGCAAAATTTATGAACTGACAAGCAAAATGTAATTATAGTGGGTATTCCGTACAAGAAAAAAGAGGTGATCTTAAAGGCATCTCAGCATTCTGTTTGCACTCATTTTCATTCATATAAATGATTAAGTGGTTCTATGCTGAAACGTTTCTCTCTCAAGACTTAACATAAGTCTGGAAAGTTTGTTACCAAAGATTTCTATAATGAAGTCAATGATTATTTGTATTAACTTCTCATAATTACCTACAGACTAAATTTTTCACAGTGTTATTTTCATGACTAAGGCCCTAACTCAGCAGCAACTTAGATGCCTTTTATTTTTGTTCACTGGGGAAGGTACTCTAGAAATGTGTAAATTCATAACAAAAGTGAATCCTCCATCAAATGCCTAGGTTGACTTTGCAGTGAATGACACTTTCCCTTGTTCTTCCTTCTGCTGAAAAATGGCTCCTTCTTGAGTCAAACTCCTTCTTTGGGTCAAACTAAAAAATGTAGATGTTAATTTCCATTTAGAGCAGGGTCAAAGCTATGCTTTGTCCACGCTATTTAGCAATGTGTTGAAACAATATGAAACTAAATAAACATTCTGTCTTTTAATAATCAGAAGCTGTAGTGGATTTTAGTATATATTAAGCAGTTCATGCAGTTTAGGTAAGGCCTACCTAGTTTTGAAATGAACACATTTTGACACACTTGAGCTGCTCTTGGAAATCAGTTTATGACTTGACCTTCCTACTTTCTTTCTGGTCATACATCTTTCTGCATCACCAGTTTTGGCTGCACAAACTCTTGCCAAAGGATCCCCTAAACTAGGTATTAAAAATAAACAAACCAAAAACCTTCATAATGGCCTTTGTCACTAATAAACTGAGAGATATGTGCACATAAAGCTCTATGGACCTATATGGAACTTTATATGTGGGTGAATACATCAGTCAGCACAAGTCTTTTCTCAGGATTGAGGCCTAAGACTTACAGTGGAGAGGATGTAAGAAGATGAAAGGAGAACTCTAAGCCTCCTTCAGATACACCTCTCAGTGCAGCAGAGCAACACAATGACAGCTATTGTTATGTTAGATGCAAATTCCAGCTGCAAACATTACATTGGGTTTCCTGCAGATTAAAAAAAAGAAACCTTCCAGATATCCGTATTTCATTTGTGGGAAGTAGAATAACGATGCTGTCAGCTACTGGGCAAAAGATAATTTATATACTGTGTGTGAAACTTACTTTTCAATAAATCAGGCCTAGAGATGCTTATGTGGATTTGACTTGTGAGATTAGCAAATAGCATATATTGCATAAGCTTATATCAAAGAACAATATAAATGTTTCTATTATTACTTTTCAACCAAGTAGATTTTCTGAAATTGGTGCTAGTCACCAGGTCTCATTTTAAGTTTATTTAGCTTTTATTGAGAAGAGGAAAAATAAGGGGTTAGAACCAAACTCCTGACCTTAGTCAAGTTTCAGCAGGTTTATCCTGAGTTTCTTGATGCAACATTTCATTGGGCAACCTGCATGCCTGTCCCAGTTCAGTAAAAGTACTTGCTCATTTAAGCCTTGTCTTTGGATGGGAATGTGGCTGTTGAGTTCCATTATCCATATCTCTGTATATTAGCATGGGCTGCAAAGCTGACAGCCTGAGCCTGGGAACATGGTTTACATATTTGAGCCTCACTCTCTTTACAGTACGTCTAACAAGAGAAGCTGAAGAGAGTCTTCAAAACAGACTGATTGGCAACTTTGCAAACCTTTATTTTCTTGTCACAAAAAAAATCCCCAACAAACCAACCAAAAAAACACAGAAAACCCAAATTTTGGAATCCTACTTATTCTAGAACACCACAAACAGTCTTTTTGCTTGTTGTCTTCTTCCCATCTCATGACCCTTCCAGGGGATATGAACCAAACCAGGCATGTACATCCTACAGTGAAACTCTGAGGTTCTTGAAGGCATCATACTTGCCTGCTGGCACTGGCCTGTGTTACTGTGATGTTAATGCAGAAGGACTTTAAACTCACGAGACCTATCCTGAGGTCCTCCTGCAACTGCAGTCTCTTTTCAGGCTGTGTAGTCCATTTATGTCAGTGCTAGAGGAGTGATAGTAGTAGTAGTAGTAGTAATAAGCACCTTAGAAATGCAAGACAGCTCCACAAATAGGCATTCATGCTAGAAAGCATTTTGTCTGCTGGAAAGGGAAGGGTAATCAGTGTTTCCAAAGAGCCCAATTTCCACTTTGAAAATCTGAATTTCACTCTTGCAGACTGTATTTTCTCAGTTAGAAACCTCTGTTTGGTTTTGTGTTATTGAACTTTGTGACATGATAGCAATTAGAAGACACTTAACTGAGATAGAGGAAACAGTATGCTATTGAAACCTTTTCTTTAAAAAAAAAAAAAGAAAGAAAAAGGACAATTTTCAATGTTGAAGTGATTAGAACCTGTCATTTTGTGTTGTTGTTTGCAAGTTGACATAAATGACAGGACAAAGGAGCATACATGGAAAGAATATGAAAATTCAGAACAGATGTCAGGTAGCATTTTTCATGCTGAATGTGCACAGTGGCCAACCAGGTAAGGCAAAAGCATTTTCCCACTTAGGAAATAATTAGATGGCCCATCATGGACAAAATAACTTTCCAAATTTCCTTTTTCTATAATTTCCTTACATTCTTATTATGCTCCAACTACTACTGACTTTTCTCGAATGGGAAGCTTCATCATCATCTGGACATGAAGCTAGTTCTTACAGCACTGGATGAACTAATAACTGCTAAGTGAACAGTTAATTAACTAGGTGTTATCTTGTCAATATTATATCATCCTGTTATGTTGAAGGTCTTGCAATGCAGACCTTTATTGAAGTTCAGAGTTTCTGAAAGTTTTCATCAGTTACAAAAGTAAAACTTGGAGAAAATCAGTGACTGAAAACATGCTGGTATTATTATCTTACAGAGTCTGATTACTTTAAGTGATAAAAATGCTACACAAAAATGGATCTAGGAAGTAACTTGCCCACCCCAAGCTCCCATAATTTGAGTGCTAAATGATGTCACCAATATTCTCAATTTAAAGCTATTTATGTGATAAAAAAATAAAAGAACTTGATTTTCAAATTTGTGGAAATAGCTTAGTGAAGTTGCTTCTGGCTTCCTTCTAAATATGGATTCTAGCATTAGTAATAAAAATTGAAAATGTCTTAATTAACAATGACCAATTTAGACATATAATTATGAATATTTTTAAAAGTCAATGGTGCTGAAATTTAGTATAGTAGCTCTGAGAAGAATTCCACACCAAAGATGTTCTGAAGAGAACGATTATTTCTATTTGTCAAGGAATTCACCCTTCAATCAAATAAAATGCTTGAGGAAATAAGGCTAATTTTTAATGACATATGGAGGCAATGTCAGTCACAGCACAGAGCAAGTGCAATTTTGTTGACTTTGGAATCGGTAAAGGACTTGCTTAAGTTAAAGTTAGCTAGGGAGCTAAAACTAAAGGATGATAATCTGCCCTCATTTCTGGCTGTTTTCCCACTGTAATCCCCTCAACAGAATTTAATTCAAATCACTGTGTGCATCATTAACACTGGCCATCAGTCCTGAATTGGAATTTCATGGCTTTCTGATGACATAAGTGACTCCTATCCTCTGGTTTCCAGGATTAATTCTTTGAGGTGGTAAGTAAATAAAAGGTGACCAACAGCTCAAAAGTAGGATTGTAAGAGTGTCAACAACTCTTCCCATCTAAAAAATTCAACCTCTCCTTTCTTACATATATGAAGAAACATTGACTTAAACCCAAAGTTTTTCTGAACTCTGAACTCCACAGTTTTGAAGAGTGAGGGGAGAATATTGTTTCATAGGAATAAGACTTTTACTCAATTTTTCCTCCCTTCCTGTAGGTGCAACAGAAGAGAAAGGACCAGAAGGAAGTATTTATACTGCACGCATCCATATTTTTTAAAAAATTACTTTTCACTATCTTTAGAGAATCTTTAGATATTCTAAGGATGAGAGAACCTTTTAGTTCTTTCACCTCTTCCTGCTTGCCTTCTCAATACTTTTTAACCTTAGCTGTCATACTCAAGGCTGTTCTTCACCTGCTTTGCATGGCTTTGACATTATTTGCAGGAACAGATTTGAAACAAGATTTAGCATTTCAGGTATTTGGATTCAAATGCCAGAAGTCATAAGGTGATCTTAGAATTATGTATTTTTGTTTAGATGGACTATTTGCATTTCTTCTTTTATGCTTTCTTCATTCTGTGCTGGTTAATTGACTTTTGACTGTGTTTTCAAGGCTCTTTTTTCATAACCGTGAAGCTATGAAATATATGTCCTTCTAAAAATAGGAAAAAAGGATTCTTATAAAATTATATGTTCAAGAAACTTTTTAAAGTAAAACATTGGTGGAGTTCATCTTACTTAATACGACTTAAATTCAACAACTAGTTTTGAACCCTGCAGTTGACAGAGGCAGAAACATCACTAATGGGTGCCATATTCCACAGCAGTGTGGGCTGAATGGACCATTAGCAGGGTCTGGGCAGTCTCCTTTTGTACATCTACAACTAGGCCACAGTGTCTCTCTTCAGAAGCAGTGAACATCTACCCAAAATTGAGATTTGGCAGTGTCATGTAGTGATATTAACTGAAAGTTAATTTACATGTTTTGTTTTCAATTTATAGCTTATATTTTCTGGGTTAGAAATTCTTAGTGTTTTAACTTCTCTGATTCAGTTTTGGAGAAGCACTTATTCTTAAACTAAAATAATATGTCCAAATCTTCACTCTTGTCTTTACTGTGAATTCACAGGGTTACAGTACAACATAAAAAGTTTCCTTTTAGTGGTCATTTTGGCATGCATATTTCCCAATATCTCAACCTGAAAAAAGTCTGAAAATTTCATGAGCCAACTCTAAGATCGAGCCATATTAGTATTTTAGTTAATGCAATGTATCATATGAAGTATACCATGAGCACCAAGATCCTGTAAAATCAAAGAAAAAATACAAAACCTTATCAAAACAAGTAGTAAAAATACTTAGTACTGTAACTTGGAGTCAGCAAGCAAGCCTTTTCAAAACAATTTTTTTTTCAGTAATATTAGGGAAGACAAATATCCCCTTAATTTGCCTGGGTTTACCTCTAGGATACAAAGTATGTGGACTTACTCATATAGCTAAGGTTAATCTTCAAGTTATTTGCAGAACAGGGATATTAATTTGGTAATAATTTGTACTGCAGAAGAAAACCTGTGGGGGGGGAGGGGTCTGGTGAAGGATAAAAGGCATTGTGTTCTTCAGGCAGTTACAAGGCCAATTGTTGACTCCTTAAGACCTTTCTTAAAACAGGTCTTTGGCTGAAAATGAGAGCTGAATGAAAATCCAGGTTCTGTCATAGATAATTTATTGGTATCACAGGGAGTCTAACATTTCTATACCTTACTTTTTTGCCTTCAAGGTAATGGTGATGTTAAATTTGAAAATATATTTTTAAATTGAGAGGAAACAGATACATATATGCCAAGTACTATTGCTAATAAGATCATTATATTATGTCAATTGGCATAGTTGTGTCCTGTTCCCATATCATTATTAGCTACAGCTATTCCAAGAGGAAGTGTTAAGTACAATACTACAAAATGGAGCTCTTTTGAGCATATCTTCTTTATGTTTAAGTCCCACTGAAAGTAATAACTGGCCCTTTTAAAATATAAAGTACTATTTCCTTTTCAGTTTCCAGCGCTGAAAGCACTAAATGAAAAAAAAAAATAAATAATTGTTTGGGTAATTCATCTTTTCTTCCACATGCTTTGTTAATATATAGAGCAATGGAGAATTTTAAGAGATTCTTTTGATGCGATGTTAAGAGCAAATTATCTTAATTCAGTCCAATTTATACATGAGAATAACTGGCTCAAAGCAGTGCTATGATCAATGTGGCTATGACTACCTTAAATATAGTCACTGAATATTACATCTACAGATAATAGCCTTGTAGGATTAATTGTTATACAGGGTTGGTTTTTTTAGTTGATTTTAAAAAGTCAAAATTTTAAAATGATACTGTTATTTAGATGTAGGGTGAAGGTTTAAGTAGAAATCACTCTAAGGTAACTTTTTTAAGAGCAGACTAATGCAGTATTATGTTTTATAGTGCAATAAAATTATGTGCTAAAATTATGCTCATAAATGCAGGCAAATGTAAACCAAGCTATTAGTTATGTTTTCTCAGATAAAAGTGATTAGCATAGCTATCAAACTCTTCTCCCATTTGAATAACAGAATTATGTCTGAAATCTAAGGCATGTTTGCTA
Organism: Manacus candei; assembly: GCF_025592945.1. NCBI lineage: Eukaryota > Metazoa > Chordata > Aves > Passeriformes > Pipridae > Manacus > Manacus candei. Next base: position 7,795,247 of record NW_026138108.1, read on the forward strand.
AAGCTGAGTCTTAAAAAGAAATGTAAATCCAGCTATCAATGTTGTATTTGAAAGTGAATGAAATGGTCTGCCCATCATTCTGCTAACAACTAAGAGCAGAGGAACATGACCCAAATTGCAGTGAAAAACATCAATAAGAAACGTACCTGAAATACTATTTTGGAAGTCATTCTTAGCACTTCATCATAATCTCCTTAGTGCTGATCAGACTTATTTAAAAATCATTGTGGTTAGTTTAAACATAAGAGTGATGAAAGAGTCTTTTAGCAACAGCTACTAACAACAATGAGACAAAGTTTCATGTATAATTCATGAAGTATGTGGTCATCTACTAGCAAATTAATTTCCATTTGACAGGTATACTTCTGGTAGTGTCCTCTCAGGAAGGCACATGGTATATAATTAAATTCTGAACGGAACAAATTAAATGCTGATTACTTCACAAACAATTTCAAGGCTTGAATACTGTTACCTGTCTTTATAGAATCAAACTAAATTATTTTGACAATGTAGATGTATGAATTTATTTTCTCAACCCAGTATCCAATTTTTTTCTAATGCCTAAGGGTTAAAATTGCTACTGTCTCTACCTGTGGCTTTCCTATAATTCTAATATTGATTTGTCACAGGCAACATTTAATATTTGAGATGAAAACCACTACCCAGATGGCCAGTGTTTCCTTTGCATCTTCCTTGCCTCCCTCCTTTATATCCTTACATTTGGTTAATCACTGTAATTTGGTGGACATTTGCTACACTGAAGAAAGACTACAGATGGCCAACCATGGTGATCATAAGGATTTTTTTCTTATTGTTTGCAATAAAAACTATTACAAAAAAAGATGATCTGTGAAATAAAATATTACAAAGATTTTCAAGCAGTCAGAGAATGAATTACCTCTGCAGGTAAAGTTTCCTACCATCCTCCCCATCCCTGGAGGTATTCAGGGCCAGTCTGGATGGAACTTTGAACAGCCTGGTCTAGTGGAAGATGTCCCTGCCCATGGCAAGGGGTTGGAATAGATGATCTTTAAGGTCTCTTCCAATCCAAACCATTCTATGATTCTATGTTTTGTGCTTGCAATGCGATGTGAGGTTTAGCTTGTGCTGGCAACTGCAGTGCAAAGTCTTAAGGACATATTGGCATGTGCTGGAGTCTGTCATTGCCTGCACTCTCCTTTGCCAATTCAACTTCCATTAAGTTAGCAGAGATGCAATACCGTGTCCTAAAATTTACCTTTCTACATATGGAATTTTTGCCTGTTATTGCAATACTGGATAAACAGCTAGACTTCTGTTTATGACACAAGGACATTTTCTGTATGTTAACACACTACCATTTATCAGTCAAATGTATTTCAATTTACCCTATTCCTTCATGATCCTTTTCTGGAGAGACTGAGGTATAACACAGAAAATGTGCAGTGACAGATTCCTGTAGAGTGTACTCATAGCAATAACCTTTTAGTAATGCAGACTAAGACAGTTTATTGAGAAAGAAAATTAATTTATAGGTAATTTGAAAATGTGGTAAGAGTAAACCTAAAAGAATTCAGTTGATAAACATGTGCTTAGATGTAGGTGGTGCATACACTGTTATAACACCAATGCATATAAATATTTCACAAAGATAAGACTAGTAATTCAAAGAAGGACTTACAAACATTGAGCCTCAGTTAATGCGATGGAAGATTTGTCTACCACATGGGCATTTGTTTGCAGGTAAAGCAGTTGGTACTATCTGTTCACAGCCTCTATAGTTTTCTGTAGTGAGTGAATAGATCTCCTACATTCCCTACTGACCCTTTTACAGAAAGTTTTCCATGTCAAAATATAGAAAAAGTACCAGATAAGTGTCAGCAGTACAATCACTTTATCCTCTTCCCCTCTCTTTCCTGAGAAACTGTGCACAGCATTGGCTGACATTTTGTTTAAGCTCAGTAATAAGTGTTCTGGCTCAAGCATTTGTTCTTATGTCAGGCTCTTCTTACTAAATAAACGAGCTCTTTCTTTGGCTAAAATCACAAATTCATGATTAGAGATAGATTTTAGGGTATTAGCCAAGTTGTAGTTAATGAATAGAATCATAGAAAAAGTTCAGTGGAAGGAACCTCCTGAGGTCAACTAGTCTGCATCTGCTCTCCCTTTCCACTCAAAGCAAGGGAGACTGAAGTTAGATCATGGTGGTGCAGGTCATACCCAGTCAAGTTTTGAAGGAAGAGTTATGAGGAAGCTGTTAGTAGAAATTGCCTGCTGTTGGATTTGTTTGGTTTTGTGCCAACAACAAAAGTATCTAAAATTAGCTGATTCAGAATACTGGATTTGATAACTCACACAGTTCCTCTGGCTTGAATGCAATGAAGAGGAGAATCACTGCTGGGATGTATGGAACACTCTTTTGCATTACATTCTTTCCTTTTCACGGTTGTGTCAATGAAAAGTTGTTTTATGATCTCAAAGGAAAGACTAATGATTAGACAGGGAAGAACTGAGTTTTTAAAATGCAGGGAAAGGTACAAAAAGAATAATCAGAACTGACCAGGAATGGCATAAACTAAGCTGTAAGCTAGGGAAGTAGGGAATCTACTGATACAGGGAAAATGATATATCCAGGTTTAGCAAGAGTAAAAAAAATGAGTGAAAGTGCTTGAGGGTGAGATCATCAGCACTAAGATTAATGATGGGGAGTTGTAGCAACTGCCATGTCAATACCATATTAAGTTTGGAGAAGATTAAAGCACAAAAATTCTATAAAGGAGCACATTCCATGTGGTAAATTTGAGTCAATGCCATCTTCAATTTTGAAAGACCTACTGGACAACAATTATACCTAGTAAATATTATCAGGTGGCCAAAATGTGAGGCATGATATTGCATGCGCTGAAAATCTGTCACGCTGCAACGTCTGTTAAACACAAGCTGAAAGAACAGTATAAACTGCCAGTAAATATAAAATGAAATGAAAACAAACACTGCAGTGCATGACTTCCTGTGGGATTTGATATTAATCCCCACTTATGAGGAGTAGTCTGTACAACATATTTTCCCTAGGGGACTAGTGTGTTATCCAGCTAATCCTTATTCAAGGCATATGATTTGTATCCGGCAAGAAATCATACAGATTTTTTTCAATTAGCTCCAAATATACAGTATTGACAATAAAATCTGTGTGATTAGATTAAAAAAAAATCCTTGGAAAACAAACTGAATGCGCACATTCCACAGTGCAGTGGTCAGTGCTATAATTTTGGAAGTGCAATTTTACACATCTGATTATCTTCTTTATAATGTCTGTTTGGATTCAGTTAATCTCCTTTATATTTTCATTAATTTCTTATTCTGTTATTACCTTTTTTTTTTGATACAAATCACAGATTGTTTTCATCAGTTCTCTAGTTGTGTCCTAGCCATCAATGTGCTGTCTGTGCTGGTTTTGAACTCTCTAGTGTTTGCTCCTTGAACAGCTTTTCCAGATTCAGATTCTTCTGCCTGATATGTTCTTCATGCCCTGGTGACAACATCAGTACCTTCCCAATCCTATGAAAAAGAAAAATTTAAAAGCTTGGAAGACGACAGTTTGCAGGTTGTCATATAAAAGACACTGGCATAACACCTTAGGTCAAGACTAGATACTTTAAAACGTGTTTGTTCCTTTCTTCTTTGAATAGAACAATATTTAAGAGCAACTAAATCTAACTTAATTCTGATAATAGGAATACAGTAACTGTTGGATGGACCTTTAAGAAGAGAAACATTTCAGTCCCCTGGGAGCAAAAAGAAGTGAAGTCCACTGCTCTAATGGTTTGATGCCACAGAGTAGATCAGACAGGTTTGGCTGAAATGTTAGCTGGGGTTCAGTGCTTTAAAAAAGTCCTGTGTTTGTGAGATGGGAGAATGCATTGTGTTAAGAAATAGATAATTTCCTAAATTAAATCTGGATGTACATTTAGGCACTGTACATTTTAGTTTGTGCAGAAAATACCTCATTTACTTTTCTTCTGTTGAGACTGACTGGAAGATAAAAAATGCCAGATGTTACCTATTTGTTACTTCTCATAGTAACATGTATGTGGTACGTATGCAGAAAATATTCTAGACTGAATCTTGGCATGGGACTACTAGCATACTAAATATAGAAATTACATTGTTCAGACTTTTATTTCAAGAGTTCAAATCTGGTATGTTGCTGCACATTTAAATACACATAAAGAGGTGGAAAGTATATAGAGATATTTTAAGTTTTCCCCAAATTGTATTTCTTTAAGCAACATTTTCTGTGCAGCTGGCAGCTCTTTATTTCCACTGAGATGAGAAAACTTTCCAGAAAATCCTTCCTTGCTAATGAGACATAGACTGAGTTTGTCCATTTATTTGAAATACAGAGATTATCAATTTTCATTTTTTACTGAACAGTTTTAACACAGTAAGTGTAGATAAGGGTGAATGACTTCAGAAGGGATGATAAACACCTTTGCCTTCTTAGAATCACACAGGACCTTTCAAAAATCTCTTGGGACTGTAGAGAATTTAGCAGCATATTGCAGTTGTTATGTGCTGCGAGTTACAGCCTCAGCTCTGAGAAGAACTTACTGGGTGAACTTGATCTGCACACCTGTTAGCTTCCGCATATGTGTTAAGATTAATACTGGGTTTATATCTTTGATTCATTGGGTAGGAGCATAGTTTCTTCTGTATGGGTTTCAGCAGTGCTGGAAAGAGAATAGCTTGACTTTGTAACCCAAGATTTTTTCACATTTGTTTAAAATGTGGGCTTTTTCTTTTCAAATCTCCTACCAGCGGTGGAATTTTAGATCCTGAAACCAGTGATTTACTCAGTTAATTTTGGGAAGATGCCACAGAAGCTATTGAGTTCATAAACTTCACTTTCTAACTGTTCCCAAGACTGAACTACTACAATGGCTTTGCTGTTAACCATGTGTTTGGGCTTCAGCTCAATATTTGCTGAGTCAGAAGTACCACCATCTAATTGGTCTTGCTGCATATAACAGTCAATTCATAGTGATCCCATTTACTTATTGCTCATAACTTCCAAAAGAAACATGCAAAGACATTGAGATGATCCTGCCTTCTTATTGTTAAATAGGTCAAGTTCTTATGGGGTAGTAAAATCTGCTTATACCATGCATCACACTTTTATTAACTTGGGTAGGATATCAATTCAGTGTTAGGTCTGTAAACCGTTCCAAGCCTTTAGCAGTTCTCTAAACATAAAATTCTTAGTTGGCTCAGGAAGCCCATAAATTCAGTAAAAAGAGAGAAAGTATGTGTGTGTCTACCAGTTGGGTTACTATTAGTCGATGGGTTTGTTCCCTTAGTGCTGAAAACAGTGTCATGAAATAATCTTTGTCTCTGTCCAGGCATTCAAACTGTGTATTAAACTTTGTTGTAGAAACATCTCACTTCCTATAAGTCACTTTTAGATGTTTGGTGAAGGTAGAAGGATAGCATGAGAAAGCAAAAGAAAAGACTTTTACTGTCCATTCCGAGGAGTAGTAAACTGCTAGTTAGGGTCTGGTTCCAAGACTGGAACTTTTGTTGCAGATAATGAGTTAATCAGTGACATCAGCAATGCTATTTTCTTTTCCAAGTACATAGGTAAGAAATGTTTCTTATATGTTATGTGCCACAGTTCTTAGTTCTAAATACTTCTAAAACACTTAATTCCTTGGATGATTTAACAACCTATACGACAGTCTGAATGTCTAAAAAGGGAACCCAATTTGTTCACCACACAGCATCTCCCTAATGAAACAGAAACTAGTAGATGGAAATTCTGAGGACATGAGATTCTTGCCAATATGAGGTTGGACTCATGCTGATGGTTAACTTGCTGAACACTAGGAACATATGAAGAGCCAAGACTATTTCCTCTCTTTTACTGCATGGTAAAACTCCATCAGAAAATTCAAGGAGTACCTTTTGAATACTTGGTTTGTGATCAGGAGATTATCTTATATAGTCCAAAAGATTTTCATCCTTATAGCTGCCAGACGTATGTTGAGAAAGAATGATCTCTGTGATATTGCTGTCTTCTACCTATGAAATTTAAGTTACTTAGAAACAAGCATAAAAATTGTCATGTCAATTTTTTTTTTTTGGCTCTTAGTGATTTGACTACTAATGGACAAGTTAAGTCTAGTGTCTCATAAGTTTCAGGAGCCTGAACTATACTTAAAAATTAACTCAATATATGTTTCCCTAAGGTACAACTATTGTCATAACCTCTCCTTACTCTATCAGTGGAAACCTGAGCTCAGTAAAGTGTTTATTGTGTTTAAGTCACATAATAAACACTTATATGTGTAGGAGCTACCTAATGGACCCGATTTTAAGAAGCCTTATGGGTAATTGTAAAGCTGATAACTCTGTGCTGGTCCCAATGCATACTGAAATTCTTAAGACTGCAGAAAGAGTTGTTTTTTAGCACAGTTTTGTCAAAGTAATACTGACCACTGTAGTGGAATCCTAACAAATTGAAATCATCTGGGTTCACTGGCAGAAGCCAAAAAACTGACTTTATATTGCTTTTTCCAACAGAGCAACCAGACCACAACACTGGACCATGTGGGTGGCCTCGCCCACTTACACATATGATACTTCTGGAAGGGGAATGGCTATGAAATCACTAACTGATTTACCCTATGTATAAAACAGCCAGTTTGTCTTCATGCCTCAACAGGTTATGATGGGCCATCTTTATGGTTAAGATTCTCAAATTCAAGACAAGGAAAATTTGACAATTGCATAATTGCTTTTCTTCACGTGCAGAGCTAAGTATCAGAGGACTTCACCTGCAAAGCACTTGGATACAGGCTGTGTATAGAGATGTGGATAGGTATAGCTCTTAATGACTGACTAGTGTACTTGAACTGTTTTCCAGAAAAGCCATTTTTATTTGTATTCTAGGTACAAGTTATTTGAAGAATTAGGGCAATCAGTTAGATAAACTGAATAAAGTTTGCTTTGCAGCTTTTCAAGCTGTGTAAGTATCCTTGTTACAGAGATGGGAATAAACCCAAATATCTAATTTTTTGTTAGTATAAGTACAGGCCATCTAAACTTATGTTAAAATAACTGGAAACAGAATTTGTCCCATTGTCTTAGTTTAATGCTTACAGTCTAAAGAATACATTAAGTAATACCTGAGACTCAAGTGAGCATCATTCTGTAGTTGACCAAGAGATACACAAATCAGTCTCAGAATTCATTTGGGAGTTGACCTTGCTTGCTTACTGAGCTATGATGGTTGGTTTTGTCTGTCAAACAAAAGCCTGTGGTTTCTGAATATGTCTAATGAGAAAAAATTAAATCCTTCACTGACTTCAGCAACAAAATTGTCATCAATTTCAACAGGGCATTCAGGGGGGTGAGCAAAGACAAGGTTTCACCAGGATTAGCTAGTATATGCTCTGAAGAATATGAGATGAGTCAAGAGTATCCATTCATACTGAATGCTTTTAAAGGGCAATCAATCAAGCAGGAAAAAAATGTTGGAGTGTTAAAAGTAGTAGATAAAATTAAAAAAAGTTTCCTTCTTCCTGAGAAATTCTAACTGACCTTCTATTTATATTACAATAACACGGAATGACTCCAATGTGGTAAAGCAACCTGAAACCCACTGAGTATTCAGCATTACACAATGAAAACCTTTTTCTCTTTCCTCAGACCATCATAATATAATTTGCCAAATCTATGCGCTATCATTTCTGGTCAAATGCTCATCTGATGAACATGAATTTTACTGAAGTTTGCATTAATGCTTTGTTAGAGTTTCTAATTTTTTTTTTTGCACTTTTTGGCCTTTAAGAATGGATGTTTTCATGCATTTGTCCTGCAGCTGCTACACAATACTTCTATCCATTGATATTTGCGTGCAAAACGTGCAGCAAGAAATTGATGGATGACACGTGTGCCCAGCAACAGCAAAAAAAAGGAGGGAAAAAAGTAGGATAAAACAAACTTCTCCACCCTAGAAAGAGATTTAAATCATAACTGCCTCAGGAGAGAATTGTTTCCTCCTTCAGTAGCAGTCTAAACTCTTGAACATAGCGCAGCCAAGACATATCCTCAGAAACAGTGACTGAGCGTTGAACAGCGTTACATCTCTTTTATGAAAAACATTCTCTGAAAAGCTTGCATAAACAAGAAGCACACATGTTCAACTAAACTATTTTTTGGCACTCTCACAGTATTTCTTGACTCATTTGGATTTTTGCATGTGTGTAACTCTTTAAGTTCCATGGTCCTTGCGTTGTAGGCAAGTTTTGATTTTTTTTTTTTTTTCTCAGTCATCTACGGCTCATGAATTTCCAGAATGAGCCTACCAAAAGTTGTAATGTGTCAGTGGTTGCCATTAAAATGTTAATGCATGATAGTTGTTCTTACAATATTTTTATAAATTTACTAAAAGCTAAATTTTACTCTATGTTAATATGTATGCTAATATTATAAGTGTTAGCAATGATAAAAGTATTTGTTGCATTATTAAGGCTGAGATTATGAGTAGAGTTAACATTGCATCCTTTACACTTAGAGGAAGAATTACATTTCCCAAACACATCCCCTCCCAAAACCCCAGTCAGTGTTTGCCAGATGTCAACAGCAGCAGACAGGGATTCAGGAAACTTAGAGCCTGTTCTCAGAAGTGCCAGTCTGATGTACAGCTTGGTCTAACTCCTTCTCTCACTTTTGGTTTCCTTGATATCTTTTGCTTTCTTTGCCTTGTCAGTGAAATTTTTTCGGAGTGGAGTTTGTTAACAGGATGTGTTCAGACAGTATATATTGCATCTGGGTCCCAACCTTCATTTGGGCCTCTAAGTGCTACCGCTCAAGTCTTTGTTTCTCAAATGCCTTTGTGCATGTCTGGAACAGTAGAAGTGAGACTGCTGCCTGTCTGTCATTTTTATGGTCTTTTCCCATAGTATTCTCATCAAACCTCAATCACGTTATGCTTTTAATCAGTCATTATTTGTCTTCTTTTTTTATGGATGTCTAACTTGAGATATGGTGCTTTCATCTGCTGAAAGATGCACAGTTGCAAATGATTGAGTGATACATAGCACTAAATAGTCTAAATCAGGTACTTGGAATCTCATATTTAGAACTGAAGAAAAGTTTTAATTTCTCTTTCCCATCTTTAAGATTTGATAATATTCCTTCAAAATATGGAGGTGTATTTATGTGAAATCCTGGTATACTCTTATAATAAATTTCACCTAAAAGTCCATAAAGAAAGTAATATATTTTTTCAAAACACAACTTGGACAATACTCAGTATAATCAGAGGCAGTACATTGAACAAAAAGGACAAAATAAAATTTGGCTGTATCAGTAAGCTTTTGTATCCTTTGAAGTAGGATCCTGCAGAAAATTGACAAGCGAAGTTTTAAGTAAAAGGCTGAATTAAGTTTATGCAGGCAACTTTCATTCTGTGATTTATAGCTTTGAGGTCTTGAATTTTGACTCCTAGTGATACTCTTTTAACACAGTTACTTAGAATACAAATCTCAAACAATATGAAATTCTCTGCTTCTGATTATTATGTTCAGAAAGCAGTAAAACATGTGCATTCCTGAAGAAGGAGGTCAAATATATTTTCAACAATCTAGATTATTTGTTTTTAAATATTTCTTTTTCTGTTGCTATTTTTGTGTTCAATTTTCTAGGAGGATGTATGTAAGTAGAACAGAATGTCAGAGCCTAAAGTGGCAATTTCAAGGAACGATAGCTTTTTGAACTGTACTGTTGTTGATACTTCTAAGTGCCTGTCCAAGTCTCTGAGGATTCAGTGATGCCTTAGGCAATCTTGTATCTCAAATGCACCAATCTACCACACGTGCAGACAAAACTTTTCAGTACCTGCTCTAAATATCTCTTAGGCTGCAAGTTTCTGATCCAGTGCCGCACATTGCTGTAAGACTTGTCACAGTGAGAGTGAGAAGAGCTTAGACCTAACTGTCCTGCACCTTACAGGCAGTAAACACTACAGAAGTAGTGGACTGACTTAGTGTCTGGGTAGGGATTAGTGTTCCTGGCACATGGTCCTACAGAGGATGTGATGGTCCTTCTCTCTCTCCTCCTTTTTCCAGGGCAAATAGTGGTCCTGGATTCATTCCAGTAGTGGTCAGCAGAGAAAAGTTCCATTCTGATGACTTGTCAGTTCTAAATGAGTGCAAACAGGATGTTTATTGACATTAAGGTAAATCAGATGATGAATATGAAACTTCTGTGCAACATGAAATTGATATAAATTAGTTATGAATACATTTAGTCAAAGTTCTGAAAGAGCTTTCAGCAAGCAGGCAGCAGACCTATTTGAAAATTATGGTAGAGATTTTGTGGTAGAGAGTGACTTTTTATCAAAAATATTTTGTTCTCTTGTTGCATTTAGCAAACATAATTTATAGCCATTCTTTGGCTTGGTTTGCATTATTTTATATAATAGGTTAATTGATTTTTTTTTTAATATAAGTGTCTAAGTGGGAAATATGATGAATGTGAATCACGTATGGCTGTCATTTTAGTCCAGAGTGACTCATCATTTGTGAACATGTATGTTTTGACATTCTGCATAAAGAAATTAGGAACAAGTATTTACCAGATATTCTATACAAGCTAATATCTTGCTAGATCCTGTTTTTCTAACCAAGTTAAAAACATTTTAGGGATAGGAATATGTACCTAAAACTGAATTTAAAGTAACTCATCACTTGTTCAACTTGAAAATAAAGACAGCATGATTTTGTTGTGCTGTTACTTGAAGAAGCTTTTCCTTTGCTCACAAAGCAAACATTTTCCATAGAGGTTTAAAAGAACTAAAAATAGATGCTTTAGCACTTATCTGCGTTTCATGCTGGTGACTTCATATCAGTTAATTGTAACTAACTTCACTAGAACTATTTCCAACAGATTTACACTGAGAGAAAAACAGAAGCAATGGAGATATAGCCAGTGCCTATGAAAATGAATTCTACTCTGCTCCATCTAACAAACTGATATTAGAGTTAGATTTCAAAAGTCCTGTTCCTGCAAGCTCTTCTCTTTCCTTTTTCTCATCTCATCAGCAGCTCCCCAGAATAAGGACTGAGACCTTAAGTGTCTATGTGTGTTCCTGACATGTCCAACACAGCTACTGCTATCAAGAGTCAGTCAATGCCTATTTTGATTCTTTTAACTGAGTGCCCTGGGGATGCAACTTTTTATTAACTACAGGCAGCTTTCTTAAGTACTTTGATTAAAATATGACTAAAGAGGTATATTGGCAATTTTGCTTTTGTTTCTATTTAACCAAGAAAAAAAAAAAAGGAAGGGAAAAAAATGTTTTGCTGAATTGCATGACTTCATGGACCATATTTCACGTTCCTCATTGAAATGTGGTTAAAATAATCTTGTACTTAACCGGTTCCAAACCTTCAAACAGCAATGTGTTTGGCTTTTTTTTTTTTATATGTCAGCTTAAAAGATGGGTGATTTTTTTTCTTGGTCTGTATTTATCAAATACTTACATATACTAAACATTCATTAATTAATATGAGCACTGTAATTCATATAAAACAATTATAGCATTTAGAGATTTTAGAGGAGTTACTATTGCTGCCTTAGCCCTTTTAAAAAATATACTCCCCAAAGGACAAAATGTGATCTATTAATATGTATGCATTATTACTTTTTTGTAACTCTGACTGCTGATGTCTCTGAATATGGAAGCATTTATAGGTTATAGACGGTCCGTTAGTTGACTTGTAATTCTAAGTGCAATATTTTCTAAAACCTAAAAAGCATTATTAATTACCCTCTGTCTATATTAGAGAGTATAATATATTTTCTTCTGGAGATTTCACATTTCTTGTGATCCTGCAATAGCAATACATGAACTTGTTAGGTTATTTAGAATAATTGGCAACACAGGGATAAAAATTTCTGGTTGACTGCTAATTGCACAAATTAATAAAAATAATTCATCTTACATCACTCTAGCCTTTAAGCAGATTTCTTACTTTTTTAGAATACAGCAATTCTGAGATTATGCATTCCCAGTAGAAGGAGTTTACCTTCTTGCAATTGAAGGGTAGAATACTTATGCACAAAGGTTTGCAAAAGGAAAAATTGAGCTGATTCAATAATGTATGCATTCCTCCCAAACTAGAATGAGGTATTTTTAATTTATTTTCTATTCTGTACTTTATTCAAAAGTATCTTGTGTCCTAGCTATTTAATTGGGTTGATAAAAAACGTTTGTTACACAGGTCTGGAATTGCAAGGAAGTGATTGGCTCCTTTTAAATGCATTAAGTGTAGTCAGTTTGCTTTTTATAAATGAAATAAAAGAACTACTTAAAAAATTTTCAATTCTTCTCCATGATCAGTCTATTGTCACATGCATTTGGCATTCATTATATGTTAGCCCCAGGCGCCTCCAGTCTTGTACTCAGGCCAGCAGTAATTTGGTTTATAGAGATCATATGGCAGGGAAACAGACCTTGAAAGACAGAACTCTAAGAAGCATATTTGATGAATTTCCTATGATTTGAGTCTGGGTTTATTCTTTCCTGTTGTGGAGCAGACACCCTACAGCACACGCGCTGAGGCCCGATGCGCCTGAGCAAGGGGCCAATTAAATGACAATATGCACACTGGTTTTTTGCACATCTCGGGTTGCATTTCCTATCAGAGAGAGGGAAGGGGTGATGGGAGGGGGAGGAGAGGAAGAAAAAGGGGGGCCTTGTAAAGGATCCAAAAATGGGCAGGAAACCACACCGAGTGAAGGTTGCCTTTGTCATTAACAATTAATGTAACCACGAATGCTGGAAAAAAATATGCTGCTGCTGGTAGTGGCAGTGGCACAGCCAGTGCAGCACGTCTTCTGCCTGCCCTTCTACCCAGCAAAGCTGACATCCTGGTGAAGCCTGTGCTGCTCTAGCAAATGAACCAGCAACTATTTAACTCTTACACCCAGATGGATCCCAATCCTTATTTGAGGGTGCCTAACAGGTAGTAAAAGTGGGAGAAATGGATCTCAGAAATTTCTGTAGTCAACCGGTTTTTTGCCATTAACTTTTACCTGCTTGGTCTGCATACTAGAGATTTTATAGGCTGTAGTGTGTCCCAGTGCTCTTGGATAGCATGGAAGATGTTTTCATATAAGTCACTGAATGCCAAATTAGGCCTGAGCTAAGTGGGGAGGCTGGATTTTGATACCCTTTCTTATAATCAACACCACTTTGGGCACTGACATTGATGGAATGCCATACGTAGGAAGCTACTAACCACTATGAGTGAATAAATATAAATGTAGACCTAAACAGGCATTTATACTTCCTACTCAGGCCCTTGGGTGCAACCTTTACACCCAAACAACAGCACAAGCACATGCACATGTGCACACATGTAGGGAAAATTTCATTCTGAGTTTTATTTCTTTTAAAGGTCTTAATTTCTTTGATGATGTCCAGAGACTGTCCAGGCTCCTTTGGGAGATTTTTGATTGATTTTAATTCCTTTTCCCCTCCTCACTTCTCCTTTCCTCTCTCTTTCTGTTCTTTTCCCCCACCCCCCAACTTTTTCTAGTAGTTTATAAATGCCACTTTTCATTAATGTGACCAAAATGTCATCAAGTAGTTTAATGCTCTTTAATGTCCTTGTATCGTTTACGTTTTTTGAACAGTGTGGAAATGAATCCCATCTGTGGATTTGCTAACATCAAAAAAGTTTGACAGGCTATTTAGACGTGCTACTTCACGTTGCATTAGCATGTACAATGTCAGAGAGGCAGGAGCCAGTGTGAGGCCATACCGCGCCACCTCACTCTTGACCCCTTCTATAGCTGCTCTGAATGTGGCAGATCACTTACCTCAGAAAATGAAAGTCAATTGTGAAGTATCTTGGCCTGGACAGGAGCCCAGAGGCCCCAGGAAAAGTGTGAAGCCTAAATAAAAAAAGGCAGAGTCTTTCTGTAAAAAAAAAAAAAAAAAAAAAAAGGAAAACAAAATCAAACCCGTCTTCTCTTCCTTGCTGGTGCCAGGAGTTCCTGAGGAAGTGGACATGCTCTAACATTGTCTGATGTTCCATTTTTCACTTGTAACAGGATCTTTTGGATGGACAAATTCTTCCAAACTCATCTAGTTACAATTTTTAAGGCTATTTTTTTGTTTGTTTTTGCATATTGGCCAACCAAAAAAAAGGTTTTTTCTAAAATGGGTGATGTTGTGCCATCTTATTAACGACTGTCCCCACTCCTGAAAGGACTTATCATGCTCTTTTTTCAGCACTGAGATTTTTTGAGGTGATTATTTGAAGTACCCCCTCTGCAATACCCTCTGTAAGCTAATACATATCAGGAAAGTGTCATTTCTTATTTTTCAACCCGTATTTCTGTTAATGTCTCGTAGCCAAGGCTCATGGATTTAACTTACTCTTTAGTATGGGTGCATTTTGCACTTCTTTGGCTTTGTGCCATGAGATTGACGTGCCTCCCTTTTAAGGCATTACTGTAAAAAGAGATGTGCCTTTTTATTTCAGGAAAACAAAAGCTTCTGTTCTTCCTGAGACACAGGGAACAGCAGAGTGCATTTTAACTGTTAATCATTATGGATAAATGGATAATAATTTCCACCTCTGAGTGCACTAGGATTTACTTGCTAGTTTTTTAAAACCTCCCCCCATAGTGAATTTGCATATGCAAATATAATTTAATTTTAAGTAGGAATGTAAATAAATAACGTTGTATAGTGGCATCAAGTTTTCAAAACCAAGGTAATCTTTTATGAGCATGAAATAAAAATGCCTTTAGGGCAATTATTATAAGTGCACAAGTCCTTTAGTCTTTAGCAATTGGGTTTGTGTGAGAAAACATACCATTGTGCTGTTAGCTGTGTCACACTGAAAGAGTAAAACACAAAGTATGGAAACAGTGAACAACACACCTTATTTTACTCTTTAAATTGGTAGGATTGTGATAATTTTACTAAGGGCAGGATGAAATTGGCACCATTTCATGCCCTGACCTAAGCAGTATTTACACAGTCAGGATTCAAACATGAAGGAGGAGACAATCAAGGTTACATTTATATTCATTTAGCAAACACATGCATTTGAGAATCAATGCTAATTGTTTGATCTCGTGGTTTTTATGCTAAATGTGGATAAGCAGGATGGATTCTATTAGATTTTTCAAATGAATTTCAGGCAAAAGTATCTCATGGGTTTTCCTTAAACATTTCAGTGGAAACAAGGAAAGAAACCCTAAAGTTTGTTTTGGAAGTGTTTTCCAAGTGGCAAAATCCAATCTTTTTGCTCGTGATGGCTCACATTCCCTTACTGTTTCGAAATCTGAAACAAAGCTTTGCAACTGTTCAGTCCAGGAAGAATAAACCATGCAGTCACAAAGCTCTAGTTCTATAAGAAAGCTGTGAGGCTTCCCTGAAAATGCAGTAGGTAAATTGTGGGTCTGCTATTAGAATGAGAATTTATGGTTTTTTATGAGCATACACACAAAACTCATGTATAGAAAGCAGAGAGATTCCTCTGAAAAACTAATGCAACCATGAAGAAACCTCAAAAATCACCATTGGGCCAAAATTTGTCAAAGCTTCAGTGTAGGAAAAGTTGTTCTCAATCACAGTCAGAATCAATGAAGTGCTCATGTCTTTCCAAATGTGCTTTGGGGATTTTGGAATAATTTAACTGGGTACTTGCAGCTGAGTGGAGCACCGAATGCAGGACCTGAAACAGCATGCTGCTCACTTCAGGCTGTTTCTGATATCATACAAGGCCTTACTCTCTGTTGTTAATTACAGCACAGCTAGTGGATATGAAATTATATCCTCTTGAATACCATGGGGTGAGAAGTGTGTGTGCAGCCATTAATACTCACTAAAAGTAAGGTCAGAACGGGACCTTGGATATGTCCTTTTCTATGGACTAGATCACAGACCCAACCTCAAGGCTGGATTGATTACACTTTGGGCAGTTAGTTAGCAGAAGTGACATGTAAGTTTTCTGATCATAATGACGGTGAAAAGATGAGCTGAGATGACCTCAGGTAGATAAATAATAAAATTTTCTGTTTATAAATTTAAAATTAAATGGTCATAATGCAGATGAAGACAAGTCATTTACAAAGAAGAAACTGTGTAACAAACCCAGGAGATAGGGCATTTGACTGCATTTCTCTTTGGATATATAAAATTGAATTAAAATTACCAACAATTACTAGCTATCCAGACTATATGTCTATGAAGAAAACAAAAGAGAAAAAGCTTCTACCAAAGTTAGGAAGAGTTGCTTTTACCCTTGTGCAAAACTTTGATGGAAATGAAGAAAAATAGTAATGTTTGTAGCATTTTTAGATGATAACTTGAATTTTTTTGATGAATGAACTTGTTGACAGTTAAATGTTATGGAGAAAAAAAAATTTACAAATGAAAACACTTTTCTCATTTGAAAGTTTCTATTAAAATTATTCAATAAGATGGTTATTTATTGAAAAACATTCATTTTTAAACGGAATATTTGTTTAATCGAAAGCTTCTCATTGGATTCCACATAGCACTTGATTTTAAGCTCAATTCTATTCTATTGAAAAAGAAAATGTGAAGACAGCATGTCTTTCCTCCTTCTCTTAGGCTACTGACAGTAGTTTGCCATGCAGCACAAACTGGAGCTACTTCAGAATAATTCATAAAGGCAAATTCATTTGTACTGGATTAGGGACTGTTATGGGTGAAAGTTCAGCAGCACTTTGCCTGTATCTCTGATACATGGCAAATTTTTGGGACTTTTATGGCAGATGAAGAGGGACAGGAAAATAGTTTTGAGACCAGTTTTAATGCTATCTCCTAGCAATATTAGAGATAGTAGGAAGAAGTTGCAGGAAAACGGAATTGGTGTTCTATTCATGCTTTGTTTCTGAGAATACAAACTATCTTTTTTGTATCAATAGATGGGGTTTTAGGTGGTTCCTACTACTACAGGGTGCAGTCTGTATGCCTACAGTGAATATTTTAAAGAAATGTTTCATTGAACATAAAGTGAAATACTCTTAGCCAAAGAATTTTTTTATTTCTTTTGAGGAATCCATAACAGGTATTTTGTTGCAGACAAATGTTGAGGAAAAGTAATTCAATTTATTCTTTTCACTGCATAATAGTGAATGTTTTTTGATAGGTCTATAACTGTCATCTCCATTCCTTTCCCACACCTAAGCTTATGATTTATTTCATTTTTCATGCAGTCAGCAAAATATTTTTCTAGGTGTGAATGCCTAGTCTAGTATATAACAATGAGCTTATATAAATGAACTGTAACCCTAGAATAATTGGGATTTATTTGTGAATAAAGAGGTCAGCAACTGCGAGTCTGACCTTAATTTTTTGACCCCTATCACTTGATGAAAAGGTTTGGTTATAAAGCCAGTTAGTAGGCTAATATGGCTGTAGTTATAAGAACAAGACAGGGAGGGCTAAGAGGGTATGCAAAGCAAAGGTAACTCGCTCTGTCAGCTGCTGCTCCTGCCACTTCAGCATAAAAAACAAACCAAACAGAAAACAAAAACAAAGAAAAACTGCAAGTACTTTCCAATACTGTATATAATGTTACAATGTTGATCCTTTATTTTTTTTAGCAATTAGACTATGATGTATCCCTGTTAGGGTTATTGCTTGATAGAGACAACATCCGGTCAGACTTGGGTGTTATTTGCAGTGCATTTCAAATTTCTGGAAAATTAAATACAAACTAGGTGATTGGTGAAGCAGGAGGCAGGTGGGGATATACAAAATGATAAAGGACAGAGAAAGAGAAACATCTCAGGTATTAAACAACTTGTGTGACTGGGTGCAGTGAAGAATGTCTCCTATCCCAATGAACCTGCACCCATCTCCTATCCCAGTGATTCAGCCTGAACCTCTGTTTTGCATTGTATTGATCTCACCTTTTGCTCTTTGGACGGCTTAAAGTAGTTCTGTGTCTGTGGGGATGTTTAATAGAATAACTTAGTTAAGATACTTGATCTTTCATGCTTAGTGAGAGATGACTTTCTTTTCACTCCAGTAATATTCTGAGGACTCTACATTATAACAACCTAAAATTTTCTTTCTGTGATGACATAAAAACATATTGACTTGTCATATCATTGGAACGGTAAAGAATTCTTCATATCATTTTATG
Organism: Manacus candei; assembly: GCF_025592945.1. NCBI lineage: Eukaryota > Metazoa > Chordata > Aves > Passeriformes > Pipridae > Manacus > Manacus candei. The sequence goes on from NW_026138108.1 coordinate 7,813,432, forward strand.
CTTTAAAATATTTATACTCTTTCATTTAAACAAATTAATCTGTTATGTGACCCTATTGTGACATTTACTTGACAGAGACAAGATGGGACATGTATGAATGTTGCTTGAAACTCATTTCAATAGATCTTTTTTTGAAAGTAAAACGCAAAAGACACCCAGACCTAAGTGAGGCTATGTAGAACATTAATTTAAGTGCCTCCCCTCTACCCCCACTTAACCCCAAAGGGATCCATACAGCATTGAGTTTGCAGTCCTTGCAGGGCCTCAAAATAGCACTCTACAAAGTATTTGAGACTTACAGTTAAAGACCAACAGATATTTTTGTATGTATGTGCCCATGCATCATGAAAAGAGACTAGATCATAAGCATTTCCATTAATATCTCTGAATATCTCATATGGGGTCAACTGGGGTCATCCATGGGTCACCTGGGGACATTCAGGGATCACCTGAGGACACTTGAGGTCATCCAGGGTCACCTGGGGTCATCTGGGATCACTCGGGGGTCATCTGGAGTCATCCAGGGGTCATTTGGGGTCATTCAGGGGTCACCTGGGGTCAGTTGAGGGCCCTGCAGGGGTCACCTGAGGTCATTTGGGGGTCATTCACAGGTCTCCTGGTGTCATCTGGGGTCATCCAGGGGTCATCTGGGGGCATCTGAGTGTCACTTGGGGTCATCTAGGGGGTCACATGCTGTCACCTGGGAGTCACTTGGGGTCACCTGGAGTCACTCAGGTGTCTTTAGGGGACAACCGGTGTCATCCAGGGGTCACTTGAGGTCATCCTGGGGTCACCTGGGGTCATTTGGGTGTCCTGCAGGGGTCACCTGGGGTCATTTGGGGTCATTCACAGGTCACCTGGGGTCATCTGGAGTCATCCAGGAGTCACCTGGGGTCATTTGGAAGTCCTGCAGGGGTTACCTTGGGTCACCTGAGGTCATCCAGAGGTCACTTGGGGTCATCTAGAGATCACCTGCTGTCACCTGGGGTCATTCAGGAGTCTTTTGGGCACAACTAGGGGCATTCAAGGGTCACTTGGGGTCATTCAGGGGTCATTTTGGATCACCTGGGGTCACCCAGGTAAGCTTGAGGGTGTCTCAGGTAAGGGTGAGAGTGGCTTTTTCGGGCTGTTTGAACTGCATGGGCAGAATTTCTTGGGATTGGGCGTGTCCTCACCTTTGCAGGCTCACCTGGGCTGTGCTGCTGCTGCCTCTGAGGACCCACCCGGGAGCCCTGACCCTGCCCAGCCCCAACAGGGGGCATGGCCTCACAGGGAGTGGTCTTGGAGAGAGGCAGAGTCACCTCAGAGGTGCCACGTCCTGAGTGGTGAACCCGAGGGAGCTGCTGCTACCAGGGGAGAGCCACCATAGTATAACCTTTTAATTTTATTTGTTTTATGTAAGGGTCTCACAACACAAAGTTACCATAACTCTGTAGGTTCTTAGATGGTCCTGAACAATTTAGTATCAAGGCTCATAGCAATTCTGAATGGACAAAAAGCTGTTGGAACTCAGCCAGATTTTGCTGGAATACTTATTGAAGAGGCATCTTTTAGCCCAGCTGGCAAAATACCTTTCTGATGAAAATATGAACACCTTTGACATTTTAGCAAGATGTAGTACTATTTAGGAAGTGCAACAGTATCTTAAGAGGAATTGGATTCACATTGAAAGGTACCCTTGAGGTCTTAAAATGCATTGGTTCTTATTTTGATTTATACACTCTAATAAAGCTGTCTGCATTTTGGCTTCCCTTTTTAGCAAAACTTTAGGAATCTCTGTGAACTGGTTTGAAATCATTCTGGATTGGAGATTCTCTCTCAATCCCAGTAGGGGTAGTAGTCTGTGATTCATAACATATGCCTAACTGGAGTCTCCTATTCCTATTTGGACTTGTCAGTTTACCTGAATAGTTTTCTTTCTTGTAAAATGCCATAAAAAGTCACTTGATTTACTGAATTCTTGACAGAATTCCATGGTTAGTATTAGATTTCCTCTCTAAAACACAACTGCAGTTGTAAAATTGACTAAAGAAGTTGGTTATTGTGAACAGAAATGTCTAATGCATGAAGAGAGCATCCAGAAATATACCCCTGAAGCTCATAGCATTTGATCTGAACTGTACTTTAGGTAAGGGGAAGTGTGTCTTTTCTGTCATCTCTGCCTGTGACCCACTGGCTATTAATCTTGAAACCAATGCCAAAAATCCCAATGACTTCAACAAAAACCAGGCTAGCCCATATTTTATAAAAGAAGCTAACATGCATAGCAGAAAGTTGGCTAAATTCTCCATACTTTAGTAAGGTAAAATTTCCAGTAATGAAATGGTCTTTCTTCCTGAGAACCGATAAATCCAAACAACATTGCAAATCTCTGCACTTCCAAAGTTTGAAATGCCTGTTTGCCTTGTCCTTCATTTGTGGCTATTTCTGGTGGATAAGAAGGTCTCAGAAACTCAGTGATTTACTTCATTTTAGATGACATTTCTCTTTCTCTTAGGACTGTGACTATACAGTATGATACCATTTCAACAGCCTTTCCTCTTCCAATGTTTTCTTTTTATTTAAAAGGTTAAAAAGGAATGGAATATGCATCCTTGTATTATAGAAATAATTACAGTTCCAGCAGTGAAACCCTAATTTTACTAGCCTTGTGCAACCAGAATGTTAACACTGCTCTAAAAATGTGGAGATATCTCCATCTGTATATGAGTTTAACTGCTTGGAAAACTTTGGAATAAATATGAAGGTTCCTCCGCCCCTCCAGTAGCATGATGTGAGTGCTGCTACAGTGCTAGTTTTGTTTCAGTACAAGACCTGTACTGTAAGCCTTTGGTGGCTGAAAGGTAAATTACATTCATGCAAAACAAAACTGATGAACTACTGAAAGCTGTAGCTGCTGAAATAAATTCCTGTGTGCTAAATTTATGGGAACTATGCACTGTGTACACCACAGTACATTCACTTGCAGATTCAACTTTCAAATGACTTTCATTACCACAATAAGTAGCAATATTGTGAGAACAAGGTCCACCAGTGATGAGCATAAAGACATAATTTTGTTGTTGGAAATATATACTCATCAGCATATATTAAACCTTGCGTGGATCAAGGAGCATTGCTTGTGTGTTTATTTTCATTTGCTATTCATTACTGACATAGAAGTAATACCAGGGCCTGAAGGCTCACTTTAAGAGATACCTTACTGTGTTAACACTTTGTTAACAGGCTTCATCTGAAGTTTAGGGCCTCCAACATCAAGTTTTCCTCCTGGAGCCTGTCTTTGTTTTGTCCTTTGTGAATGTACTTATTTCCTCAACAACAGCATCTCCTGCTTATATTCTGTATGGTTCTGCTTATTACAGGGACCTATTACTGAGGGAGACTGAAAAAAGGGATACTAAAGAATGGTACTGTTTGTCTTTCTCTGCATTTTGGAAAATTTTGGTATTTGGATAGCAGAACAGGAAGATGATAATGCTGTTTTCTTAAGGTTTGTGCTGAATTTTGGGTCACTATCTCGCATAAAATTGTTCAGTATGACGCTAAAGTGTGTTTGTTATGCTTCTCACGGCAAATAATAGAAAAACCAGCAACTATTAGTCTTCCAGACCACATCCGTTTAATACAGTTGTCTCACATGGCATTTCTTATTTCATATTCTAAAAGCAGTGAGTCCTGAAGAGGATACAAATACTAATGGATAAGATATGATTGTTAAAGTGAAGATATTTCAGATATGAATTTTTGTACACTTGACTGGAAAAATACAGACTGTGGAACAGCCAAGACAGGCTTAAATTTGAATCTAATCCCTGTTACACAGAAGGAAGTTCTCCTCGTCAGTGGACACCCATTAAGTGAACACAATCGTTCTCAGTAGCACTGTCAGCCTGCAAAAACAAAAAGGATTTTTATTTTGATTATTTTTAAAGTTTAATGACAAATCCTTTCCCTTCTTCACATTAAAAAATAAAGGCTGTGCTGGAGTCCCATTAAGGGACTGCTTTACAGCCTGGTTCTCTGAGGCACTTACATTGTTTAAATTTTAATTTACAGTCTGAAATTTTTATTTAAAACAGTACTTATAAACAAAAAAAAAGTTTCTCGTAGTCTATGGCTTCTACTCTTGCAGAATCTTCTAAGCTTTTACCTGTCCCAGTGTATTCTCTGCGAACTCCCAAAGGCATGTTTTCCCTTTCTTTGGCCTCCCCTAGTCAGTGCTACAGTGTTGTGGGAAAGCACTCTGCTTAATGCCTTCCCATGATATTTTGACAAGGAATAGAATATATGAAAAGACAGAAGACTACATTCACCTTTGGTGTAATGACATGGAAGGCAATTCAAAGGGCAGTCAATGAGGCAACATCACAGATAAATTAATTTTATGCAACATACTGCTTTAGGAAATTTCTGACATGGATATAAAGTTGGGAGAAGGGTCTATAGCAAATATTTTATTCTGTGAGTCTCCACTTAACTTCTACTGCAAAGTATGATTTTCTTCATAATTAGAAAATATTTGTAATTTTTTGATCTGTGATTTATTCATTGCAATTATCTAGTCTGTGCAAATCAATATTTGAGCTGTTTTGAGTAAAAAAATGCGTCAGACGTTACAATTCTGTTTCCTAACCAGATGCAAAAAAAAAATCTCATGCTCACCTTCATTGTGCAAAGCTCCCTGACATCAGAGTTAGATTAACACCGCAAAAATGAACACTTAAACACAAATTTAAGTTTAATTTACTGCTCAAGATGAGTTTAGTTGAGGGAGATGAGAGTCCATATGACTTACCAAAGAACTGGATGCTTCTCTCTTGATTCCTGTTCAGACACCTTAGTGAAATCTAGCTCAGACTACTGCACTCTTAAGCTACAGACCTCAAGCTGCTAGGGTAGCTATGGATTCTGTAGCTGGGTGGAGAGCTGTATTAGACAGGATTGTCCAGAGGATCTCACACCAGAATTCAGCATCTCCTGCTTACTACCCTGTCTCTCATTTTGCAATAGAAACCCTGTAAGCAGATAGACCTCAGACATTTCCCTTGGTCTCTACTTACACATCTCCTGCTTATTCCTAGTGCCAAATGGGGTGTTGTTACTGAAAAAAATAGATCAAATAGTTTAAAATATTTCAAATTATATATGAACCTGCATTATTTCTCTCTGTTTTTACATAGGAGATCCTTAGGTCCAGAACTTTCAAAACTAGTTTACTTAAGAAATAAATTGTGCGACTTCTCTGAAGGGTCTTGCTATTTCTTTTTTTTTGGTTCAATGTCTTCCAGAGTTTTGATATATTTATGTGATTTTCCCTTCTTATATACAAAAGAAATTCTTTACTCTGAAGATCATAAGATACTGGAACAGTTTGCCCAGAGAAGTTGCGGATGGCCCATCCCCAGGAGTGTTCACGGCCGGGTTGGATGGAGTTCTGAGCAACCTGGTCCAGTGGAAGGTGTCCCTGCTCATGGCAAGAGTGTTGGAACTAGTTGATCTTTAAGGTCCCTTCCAACCCAAACCATTCTATGATTCTATCATTTTTGCAGGGAGTCTTTAGAGAACCTGCAGTAAATAAGTTCCTGTCCAGCTGATACCTGCCTGGATGACTAACACTTTAAAAACAAACCCCCAAACCAAAACCACCAACACAAAACCTGTGCCTGGATTAGAGACATCAGGTTAGATTTGAAGATTGCAGATGGCTTTCCTGTATATCTGTTATTCTATTATGTGACATTGCTGAATATAGAGAGGATAAAAATTCTTAGTGCATTGATATTACTCTTCAAGTTTAATGGAGTCTACAGCCTACATTTTTGTAATGCTTAGAAAATAGAGTATATTTCAAAGGCACTGTGCTATTCAGAAAATGGGCTGTAAGAAATGTGAAAGTCTTATATTAATGCTAAAAAAGAGGAAAAATTTCCAAATTAATACAGACATTCTCATTTCTCTTTTATGTTTTGATGTGTAACTGTTGAGTGGCTCATCACAAACATACCACTATCACAATACTTAGAGTTTGTAACTGCAAGGAAATAGTTCTTTGTATTTATTTAAGGATCCCTGAGTGGGTCAACAACAGGTATGTCCTTGAGTTGGATATGTGGAAGGTGAGTAGGATCAGTGGTGGATGGAGCTGAAATTTCCTGAGAATGGGAATATTTGTGTCACTTCCTCTCTATAATGAAACACTTCAGAATTAACAGAATAATTTTGAAGCTATCCATGTATTCTTTCTGCTCTAAATCAAAATATGTCTATGATATAATAACAAAACCACGAAGGCTGTAGGAAAAACTGAAGATGGTCTTAAAAAATGGATTGACAAAAAACTTCAATCAAAAAATGGTTTGGAAGTAAATTACATGCCTTGCTAGGATTCTTCACACTCTTCTCCTGTTCCAGTATAAATGACAGAATCACCTGAGTAGTTAGAATGTCTCATCTACCTCCTGCTGAAACAAGTGTGATGCTTGGAGTTTAAATGGAATGCAAGAGGAAGTCAGAATTTGTTCCCCTATTTTCTCCTTAACTTTCTAGAAGAAAGGGTCAGCAGAGGAAGCTGTTGAGAGCTCAGAGCCTTATGCTCTTCTGAACAATTTGAGCAGCCTAGATTTCCCTAATGCCTTTCCTATATGGGATAATATTTTTCTTCTTCCAGTGTTTGTTTTCTCAAGGATGAATGTATCATCAAAGTTCTATGGATTTTACTCTGTAATAAGTTGCTCAAAAATAATCACGATAGGTTTAGCTGTCTTTAAAAAATCAGTATATTCATCTGATGAAGTACAGTTCAACTATTCACTGATTTCTGGCAAAATATAGCATAAATTAATATGCTATCCATACTGAGGTGAAAGATATTGGCAACTAAGAAATTGTGCTAATGCACAGCCAACAATATAGACAGTCTACTGGAAATAAAGAGACATACAAACAGATATAATGTTATTACATCTTGTAGATCACTTAGAACTAGACTGTTGTCTATTTTCAGCACATAAATTTTCCAAAAATATAATTTGTGATGCTCTGCTCTCCACTGACCTGTATCCTCTACTTCTGTTCACTCTAATTGGCACTTACAGGTCTGGACCCTTAAGACTGGCACAAAAAATGAATTAATGTGATGTGTTTTAAGCTTCTGGACTTATCATGGTTTAATTACAAGAATAAATTAATTTTGAATATTTTTATATCCTTAAAAAACCTTATACTTTAAGAACCAAAAAAGGGTGATCTTTCCATTCTCATTACATCCCAAAAATTGCCATGAGAAATAAAATAATTAATATCTGTGCTTATTCTTTATCATTAGTCTTTGTCCTAAGAATGGATTAATGAGAATATTCAATGAGAGTCAGAACATCCTGGCATTCACTTCTGTGAAAACTCACTCTTGTGTCAAAGACTATAATGAGGACTGAAAGAAGTGTACAATTAATTCACAGCAACCTTAAGGTTATAGTGAGAAAATAGTACATCATTCCAGACTTATAACCAAGCATAAGAGAAAATGAAGAATGAAAACAAGAAGACTGAAGGAAGAACATTTAAATCTGGATTATAAAGCCTTTGTTTCATGGTGTGTAATTTTAAAATCCACATTAGTTTTTATTGACTACAGTTTTCACTCCATTAGAGGTCTTTTTTTTCACCTCACCTTCCCAGATATTCCTTCAGAACTAAGCAATTACCTAGCAAACCTATTTTCCTCACCTCTCCCAGGTAAGAGACTGTCAAGAAACAAAAGATGAAACTACTTTTTGTATTCCACAAGAGAGGCTAAGAAATAATACCGTGAAGCCAAATGATCTTTAGAGAAATTTCCTTCATATCCATGGTTTTGAAACAAACACAAACTGCTTTTGGCCCAGTATATACCTTTCAGGAATTCTTTGCTGAAGTGATTAAACCATTTAGTAATGTTAGTGCTACAGTCTAGTTGACATGGTGATGTTTGGTCAAAGGTTCGATTTGATGATCTTGGAGGTCTTTTCTGACCTTAATGGTTCTGGGTTTATGTTAAGGGTGCTCATTTTCTCAGCTATTCACAGAAAAAAACAAACAACAACAGATCATGTAAGTATGGACGGCTTGGGTGGGCAAAGCCAGGAGGAGGAAGAGACCCCAACATTGGGAGGACAAGGCTGCACAGCTGATTAGTTCAATGATTTTCTAAAGCCTTGTGTTATGTATATCGTGGGTATTATTTCGGATCAGCGCCCTCGCAGTTGTGTAAGTGTTGCTGACTTTGAAAGACAGCTACTGATATAAAATAATATAGAGTAGCAAGAAATTAAATGAGCACATCTCCTTGAAAAATGTTTAAAATGGGTGCTTTGCTTTTGATTAATAATTAACGTTGCTTAGTTTCTGTAGGCTTAAAAGAATTATTGCAGCAGCACTCCTGCTCCATTATACTTCAGGTAGTATCTGATTTCTCATTATTAAGCCCTGTATTTTTAGTTTGTTTGGTAATGTGGCTATAAAATTTGATTCCAGACGTGAACTTCTCAGGAAAAGATCTCAACTTAGCAGAGACTTAAACAAAATTATTTTAATTTTTAAATAGTTCAGCTATTTGATGGTTAGCAGGGAGAATGGAAGCCTGGGATAACTCCTCGCAGAGAGAGAGCTAGTGATCAGAGCATGGCCTTCTCACTGACTGCTATGCTTTATGTTGTTTATTTCCTGTCACAAAAAAATGCTGCTGGAAGATAAGTAGAGAAAGTTGGAGTGAGAAACATAACAAAGAAGAAGAGGCTTCTTACCCTTAATGAGATCCTGAGATTAGTTAGTAGCATTGTGCTAATAACACCAAGGCTGTGGGTTTGCTTCCTGTATGGGCCATTCACTTAAGAGGTGGAATTGATGATCCTTGTGGGTCTCTTCCAACTCAGAATATTCTATGATTCTGAATATCTGGTTCAGTATTAGAATAAGGTAGTTCTTACTCTAGTTCTTCTTTATGGCTCTTGGTATGGGAGTCAGAGCTGAATTTAAATTGAGGTAAAAGATATGAGAGAGAAAAAATACTGGGGGAGGAGGAAGTGTTTTTAATGCTGTGGTGGCAAAGTATGAACCATCACTCAGAAATGTAGCATCCAGTGAAAAGATAAGAGGCAGTGAGCACAAATTGAAATACAAAAACTTCTAATTAATTGTAAGGTAAAAAGCTCTGACTGTGAGGGTGGTCAGGCACTGACACTGGTTACCTAGGGAGGCTGAGGAGCCTTGGAGAAATTTAAGGCCTAACTGGACATGGTCCGGGTCAGCCTTCTGTACCTGATGCTGCTTTGAGCAGAGGGGTTGGAGTAAAGAATCTGCAGAGGTGCTTTTCCACCTCAGCTGTTCTATGCTTCTTTGAATAGTATTATTACTATTAATAAATGGATCTGGAACAAGATTAAGACTGGTGCTTTCTCAACTTTACATTGCTTTCCACCTGGTGGTACAGCCTGAGTGAGGGTAAAGGTGCATGTATCTCAAGGGATGGTTATGCAACTAAAACTGCTTGTGATGACAACCCTCCTGTGTTAACTATTCAAGTAATACAGAGTCATTTTCAGTTTCATATGACAGGCTGTCTTTGAGAAGCCTTTGAAAGCCTTAACCTTGCTGGATTTCTTTTTCTTTTTTTCATTCTCAGATACTTCTTGTAGGTCTTTCCTTGAAGTGAGAAGGAGGCTGGAAGAGGAGGCAAGCATTTCACAGAGGTATTGGCAAGGCAGTCTGGAGATTTTCTACACTTTTCTTCCTGTAAAAAATACCAAAGGATTGCAGAATACCAGAGGTGCAACAAACAAATGACAGAGGACTGAGCCCAGTTTTGAATCCTACTGCTAGAATTTTTCATATGTTCAATATTGCCCTATCAATGGCTAAAATGAAGAAATAACCCTAAGAAAATAGTCCAGCTATGAGCTAATACTGCAGAGGTTTGTGGTTTAGGACAGCCTTTACTAACAGTGTTTTTCATACTATTAACTGCAGAAATGCTGATTCTTTCATATTGTCCCAGGTACCAAGGAACTGACATCACACAGAGCCACCATTCAACATGAAAAGCAGCTTGCTGAAGAGTATTTTCTTTTCTTGGCATTAAAGAACTCCACAAGGATTACTTAGCCCGTGATGTTAGAGAGACTTACATCTTCCCCTTTGACCAGCAGCTTCATATTCTGAACCAATAACTTTACAAAGATCTCTACCTTGACAGAAGCCTAGCATGGAAACCTGATGAAGAACTGAATCTGACATAAAGATGCAAGAGATGCTACTGTGCTAGAAAAAATTAAGAAAACAAAATCTTTACTTAGGATATCAGCAAGGCAAATGTGTAGTGATGAATTAGTTACGTCACATTGGTGAGCTGTCCCCTTGGGTTGACGTGGGAAGTAGAAGGGACCATAAAGGAGACCAATCTGCTTGCAGAGGTTTGAGACTTTTTTATTACTGTGGTGTCATAGCAATAAGTGAAGGAGAGAGCTCAGGCTAACTTCCTCTTTCCCCCTCTCCCTTTCCCCTTTTTCGGTTCTGGAGCAACACGCACACACAGAGCAGTGTTGCAAGTAAGGTTTTGTGTGTCTGTGCATTAAAATGATACATTTAATTAATGAAGACAACTTGGGGCTTGAGTCTCATCTTGAAATCACAGTATAAAAAATTAAATACATGTATAATATGTGTGAATGCTTACCACTTTAAAAGGAGACAGTGAAATATCAACTGCATGCACACCAAAGAAATAATTTTTTAAATTACTGTGATCATACAGTGTGCACTATGACTGGCATAAAAAAAGAAAGAAAAAAGGAGCTTTGTGGAGGTTTTTAACAGTGAAATACTCAGTACAAGCTTCTCCTCATGGTTTTCCTTGCACGCATACGTGGTTTGTTGAAGTGAAAACTGTTTCATTGTGTACTTGTGCGTTGTTTAGTACAAAAATCACACACAAAGAAAGTATTTAGGGCATCTTTGCTCTACTTTAAGGCGTGTAAAATTGTAAATAGTAATTGACATCCCTAAAACCAAGTTACATTTAATAACAGACCGACACACAAAGTTAATTTAGGATTGTAACTTCTCTTTATATTGTAGCACAGTCCTTGCAGGTACTTTACAAGCTTGGAGAATTCATATCACATTTAGGATATGAATATCTCTCAATAAGGACTGAGATAAGTAACAAAGAGTAAAATTCATAGAGACAGGCATTCACTTGCAGGAGTAAGAAGAGGAAGGTGGACAAAATTGGCCAGACCAGTTAATGTAAGATAACAAAGAAGGCTTCAGTCCTACCCCTTGAACAGAAGTTCCTAACTCTACAGTTAAGTACTTTGATTGGAATATAATAATCTCAAGAAGGCAGTAAGGGAACAATGTTTACTCACCTACCAAGAAAAGACCTATTTAATTTTGCAGAAATAATTATCTATTAAAGTGAAGCGGACCCTGGTTATTTTTTCTACATCTCCAACTAGATGACCTAAAATAATGGGTAACAGAATCCTTATTTCATATTTTCTTAGGCTCATTTGTTGTAGAATATGTAGTAAAAGACATGTTCTTTGAGCTGTTGCAAGTTACCTTGCTGTACAGAGATCAAAGCTTGGATGGCAACATTTGGAATCTCACCTAGAGTGAGGAGGTTCATGATAAAACACTTTACAGCTACCATGCAGGGAAAACTAAGCACACTTAAGTGTAATTTTGGATTGCTGAGACTGTGTGTTTGACAAGGGAAAGACTTTTTCCATACTTTTCTCCCTTCACAGTATTATTTCAGATTCTTCCATTGTATGTATATAGTTGCTCTTCAAATGACACAGGAATGAAGAAGTCAATCATCCTAACAGAAAAGACTGTAACACATTTAACTGTGTGCAGTAAGAGAGACTCTCATCTTAAAGTCTGGTTCCAAGGAAGGAAATATATCAGTGGATTGCCTTTTATGCAATCCACTGAAGCCAAAGAACTGACGTTGGGACTGAGTTATCCATATGGATACTATTCAACATTCTCCTAGTCCTGTCATAGGAAGTGAACACAAAGATGTGCTCTGCTAAAAAAAATCTTGTGCATCCCTGCTCTATAAAGTGTCTTTGTGAGAGACACTTTTTTTGGATGTAACAATAAATTCTATGAATGGGAGCTGTGAGTCTGAATGCGTGTGTTAGTTTCACATGTAGTGAACACAAATATCTGTGCTAGAGCCCTTCTGGGAACAAATTTACTAAAGAAAAAGAATAACTCATTTTGTGGAAGGAAAAACACTGTCTACTGTCAGTGTTATTACAAAAAAAATCAATTTTTTTTCAATTTTTATTTCAGTTTATTACATTTCCTTCAGTTAGTGGCATTCTGGTGAACATGATGAAAACCTTGCCTCCTGCAAGAGCACGTGTGTGAACCATAACTGAAACCCATTTCTTTTCAAAGCTTTTGGAATTCTGAATGTTTGTACAATGGAATAGTTTGGCACAATCTCCAGTGTGAACACACATGAAAATACTAACTAATACTATCAAAATGTGACATTCTGTTGTTTCTGTTTTTATTTATAGATCCTGCCTGTTTTGCAGCTGTTCCTTATTATACAAGCTGACTAGAAACTGAAGAAAAAACATGAGGAAGAACAGAATAGTAGTACTATCTTAACCTGCTCATTTGATTTTTCAAGTTCCCTATATCAACCCTTGGAGTAAGTGTATGTCTTTCTAGCACAAATCCAGGCCAAGAGTACTTCCAGGTAATGTTAGTCCTATTAATAGACCCAGAAGACTGATGTTAGTTACAGAAGTCAAAACCCATCAAGCTTCTGTTATTTCTGACTGGTCTTATTGTATGTACCAACCCAAAACCTTAAATCTAAATATTTCCAAATCTACAAATACAATATTGCTGGAAGTAGGGGAAGGGGGGGAGAGGCAATTGGTTCAACATAGAGGTGCCTGGAGGATAAAAAATTTCTAATGAGAAGTTATTAAATGGTAACTTTCCTTGTCGTGAAATTTTTTGTATGGGATTTTAAAGGGCAGAACTTCCTACTTGTCTTATCTTGTACTATAAAACACCATAGCTCTAGATGGGAATTAATGTTTTTTTCCACAATCCTGTCAGCTGGACCATATGACTGTTGAGTGCTTATTATATATGAGTGCTTATTATATAAAAGCAAAAAGTATGAGAATTGTTACCCATAAAGTATCAGTATTTCTTATCAGCCTCCTAGTGCATTGGTACCAATTCCTAAGCTAATCAACACATGTCACCTGGATGGGAACTATCCTGTTATTCACGTGCACCTGCTCAACACTCATACTACAAAGGGAAGTTATTGGAGCCTTTGAAGCAAACTATCAGAAACTTTTGCATGAGGAGAGCAGGGGAGGGGATGACATTGAGGGGGCAGCTTGGATTCAGCACAATCTGCAGTGTGCAAGTCTGTGGTCTTCAAGACAATACCTGGTTCAGTATTCTAAATGGTTAGATGGGGAATCATTTCCTTTTTCTTCATCAAATTTGGGTCCTCTTGGACTAGAGGTTTATGAAATATTGAGGAAAATGCCTGTACTTTCATAGCTATCACATAAGCTTTGGGTGGGGTTCTCCAAACAAACTGTTTTTAAAATGACAAAATTTTGGTTCTTTGCAAATCCACTTGAAAACCACTATCAATGACAATCAAAGAGCATTAAAATCAAGCTGAATGTAATCATAGTTTGTGGTTCTGAGATGTCCATTATACTTCCAGTTACTGGATTGTTTGGTGTTTTTTTTCCAGGCAGAGAGTGCAATGCTGAGTGGTGTTTGAAGACAGTGCAGGAAGCATTTAGCTGTGCAGCCTCAGCAATATGGATTTCTTACGTTGGGCAAAATGTCTTGCTAAGGAGATAGACACTGAAACATTAAAATTCCTTTTCTCCCTTTTTGGAAAGACATCAAACTGTGGACTAAAAAATGCTTGGACTGGGTGGTTGTGGCATGGCTAATAATATTTGCAACAGTACCTAGAATTTCAACTGAGAATGAAAGTCCCTAATTTTGTACACTGTACTTATAGTAAGAGAGAGTTCCTGCTCAGATACACTAGAATAAGCAGAGGGCAGCACAAAGAGGGAAAATGAAGCACTAAGTTATTAGCCCAAATTTTAGGAAGAGAAATTTCTCAACAGATTAAGTGTGTGTCAGATCTGGGAACAAAAGCCGACACAGTGCATCAATCACAAGTCAACTGTTCTGATTTTAAGAGAAGGAATTATATGGGTAACCTCCTAGAGCTTCAAATAAGTATCAGATTATAATTCCATCTTTAAATTTCTTATTCAAACCAAACCCCAAATCCAGACCTCTAGAGGGTCTCTCAACACTGCTAATACACTCATCAGTTCACATTCCAAACAGCATGTGTATTCAACAGACAATAGTGATTGTTGTGGTGGGAGGCAAAATATGCAGTGGGCTGCAGTAGCAGGGATTATATCCTATATATTTTTAATATAATGTATGGCTCATGTTTCAAATACTGATTATAATTAAAATTAGGGTATAAAATGTGACTTTAATATTTGCATCCAATCTAATGCCTTTATTTGTTCTATAGTTTCATTTGAAACAATTCTATGCACAAGTTGTTATGTCAGCTGAAGTTTAGCAACTGTTATTATTGATTATAGCCTTGATGGAAACTTCTCAGCAGTTTGCAATATTTAGTTAGGATATTTGAAGAGACCTAAAGGATTATTATAAAGAAATGAAGCTAGGTTTGGCAAAGAGCCTTTCTTTTGTCTCTGAAACTTTCTGCAGTAAATTTAGAACAGAAGAGCAGTTCTCTGGAGTAAAAATATATGTATTGCTGGCTACAAGTGTATGTTTGCTGCTTCACAATTTTAGAATTAGATGATGGACTTATTTAGTAGACATTGGATAGTAAAAAGTAAAACCCCTAATTTAAAACATTCCACATTACCACATTCCAAGAAAAACATGGACCGGTGAACAAAACCAGCAGTATTGTAATAAGAAAACAACTAGGTGCATTTTTTCCAAAACCTAAACCCAAAAATATAAATGTATGAGTTACTGGCTAAAAAATGCTATGTTCATGTCTCAGTTTCTTCATGAACTTAAAAAACCAACCTCGACTTGAAAAAAATTTAAAAAAAATGATCCAAGTCTCCAGGTCAAGGTTTAGAGCACTGTTCTAATTTTATAAAAATATTTTTTAACCTTAATGTTGGTTTTTTTATGATTTAAAAATGTGCTTTTTAGTTTGCAAGTGATTTATCATTACAACATTTTTTAATATAAAAATAAGATACTTTTGGTAATTTTTAAAAATTATGGTAATTAATGTGAGCAAAGGATTTCTATCATCATATTCTGAGCACTGGCTTTGTTATTTAAACTAGGGAAGGGGTCACTTTTGACATAAGGTACAGCAGACAACTGTTGATATGTAATAGCAGCCCCATTCAGCAGGCTACATAAGCCCCTGATTGCTTGGCATCCCTTCCTGATTACTATCAATTTCTGAGCATTGACCATAAGCCACGACTATTCAGTCAGACACTCATACTTACACTCAGCTTTAAGCACATGCTAACACTCTAGGCCAGCTTTCTACATCATCTTGATTTGAGTTTTACTGAATCATAACTGTAATAATGCTTGGAAGTGAGAAGGGAAGATTGTGGGAAGATCAAAGGGAGAGAAAACTTGAGCCAGATTCTCGAATCCTCACTCTTATGAAGAGTGTTAAAGCTGCTTTGCTTTGACTTTCTAAGGAGTCTTGCAGAACAAGAGAATCTGTACCTACTCAAGAAGGTACAGATGAGAAGAAGACAGGATGAACACAACTTCAGAGGTATTTGTTCATATTAATGGAAGGCCCTGAATATGGATAAAAACCATTGTGAGGAAGGCAAGGCATGTATATACAAGAAGTTAGAAATCTGAGGTTAGATTTCCTCCTCCTGGACATCAGTGTGTTGCCTTGTGTAGTTCACTCTCTGTTGAATATTTAAGAAAATATTTGTGAGAGAAGATGGATAAAAGCAGTCAACAGTTGTGTGAATGACAGACATGGATGTTGATAGAAGGGGGTAGCACTGTGGGATGCTGTTGAATCTAAAAGGCTGTACACTACTGCTGAGACTTTGGCAGGAGAATGTTCTCTTCTCCTAAACTCATGCAGCAAAATTGTGCTCAAGTGACTTATAAGCACTTTTGTCCCATAGAAGTCCACGTCTCTGAATAAGCATCATTTGCTTTATCCACGTGTGAGAAATAGAAGAGAACTGGACTTTCAGACCCTTGTTGGTGTATCTATATGATTCCATTGGTATGTGCTGATCTCTAATATTTCAGTCAGCCACTTCCCTGTGATAGCATTGTTCCAGATTTCATATTTGTTTATCTTCCATTAGTCCCCAGTATCTCATGAGGGCAGGAGATTATTTGTAAATATAATTATCTTTGAAGGGGTGATGGGGCAAAGGCCCTTGGATCCTGGGCTTGCTCAGCTGTTTTAGCTCTTGCTCTTTATGGATACATCAATATTAATCAGAAGGACACTGCATGTAAAATATAATAATATTTGCGATTACATCTTTTATCTCCCTTTTGAAATCTAGGCAAAAGGCAGTCTCTTTACAATGCTCAGTGCTTTGTACAACTCCATGACGGACCAGAAAATAGCACCAAAATATGGTGTGTCAAATGCATCTCCCTTAGGAGAGTTGGTGTGACTACTCCATTATGTGTCCTGACCTTCATTGCCTGAAGGACGAGGAATTTTGTTCTTGAATCTGTTTCTTTCGACCTCTGCCTTCTCATTTTGCTTTGATATGCGTTATAAATACAAGTGCCATAAACAGCTGTTTAAATAACTAGTGTGTATTGTTTTATTGTACTTGCTGAGATATGCAGACAGAAGACAGATCTTTAATACATGATTAGAAATACATGACTTAAACTGTAGCCCTTCAAGGTATGAAACATAGTTTGATGAATGATATCCATATTTAGAAAATATGGGATCCAATTCCAACTTAGCCATAGATTTTGTATGTAATAATGGGATTAATTACTTAAGTTATTACTTCACCTGATGCTCCTAAACTTCTTGGGAATGCACTCAGCGTGTTGCCATTATTAAAAGTAGTTTTAACTCCAAAATCTTTGCCTGAACATCTACAGAGGCAGATTGCTTACTCTGCCACAGTGGCAGTACTGTGAGCTTTTCCGTGTTGGAGCTTACTTTTGGGAACATGTAACATTAGTTCAACAAGGCAGCGGAACACATGAAAAATAGGTCACAGGTACTGTGGTGGATAAGGGTAATTCTTGGAGTTCGAGTTCCTAAGCTGGGTGTCTAAAGCCTTGAGGGTTTTAAACAAATTTGTATCTAAAGAAAGTCCATATACACAATGGAGCCATTATCACTGCAGAACCCAATACTGGCATGCAAAAATGAAGTGTCAGTTCATACTTACAGGTTTACTGAATTACTGTCTATATTAAAAGTTTTCTCTTCTACCCTTTACCCTCTTCTCCTTTTTTTCTTTTCTGTTCTGTTTTCACTTTAATTTATGTGTGCTCTATTTGCCTTCCCTTTCTCATTTTCCTTTCACTGGCTTCTAAGTAGGAAAAGGAATTGGGTAGGTTGTTTTCATTTACATCAATATTTTTAATATCTGATGTTCAGTTCTTTTAAATTAGGCAAAACTTGTTACAACTAAAAAGTGGAATCATCTTTAAATCAGTTGACACAGAGGGTATTGTTATAAGAACTGCATCTGTAGTTGATATCCTGCTAAGTGATACAATTATTTCATGCAGTTGCTGGGAAAATTGAAGTGTAAAGCACACCCACCAAAAGACTTAAGGCGTTGTGCAGTATAAAACCATTTTGAAACATGTACCACACTAAAGGACAAACCTCTGAAGAGAAAAAGAAATTCAATCCATGGAGTCCAAATGAGGGGAAAGTCTACATAAGAAAATTGTAAAAAAGTAACAAGCATGAAGCCAATAAAATACATTTTTGGTTGTGGCCTAAGAAACTGTTATGCTTATTGCATTACAATTGAATAAAATAAGAAGCTGGGTTATTGTCTGAATGATAAATCCTTTGTGAGGCATTGAAGTTCACTGCACATTATTCCTGTGTTTTCCCTCACATAACTGTGCTATGATTTTGTGAGTCACAAGCAAAATGTGCACCTCAAGTCACGCACTCTTAAAAAAACCAGCAATATAATCTATTTAGAGAAGGCCTGAAGCATTTTCAGAACAAGTGCATCATTTTTAAAGTTTTTCCATGGGGAATTACTTATAAAAATATGTATCTTTTGGGATTTGTACCAGGATATCTCTTAATTATTGCTGACATGCCCCCCATAACACCATGAGCTCCCTCAAAGGGCAGGAAAAGGGAATCGGTCTTCCTTAATCACCAAGGATAAACCAAATAAATTTAGTAACTACCTCATGCTATTGAGGCAACAAATTGATGCATTCTGAGTTCCCTAATGAATTAAATGTATAAAAACTAACAGGAAAAAATAGTGCTGCATATTGTCAGGATGAAACCTCAACTTTTTTTTAGGGCACTTTTTAGAGCTACTCACTGTCTCAGAAATCTGCAAGTCAAGTGTAATCAAAGATTGTCTAGTCAGTCAGTGGAATCATTTGTAACACAGAGGTAGATAACGTGACTTGGAGGTGTAGTAAATGAAGCCTTTAAGGAATCAGGATAGGGGGCAAGTCCTGAACATATTTAATACTTAGACTAGAATTTTAAAAGCATGAATTATCTTATTATTTTGGGCATTTTAAAAATGAAGACTAAAACCTAAAAGTTTCCACAAAGAATTGGTATAGAGCATCCATTCAGGGTGTCATATATCGTCTTTGACTTTGTACATCCCCCCTGAAAAGCCAACCTACGTTAAATCAAATATAACATAAAATTTTGGTCTCTATGAATATTTTTCTTCTGATTATCCTCATCCATTGATTTGTGTTGAGTTTTCCAGGTTTGAATAAACTCAATATTTAAAAGAAGTTTTCTGGCACGATTCTATATTTTTATACACTGATAGTATGACAGCTTTGTGGAGTCCCAGCGGGCACTGAGGTTACATGGTGCTATTTGTTTTATAAATTTTTAAAAAGACAAAGCCACTCCAGGTTGTCCCTTGCTATTAAAACTGTACTTGGCTATGAGAGGGAAGAAACACAACCATGTGCTTCACTAGTAATATATCAAAGCCATCCATCAACAGCAGCTCACTTGAATCTTGTCTGAGATTGAAGTCTTGTGTTTTGCAGAAAAGGGCTTGAAACCAGATGAGTTTTATGACAAATGTTTCTCACAATGTTAGATGTAACCCTTGTGGATTTATTTATATTTTTACCCCAGAGAATGTTTAGAATCTTACAGAACTGGGCACTCATTTCCAACAGACTTTATTTAAAGTTATGAGTCTTGCATCTGACTAAGGTCCAATGACCCTTGCACACAGGGTTTTAGTACAGAAGGAGACACTTAAAATCACTGTCAAACTACACACAGGCCTTCACAGTCACATATACTAGTAGAAAAGGAGTCTCTGTGATTATTTTCTAGTGAAAATGATGAAAATTTAAAGGAATAATAAAAAAAATTGTCCTTTTTCTATACAGAGACATGTAAAAAATTATAATTGGTGTGTTTATATTCATCCAGGATTATTTAATCTAGTGATTTGCTTTAAATAATGTATTTTTAAACTTTATCCAGTACTTCAGCAAAGAGGTGAAGGAGGCTGAATGAGACCCCTGATCTGCTACAATGTCTAACTTTTGCAGGTCATATTTTTAATCTGTTATATTGTTATAAATCACACAGACTGAGACATAACCATCCTCTGTATGCTTTTGGTCCTTCTTATTTTGTCTCACCAGTCTTTAGGAGTTGTCTAAATACTAGAGTTTTTTCAGGTATATTTTAATGTTCTTTGGAACAGGCTTGAAAGACATTTAAGGCTAACTCCAGAGGAAAAATTGTATCTAATTTACTGTTTCAGCTTCAAAACTGTCCTAAATCCCCATTTAGTTGTCTGCCTACCCTAGAGCCAACTACGGTTCACAACTACTAGATTGTTGTCCAATAAACATCTACAGTTAAAAAGTCCTTAAGTAAGGCCTTAAGTGAGACCAAGCCCAAAAAACCTCTCTCAGGTCTTAGTTTCTTTCATTAAGAAGGTAAATCATAGCTAGGTGTTACAATATTCAGCACTGACAGTCTTTTTTTATTGATGCCCAACTTAGTCTCCATAAACATTCTATAACTCACACACAGGAGGAAGGTGCCCTGGGGATTCTTGGGATTTGTGTGATGTGGTAGGTTTGTAAATAGCTTTGCAAACCTGTGTCTGGATAGCTTTCTTCTGTGGATCTTCAAGAATATGAAAGTTGATGCAGACGTAAATATCTGCTCAAATTGCATGATAGGTTGATTTGAGGTCTAAGGGTTGAATTTTGTAAGTTTGACTTCTAGTCAAACTTCTAGTTTTCTTATTCAAGCAATGTATGCAGTGTTTCACATACATATATATATATCTGAGGGAATAATATATTCTAAAGGCAAACTAAATTAGTATTTTAGTCATTTAAAAAAAAGAATAGACCCTTGTCAACTCTGAAAAACATGATCTTTAATTCCCTTCTGGTTCTAAAGAACAAACAACTTTCAACTGCAAAAGTAGTTAAAACAATTTCTAAAAAAGAAAAAAGACAAAAGTAAATGAGAGGCAGTTATCTAAATTCAAGTTGTTTATATTGAAGCATAAAAGATTTTCGTGCCTTGCAAAAGGTTAACTTACAAATTTCTGCTCAAGATTTTTAGCAACTTTTAAAACTTTCTCAAAATATTGTCATCACAGACATCCCTGATGTTAAAAGCCTGCACTGTCACCAGAGTAATTTGAATCAAGACAACTGACATCTATCACCAAATGTACACTTCTGTAGAACACATATAAAGGCTCCTGGGCTCTGATTAAACAACAGCTGCTCTACAACCAGACCCCAAATCAGCTGGACCCCAGTAACAGTCATGCCTTATCTTATGTTAGCAGACAAGTTCAACCATCAAACAACACAAAGAGTGCAGCAAGATAAATGAACCATTCTTGCAAAACCACCACATTAATATAATGTTTAATAAATATAATAATATAATAAACATTAATATAATGTTTAAAAGTTCTTCAGCAATTCAGTGGAATTAAAAAACATTAGTGCTATTCAGTATTTAGGGTCTTATTTACAAGTTAAACCATCCAGTTTAACAAACTCAAATGCTTATTTTTCTGGTGCCCCTCTGGATGAACTTCAGTGTTACCTATGTCTGGTTTATCTTTTTGTAAATTCACTTTCCAAATAATTTGATCTCATGTTCAATGTTTTGATTTCATAAACTCTTTGTTGAGTCCAGTAGTATCTCACTTTTCATTTAAATACATATATTTTTGACTGAGCAACCTTGTTACTTGTTGTCGTGAAACAGACCAAAATATCCCCAAGGGGGAAGGCTGTCTCCATTCTGGAAATCATAAGCAGCAGCCTCAGAGAGAGGAACTCTCATTCCTTTAAGGGTTTTTATT
This sequence comes from Manacus candei, assembly GCF_025592945.1. Classification (NCBI taxonomy): domain Eukaryota; kingdom Metazoa; phylum Chordata; class Aves; order Passeriformes; family Pipridae; genus Manacus; species Manacus candei. The sequence goes on from NW_026138108.1 coordinate 7,835,097, forward strand.
CTTTTATTTCTTCCCCCCCCCTTTTTTTTTTTTTTAAAGAACACCCTGCGTAAATGTATTTCAGTAAACAAATAATCTTACAATTCCCAAAATGTCCAAGGGTTTATGCTACTGTTTCATATCACACGAGGCTGTTAGGCCCACTGCCAGTGTTAATCCATTCCATATTAGAAATCTAAAACCTCTCAGATGTATTAGGCAGCCGATCTGTGCTGGAATTTGGCTTAATTCCTGATAGTCATCCCCCTGCATTTCTTCAGTGGGGAGAAGGCTGGGTTTTTTAAGAACTTGTCATTGGTAACTACTGAGATTTTTAGTGACTTTGGTGATTTTTGGGAAGTTTCACTAAAGCTGTTACTGAATCCGTGTTCTTGGCATCCAAAATGTAGTGGTCACTACTGGAAAACTGAAGGTCTTATGCCACAGAGTCAGAACATCCTATGTTTGCCAGCATATACCACAGTTATTTCCTTTCCTGAGCCTGTGGAAATAGACACAACTGATAATTGTTAGCAAATGTCACATGCTGTATCATTTGCAGAGAGGCTTATATAATTAATGAGCAGTCCAGAGATACTGATGTCCATTGCATTATTCTTACTTTGAAACACCTCAGCAGCTTTTTGCCTTTTATTCTTTAATCTATCTTTATGAAGCTTTGGAAAGGATGGCACAACACCACTAACATACATAGTAACCAATAATTCTTTTTTTCTCTGAAGTTCATAGACTCAAGAGGAAAAGTAGTGTCTTTTAGATAGATGAAGCAAAGACTGCCTTTTAAAATACAAATAGATGTTAACAAATGTTAGCCAGTCTCTGGTTTGATATCCCTCTTTAGTGTATCCATGCTTTAAATTGGTTGCAACACAAGAAAAAAAAGAGGTTTTTATTTAAACAGGAGTATCATGACATCATGATCCTAAAGTCTAAAGGCAATAAAAGATCCATTCCAAGGGCTAGATGCAATTCCAGAACTTTTTTCCCTAAAATTCCCTTAATGCCAAAGGTGCATGTAAGCTATTTCACCCTCCACATCATCAGCCAAACAACTAGAAAAGCAGTTGCCATTTTTAGATAATTAATACTTTAAATCAATTCATGTTTGTTTTTATCTGGGTGTCCATTACACAATCTGTTGCAGTTATCCAACACAACAGCTGGGTATAATTTACTTCTGGCTTATCTGGCAGCTTACAGGCATAGAATTTAAACTCACAAATTCTTCAAAAGTGTTGGAAAATAGTTAACATGAAAGTAATTCCTTTCAGTAAAGAATTCTTTTTTCTCTGAGTTGTGTTGGACATTTTACACCCTTTTTACCCAATCTGGGAGCCTCTAAGCACCTGTATTAGCCTGTATAATTTGTAAGATAGTAAAATGCCATGAGATGATATCAACAGTATTTACCCAGCTAACAACTTAAAAGGATAGCGCCAAGATTTTGGGAACATGTGTGAGCGTGCTTAAAAAAGGTGTTTGGCTGACAGAGCTGTAGACTTGTAAACCACAGAGTCACAAGTGTGACTTCAGTAAGGTCAGAATGAGGAAATGCTGTTATGTGCTGCTTTGCTTAAAGGAATTTACTCTGTCCTTGTAAAGATTGAGATGAGGAGTGGTAAATTGGGAGCTGACTCATGGATAGGTATTAAAGTCTGCCTAAGACCTTCTGTAAATCTGGTCTGAAGATGTTGTGCAATAAGTGGAAGACACAGCAAAGCCCTTTGACAGCCACTTGAAGAGGACTGTGACAGGAGTGATGAAAAGCCAGTGCTTTACATTTTTGGTCTTTACACCTTATTCCACATGGATGTGCTCCAAGTTTCTGTGCATTCTGTGACTGACCAATGGCACAGACTCAGACACACGATGTTGTTAACAACTTTAACACACATGGAATGCAATGTGCTTCTGGTTGGCCTATTTGTGCCTGACATGATGTGCAGCATTATTGGCCACGAAGCCTGATTGCCATGTGAAGTTTTGAGGGCCAAGGCTCAAAAGGTAAAGAGGAACAGTGGTAAAAAATTTCTAATCAGCAATGATGAAAAAAATATCTGTCTCATTCAAAGCAAGAGAGCGAAAAGTTAATAAAAAAATACTCTCTATTTATGAATATTATTAAAGAAATATACTAAAATTCATTTTTCAAAAGAAACTTATGTGCATGTAATGAAAAATGTTTATATTTAAAAGTTGCTGTGGAAAATTTTTGTTTTGTAAAACACATTTCTTAAAAAGGAACATGGCATATAAACGCAAACATACATATACACACATCTGCACACACATTCTTCCCAAACCCGTAAAATGTCTGTTTGAAAGATGTCAGTTCTTTCAGTGACTTAAAGTTTCTTCAAGGCAGAAAACTATGGAAGATACAGTATAGCTGAACATCTGTCTTGTCATGTAGGCAGATATTAGGATTAAATTAACTAGAAATGAATAGAATGATATATGACAGGGTGCAGATGTCCCAGCCACAGTGTGATAATTTCATTGCAAAACTATGTAATGAATTCCATACATTAGAGAAACACAAATATACCACTTTAGGTAATTGTGATGAAAAGGTATAATATGGAATGGATAAACAGATGGTGTACCCAAAGGCATTTTTCGTTTACTCGTTGCTCTCTAGTAATTTTAAAATTACTTTATTTGGTTTGCTGTGCATCTATTATTACATCCTTTTTCTTCTTTTTAATTTTTTTTTTCTTCTTCTGAATCTGGATTCCATGAGGAGCATTAAGGGTCATTTCGAATGTCTGCTCCGGATAGATTGGTTAGCTCCTATTTTCTTTTGTAAACTGCACATAGCTGTGCTACATCTAAAGCCAACATTTCCATGACTTCAGCACAAATTGGATTGATTCTAGTAGCCTTTTGGCTTTATGTGTTTTCTAAATTGGCACATGCTGCATCTGTGCTACTTGAATTAGCAGAACCATTCATATTTTACCACAGATTATTAGCAAATTTTCCTTTATTACTTGCAAATGGGTACTTTGGATAGCATGTGAGATTCACTTGAGGCCTAACCATTTCCAATAGGTATATTAAAATGTGATTACATGAAGATATATTTTATGATATGATTATCTGACCATCCCGAAAAATAAAACACCCTTTTACATCTGTCAACAGGTGTTTTTAAGTGATATAAACAGTCAAATCTGCAGCATGGCTTTGGAGAGTACAGTCAGCTCTTGACTTCTTTAATGTTCAAAGCTGAACAGCAGGGAGACCAGTAACTGAGGTGTTACATGTAGAAAGTTAAAATCTACTCACCGCATCCACGTGTGCCTGTACTCGGAGTCTGGACTGCAGCCCACTTGAAAGTGCAGAATTTTAGTTCTGCTGTTAACTGCATACTAATTAGCTAATGTCTCATTGACCTAAAAAGTAATAGCAAAATATTTTCAAATGCAGTTAAGATCAGGAAAAAAAATCCAAAAGAAACTATGATTTCTTTTTCACTGTTATTATCTCAATTCGTATTCCAGTATCACAGCAATAATATCTGAAGCATTGGTGTTCACTTGCAATAAAGAGCTTCTGAGGTTATCATCACTTTCAGCTTCAATTCATCATTTAATCAGCCACAAAAGTTATTTATTGCCTTGTATTCTCCAATGCCATGGGCGTTCCCTCTTAATTATTAACCATGTTTCTAATTTTAGATCTATTTTTTAAGGAAAAAGTCTTCAGTAATTGAAACAAAACAGGAGAGTGTTGTCAGCTGATTTTATTTCTTTCCTTAAGCAAATCAGTGACTAAATATGGCAGTATTTTTATTACCACCAGTACAAACACATGCAAGCACCCTACATATTTCAATCACTTCTGCAGTGGTTGGTTTTATTGCCAGTTTTAATCGCTTTAATTCAATACAGTTTATGTAGAGGTTTGATGAAGGTGCTAGTACCAAGTTCAAGTTTCAGTACATTAAAATGTTAACACACTGGTTACTGAATTTTGACTTTGTACCTGCTTGTTTCAGTTTCAGATTCAATGTTACTAATTTCTATTTCTTAAGCTTTCAAAGGAACTGAATCTATTTAGAGGCATATGTTTTTAAATATGGAGGTAGCACAGTTCATTTTCTCATGATGAAAGCATATTTTGGATAATCATTTTTTTCCAGGCAGATGCCCAGTTTATCTCACTTAAATCAACTGTTTCTGACTGGACCAATTCCTAGATGAGTTAATTGAGCATGGCTAAACCCAAAATGCTGGACTAATCCAAGGAAATAGGAAGAGGTGATGACTATGAAGATTCTCAGCTTTCAGTAAAGGTGTTTAGTTGTTTACTTATATTCTCACAACAGAAGGAATGTAACAAACTCAGCCCACTGGAAATAATTCTGGGTAATCTCACTCCATTACTTTCAGTGAAATTGAGTCTGCTCACTCTACCCTTGTGAACCAACATCTCAGGGAAATAAGAAGGTAATAACTCACTCATGCAGTACAAAATAAGTGACAGAAGGAAAGGCAGACTGAAAGCTGTATGTCTTTAGTTTTTAATTTATATTAGTAGTTCACCATTAATGTATTAGCTTCTCAATAGCTACATTCAGCACAGGAAATCGGTGTATTGGTAATGCTGTTCATTAGTACCAGGCTGTCTTGCACACATCACAGCTGTTCATTCACATTCACTTTTCAGACTTGGAAATTTTAGTTTGGTGAATACATATATCTCGTTTGACTCTCTTTTTCCTCACACCTCTGATGGAACCCTCTTCTGAGAAACATGTACTAAAAGAAAATCAGATTCTTGGATATCTTAGCTATGTAAGAGGGTAACTTTCTATTCTGAGTGCTTTGCATACACTCATCTATCATTTTCTGTGATATAGTTCATAGACAGACAGCCCATGGGACCAAGCATAGAAACCTATCACCATTGTAGCATGAAGCTGAGTCAGGAAAGGTTTGAGCTGGATATCAGGAAAATTTTTTTCACCCTGAGAGGGGCTGAGCACTGGAACAGGCTCTGCAGGGAAGTGGTTGCAACACTAAGCCTGACAGAGTTCAAGAAGTGTTTGGACAATGGTCCCAGGCACATGGTGTGATTCTTGGGGCGTCCTCTGCAGGGCCAGAAGCTGGACTTGATAATCCTTATGGGTCCCTTTCAACTTAGCATATTCTATGATTCTATCACAAAAAAAATAGTAAGATGAGCTCTAGATCTGAGGGTTGGACTTTTACAGGTCAGAAACTGTATTATGAATATTTTGGCTGATTATTAATTTTAAATGTGTAAAATCATAGCATTTTTGAGTTCTTTAATAGGTATAACTGAGATGATAATAACTGATGCAGTTCTTTTAGTTACCAATTGTTCGATGTTTCTGAAGGGTTTCTTCATTCGAATCTGGTCTTAATGTGAAATAACTGAAAAATGTTTCTTTTCTTTTGCTTGATCATCAGTTACCAGAATTGTGGACAGTTATCCACCTGCAAACTAATAATCTCAGGTGAAATTACCTAGTGCCAGTACTGATGTGCCATAGTGATGCAGCTGTAATTAATTCATACAGCATCAGGGAAGAATTTGGTTCCTCTCTCTAACCAATAAAATAACCAATTAAAGACCATTGCAACTGTTCTGATGCCTGTGAACAAAATGTGATGACAACCTACTAGCTGTGTTAATGGACACAAACACGTTTACAACCTTTGAACAGATCCTTTTGCTCTCCTGATGGAGGGAACAGTGACTGTTAGATGGCATATACTGTTCTTCCTAGGGCTCTTATCCATTGGCTTTGGATTTGAAGCACAGTCATAGAGCAGTATGCTTGAAAAAGTTCACACCTTTTCTGTGCAGTAGCAAGCCAATGGTCAAAAAATTTCACACAGGCTATAGGAATCAAGAAATGCTCTCAGGTGTCTGACAGCTACTATAAGTACAATAATATACCTGAAATTATAATTCTACCACTCTCTATAAACTTTCCATCTGTCTAAGGGTGACGTTAATTTTCAGTTTAAAAAAGTCCCAACAAATTTTTTTCTTTTAGAAAACAAAAATTACTTAAAAGTTACCAGTCAACTACTTGCAGGTAAGTTCACAGAAGCAATGAGGCTTGTTTGAATGGAAGAAAAATTCTGAAAAACTTTCACAGCTATTTCACAGACCTACTACAGAGTGAATGCTTCCACTATAGGATGGTTCTGCTGATAGAAAAGTATTACCTATAGCAAGCACTTGCAGGATGGTTTTGAATTGCACAAAAATAGTATTCTTCCTGTCTGCTAACCTCAGTTTGTAATTTTGACATTTCAAGAGATTTTTTTTTTGCAAATTACTGCAGATAAATCTTTATTAGAAAAGCAGAAGCAAAAACCTGGAAACAAAAATCCTTACCACCTCACCCTGACCCCAAGCCTTCCCTCTCAAAAAACCCCATCAATCCTCTCCTAATGCCTTGGTAAGCAGATGTGCAAGGAATAGGCTTACAGTTTACACAGTCTGCGTTTTTTTGAACAAGGCAGCTCTACAGGAGAAGGAATCAAGAAAATGCTGGCATAGAGGAGGAAGAAAAAAATAGCCATGGAGTCATTCTGAAAGGTGATGACCTGTTGGGTCATCTGAGGTTATCAGCTAAACCAGTTAGTGGAATCACACCCAGAATGAAAAACAGACAAGAATATCCCTATGTGCAAATCCAAACCCCACTTTTTTCCTGTTTGTTTTTGTTTGCAAACACTGAGCCACTTGAGCAGACTTCTGAGGCTTTTAATAGAATTAAAAAGAAATCTAGAGATTCTGGTTTTTAATTTTACATATTTCCTGTGTGGCTATTTACTCTCAGTACTTACTTTTCTGATATTAAGGAAGACAGGTTGTAAAGTGGATTTGTCATTGTAAATAACACTAGCGTAGCTAGGCCTTTAAAAGTCAACTTCTTCCTGACTGTTCATAAACTAGACTGGTCAGTCTGTTACACGTTACCTGCTTATCTATTTGTTCCTGGTCTGGATCTACAACCTGATAGCAATTGTGACCCTGTTCACAAGTAATTAATGAATGCAATAAAACTGGGGAGCAACTACCCATAGCTATTTGTAGTAAGCTCTTCGCACAGCTCTACATGGCAGTCAGTTGTGTAGAAGACCAAGTGGATCCTAAGCTTCTGCAAACGTATATATATTCTTAAAGGTGGGAAGGGGCACACACTGGCAAAAAGGAAACATAGTTTTCAGTGGTCACAATGAGTGGTGATACTCAGAAATAAATATGATCTCACTTTTATCAGGGTGAGATGTGTTCAGGAATCAAGATCTAGGTCAGACACTACTGAATGCAATATAAAATATTCTAGATTACAGAAGAACAAAAAATATTTTTGCTATTCTGAGGGAAATGTAATAGCACTACTTACCACATTTCTTCGTTTCTTCTCTCTCTTTCCTCCTCTCACCACCACTGGAAATCCAACAATAGACATTTCAGTTAAAATGTTGAGGAAATCAGTAGGATTTTCCCTCAGAAATTTCAGTATTGATCAAACAGCAGAGTGTGACAAGAGTGTTCCAGACAGGTTAAGTCTTACTCCTTAAATCTGCATGTTGTAGCACTAGCAAATTCAGTGTGATGATTTCTGTCATGAATGTTATATATGTGTGTAGATCAGAGCAACTGACTTGTAGCACCTTCCCCACATGGCTTGGCCTGGCTCCCACCTATTACAGTGGGAACAGGCATTAATATCTCTGTCAGTTAGCTGTGAGGCATTTTCACTGTGATATGTCAGCTTACTATCCAATAGAATTTGGGAGTACTCAGTAATGCCAAAACTATAGGCCAATGAATTTTTAATATGCTATTAAGTCCATGAGTACATACTCACCCCATTTCCAAATTTTATTCCCAATGACAAAATTTTATTCCCAATTACTGTGTTACAGCAAAATTTGTAGTCATGCAGTGTGTCATTTTGGCAAAATGATAGTAATAGTGTACGGATGTTTAAACTTTATTTTTTTGCAGTCTTGATTTATTTACGCAAGTGAGATATCATTCATGAATTTTAATCAAAAAACTGGGTTTACAAAATATCAATGCATCTACAGTCACCAATAAGTCCTGTTAGCTGAAGCAAGGCTATGAAAAGAGTTAATGTCTAATATTGGTAAGCTCTGTAGAGTTTGTGTCTCATCTGAGGCATTGTTGCATAAAATGCATTTCATGTTTGAAAAACAACAAAAAAAAATTATGACTACAGTTATGCAGACTAGGGGGACCATAGGGAATATTGTGATTTCGAAGGTTTCTGGCAAGAAGGCTTCTCAGCATATGTGCTGAAATACATTGCTACAAGTCTTTATTAATTTATTTATCATGCTGCAATTCTCTAAAAAAGAAAATACTTATTCTATAATGAAATCATATGTAGATCTAATCACAGATTAAATTTAAATAATTTATATGTAAAATTAATTTCCTTAATAGTATAGGAGTTCAGTTAGCTATATGGCAGCTTTACTGGTGTTCTGAAGCCCTTACTATGCAGAAAAAAAACCAAAAAATAAACCAGTTTTGCATAAGGGCTTTTTCCACACACAGGACATATTCTCAGTTTAGGAGCCCTAGTTTGGAATGCAGAATTGTGTTGCAGTAGGTGGGTTTTTACCTTTTTTAAGCACCCAGCCTGAGAGAGACATGAAAGACCATGAGCTGATCCATTAGTTAATTAGGCCTGCTCCACATTGTTGTTATCAAAAGAAGTCTTTCAGCTCATTCTGAGACTCGGGTGGGGATATTAGGATCAGAATCTGAGTTTTGTGTATGCAGCAGCCTTCATGTTGTGCGTTTGGTGAAAGACCTTGAATGGTTCTGGGCACTTCAAAAATAGTAGTCACTGCATGTCATCTGTGAGAGTATATGGGTGTATGGAGTGAGAGTGTGTGTGAGTCTGAGTAAAGTGGTAAAAATGGCTGATACCAAATGACAGTAATGCCTAGAGGACTAGGGAGGAACTGCAGGAAACCCATTCCCAAACTTTTGTTACTCTTCCCTTTTCAGTGTAGCACTTGACAGCACTGCCTGCTGGGATTTCAATCTGGAAACCTTGGGGTCACTGAGGAGCTCTGTAAAATGTGCAGGCTTTAATGAAAGAAAGAGTGGATTGCACTGGTGGGATCATCATAAAATCAATGTTTAAAATGTTATTGTAAAAAATATTTATATCATAATGCTGTTAAATTTAACCTCCCTCTGACATTAACTGAAGGTCTTTGTTAATTGTCCAAACTGGTATTAACTGAAAACCAGATAAAAACAATCTTTGAGGTCCAACATGCTAAAAGATGGATTTCTTTTAAAATACTGTATTGTGAACAAAAGATTTTGCTCTGTAATGAATTATATGTATCTAATAAAGTGCTGCTTTTGTATCTTGGGAATATGGCTGTCTTTCATGGGACATGGTTACTTTTATTGGAGAGTCAACTTGAATTCCTTGCTTTCTTTGACCTTCAACTTAAAAAAGTTGAAACAACCACTCTCCAAGAATCATAAAATCCCCAACAATACGTTAAGGAAATGGGATAATGATTACATTTAAAGAAGAATTCTAGACATTTAGGTGTAGCAAATGAGTATTTATAGTAAAAACAAACAAACGAACAAACAAACAAAAACTCCACAAACTTGAAAAAGTGTAGATTTGCATAACATTTTCTCTCTTTAATGTTGTAGCATTGCTTTACTGTAATGATTCTGTGAAATGGAGATAGGGATGATATGACATAAAGGTTCTTCTCCCTGTATTAGAGGTCCAGCTTTTAGCCATTCATGGTACTGGGACAGAATAGGAACCCCCCAACTCATGTGACTTTTTAATTTTTTTTTTAGCTCAATGAAACTGAGAAGTTTTTTTCTGGAAGTACAAAATCTGTACATCAACAGGCTATTGACTTTCATGGGGCTGAGAGACAACTCTTCTCTAAGCAGAGGACAAAAATGGAAGGTACTGTGGAGCAACAGTACAATTACCACCAACTTGAGATGTCCTTTTCATATTAAGCTAATATTCTTAAAATATGGTTTGCATTGTTTGGCATTCTTCATAACTAGGGACTGATAAAGCCCGAGCAAGCCTTCAGACTGCTCCATCAGCACATATGTATGCTCCAGTAAAGTGAATAAAGGAAACAACCTCCCTTGTATAAACTCATATTTCCATCATTTAGTCAGAATCAACTATATACCATCTTTTGACTCTTGAAAGATAAGGAGACATCAGAAACACAGACATAATTAGATGATACATTGAATCTGGGCAATAAGAGGAAAAGGAAGTAGACAAAAGGAACACACTGCAGGAAAACGACAATAAAGAACAAAAATGTAACACAAACAATAACATCCAAAAGTTAGGCATGTGGTATTCAGTAAAACATCCCCTTTGGAATAATGAAACAGAGAAGAAAGAAAATGTAAAAAAATCTTGGTAGAGTGGAGCATGGAACCTGGAGAGAGGAGGACAATGCAATGTCTATTTACTCTCCAGCAATCTTGTAAACTAAAGATGGTTACATGGAAATGAGTTACCTGGTTCCTTTCCTCCTGTTTTTTGTTTGTTTTTTTGTTAGTTTGTTTTTAAGAGTTTCTAGGTTGGCAGAAGTTTTACATAGACATGAAGGCCAGACTCACTCCGTTTCCAATTTCCCCTGAGGGCCCAACCCAATCTGTGTTTCTACATTTCCAATTTGCAGGCTCTTTTTGACTGTACAGACCTATTTCTGTGCAGCAGGAGGTGGTAACACTTGGGTATATGCTCTCTCTCTCCAGAGCACCAGGAATGGAAAGCCCTTGCTGCACTTATGAGATCCAGTCAGGATCCTGCTCCAGGTTCAAAGAAGCCGCAGTAGTAGCTAGCTTTGAAATGAGACTAGTATTAAGGATGCAGCAATGCTACCTTCAATACCAGGAAAATCAACTAGTAACAGTAGTAAAGACATAAATGTTTAACAACAAGGACTCACAAAAAAAGCAGTGGTGTATGAACTATTCTAGCAAAATATGATCAGTGTGACAAAGGCATTTTCAAAATATCATTTGAGTCAAGAGATACAGACCTCTGACTTTTGGACAAAGTCCGATAAGTGACTGAACTACTAGTGTTCAGACAAGCATGAAATGAGGCAAATTATAGCATGGCTATGAATTCTAGCACAGCTACAGCTGTGGATGTTCCTGAAGCACATTTTACCTTGCATTTCTATAATACTTGAGTAACTTCAAATGTATTTTCCTGTATATTTCTAATGTTCAGTTTATTTAAGCAGCATCAGAGATCAAACCCAGACATGCTGTTATGTAGAGGGGTTCATTTACTCTTCCCAGTGCCTATAACCAACATCTAACTGGTGGGAATTCCTTCCTCATTTATTCTCTCCAGAGAAGGGGAATTATGAAATCTAACTCAGGCTTTTGTATTATACAAAAGATAGAAATAATATTTTTTAAAAAGTGTATGATCCACTCCATGCATATGCTAGAGGATACTGAAATAGGTCTCTGCACTTCTGCAGAATTAACAACTCTGGTACAACTCACCGTAGATCCTAACTCCTCCTGCATTCTCTGACATCATACCACCACCACCACTGCTAGCTTTTCTCCTGTGAGCAGAGAAGAAAGTGATCCAGGGAAAGGGGCTAAAAATCAGCTTAAAAATGTGTCATCTCCTCCGTGCTAGCAGGGACCACATCTGTTTCCTGATGACCCTTGTCAAGGTGTAAGCCCTTTGCTCTCTTCTTTAGGATCCTCCTAAGTCCAATGGCAAGGACTTGTTAGCTAAGGACATGAGGCAGTGGTTTGGGATGTGCTATGGGTAGGAAGCTCTTAGAGCAGTGAGGCTCCCTCTGCAAGCTAAAGTGTCCTCTCCAAAAAATTGCTTTGATTTGGCCTAGGCTGTCTTGAGGAAGTGGTCAAATACAACAAAACAAGCTCATTGGCATAACTTTTCTCCAATCCCACTAAAGTCTTTCCATGCCAACCCTGGAAATTAAGAAAGAAGTAAAGATAAGAAAAAAAAAGGTTTTCCTTTTTTTTTTTTCTGCATGTACGTGTGTGTATGTGTGTCTATGTGTGATGGATTATATTAGGGAAGGTGAGAAAAAGTTTTCAATAATTATGGTGAAAACAACAATATACTGTACAGAAGTACACTGCAGTACATGCTGAAGCAGTGAGGAAAAACATTCAGTTTAATCCTTAAGTATCCTAAAATATTTCCTGCATTGACATGAAGTGCTTCTTTTTTCACCCAAAGTTATGTAAAATCATGTAACCTGTTAAACATGACTTTCTTCTGCCCTTGGGCTAAGTCACACACTTTCTCTTTGAATAGCATTCCGATTTCATTCCCTAGAATGTGCATAACGTGCAAACAAGCTGAGACAGAGGCTGTTCTGATTTTGGTTCATTATATGCGTGCGTAGATGTGTAAATATATACATTTTATGTTGGACACATAAAGACATAAAACAGTGCAAACACCGATGCTAGAAGGAGCAATAAGAAACTTTTAAATGGGGCAGCAAGAGAATCCAAGGATCATGTTGCTAATGCAGGCATCATTCAACAGATCACTGCAAACCACCTAGCATGTAAATAAAAGATGGTGATTTGATACATACTCTTGTTTTCCTGGTAAAATGTCAATTTGTGACACAGCACCATAAAATGAGGTATGAAATGAAATATAATATTGAGACTTTTGTTGTTGTTAAAAGAACAGTAAGAACAGCTTTAAAATAAGCGGGGTGGTTGTTTTCTTCCCACTGTGAATGACAGAATCCACTTTCAGGAATGATTCTGATACCAATAATTTCACTAAGAAAACTCAGAAGCAGCATCAACTTCTGCAGAATAAGAGTAAACTAGGTCCAAAAGGATGTGTTGCAAACACATCTAGTGTTAATACCCTAATTTAAATAGCATTATATGTAATAGGCATAGGCCCTATGTATAGATTCTTGTGTTAGGTAACTAAAACAAAGCAGATGACAATACCCAATGACAAAAGTATAATTTTTACATAAACATGTATGTGTGAATGTTTATAGAAACAAATACAGACACGTAGCCTACAGGCAGGAACGCACACACACAAACACCCCATGAGTGTGCAATATGTAAATATACCTGTCAGGTAGCACACACTCCTTAGCCATGATTAAGCACAAATGTTCTAAAGACATTTCCTATGAGACTTTTCACAAACTGAGAGGATATTAATTTTTAAACGTCCATGCAGTATTTTATACTAGCTGTGAGGACTCTACTGAAAGTTGCAGATAGACCACTACAATTTAGAATTTTCTTCATATTACCTCTATTACGAAAGTCTTTGCTTCTGGAAGAGCTGCCAAAATGCTAAACCAGCCCAAAGGAAGTTGGTAGGATGTGATCTTTAGATAGGAACATAGATAGAGTTCCTATAGTATGTTTCTTTTAAAAAGAAAGAAATCATTTTAAATTCTACAGTTTGAGAATTCCCAATACCTTTAGGAGATTGCAGAATAATAAAAATAAATACATATCAGAAAAAAAATTCTGTTTGGATACTTGTCTTCACAGGGATTTGGTTTACTTTCACTCTATGTTTCCTGGTGGATAAGAGGGAGAAAAACACCAGCAGTCCAGAAGCAGCAGCAGCTGCAGCAACAAAAAGGTCATGAAAAGTAAGTGCTATGCAAATAAAGGAAATAAAACAAACAGATCATTTAAAGCATAAAAGAAATAAAAGAAACAGCCATAAATCAACATGCTTGGGAAAGAAAATTAAAATAAAGGGTAGTTTGAAACAAATCAAAATGTCATCAAAACAAAAAATGGCAAAACCATAAAGAACTAATAAAATAAACAGTAATTGGAAGAAACTGCAAATAAAAATAAAATTGAGCTAACAGGACCAACAGGTGACTGCTCACGTTACACTAAAGACTGAATGGAAGCAGAAGCTTTTGCATTTTCCCCAAAAGATGGGAATACTGTTGGACCACCAGCCCTAGCTTGTGAGACCATAAGAAGAAGTAATCAACCCATCTCAAAGTTTTATTCCAAACATGTTTGAATTTTCTGGTAGCCTGTATGCAAAGTTGAAGCCTGTTTCCTGCATTATTTGGTTGGCTACAAAATTAAAAAGAAGCAAATCAATCCACCAATATCCCTTACCCCGAAGCCAAAACCGTTGATTTAAACATCTCAGAAGCCAACAACCAACTAAACTTCTGCATGTGTCTTTTGTGGGTGAAGTCAGATTTCAAGTTCGGACTCAAACAGGGACACTGGAGTTGCTATGCTTGTGCTGTGGAGAGAGTTGAGGGAGACGAGTTCAGCTGCTTCCAGGAGGCCTGCAGAAGGCAGGGTAGGACAAAAGGCTCTATGAGACAGCCTCAAGATGATAACATAAGCAATATGAGGTATTCATGGAGAGAAGAACATAATCAGCTAACAAATGACTGAACAGGTAGGATTTCACTTCTAACTAGATAACAGTTCCTAAAGGAGAAAATCAACAAATTAACATGGTATGTCTGGTTTATTAGTTATGATGAGAATGAAAAAGAAACAGTTGTGGCCAAAATGTTTGAAATAAGCTTAAACTGATAATAGGCCAAAGAAAGAGCCTTAGTTGTGCAATACAGAGATGGAGGAGAGGGGCTGCTGCTAAGATATATTCCTCTGCAATAGCCTAAATCGAACAGTAACTTTTGCAAAAATTGTAGAGTTGTGTTTGATGTCCTGTCAACACCAATGTGAGTAGCTGCACAGTGCCTGCCTGGAGTTTCCCTGGCACCTCCCTCCAGCTGGGCCAGCTGCCGTGGCTGCCTTGGCTGCCTTTCACTCCTGGTGGGTTGCAGGGTTGCGTTTGTGCCTGAGCGAGGGGCTCTGGGGAGGTTCATCCTGCACTAATATTTGTTAGACGCTTCCATTGGCCGTGTAACACCTGCATTGTGGGCTGAACAGTCAACGTAACCACTCCACACTAGTGTAAGGAATCAAGCAAAAGAGACTCAGGATTACAGTTGCAATAAATTGTTGATACGAAGTAATTTCCTAACCACAGAAATAGATGAATAAAGTAGCTGAACAGTACATGTTCATCAAGCCTACTAGAAACCCAACACTCTGCTTCAGCAGCTTATTTTTTTTTTAATATATTTGTTGTTAAACGGCCCCTAAACCCACGCTGTGCAGTAATTTATACAAATATTCACAGGCAACTCTGCACTCAGTATATATAATTTTATTGTTTTGACTTAAAAGTCACAGGACTGAATTAAAAATGCATGGGTGGCACTTTGCCATACTGCACCTAGAGAACAAGAGGCTGTCAGCCTGAGCTCTGTGCCAACAGGTTGCTGTGTACTAGACTAAACTGAACAGCAATAAGTCTACACAGCAGAGCTTTGCTGAAAGATGTGATCACACCTCCTAATGTGACTCCATGGCTCTGTTACTTACAGCTAAATTACATTATTATGACTTCATTGTTGAATCCCAATTCTCCTAATTATAGCCTAGAGATCTATTATTTGATTTTGTAACACCAAGTGCTTCTTTTCTAAATCATGTAATCTCTTGTAGCTTATTAATGTCAGGTTTGTGCACACGCAGGGACTTGGTTGTTTGCCAGGCAGAATCAAATTTTCAAATTTTCACTGTGTTATGTTGCAGGGGTTTGCTTGTTACAATCTAATTATATTGGCACTGAAAGCAAATTTATATTATAAAGCACTTTAACTCTTTCACGGAAACATATTTGCATATGTAAGTGTCTCGCCATTGGTTTATTAGCTTTTTTCATTGGGAAATTTTTATGGGATTGTGTGGAAAAGAATAATAATTCCGAAACCCTTAACTATTTATTTTCCTTTGAAAATGTGAAGGTTTTAATTTAAAGTGATGCTCATTGTAATAAGCCCGTGAATGAAATGCAAGTAGGTGCCACACATGGAACTGGCTTTAAGCTTCTTAATGACAAAAGCGGAAAAATGGAAATTTATTATATTATTAAATCGCATAAATTTTAAAATGACATTTTAAATTGAGACTCTATTTCCCCAGTATAAAACTGTCTGACAGGTGGTTTGGATTTTATTTACATAATTCCTAATAATGATAAGTATATTTGGTTACAAGTAGAGTATTTTACAGTATGAGCCAGCTTTAAAGCTTTAAGTCCCAATATTATGTATGTCATTAGCTTCTGCTGAATTAAATGAAAGTTTAAGGGACTCATGATCCTCCAGACTCAGGGAGTGAGCAAGAGTGAAATAAAAGACTGCAATTCTCAGTGACTATTCTCCCCTTGTATGAGAGTTGGGGCCATGAGTGATTTTAAAGCTCTCTTTAAACTACCTGTTTTTGTAATGCATTTTCAGGACTGCAACCTGGTCTGCAGCTCATAAGTGAAAGACTTGCTGGTTTACTTTCCTCATCTTCCAGTATATCAGTGAGTGGCTCCTGAAAGGAATGGATCTGCACCATCCCACTCTCCTGGCTGCTCTCAGCCAACAGGCTTACATGTCTTTTACATGAGGTCAAATGACTGTGGCTATTTTGTAAGTCATACAACTGCCAGTTTGGTGATTTTATTGGTTTTTTCATTTCCCCCTGCCCTCCTCAAGCCGCTTTCAATCCGATCGCTCATTTGGACTGAATTGCTGTGCAGTCAGCTGGGGCAGATGGAGAGAGGGGAGAGCAGGGCTGCTGCTCCCAGCAAGAGCTTACAGCTTACAGGTATATTATGAAACTGTACCCCAAACTGCACTCTACTTGCCTGTCTCCTCCAGCAGCTAACCTATAATGTCCAGCCTCCTTTCCCTGCTTTCGACACTCAGCATTTTGTTGGCTCTGCATTACAGTTAGATTTCCACCATACAGAACAACATGTTCCATAGGGGATAATTCTGTCTAGTATGTGATACCTCTCTCTTTGCCATCAGAGAAGAAAAAGAATGGATCAGCACTCAGGGACAAGCCTAGGACTGAGAAGTTTGGGGAAGATTTTTGTCATTCAACATATATTTATATATAACAGGCTTAGTAGAACAGGCCACAACCTTTGCTGCTGTAGTCAGACAGATGTTTGCATGCTAATATGAACATGGGATTATGATGAGGAAAACATACATAGACAGAGCTGCCACTAGAAGTTAATGGATTGTATGACTTACTGCCAACATAACAGTCTGACCCTGTTGCCCTATCTAGCTAGGCCAGGAGGTTTAGTCCACAGAGTTCAATAGAACTTTTTCCATTGGCTTCAGTGGGCTCTATTTCTGTATGCTCCAGGTAGCTAATGAGTGTGGTAACCTGCACAGTATTCTTTGATGAATATCAGTAAATACTGACTATGATATATGAAATGGGAATTATGTTTTACTGAGAAACAGTTAAAGGGTGGTGTGTTACTGTTGTATTTCTCCTTTATAGGGAGAAGGCCACCCACCATCTTCTTCTTTCCAGATGCACATTGAAAGAGACTGACCTCATATACTGGAAACTTTGCTAACAAGCTCATCCTCCTGTCATTTGAAGAAGATCCCTGTCTTTAGTTCTGTTCTCCTTTTTCCATTTATTTCTCCAGTCCATGGCCACCAGAACAAATAGCAGTTGACATCTGTTTATGCAGTTAGTGCTCCTTACTGAATCAAATCCAATGTCAGTTCTATTCAGTGAATAATAAAGTGTAGCTTTCAATGCCTATTAAAAACACCCTATTGGTGGGCTTCCCTGCTGAAGAAATGGGTAAAGTCTATGGTCAGATTTAATGGGTTGGTTTATGTGTGGATCACCTTACACTGCACATCAGTATTTTTAATATTTACAAGGATTATCATCTCCATTCCAAGTAAATATCTGGAAGGAGAGGTGCAGGAACTACCACTATTTTTGTATAGTAAGGTGACTTTTCTATATATTTTGATTTTGCAAAATCCTCCAGGATCACTAACAAAATCGGTACCAGCCAAGTGAATACTAAGAATAAAAAGAGATTTCCATGAGAGAGTAAGATTCCAAAGGTAAAATGGTTATGAAGATATATAGAAAAAAAATAGGCATTTTGTGTAATTTAAAACAAACATTAATACTACAGTTTCAGGAATTTTTACCTCTTTGAGTTGATCCCTGTAAAATCCAGGCCTCCTGTTAAAGTTCATCTGAACCTGTTAAAATGAGAATTGCAATTAGAATTTCAATGCAAGTGACATAGAGTTCTGAGTTTCCCACACAGTAAGTTTATGCACTTATACAGACTCACATTGCTAAGCAATATAAGTACTATGAAATTTGAAAGAGCAACTCTTGTGTCTTCTGTGGTGTAAGTATCAGAAATTTGACCAAGGAAAGTAATAGTACATGATAAAGAAGTGATGAAAAGCAATTACACAGCAAATTACCCTTCTGTATGGGTGTTTAGTAAGAAATACTGATCTGTGGCCACTTAATGTAATTTGCAGTAAATCATTGATCAAATATATGGATACATCTGAGGGTCTCTGTTACTGTGCTATTAAAGTAGTATATTCAATAGTTTTATGTAGCTGACTAACAGGGGAATGAGGTTTTGACACAAAAGGAGCTCCAAGCTTACATTTTCCTTGTGGAAGATTCACAGGATTAAGATCAAATAATGTACTTTTTGATTACACAGTTAGGAAGCAATCACCTACCAGGTTTATCCAGTTTATGTATCCAGTTTAACTTCCTAGTCAAGTCACAATGTAATTGAAGATATTGAACCAAAGTCGGTGAAACTGCTGGAGAAGTCACCATGACAATTTTGATTCTGAACTTTATATCAATCTTACTAGCTGCTCCCACAGCAGTTTCCTTTTGCTACAAATACTAGTGAACATTCTTTTGGATTTTTTTTTCAGCACAGTTGACACTGTAGAGGTTTGTACTTTGCTTTGCACTTCTTTTTAGGTGAGCTGCGTATGTATGCATGAGCCTAAGTATATACACTGATACACTTCATTTTCTGGAAGTAGCACAGACAGATAATACAACTTGCTGGTGAAACTGCAGATGTTTGACAAACTTTAGACTAGAAGTAAGGTCTCCTACACCCCAGAGCTGTGGTTTCAGTGTTACCTTTCTTAGAATTTATAAATATGTATTGGGTTTCTACCCATTAGTGTTTTGTCTCAAAACTGTGCTGTTTCAGCTGGATTTAATACATGTGCACTTATGTACTTTTTCCTGCGAATATACTTAATACATAATCAATTATTAAATAGGAGGGTGTGAAAAAATTGAAGCAAAAAGAGAAACCCATACAAACCCATTTTTGTTGGCTTCGTGACTCATTAGTGACCCTTACTCAGTGCTTCTATTGTGCTGAGTGCCTCATAATGAAACACACAGGGTTAATGGCTGCAGTGCAGTGGGTTTAAGTGAAACCACAGCAGGTGTGTGCCTTAACGAGGTGTTAATGGGGAGACAGGTGCATGTAAATATGGAGCAGGAAGACACAGGAATGGCCAGGAGAGAGGGCAGGGCAGTGTGACCACGAAGTGCTCTAAGAGCAATTACAGAGTTAAGCGTTAATTGCGATGTGGTCTTTAATACTGGCAAGTCAGACCTAAAAGACTTTATCTGTAGTAAAACATTCTGTGTTGTTGCCCCTCCAATGGAAGAGGCTGGCAGTAGGAAAACTCTAAAGATAACTCTTGATTCTTTATGCATTTGGATAAATTACTTTTCCTATGAAATATTGTGGAAAGTTTTCCCCAGATTAATCACTGGTTCCTAACTTAGTGCATGTGGCTTGGGCACACAGGCACGCATAAGGGGGTCATTTCTCCACCTGCCTTGTATAGAAAGCATTTATTACATTCCTGGTAGGAAAAAAGTGCCAGATATTGATAGCAAGGACTCTAAACTGTTGAGTGAAGTAGCAATACGAAGGGCTAGAACCAAGCAACCTCAAGTATCTATCCTGAGTGCCAGGGAGAGGCAAAGCTTCTCAGATGAAATCCATGTCTTAAAGGAGGAATTGATTCACGTGTTCTCAAATGGCAAGAAACAGTATTTTTGGGGCAGATAACAGCTGACAATGTAGGAAGAAATTGTTAGGGGTGGCCATACTACAGCAGTTTCAGAACAGGCGTCCATGGTAGACACACTAGAAAAGTGCTTGCATGAACTTAGAAAGTTGAAGCCCTTCTTCAGCAAATTAAATTGTTAGTCTTTTGTGTTAAAACTGTTTATGACCTCTTGTATTCCTACCCTGGGAGACCAATCCCCTTGACTTTCATTTTACTATCTTTTCCATTTGGTTTTGCAGATAATAATAAAAAAATATTATTCTTGATGGTATCATTGCAGTGTCATGTTAACAGCTAAAGGAGGAATAATTCGCACATCAAAATTCTCTGGGCTAACACTGCCACAGAAATCACTATTTTTCTCCTGGCTAACTTCTGGAATCTGCTATTAAAACCCTTTTTCAGCCCTGGAGATAGAGGCTTCTTTTTCAACAGCTAAATAAAAAATAGAGATCTGATTCTGGGAACTAATAGCCCCAAGAAGTATGTTTTCTTGATGCTGTGAAAAGCCATCCTATTGCCTGTTATCCTCTGTTTGCAGTACACATTAACAATGTTTTGGTCAAATCAAAATAGATTCCTTTGGAAGATTCACGATGATCAAAATCCTTAGCAAAAAAGTGTTTTTGTTAACACTTTTCTCTTCTTACATTTCTATTGGTTTCATCTCCCTCTTAGTTGTGAAACAGGAGTATAGGATGTCAGCTCCAAATGTCATCCTCAGGGTATTTCTTTAGGCTCCTGACATAAGCAGCATTGGCTCAGATTACTCAATTACCTGCTGGCACTCTGAAGGTGCCTAAAGAAATAACATGAATATACTGCTGGAATTTGCATTAAATGTGAACGGGTAGTAAAAAAAATTTGGATTCTTTGACCTCTTTGTGGTTTTTATTAAAAAAATAGCTAACTAGGATCTCTTGTGTTAGAACAGCTGCATGCTTTAAAAAAAGCTCCTAAAATTTATTTACTTTTTAAAATGCCTTTATTTATGACTTTTCATCATTGAAAATTAAAATAGTCTATTTCCATTAAATTACACTGAAAAAAAAATTAAACAGGAGAAAGAGAAAGTTTAATGACACTGCTTGAGTCTTATGGAGAAAAGAAAAAATATGCTAATCTCTGAAGATTGCTTGTTACTCTTAAGGTAATTTTTTGAGCTGTCCATTTTTTTCAGTTTGTAAGGCAAGCTGACAGGCACTTTGGACAACTTATCATGACACTGTGTGCCATAAATGTGATGCAGTGCTTCATAAATGTGATAGAGTACTTCCAAAACAACTGTTGACTTTTAAAGGCATCCTGCATCTCTAAAAGGAAGATATTTACTGTGAGTGCAGTTTGTAGAGATTCTCAGCTAATTTCCTACCTACGCATCTTTAATATGTTTGTGAATCCAGAAGATATTTGTAATTGTAAATATCTATGAGATTACTGTATTTTAAACCAGGCTTGACAGCACAATAGAATCCAATAAAAGAAGGCAATGGTTGTAAAAGTGATGCTTGTACAGAAAGACAACTCGAATACAAATAAGATTAAAAAAATAATTGACAAAGAAACTGAAACATAAAAACTGCATGTGTATTTCTGTACTACATCCTTTCCACATCATCATCTCAGAAACCAAACATAAAAATACTTTGGTTATAATAAAAGGGGTTCTAATGAAAACTGAAGTGTATAGGAGTTACGATAGAAGAAAGCTGCTTTTCATCAGATTGATACATTAATAATCTCTAAAAGATGACACATATTTAAATTTTTCGAACTGCTTAAAACTCTTTCCCACTGTTGGTGTGTAAATCCAGAGTGTGTTTCTCAGTAGATTGAAAAAATTTCAGCTACATCCAACCTTACATTGGAAGAGATCAGGTGATACTTACAAGATTTAAATGCAATCAACATAAGGGCCTCAACAGAAAGTTCCCACTATTATTGTTATGATATACCAGATGACCCACAGGTAATACTAGTACATGAAACTTTCTAATGTGAGAGCAAGCTATAGCAAAGGTAAACTATGCCTGATTATAGAAATGTATCCACCACTATAGCTGAAAACAAAAGAAAAATGTACCCAAAATCTCCTATATGTGTGTTTTCCAGATAGAATCTAAAGTAAGACATTGCCTCTCAGTAAAACCCTTGGCAGCTGAAAAGGGCAGTTACACTGCATTTTAAACTGTTACCTCTATATATCTTCAGCTATTGTCACAAGAATAATTTAGGAATGGAAATACCTGCCTCTTGAAACACTATTGAAAGTTGTTTTATGGATCTTTTTTAACTGAGCTTGTTTAAGAAGTTGTCATTCCACTCTCCACCCCGCGCTTCCTCACCCTGTTACTGTGGTATTGTGTCTGCACAGCTATACATGGTTGAACCTGAGCAGACTAAACTTATCCATGTTTATAAAACCTTTATTTCTTCCAGTGATTTCCAGAAGCAACGAGCAGAATAAGCAGGGAAAGAGATGAATGGCACAGACCATATTGATGCCATGGTTTTATCTTCAACAACTACTCTGTTCCACAAACTGTCTGCTGTGACAATTCAGGGAATTCATCCAAAGGCATCAATTTGTTAGTCTAGTTAAAAACTTTTCAAAAAAGGGTTGAAATAAGGTGATGATAAAAATCCATCTGTTGCTAAAAATACGATCCTGGAGGTAAGTGTTGAATCACAAGAGACAAAAAGTATTATCACAACAACCTGACAAATATCTGTTATGCTGTTACTCAAAAGGCAAGAGTAATAAGGAACAAACTGAAACTTCGTAGGATAATGAAATGGACACTAAAATGGCGTATCAGAGATGATACAGGTAACCAGGGTAACCATACTTATCAAGAACGGTGCAGTTTAAGGTGGGAGAAGAAGGGGGAAATTAAAAGCTTTTCAATATATGCCAATAATTAGTGCACTTTTCCTGTAGTCCTGGAAGGATAGCAATAAAGATAAAACAGGAAAAAGACAGGCCTATTTTCATGATGATCATGGATTACTTAATCTGAAGGAGGAGAATAACATCACTTACTGGAGCAGGGAGAACTATGGTAATAGAGATGGCAAAAGTAGGTGGAGATGAGTTTTAATTACCCTACTGTGTGTGACAAAAAAGCATGTCAGAAGCAGATCACTTTGGCATGTAGTACAGACATATTTCAGAAGGTGGAATTGCAGAGGATCAACAATTTAGACTTGATTCTAACTAATGAGGAGTGACTGGTCAAATGTGAACATGACAGTTCATGATAGGGAAGAAAAAAAGGTGGTGGGAATAACAGGACAGCAGACCAACTCATGGAACTGGTAGATAGACTCTTTTGTGAATAAATTGTATGAAAAAATAGGACTTCAGAGAAAAGGATGGTTATGCAATTAAATATTAAGGTCACAGTAGCCTTCAATGTTCCAATGGAGAGAAAAAAGAGGAAACGTAACAAAGCAATGTAGAATCTGTAGGACATTTATAGTATAAGCCAAAAGAAAATAAACACTAACAAAATGTTGACTAAAGATGTGTATAAAGAAATAGATTGACATGTAAGGCTTAGATCAAAAAAGTTGAAGTACAAAATGACTTATCAGTATCAAAGCAAACAAAAGGTGATTAGGATAAAAAAAGTTGATTCATGACAAATGAAGAAAGAAGAAAGTAAGCATCCATTACTGAGCATGAAACAAAGAAAGAAAAGTAAATGCCACAGAATAGACCAAGGTATTTTCTGCCCTTTTTAATTGATTCTTCATCAAAAAGTTTAGCTGTACAGTCAAGATTTTTCATTCTAATATTGGGAGATATGCAGAGTCTGCAGTGGGAAACTCATGAGTTAAAGTGTGTTTGAATGAGTTAGATACATTCCAGCCAGCAGGACCTGATAGAAAATTCACCTTAAAGTTATTTTAAAGCAAGTCAGAGCAAACTCTAAACCAGAAATTATTATTTTCAACAATATGGAAAGGCTGGGGAAAGTCCCACAGGACTGGAGAAGGCAAACACGAGAACTGTCTCTTTAAAAGAGCGGGAAAAGGACCTTCCAGTAGTCTGGCTTTTAGAAAGGTATCTCTACCAAAAAGCTGGGAAAATGTAATATGTCCTAAACTAAATACATAGAAATCAATATTTGATTCCAAAAATTACACTTGAAATTACAGGATACGTAATTTTTCTTGGTACATTCACAGATGTAAGTGGATTGGTTGAGTACAATTTGCAAGAGTGGTGACCAGCAGAATTTAAGAAGCTGGAGATGTATTCCCTCTCAAATGCAGGACTGAGTTTGAAGACATTGGTCCTGGAGGCAGTTTGAGGAGTTTGGGATTACAGCAGGAGAAAATGCATGTCCTTTCATTGGGGGATCTGATTCAAGCTGGCACAACACGATTAACTGCAAGTCTCAGAATGTTTTTATTTTTACATATTTATTTTTCCCTGCCACAAGATACAAACTAGTATGGATAGTTAGAAAAACATGTTTAATTGTACTCTGCATAAACTCCCATTTAGAAAGAAAATGTTTTTCAAATAAAGTTCTTTAAATGTTTTGTGCAACATCTGGACTTTTTTTTTGTACAAAGGATCTGAGAGGAATTTAGAATCCCAGACTCCTTGTGGTTCTCACATCTTCATAAAAAGGCAGCATAGTAGAATGTACTTGCTGTTGGGAACTGACACTTCACAATTAATAAGGAAAGAAAACATCTCCTACTAAGTAGGTTTGATCCTGTAGTGCCCAGGAGTTTTGCCTGAGGGTCTTTCTGAAGACGACTGTGAATTTATGCAAGATGGGGAAGAGTTTTAAAAGTTTGTGTCCTCCTCTTGTCCCCTAGTGCAGAGGCTGACCCTGTTCATTGTGGCATGGCCTCTGTCAGGATGCACATGCAACATTCACATTGGGCAGTGGCAGAATGATTGTGTCAGACCCATCCTCCTGCTGCCACCATCCAGACAGATGCAGCACAAAGGAGAAGCTCATACACACAATATGTTCTGAAAAATGCATATTGTATTCTCCAGACTGTTTAGAGGATTTAAAAATGCAATATAATTTAGTCTCTTAGTTTTATCACAAATCCTAAAATTTATTTGTTGCTTCCTTGGAAGATCTGATTTCTGGAGTCATTTGATTATATGTCTTAATCTTTGTTAAAAGAAAAAAGTATGTTTTAAGCTCTTAGACTTCCCAAGAAGAGATGGAAAACATAAACTGTAAGGATTCAAAACCAAAAGAGGCAAGAACCAACATTTTTTATTATTTCTTCTATTACTTTGGACTTAATCTTACCGTTTTTTATGGGCTAGTTCAACTAGAATATTGTCTTGGGTTTTCTCTATGTGCTGTATGCTTATTCTCTGTGGTTTAAAAATCACAGTGGCTTTGAACATAAATGAATTCTAGTCCAGGGCTATAGAAGATAATAAAGTTTCAACACTTTTCAGAAATACTTAAAAATATAGGTGCCCATATCCCATAGAAGGTCAGTGGCAGCTAGGTGTTTAACTCTTGTAAGCTCTTTTGTAAATCTTACCTGAAACCTCTGTTATTTTTAGGAAAGCGTTTTGCTTGTCGAGCTAAAAGACCAGAATCGACTCTTGCACAGTATGTTTCTTATAATTACTCACAATGGGAGACTGCACTGACAGCCAACTCTGGGAGGTATTTCTAAGTCTCTGATTTCTAACATTCTTCACTTTCTCACCCTACGGTATGAACAGACTGCCTTATATTGCTGACAATTTATGTTTTCTCTCTAACACCCACCTACGTAACATCTATGTTGAGCATTTACGTTTACACTAATAGCCCCTGAGAATCAATTACCATAAGAAGATCTGTTTCTTTACACTTCAGCTGATGAATCAGTCATAGGTTAAAACAAGAGGAGGTAGAAAGCCAGCATGTCTGCACAGATTTTTTTTAAAACTCTTTACTTTAAAATACTCTGGATACAGATTTGTTTTTTTTCCTCCTGTCATGTGCATACTTGATATTATTTTACTGGTCTTTAAAATCTGCTTTCATAAATGAATTGAGCAAAAAAAGCACTCAAGACTAACTGTATATTTTATACACCCTACTACTGTGTAGTATCCCTATGCAGCAGAATGCAGGCTGTTTAGTTGGCACTCCCTGGTGGAAGGAAGCATGATAGCAAACTGAGATTGACTCCAGGCCTGAACTGATCTTATAAAGTCACTATGAGAAGAACAGAAATAACCTTCTCAGTTCCCAACCACCCACGATTACTTACCAGGTAGAGTTCTTCCATGGAGAGTTTTCCATCCCTCACACACTCAGAGGGGTTTGTGGGCCTGTTGATGACTTCCCCCTCTTTCTAAAAAAGCTCTTGATGATAAAGCTCTGCAAAGATGAGTCTTTTCTACCCATTCCAAAGGTTCTTCGGAAATATGGAGCTGTCACCTGTACACAATCAGATGTCTGTCCTGATTTGTCTTTCACAGACCAAGGTAAAATGGCTTAAAGAATCTTACTCAGATTACTAGAATAGATCTCAGATGGCCTAAGTTCCCCAACACCTGATTTTTTTTTTAATCTTTTCAAATGTTGTTTAGAAATAGTCTTGCTTAGAAATACCTTCTCTCTATCATTGCTGACCAAACTTTCAGCAATGGTCTTTATTAAAAAACACACTTATTTCCCACCAGGTTTTTAGCATCTGTGTACATTTCCAGAATTCTTCATGCTCTGGCCATAATGATCTGAGTTGCAAAGCAGTCTCAGGGAGAACCTCTTGACAATGGGTACCTCTCCAGTGGCCTTTCTCTGCTAAATGTAATTTCCTACAATAAAGGCAAGTCCAAGCCCCAGTTTTTGTCACCTAAGTGGTACCTTTCCACAAGAAAACGTACAGATGAACACTTATCACATTTTACTGTAAGCAAAGAGCCTCTGTTCAGAAACTAATGAAAGAACCTGGATATTCATTCACAGAGTGACCCTTTTAACCAAATAGTGCCTTTCTAACCTGTGATTATAAATATACAATGGCAAAAGAGGCACTGGGTAAGCAAATATGGATATCAAGAAATACTGGCAAAATGCTTATTAAGCACATGCAAAAATTAGCAAAAAATCATGTGTAAATGGAATTTAAATGCCAATCTCAAAGCTCTTGAGATCTTCCTAATTCTGAAATTCATAGTGAGGAATTTATAAAACTATCAAAGGAATCCCTTTTTTGGATGAAATCCATTTCAATTTAATTAAACATCCTGAAAAAGATATTTTGTAAAAGACAAATATTTTTAAAGTTAATGCAAGGCAACATTGATATGTTTAATTTCCATCTGAGAAGTATAAAAACCATATGACTGCTGTTCATAGTTACAGTCTCAAGCAATTTCCCAATTATAGCTCCTTATTTAAGAAGTGAAAAGACTTTATTTTCAAACCACTTGTTTCTTTTCTTATACTTTACTATCAGTATTAAAAAAAAAAAAAAAGAGAAGTTTCACAGTCAGATTTTAGCCTCAGTTTCATGTATATAAGCCTGATGATAAGAATTGATGATATACAGAAGACATACAAATCAAATCCCCCTTGCAATGCAGCCACAGCTAAAAAGAATTTGAGAAATATCTGAGTCACCAGAGTCAGTAACATCTTTGACTTAAAGCACTTGCAGGGCACATCTGCTAAGAGAAGAGATCGCCTTTTTATAGAAACACTTTTTGGAGTGGAACCACAATGCAAATGTCTCCAAAGAAAGCAGGGAGACAACCTAACATGAATTAATGTCTTGCAGAGCCAAAAGTTTATGACAGCAGGAACCAAACTACAACTATAAACAGGCTTTCAGGCAGCACCATGCACAGCTCAGGCAGGGGAGGTGTGGCTGGTTTGTTACTTAAGAAACTGCAAAGCATGGTGTCATCCCAGCTTCCTGCCAGCTTCCCTGTATTGATGGAGTGTACTGGGCAGCAGTGTACTGGGATTCTGCTTAGGTGCTCCTGGGAAAGGTACATCTCTGCAGCTGTCACACCCAGTTAAGTGAACTCTACTTTATTCCTAAATCAATCAGAAGAGGGGGAATGCTAGGGTCCCATACAGGGATTTAGCAGGATGTTATCCTCCTCTTTCCAAACACTGAAAGAAACCTCTATTATACTTTTGTCTGTTAACTCAATTTGCAAGAGAAAAAGCTTTCAATATTTATGTTTTCACCACGGACAAACCCTTATTTACCTGTCTTTTCTTGTACTAATGACAGCCTTAATTAATTACAAGCAAATACCAACTATGTCTCCATTGTAAGGATTTTGGCCTCCACAAGTGGCTGTTTTCTCCTGCATTTCATGGGCATGGTCCAAAGTCCATAGAGTCAATTGGACTTGGTCAAGTGTGTTTTGGCTGAGATCCTGCATGCCTAGGTTACTTAGCATTCATTGTTAGTAAAATTGCATCTCTGCTGTCATTCCTGTACACCATCTTCCCTCCATAAAATTATTTGGTAAACTTTCCAGTACTTATTTGCAGGTATTTGTTATCTTTTTCATATGGTACATTGAATTAGCTGACATTTACATTTGCTTAGTGATCACACACGGCCATGTCCTTGTGGTAACATATTTAAGGGGGGTAACTTGACTGTGTATCTGACCCTTGATTTTTCTCATTGATACTAGCAATTTGATCTCTTCAAAATTGTGCTTTGTTACAATCATATGTTTTCAGGGCAGGTCTACTTTCCTTTGATCACAACACTCACACATAACTTAGGTAAACCAGTGAAATTTAGTCCTCAGAGTCATTAATTTCACAGTTTTCATAAACTGCAGGAAATTTCACCTTGGTCCAGTTACTGCTTCTTCACCATTTTCCTAATACGCATGCTTGAGGTAATGTAGAATACTTTAAAGTAACACAAATAAATGGGAAAATGACACTACATCAGTCTAAATGCTGCTAACAGGAGATCAGAAATGGTACAGAA
The DNA here is from genome assembly GCF_025592945.1 of Manacus candei. Classification (NCBI taxonomy): domain Eukaryota; kingdom Metazoa; phylum Chordata; class Aves; order Passeriformes; family Pipridae; genus Manacus; species Manacus candei. The sequence continues at coordinate 7,864,154 of NW_026138108.1, forward strand.
CAAATAGGGAAAATATTATATATGTAAATCATTTGTGAAATCAAGTTAAAATTAATGACAAACAAAATTGAGTTCCCTTTGTGGTTGATTTCCATTTAGCTGCACCCAACAATAAAATAGTTATCAAAGAAAGCTACCAATTAGATTTTAATTCAAAACATTTCCAGAAAACAGTTTCCAAATCTCAATTGATATCTCTCCAGCAACCTCCTAATTGCAGCAAGTTGGTGGTAAAGGAAAGAAAAAAAAAATGCTTTAAATGAAAAAGATGTATTCCGTCTGCTGGAGCAGGCAGTATCCTTTTCTTAATTATTCCCAGAATTTCCCCTATGCATGCGCTTCCGCTGAAGATTATATATAGACAGATATCTAGGTCTGTGTTGTCTGCATGTGTGCATGCGCACACTCACATGGATGTGTACTGGGGCAAAGAGACGGGAAATATCACTGTTTCAAAATCTGAGGAATTTATCTAATGTTCTACTGCTTTTGTCATGAAGTGTACTACTGGACAAAGGTTAAAAAGACCACAGAGTTCAGAGCAGGGCAATTGCTTCCACTTAGTTTTACCAAGTCACCAAGGCACACAAGTGGTGTGCCTTTTTGAAAGGATATTTAGCATAATCAGGAGCTCAGAATCACCTATAATAAGACTCTCCTGAACCTATCTGATCTGATCCTTCAATATCCAAACACAGAATGAAATATGGCCCCTTGCTCAGGAAGGGCTGCAAAAGTTCATTCTTCCTCCACTTACCTGCCTGAGGCAGACAGACCATCCCACAATTCTGCTTTCATCTAATGTGTGACCATTCTCTTCTGAACCCTCTCAATCTTGTCCTCACCATTTTCCTCTGTGCACAACTGAAGCCTGTTGACAGCCCTGTGTATGGTCCTAAAAACCAAGAGAGATGACACTGAGACGTCTGAAGCCTGTTCTGCCTGGCAAGAATACGCAGAACATGACGAGAGATGGAAAAACTTAAAAATATTATTTAAGTTTTATGTTTCAACCAGGAGCTTCCAAGCAGATGATCACTGATATCTCTGAGACGTGAAATCAACACTACAGTGTCTAGGAAGCACTAGAGATATCCGAGCACCTTCCACACTGAAAGACCAGAGCACTATTTTTTTATTACAGGTCAATAAGCAACAGACAACTTCTTACCTCTAGCTTTCCTGCTTGGAAACCATTTAACTCCCTAAACATATTGAATCCTTCTGGATTTTTAAACATTGTGATGGATAAGCAAATTGAGGATGAGGCAAATGTTATAAGAGGACAGTGCTGAGCCTCCCTTGCAAGGAAGGACTAGAGGTGGCAATCAGCATGCAAGGAGCGTAACAGATATTTATTAGCTGATGGTGTAATAAAAGCAGATTTGTTTTGCACAGTTCATGAATGCTTTCAAACATAATCTCAGCAATACAAGGCAATGTACCTCCTGGCATTTTTGAATCTGATAGGAGCCCTGGAGCAACTGGTTCTTGGTAGCTACAATTTCAGGGAGATGGAGGTCTCCCAGAGACTACTGTAATGGTCCTGATGAGAATTATCCATTTTTGCTGTAACTTATAGCAGAAGCCGAGAAGAAATTGGCTCTGCAGATCCCTCTAGCTCTTCTAGGCCTAGACAGGAGAAGCATATTTAGGTGGATTATGATCTCAAAGATCCTATTCTAGGGTGGGGCATATTTTAGGGTCTTCTCACAGGCAACTAGCAATAGGAAAAGTGGAAATGACCTCAAGCTTCACAGGGGGAGGTTCAGGTTGGAAATCAGGAAGATTTTCTTCACTGAAAGGATACTTAAGCATTGGTATGGGCTGTCCAGGGAGGTGGTAGAGTCATCATTCCTAGAGGTGTTCTAGAAATAACAGGACATGGTACTTAGTGTTGTGGCCCGGTTGACGTGGTGTTTGGTCAAAGGTTGGACTTGATGATCTTGGAGGTCTTTTCCAACCTTAATGATTATATGACTCTATGTAATGATTTATATGCAGGTTTAAAGGATCCTACTATGATCAGCTCCTATGTAGCACATCTGAAAGAACAACTGAGGGATGCCTGGGGTACTATGCCTCTGTAGACAAAAGAATTATTGGAAAATCATAGCAGTAAAACAATAAACTTTGGACATGTTCTCTTTACCACAATACACCTGCTCTACTTTCATCATAAATTCAATCACTGTGAAAATGCCTTGATTTTATCAAAAAATCTTTCATGAAGAGTCCGGCTCCTCAGCACACATTACATTAATTCTTGCAATTTTGAAAAACTCAGTTTCAGTATAAATGTTTGTGTCTATAAGATGCCATCTCTGGTTTTTTTTGTCTTTCTTTGACAACTGAGTTTTGTTTTCCATAAATAGGAAATGCCTCTTTAAATGTCAGAAAAAAAGAAAAAAAAAAAGAAAAAAAAGAAAAAAGAAGGGGAGAGGGAGAGGACAAGGGAGACGTGAGAGAGAGGGAGGGGGAGAGGAGAGAAGATTTGGCATCTCCAGCAGAGTAATGGAATGGAATCAAAAGGTGTCAGCACAGTCTCTGGCACATCCAATTTAATCATTGTATCCTTTCAAAGAAGTTCTGACACTGTTTTTTTGTTATGTACCTGACTTCTTGCAACTTATACTTGTCAAATCCACCCATAGAAAAGCACAGACTGCTTCCCTTCCATGTAAAGATGAGTTGAGCAAGTAACAAAACAGTGAAGTTTGTCTTTGCCTTGTAACATCTGCAAAAGCTGTTTTAACAAGGGGTCCTACTTTCCTGCTGTTCTATAGCTAAGGTCAGCAATGAAATTTGGTTATAGATTCCAACATTCATGCAATCTAGGTCATTTCAGTTCAAGTGTTTTGATCCAAACTGCCTTTGTTTCAGTGAATGTGATAAGTAAGGAGTCAAAGAAATGCTTGAGCCCTGGTCAAGAGAGAAGGTTGTTAATTCTCAGCAGAAACAAAACTTACCAGCTACTGTCACAGCCACACATAAAACAAATGAGAGGTGGAGCTGCCTCTAATAAATATTTTCTGTCTTTCATCAGAGAAGTGCGGTCTGAATAACAGTTCTGACAAAGACCAGCATCTCTAAGATCAAGACTGCAACACATACCAACAGGCCAGAGGGGGAAATATCTCGGCTAAAGACCAAACAGAAGAACCTCTTGTAGCTGTGCTTATCAGTCAGCCAGGGAACTGCTCCCTGGAAGGTTATTGAGGCACACTGTCCCACCCCCATACTATTACACTGTATCTACAAGAAAGACACGGAAGTCACACACCAGTACCCACAGACATCCGCAAATGTTGACTTCATTAAAATCATATTGTGCTTTTTTTTCCTGTTAGTTTTTTGTCTGTAGGAAAGTGTCCTCTCCGGATGTTTTCTTCCCCCATTTCCCTCTTTAAGATGCTGAGGACTTGGCCTCCTTCTTCCTGTGGGTAACTGAAAAAAAAACCCACAAAAAAGGTCATCATTCAATCCCTGCTTTGTCTCTTACTATAATAAAATGATCTTCCTTTATATCACACTTTTATATGCTTGACAGCTATGCTTGACAGTTAGTAATAAAACTTAAGTCATAATCTGCTTTCAGTTAGAAGAGTCATCTTGAAACCCTTTGGTATTCTTGTCAAAAATAATAATTGCTCATTGTCAACATTAACCTTGTTGAGTCTGCAGATCCATCATTACCATTGCTCAACTTAACAAGAATTACTGCCTAAAAATGGATTAAACACTGTTGCTGCTATAGCTTACTAGATATTCTTCTAGTAGTGGTTCATGGTAACATTAGCTAGGAATGGTTCAAAACAAGTTCTTATAAAATTTTAGTTAGAGTAAAACAGTAAAGACTTTGACAGAATTATAATAATTCATAAAAATCTGCATTTATTAAGCAGTGCCACACATGGTATTAATAATAAAACCCACACAAGTTTGTTCTCTTAAATTTTTTAACCAGAAAGTGAACTTGTATCACATACAGTGTTTATTTTTGTCAAATGAGATAACACTTGAGATAATCATCTTTCAGAGTTTTCCACAAAACTTTTCTCGTTCAGTACATTTTAGATGTTAATCTCTCCACTTGAATATTTTAGGTTATCAGAGCTATACCAAGAAAGTTGGAGACATGGTAGAAGAGACTAGCATGTGATTAATAAGATCAGTCTAGAAATAAGAAAAAAAAAAGAAATTAAACCCAAACTTTCTAAACAATTATAAATCCAGCTAGATGTCCATTTGGATAAGGAAGAAAGCACAAAACACTTCCAGGTGAAAATTCTGGCCCCAAATTCAAAAAACAAGCAGTTCTGAATGCTTTCTCAATAAAACAACCTGAAAAGACAGTAGTTCTGTGGGGGGCATAAAACAACCAATCAACCAAATACAAACTAAGTTGTAAAAGTTGCTCATCAAATTTCAACCCAAGAATTACAGTACAACTACTTTGCTTCTTTTTGACTCCATTTCCTTTATATTGGGTAAACTGAAGGGAAAAGCTTGTACTTCTGCCAGGCACTTTCATTAGGACCCAAGAAGTAACTGACTATTGTTTTTCTTAGAATCATTTGAGACTCCATGACTTGCCTTGCTACCTATTTCAAACACTTCTCTGAGTTCACAGTTCCCAGTTATATTAGAGGAACTACATGTAAAAACAGTTATCAGGATTGTGTAAGAGATCATAATGTTACTGGTACCACATAATATTAATCCTAAATGTATTTATAATTCTAGAATGTAATTAGTCTAAAAATAGTTGTGCTTAGCATGGAAGTATGAGATTCATAATGAAAATGACAATACTCATCTATTGTTACTGACCCATAGTAATTGTTAAAGTGTGAGAATTTGATTGGGGTTAACATGTGAAATGAAAGATCCTGTGTGTAATGATGCTAGAAGCACTTATGGTGTTATAAAATATCACTTTAAGCTTGTATTTTCCTAACTGGAGAGGTGCCAGAGCAGTGAAAAAAACTAGTAATTTTTGTTGATGACAAACAGTGGCAAAAATGTGAAGATATCGTTGATATATCAAGACTTATTAAAGACATGATTTCAGATTTTATTAAGTCATTGAATGCAACAGCAAAATATGACCTGAGAAAGTGCATTTTAAATCTCACTTTGATCAAAACAGTGTTGCATCTTATCCAAGCCCATTCCACCTGGATAGTGTAATTTAACCAGAGAGATACAGAAAGAATTGTATATGATGATCTCAACAGCCTGTTCACCTTACTGTATCCAATGCATGTCCTAAAAATAGTGATGCAAAAGTTGTAGCTACTGTGACCTCAACACCAAGGTACAGTAATTCACACAGTAGCCACATGTGCTTTTTCACCCTGTGGACATGAAGTACTACTGGTTCTGATGCTACAGACAATCCAACGCACAGTTGTGCCCATACTAAAAAAGTTCTGCCTCTTCAGTGAAAACAGCAATGTGAACATGATCCACATATACCTTTTTTTAGTGGCTCATCTGACAGATTCCTGGTCAGTTCAAATAAGGGAGACGTACCTATGGTTGCCCTTCACATGGCTTGGAAGGTTTTAGGCTTCCAATTAAGTTGTATCACTTCAGCATTTACTACATTGTCCAAAAGCCTGTGAATGCAAATTGCTGTAATCAAATCACTTTGACACAACCAGTACAGAAGCAGGACACCAGCATTCTCAGTCACACCAGATTCCCCAAAGCACAGTGCTCTTTTATGTGTTGGAAGGGGAAAATAATAATTCTGTGAATACTAACAGCCAATATTGTCAAACATTTCAGTTCTCATATATCTGACATTGTAACTCACAAGCAATATTGTCTGTGGACTGGGGGTGGGCTGGGATAGTGCTGCTCACAAGCTATTGAGCTATTGTCATCTTATTTCTTACAAGGACAAAGCTGCTGTAGCCCTTACCTCACTTCTATAACTATGTGGTTTTCACATCTCAGTAAAAAAAATAACATTTCATTTGTATTTCCTGCACACTTGAAACTCCTGCTGCTGTGATCTGCTACCTTCTCATCACAGGACAGTGTTTCCAAGTATTCTCCATTGAGAGTTTTGTTTATCTAAAGATCCTGTCAATATATAGAGAGTTTTACAGGGCAGCTGATTTGTATATTTTTGACTTCTAAAAACGATTCAATCATAAACAAACTAAAATCAGAAGACCTGCTGCCCAGGATATGAGCGTTGACTACATTTTATATCTGTCTATATGGCATTATGGATAGTGACAGGATTCCAGCATAAAGAGCTGAGCTGAAGCACTGAGCTCAATTATTATAAGCCAAGAGACCCTTACATACAGATAGATGTTTGTACTTCTTGGAAAAAATTGAGTGGGTTGAGTTGTCCATGAATACACAACCGAAGGTTCCTTCTGTGTTTCTCTGAGGTTTTTCTAGCCTGTAAAAGCATTCAAAAAACAACAGTCAAACAGGTCCCTACTTAATTACTTTTGGCTTTTAAAAACACACTTCTATCCAAAACAATAACTTTTTAACAATATCTGGTGGACTTACAATACAATGGTAGTTTCATTAATTTTCAGCTTGTTTGCAAATGAGAGATAAGTGTCTCTGATATGAGTATCTCCATTATAATGAACCCCAAAGATGATATTGCAAAGGCAATAATATAAGGCTGGTTGTGATACAACTAATGGCAACAATTGGACCACAAAATTATACTCAAATTGTATGTGAAGAGAATCAGTGCAGTTTTACAGTTAACATACAAGTATACATTTTTAGTCTCACTTTATTAGAAACCCAACATACTTACTGATGGAGGCTGCTTGGTCAAAGAATTCAGACATGAATTTATGTTGATTAGGAAAGAAAAGACCATATCTGATAAATTCCTGTCCTCCTGCCTATGCCCTGCCCTCTTAGCATTGGTTGGTATGTCAAACTTTCCTATTTCACATGCAGCAAAGCTATGCAGAGGTACAGCACATGCATTTAGAAGCACAACTCCCCAGGGTAATGCCCCTTCTATGTTCCTCTTTTTTGATCTGAAAGACAACCAGAAGTGTTGACAGTCTGGACAGACATACACTCATCAGGGGTCACTACTACTCAGAGGAATGCTGTTCAGTTCGTGTATGTTCCTGTTGTTCTGGTTCTTGAATGCTGCTTCCTATGCTGCACTAGAGGAATCAGTGCAAGGCAGTGAGTGTGTAATCACAAAGTACCACTGTCTCTAAGGTCATTTTGCAGGTTAAAACGGCTTTAGAGACTTTTGTGGAAGGTCAGGTACGATTTCCCTTTTTTTGAGGAAGCAAAATGCTTATCTTGTTAAACTCACATTCACATTCCAAACATCACAGAAAGTCAGTAGCAGCCAACTCCGTGTAAACTTTTCTCTGTTTCAGAGGTGAGCTATATGCATGGTTTTAATGTAGTGTGTCCTGTTTTTCTTAATTTTCTGTGTACTTAGAAGTAGACAGACTAGACACTGTCTTCAAAGGAAACTTCAGAATCACAAAATACCCTGGCAACCATCGAGACTTGTGCTCAGTCTAGCCAAAGGCAATGTGCCCCCCCCAAAACTCAAAGAAAGCTGTATTCAGCTACAAAAAACACATTCAATTCACTTCACAGAGCATTTAGTGTTGATTTGGTTAGTGCAAATGTGATATTTGTGTCAGATTCTTGTGTCTTTAGAGTAGGTAAGAAAAAGGTCAGCCTGGCATGATTTCCTTACTTATTTTTAAGAGGGACTGTCTGTGTGTACAGTATGTGGAAATAACAGAAAATATTAAGTCAGATGAAAAAATTATATAAAGACTAACCAAGTATATCATCTCTCATGTTAAATCTTCTGTAACTGCATTAATAATGAGCAACTTCTGTTTTTTAATCAACTTACTGCAGCTCCAAAAAGGTGACCAGGTTACAAAGTATGTCTGGATCTGGAGAGCTTTCTCTTGAATTTTGAACCAAAACCCCATTGAACAGTGGAGTCTCCGTCTCTCCAATCATCACTGCTTATGAATAAGGTCTTATGTTTTTCCTGCTGTTGTGTGAATACTGTCCTGCCCCTTCCTACTCTCCAAACCCATGGGAAAGGCTAAATCCTTTGGGCAAGGGAACCTTCTGTATTAACCTTGTGCTGAACTTTGTTAAAATGACTGAGATTTTTGAGGTGTGCTGCTGCACTATAATCTCCTCTTGTTTTGTTCCTCTATTATTCTTGCATTTTCTTTTAAATACTGAAAGGCTTTTGTTGGGAACAGACTTGGACATAAGCTTGAGTTTTATTATATCTCCTTTCTCTTTTTTTGAGTTACTAATAGGTGAGATTGGGGAGGCACTAAATAATACAAAACCACTCATTACTCTCACAATTTGCTGACAGATTTGCATCTCACCTTTTGTGCTGGTTTTGGCTGGGGTAGACTAAATTTTGTTCATTTAGCTAGTACAGGGCTGTGTTTTGGATTTGCACTGCATACAGAGTTGATAATATAAAGATCTTTTCATTCTTGCTGAGCAGCATTTACACAAAGTCAAGGCCTTTTCTGCCTCTCAGACCACCCTCCAGCGAGGAGGTTGAGGGTGCACAGGAAACTGGGAGGAGGCACAGCTGGGACAGCTCACCCCAGCTGACCCAAGGGATATCCCATAGCACATGACATCATGTTCAGTATATAATGTAGAGGGAAGAAGGAAATGGGAGGTGTTCAGAGTGATGGCATTTGTCTTCCCAAGTGATTGTTGCCCTGCTGGAGCCCTGCTTTCCTGGGGATGGCTGAACACCTGCCTGCCTGCCCATGGGAAGTGGTGAATGAATTTCCTGTTTTGCTTTTGGTTGAGCATGCAGCTTTTTGCTTTGCATATTAGACTGTCTTTATGTCAACCCACAAGTTTTCTAGCGTTTACTCTTCCAGTTCTCTTCAGCATCCCACTGCAGGGGAGTGAGAGAGTGGCTGTGTGGGGCCTGCTGGGGTTAAATCACAATGCCTCAGCAGAAAGATTCAGAAATGCTTAAATTTTTGCATTACAAGTGGCTTAAAATGGGAGCCCACCAGTTCACACAAAAAATTTACTTATCACCTAGTTAATACTGGGTTAATCTTGCAGGTACTTGACAAAACAATCACAAACAGGCCTGCATATGTGAAGAAGTCAAAAAAACATCCAAGTACCAAGGTGCCAGTAATAAGAATTGGTCAAAATACTGCCAATATATATTACCTGTATTCTAATCTACCAGTTTTTGCCCAAAATGAATATATACTGAAACGTTTTGTAAATGCTACAGGTATATTTTTTACCAAAAATATCATGGTGGCAGAATAATTCTTGTAAGCCATACAAAGACATTTAGAGGGCTTATGAAAATATTTTTACTTTGCTGATATTTGAGGGTTTCATATTAGCTCACAGATTTTAAAACTTCATCTGCAACCAATGACTACATTACAGGCTATTACAAAAGCCATTTATATCAGTCAGATCCATTATCCAAAAGGGTGCTGATTTTGTTACTTCATCCTTCACTTGTGACAAAAATATGGGATGCTTGGATTTGGTAGAAATAATGTAATTCTAGTAAAGAAAAAGGATATTCCCAAACAAGAAGCTTCTGAATAGAGAGAGAAAAAAAAAAAAACATCAGTAGGACAGGTACCTATTTAATTACTCCTGGCTACCAAAAATGAGAAGTGTCTGAGTAGTGCCATCACAGTACTGCAAATCTTCCTATTTCCAAAATGTTACTTTATATTTTTGCAGCACTGTGTTTTCTTATTCAAGTTCCACTAGTTTAAATGGGCCCAAGGTGTCAACATGCATAGTTGACTATGTGAGGAAACTGTATATGAAGAGTTTTGTGCACTGATTTTTCCACACCTTATGCAGGTCACAGAGGAGAATGAGACTACTCATGAAACTAATTTCACTGGTGATAGAATACACATGCAAAAAGACATGAGGCTCAGAGATGTAGTTTTTTGCTCTGCTGAGGTACCATGCATCAATAAAGAACTAAAACAAATTACCTGGTTTTTTCTTTGTTACAAGATAAAGTATGCACTCTACCGTGAGATATTAAGTTAAACTGCAGTATTTTAGTTGTCTCTGGGTGTATTTACCTAAGCATTACATAGATTAAAAGGAGTCATAAAAGTTTATAAGAAAATGGTGAGAATCATTTAATCAAACTTACTTGAAATAGCAAAAGAATATCATTATTATTTTTTGCACAATCATTAATAGAAGACAAGTTTCTCAAGATTTTTCAGGGAAGAGCTATGCAATATTTAGCAAATAAAAATTATTTATTAATTACAACCACTCTCTCCAATATTTTAGTGATTTCTTTCAAGTAAAATGACAATCAAGACTGTTACCACTTTTTTTTTTCGCACAAAACTTTCCAAAGAAAGAGGATGTTCTTTACCTATTTTAGCTCTCATTCCAGAAGGTAATAGACAATTGCGTACCTTTTTCTTCTTTGCCTTATATTCAAGGCTGAAAGAAGAGCTAGTTTGTGTCTTCTGAGGGCATCAGAGGATCACAGAGCATGGTTCAGATCTCTAGCTGGCACTGATTGATGTCATTCCACTGAAGTCCCTGCTTCTGTGTTGATCCAGGATGCTGTGGCTCTGAATTAGTGACCAGAAAGATGTGTTCCAGTGTCTGTCACTACTGGGCAACTCTTTCTGAAATTTAGGATTGGAAATAACTATGGCAATTAGGATTCCACTTGATGATAACTTTTGGCACATGCCAACTTTCTAGTGGCAGAGGAAGAAAGAAGCACCATTAGCACAGTCTGCTCATGCTGCTGCTGTTTCTGATGCTGACATTTGATGTCCTAAAAGCTCTACCATTGCATCCTTCTCTGTTGATGCCACTGCACATCCTTGGGATAAAATCCAAATAACACTTTGCACTCTCCTGCCAAGATAATTTTAACCCCCTATCCTTCCTCAAAATACAGAAACACTGATTTGGGCTCAGACACAATTTCTATAGAACATGCAGCTTACTTAAAACAATAAGTCTAAAATCACGGAAAGGATTCATGCAATACCATAGGATGAGTAGTCAGATTAATTCACAGTATATTAGCTGAAAAGCTCTTGTTCTGTAGTGACAAAAACATTAATTTTCAATTAAGTTGTTGAATGTATTATCTCATCTTCTCAAACACTTCCATTTCTGTGTTTCATGCCTGGTTTCCTGACTTTATAATTACAACTGTATATTCACCTGCTTATACTAGACAGTAGTTTCCACACTCCAGGCTTTTTTTTTTTTTCCCCAGAGAAAATAACTTGAGAAAGTCAGGGGTTTGATTTGTAAAACCTCATGAACAGGATTTTCATTTTTTCCACACCAAGATGAAACACGGAATTCCTGTTCAGATGCTTGTTTTGGCTGACTCACTGAAACTGGGACTAGTGGGTGTCAGCGGAGTGTTCCACTTCTGACCCTGTTCTAATATTTCTCAGTACAGTCTGCACTCGTGCATCTTTCAGCCCCTCTGCATATTTTAACCCATTCATTTACGGTTGGATTCTCCTACCCTGTGAAGAGTACAGTACCTACACTAATTGAGATAGAACTATTTGTTGAACACAGTGCCAATTAAAGGAACCATGTCTGTTTGACTCTTGGCCTGGAACATGTAAAGCTCAAACATGTTTTAAAGTTATATGTGGTTGCAAAGGTTTAAAATACAAAAAAGCCAGAAACGTGATTTTCAAAAGTCCAGAAAAAGTGGCAAATATTGGGAAAAATTTTAAATATATAGCATGGAATAACATGAGCAAATAAACATCAATCTCATTACCAGCATCAACAGCAACACTAATTTCAGAAAATCTTTGTTTAACACTCTGGTGTCTATTCTACCAGTACATTACCATTAAGAAGAAGTGCCACGTATGTTTGTTACTTTGTTTTTCCTTTGACTATTTCTGCTTTTTGCCTTTATTCTATTTTATCTTCCCAAAGGATTTAAATGAAGCTTGATAATTTTTTCTAAGTTTAAAAAAATATCTGTCTGGCTATAACAACAGGAGACATAATTTTTTCAAGACCTTATTTTCCCAGTTGGCAACTTTGAAGGTGAACTGGCTAGGCTTTGAGTTTACCTGGAGAGCTTGAAGTGGAAACAAAGTATCTGCAGGCTCACACAGCTCTTGCATCTGTTTTGAAATTTCCCTTTAAAATATGCTACCTTGTCATGTTGAGGGACCTCTGTAAATGGATCACAAAAGTCCTGTTAAAAAATCTAGTGGACAAATGCAGTTTTTAAATAGGTTAAAATTATTTTGATTTTTTGTTTTGGTGTTGTTTGTGTTTTTGTTTTGGTTTGTTTATTTTGTTGTTTGTTTTTTGGGGTTTTGTTGTGGCTTTCCCCCCCCCCCCCCCCCATGTCTTAAAACATATGAAGTAATTGCTGCTTTTCCATAAGGGACAACAGCTTTGAAACAGTGACTTATAACTTGTCATTGTATTGGTTAGCAAACATCAGGATGAACTTAATATATTTTTCAAGGAGCAAGAATTTCTAAACTACAGTTCTTTATCAGTATATAACTTTTTTCAGCACAACCCAAAAGACAGTAAATATTCTTTTGGCTGTTTTTCAGGCAAATTCTTAAACTGCTGCTTCCGAGACATGGTACACTGGCCTGTGAACACCAATACAGACTTGGAAATCAGTGAAACTGGTAGATAGAACAGGATTTGGTTTAAATCACATCTTGTACTAAGATCAAAACACTAAGGAAAGTGTACTTTAAAAAAGCTCAGTTATTTTAATTATTGAAAAATTCTAGCAAAAGGACTGAACAGATACTTTGAATATGTAATTGAACTTAATGCCCCAAATAAAAAAAGAAAGGCACTGGGGCTGTTAACATCAAAGCTTGCATTCACAGTCTAGGGCTTACAACTGATAAGCTCCTTCTGGAAAAAAAAAAAAAAAAGAGAAAAAAAAGGAAAAAAAATCTCCATATTTCAGTGTCACTTGAGTAAAACTGACATGATAAAAGCAAATATGTGAAGAAAGAAAAAGCAAAGTGGGGTCAGGTTCCAGCTCCCAGCAATACTGTCATACAAAGTCTTAAGTAATGAACTTCATTAAAAAATAAATTAAGTATTTCTTAGGCAGCTACAAATGAGACTTCTTTTTTCTATAGACTCTATTGAAATGTTGCTACCACAGTATCAAAGCAAATAAGCAACAGATACATTGAAAGCAATACTGTTCAGATAGATGCTTCTATGCTACTGCAAAACACAAATGGTTAACATAAAAGCAATTTTCTCCTGGTAGATGATTTGCATTAGTTTTGGGGGTAATAAAATAATTAATTTTCATGATAATCCACAGAGGGATTGTACTAGCCAAGTGATATGTTAAGAACAACTAAAAAAAGTATTGCCTTAAAAATTACTCATGTTACTAGAAAATTTTCAGAGCAATTTTTATATTGGACATATGTGTAAAATCTTCTAGGCCCTAAACTCTTTCCAGAAACGTGAGTGCTTTCTTATTCTTGATATTTCTGTGGAAGCTAACAGTGCTTATCTTCCAACATAAAACTTTTCATGTAAGTGGAAATATGTATTGTAGAATACATACAAGTACATACACATTTCCTTTTACATATAGATGTTCGTAAAATCATAAGTCTCACCTGAATGGACCTAGAAAGCCAGGATCTCTCACCCTAGCTCATTTTTATGTGGAACCACTACAAACATTGACAGACTCCAAATTAATTCTAATATTCTATCCTTATTACTAGTAGCTCTGGTAGAGTTAACTGAAAGACACATAGACACCTGGGTTAAAGGAAAATGCACATCTTACTTCAATAGAACAGTGATAAACATTCTCAAACTAGACATCCAAATGATAACAATTCCCTCTCAAATTATTGGCTTGGCATTGTATGGCTTGCTGCTGCATTGCAAAATCCTAGAATAAGAAGTGAGCAGAATAGTCTTCCTTTTTAAAATGAAAAAGAATAATTGAAATATATATATATATACTAGAATACGTACATTTCAGAAAATACTTGCTGATTCAACCTTGAAAGCACAAGCCAGAGTACTTTTGTGAGATCTTTTTATCTAAAAAAAGAATAAAGGCCAATTATTTTTTTTTTTTCAAAATTATCTATTTAAATCTTTCTGAAGCAGATTTTTTTTCCTTTTTAAGCCATTTTAAGAATAAAAGTCAATAATAGAAAAAGCATGCAACCTTTTGAAACAGAGTTACATGTATACACAGAATAACACAGGGTTAACCAGTTTTCAATCTTTCACTTACACCTACAAAATGGACAATTCTCAAGGTATAAAAACACCTCTAAAAGGTATGCTTAGTGTGGTCAAAGAACCATATGGCATTTCATGGGGCAGCATCTGAAGAATCCTACTAATAAATCATGAATACATGACTTTCTTTATTCTTTTTTCTGAAAAATTAGAAATCAAGCTTAGCACATGGCTACAGTGTCTTCATGACAATGCTCAAGTTCACTTCCTCTCCACACATGCAGCAGCTATTATATATTTCTTCCTGTAAGGTACATAGTTAATCATGTGCTTTTCTTAGTCCAAAAAAAAAAAAAAAAGACTACAAAAGGATTACAGGGTAAAATATTACAAAAATAATAAAGCTATGATTTTTAGTTTCTGACAGGTTATGGTCATACATCCCAAATTTGCTAAAAGAATGACATAACAGATATTATATTTATATATATATATGTGTGTATGTGTGTGTGTTATGTACATAAATAGAAATAAGTCTCTACACCTTGGCTTGACTGATAGTATTGTCTAGAGTGAACAGCAACAATTGGTATGTAATGTGTTTAAAAAAATATGCAAGAATCTACTGATTTTTTTTCAAAAATGAAAGACCAAATCTCTATTGTTTCTCATGAAAATAAAAAAAAATAAAGAGTAAAAAACCAAAACAATACACACTACCTAATTTCTTTTAAAAAGACAGTTTCCAAGTTTGCAGATAGCTGAAATGCAATTCAACTCATGCCAAGAGACAACTTGTTGTTCATCCAGAGTAGTAATTCTCTACATAGAACTTGATTCAGCAAAATGCTAGACAATCCGCTTACCTTAAGCACATGTTAAATTGATTTTCTGGCCAGGAACACAGGTCTGTTCACAGGCTGCATTTAACTGAAATTCATTGCTTAGCAAGTGTATTTCATTCTGCACAATTTTGTAGAAGCCTAAGGCTACCCTTGACAATAATACTCTTTTATTTCTTGCAGGTTATTAATTGATCATAAAATCAAAATTACTTTAACCATGAGCTAATCTTTCTGAGGACAAATACATAATCTCCCAGTATATATACACACTGTATATATTACTATATTATATATTATTATCCATGTATTGAAAGCATCATAGTGACCTGACTGTGGCCTTCCAATACTTGAAGGGAGCCTACAAGAAAGATGGAGAGAGACTATTTACAAAAGCATGTGGTGACATGACAAGGGGAAATGGTTTCAAACTAAGAGGGCAAGTTTACATTAGATATTAGAAAAAAAAATCTTTACTGTGAAGGTTGGTGAGACACTAGAACAGGTTGCCCAAAGAAACTGTGGATGCCCCATCCCTGGAAGTGTCCCTTCCAATGCAGGCCATTCTATGATGATGATTCTATTATATTTACTATATGCATTTTATAAATTTATTGCATACTACATATATGTAGTATATATAAATACAGTATATAATACAGTGCAGTATATAAATACACTGCACTCCACTTCAGAGAAAAATTTTACCAAAAACTACAGTAGTGTCATGAGACTGATGAAACGAGTTCCCTATATTTAAAATGAACTGCTGCTGAATATGCTGAATGTATTCAATGTTTGGTTTTTTTTTTAAAAAAAGACACATTCAGTTGATAATCCAGTCAATTCCCATTACTGATTCAAAAGCAGTTTCAAGTATATTGTATCTATGTCTGAATGCTTGTGCCAGTTTCTATGAACTTTCAATCATATTTCACATATCCTATAAACACTTTTCAAAGTCTTTGTATTCTCTCATGCTGTGTGAAAGACCTTGTGACATTGAGAGAAAAGAATAATTTTTCAAAATATACAGTGCATTACAGAAATCACATTGGAGAAAATTTTAAAATAATAGTTTTGAGTACACTTTTCTTTTCCAGACAGATTTTTTTTCTTTTGGAAGTAGGTCAAATTAAACAAGAGAATTCTACACCTTTCTAAAATTTATATTCTTAATATACCATAAATCTTTTCCAATTCACTTATACATAAATACACTTGAAATCTGAATTATCTTTTATGTTTCTACCAACTGACACATGGCAAAAGCTTTCATGATCAGGACCTGATCCGGTTTCCATTAACTTCACGGAGAGCTGGGCTACTTTCTAAATATATAGTGCAAAAAAGAGAATATAATTTTAGGCACAAATACCTACCTATTTCAGAGCTCAGATCACTCCAGCAGTTTAATTACCTAGGTAGCCTCATCTCCTCGGATGGTAAGACTGATGGAGAGATAGACAACAGGATAGCAAAGGCATATAGTGCCTTTGGAAAGCTTCATGAAAGAGTTTGGTGAAATAAACACTTGAAGAAAAGTACAAAGATCAGTGTTTACAGAGCCACAGTGCTGTCTACTCTCTTATATGGATCTGAATCATGGGTCATCTACCGCCACCACTCGCGACTCTTAAAACACTTCCATCAACGCTGCCTCCATACAATCCTTAACATTCACTGGTCAGATTATGTGACCAGTGAATTACGTGACCATCTGTTCTAGAACAAGCAGCAATCACAAGTATTGAGGCCATGTTGCTGAGAACACAGCTGTGATGGGCAGGGTACGTCTCCAGGATGAAGGACCAACCACCGCCTCCCTAAGATCTTGTTTTATGGTGAACTTGCCACTGGCTGCTGCATGAGAGGAGCCCCGAAGAGAAGATACAAGGACTCCCTGAAACAACATCTCAGCCTTGGCCATATTGATCAACATAACTGGTCTACTCTGGCCTCCAATCAGGAGGTCTGGAGACACACCATCTATAACGCTGCTGACGCTTTTGAGAAAGCACACAGGATCACTCTTGAGGAGAAAAGACAACACAGAAAGAATCGTGCCCTGCAGAATGTACCACCTAAGGAGTCTTTCTGCTGTGCCTTTTGCAACCAGACGTGTCTGTCTCGTATTGGCCTTTTTAGCTACCAACATACTTGTAACAAACGTGGGTAGAGCCCTCCCAAAATCTTCGTTTGTGAAGCCCAGCCATGATGATGTTGACCTACCTATCAGAAAATACTTGTAGCCTGTAATAATTCAACTATCTACATATACAATGTAACAGATGTATACACTACATGCAACAAATCAGGCATGCACCACACAGACATTTGTGACATGGAACATGCCATGGAAATGGTGTGATGTGGTGACAGTGGTAAGTAGGGAAGACAATCGTCCCAAAGTGTTCTGCTACAATAGCACAGACCAGAGGTTCAAAAGATCCTACACGTTTATATGATATCTGAGCACAGAAGCACTGCTGAAAGCCTCAGCAAGGCTATCAGTAACTTCCCTGAGATCAGGCATTTTGCCTCTCCTGCAGAGCCAGTTTACCCACAGTTCCCCTCTAAGTGGTCTTACAATTAAGATACAATAAAAGATGCTGACATGCTGTGTAAGCATTGTTCCTGACTCTAGTTATCCCAATTATTTTTTATGTTTTACCCTTAAATGAGAAAGACATCAGGTGGTAGCTCAAACACTGAGATAGCTATTTATGTTTTAGAACAAACAGTTTAAACAGTATTATATACAGATGTCTAAATATTTTGAAAGTATCTGTTTATGGAAGTAAAATTAAACTACCTGTTTAAATTTGGAGAATTTTATTTAAAATCTGCATGTCGAACTGAAATTGCTTGTTAGTTGATACACTGTGGTAAATGAGGCTTATTTGCAGAGTATATGAAGTGCTTGGATTTCTGTTTGAATTGGGAAAAGCAATACATTTGAATTTTCATTAGACTGCTCCATTTTTACAAAAATGATTCATTGTATAAAAACAGTAGTAAGTGGCTTACTCTCCGTCTTTGTCAACAGACAACTGGCAAATTGCTGGCTGCATAATATTTCTGTTAGACTACTTGTGTATGGAAATCTGACTGCTTTGCAAGCAATTTAATCAACAGTGTAAATAACCTGTGTAAAATAACCAACAGCGCAAATGCCTTTAAATAATCAAGGCTCTTTAATGTACATAAAATAGGCTTTTGTACCTACAATAGACTTGATCTTTATAACCATAGTTCGTTCTCACCTATTATACCCCATTGTGCTCTACAGTAATCAATGCATATAGAAGCTTGGTTCTCAAACCTACTCTTTAGTAGGTGCAATTTTTCACCCACAGAGAATCGTGTCCACAATCTCACACTACTAATAAATTGTCAGGAGAAAATAAGATAGGATTACAGATGTAAAAGCTGGAACCTTGGACTGAAAATTGGACTGTATGACTGCATAAATAAAAATCAATCTACAATAACAAAGCAGGTAATTTGCTAATGTTATTGGGAGACATCTCCCATTTTTCTTAGGCAATGAAAGTCTCCTGGGTTTTACAGTGTGATAGAAGTTATTCAGATGTTTTATGCAGCATAATGTCTTTCCAAGTTGTTTTTTTTTATGCAACTTGAGCAGTAGAACGTATGAAGCAGTATGAAAGAGTTAAAAAAATATGTTACCAGTTACATGAAGTTAAAAGTTTGATGTTACATGAGATAAAAAGTGTTTACAAAGCAGCTTGACTTCCTAATGTATAACACGGTCAAGTATGTACTTTGCCCAAAATGTTAAAATATAACATTTAATCTTTAACCAATCTAATTTTTATACCTACTGATTCTATCTTCACCACACTTTCTTTACCCAAGCACCTGCAAGCAGGTAATTCTGTGTCCAAGTCAGGGCTCAGACATCAATCAGATTTAAAATTTGTGGTGAAGTTGCATTTCTTTCAAAGGTAGTTTTTTTTTGGAAATGGATGTTCATTAAAGATACTGGCTGATGAGATCATCCCATTGCATTTCTATTCTTCTCTTTTTATTGGTTTTGCTGTTTTTTATCTGTTCTACACACACACGAACAAACAATAAATTTAATTGTTTAGTTCTCTAGGTATAGATGTTTATACTTATATCCCCAGATCAATGAATCTGCTACTGATTCACAACTCATCACAGTGTACCTGCAGTGCAGTACTCTTGCAGTTCCTGAATTGTGGTGTCACTAATTTATTTGAGTTACTGAGAACCCAGAATTGCCACTGAAGTTCACTAAAAAGTTATTTTACAGCGTTCCATCTATTCAGACACTCTTACTCATACGTAGTAAGTGAAACAGACTTAATTCCAGATGTTCCTTCTATTTACCATACTTTAACTCAAAATGCTGGAGTACAGGATAAAGAGTTGTGACAGATGCTTCTACTTGTCCACAGATACTGCATGTCTAACAGGAGCAAATGAAACTGTTTTGCATTTCCACCGTGGGTTGTACCTTAACCACCTCTGTCTATAGGTAACATCCAGTACAATCAACACAGACGGTTTTGGGTATTGTTACAATAATCGCTACAGTCAGTTATTTCAAAGGAATTGTCATAAAATAAATTATCAGTTATATTTATCTTTATAATCTCTACTGTTAGTCCTCCAGAGCTCATGTCACAGAGATAGCAGAAAGATATTGGTTCATATCAGAGGAACTTTCTTTCATGTAATTCACTTTCACGTAATTAATTTGTAAAATCACAGTACTCGCCTTTTGCATACTTTTTCTCCCAGACTTATTTACCAGATTGCACTACAAACTGGAGTTCTTATTTGACAAAAATAATGGAAGATCAGTCCTAATAGCTCTAGACAAAATGAGGTCTTCATTTGAACTGGGATTGTTCTCATCTAAGCTCAGATGTCCATGTTGCACATGACAATTCCTGAGCTAAAATGTCTAGATTATCTCTACAGTCAATGGAGAAGTATAGGCCTTCCTAGGCTATGAATCATCTCACCTATTTTCGATGTTCTTTTGGATGAAATTAATCGCTCCCTGAAAGGACTTATTTTTTCTCCACTGAATAAAGAGTGGTTCACATGCAAATATCTACGTTGTAACAAATATCCTAACATTAAATTAATCCCAATTGTGGACTTTTACCTATGTTACATGACCATCCTCTGGAACCAGTAATGGAAATTATGCCATTGTGGCCTCTGGGAAATAAACCAGTGTAGCCACAGAGGATTAGTGAGTCCTCTGCTCTCACACAGGGCACTATTTCCTTTCACAAGTAGCTCTTTTACTGAAATGGAAGTTCTCAAACTTTCATAGATTATCACAATGGGAAAATGGTAGTGTTTCAATTGGCCTCAGAAAGAACAGATGCAAATAAAAGACAAAGTGTCTTCCTTTTATTTCTTTAAGACCTCTGTCCTTAAAAAACCACACTAAACTTGAAATGACTATGGAAGAAAGGTTTATTTGACTCTTAGGTCTGTACTTAAATACACGTTTTACTATGATAGTTACGGGTGTAGCACTTTGAAGGGGTTACTATTAAATGCAAGCAGGTAATTTGGAACTTTGTGTTTAATATGTGGTAATTATCACTTTTGTTACTTCCCAAAAATTACAGCTTCAACCCAAGCCAAGGAAAAAAGTAATAAAGAAAAAGGTGGTTTTAAGTTAACTCTATCTGAGAGTAAAAGAGTTCCTCTCTTTTCCTGGTGATGTGGCCTGATTTATGTGGTCTTTCTACATAGAAAGATACTGCTGTTGAGAAATATGGCAGTTTAAAAAACTGCTAATTTCGTATCATGTTTTAGAGTAGTTGCATCCCCTTCTGACATTTCTATTAAAAGCTCTAATTAAGGGCAAATTCCTGTGCATCCTACTGAGACTTTTACAGGGCTCAGAAATATGAAGTTCATTGTGATGTTTGTTTAAAGATTGAAAAATAAAACCCAAACGACAAAAAGTTTACAGGTGAGGCTTAACAAGCTACAGCAGAAGGAATGTGAATCCTAAACAAAACAGAATATTCTTCTCTGTATCAGCAGAGGCTTAGCATTAAGGTTAGCCTACCTAGTCAACAAAGGATGAAGACCTTGCTAAGAATACCCAATGTGATATGTGTTGTTTGCATGTTTAAAAAGACTAGAGAGGAAGGTGGGAAAGGAGAGCTTTAGATTGGTTAAGAGGATGAAATAAATCTGAATTTTTCCTTACTTGACAAATTCTTCCAAGAAAGAATGAGATTTACCCTTATCCAATCACAAAGTTTCTGTTCAGCCTCTATTCCACGCATATCCCTTGCATAAATATTTTCAGTGAATAAACAACTTAGGCAGTAAGCTACTGCTGAAGGGTCAAGAGTGCAGACCAGCTACATTTTTTTCTGACCAGTGACAAATAGTTTTGAGCTCAGTTAAGAATAATAAAATTCCGCTTAAGATGACGTTCTATTTTTTTATCTGTAATTAGAGAATGAGAAGGCTGTGCCTTATTGCTGTGTGGGTTTTGAGGGTTTGCATAACAAAACACATTATTACAATAAAACATAAAAATAAATGACATTCATAAAACATCATGCACCAAGATGTAACACACTGCTTCTGAATAAAATATATTACTAATATTCGAGTTTTATCTGAATATCAAGTTAAAAATATTTTGGTTTGGAAAACTACATATTAGCTACCCAAACCCAATAAATCATATTTAATCTATAATTTTTTTTCAAATCCTTCCTACAAGCTTTCACTAGAGTTGAGCAGTTTATATTTTTCACATCTCTTATTAACCTCTTATGACTTGCTTCAAAACTTACAACTCAGTTCTTCATAGACTAAATTTAAAGCCTATTACTCAACTTTTGAAAAATTGAGAAGGTAAACACAGAAAGCATCAGAATAAAACTTACCAAGAAGAGAAGATACTGTCTCCTAAATAAAAGTACTTCAAATCTTGTTCTCTTTATATTAAACTGTATTCTACTCAGAAAAAGAAGATTTATTTTATGGGACAGATTTTCATTTTTAGCAGAAAGATATAATTGAACAATGACAAAACCCTCTTTAATCAAATAATTTAATTAAGTAGAAATGTACTATATATTTATATCTATAGTAACATTATTTTTTTAAAGAATAAGTGGACATTACTGGCAGACCTGAGAAAAGAAATGAAGCACTCTGGAGGTGATCAACCTACAGTTAAATGTTTGTAGAACATTCACTTAGAATAAGTGACTCTGCAAAGTTTTTGTGTGATGGATTTACTTAATTTCCACCATAGAATCACTGAATATCTCAAATTGGAAGGGATCTACACGGTAATCAAGTCCAACTCCCTGCTCCTCACAGGACTAAATAAAATTAAACCATATGACTAAGACAGTTGTTCACACACTCCTTGAACTCCGACTGGCTTGGTGGCATGGCCACGCCCCTGGGGAGTGGTCCTGTGCCAGGGTCTGACCACCCTCTTAGTGAAGAAGGTTTTTCTGATGTCCAATATGAGCTTCCCCTGACACAGCTCCATACCAGATTCCGTACCAAAGGTTTGGAGTACCGAATAATTAATAAAAGTGGGATATTTGGAATAACCTGCGTATGGTGAGAGAAGCTAGAAAGATTTTTTGCCCAGTCATTTAGCTATTACTCTCTTTATCTGTGAGTAGAAGAAATAGGTAAAGGTTTTTTTATGAGATCTGCAAAAGCTGTTCTAATCCAGGGTCATTTAGGACTTCTCCCGATTTCCAGCTACCAGGAAGTTTTATGAGGCAATCTGGCAATCTGCATCAAACATCTGTTCAGGCAGTTTCTAGGCAGAATAAGCAGATCCTGTGCAGAACACATGTCAAGAGTAGCTTTTCTGGCTCATGGTTCAACCAGCAAGGAAAAGATTTGTATAAGAAAGAATAAATGAATTTATCCAAAAGTCTCAAATCTTGGATCAGAGAGGAAAGAGGATACCTCTGTTTCAGAACTGGGGATAACTACAAGAAAACTCTGATGGAGAAGACTGGCATTGTGGTGTAATCAGACCATCATCCAGACCATCATCAGGCTTCGTCTCCCTCATGATCTCATTCAGTATGGAGAATGTATAAACCAAAATGGTATAAATATAATATGCTTCCAGTGACTCATAAATGAACACGAACTGTAACATGGTGAGGCACTACAAAGGGTGAGGATTACATGTTTTTGAGAATCCTAATTAAACTGAATGTGAATGCATTTCTCCCTACTATGCTTCATTTATAAAGGTGCTCCAGACACAACAGGATCTCCACACGACATATAGCTGTCTGACTGCTTTCTGTTTAGCTACTGGGCTATTGGTAGAGGTACCAGAGGTCTTCCACACTAGCAGACAGTGCACTGCAGTCAAAAGCCTATAGGAATGGCTGTCCTTGTTCTCACAGTTTTAGGCTTTGGCTTCTGGCTTAGATATCAGAAAAGGTACCAAATAACTGCCATGGCTTTTGTGTGGTATCCTAAAAATTCAGCTGTAAAGCAGCTGTGAAAGTCAGATGCTACATTTACTTAACTGAATAGCCTGGACAATGTCATAATTTGAAAAAGGTTTTCTGATAGTGATGCTGGAACTGAAATGTTGTTAAATGTAGAACAAAGTGTCTTTTCAAGTGTTTTTTGGCCTCTGTCTTCACAAAAGTCTACACATACTTCAAAGCAAATGAATACAACATTGGATCAGACAGACTGAGAATCCTGTGTACAAATACAGCTGAAAAGGTTGACCTAGTCAAGTGACTTTTCTCAGCTTTGGAGTTCCACTAGTGGGTTTTTTTTTTGGGGGGGGGGGGGGAGGGGAAGGCACAGATTCCTAGACAACAAGCAGACACCTGAGAATGTGTTCATTTTCCTCAGTGATCTTTCCAGGATGTCTGATGGTGCCCAGAGACCACTCCTCCTCTCTGCTGGTAACTGCAATTGTTAAAACAAAAACCTGACAAAATGCAATGTTACCCAAAGGTATATTATAACCAAATAACTTCTAAATTAACGTAAATGGAGTTATATTTGGTAAAAGCACCTCTTGGTACACAGATTCATATTAATGTAGTATATATATTTAACTGTAAATTTAATTAGGAACTGAGACCTTTAAAAGAAAAAAAAAAGATTCTGAAGTACATCAATTGGTGAATATGTCTTCTACAAGAATACACCAAAACAAATCAGTAATATCTACAGAGAGAACACAAGAGATAAGTGTTGTATCATCATACAGTATATAAAATGGGTGTGTAGTTTGCTATGGTACACTAGGATATCACAAAACCAAATTCTGGATATTCCATTTTGGGAAGGGGGTGATATTATTAGCAATTAAAAAAAATTGCCATAACTATATTACAGACAATTAAAGTCAATGCTGCTTACAAACTGAAAACCAGGTTCTGTAACATCTTATAGACTTTAAATTACATTTTTTATTATTGAGAAACTTTTCAGAATTCCAGCACAGTGGTGCAGTATACTTTTGGGACTTTTTTTTTCTTTCTTTTTTTTTTTTTTCCCTTTTTTTCCTCAGGCATGACAGAGGGTCAGGTACAGGCATTGCTAACATGTAGCAAAGGCATATGAATAACCAGATAACTGAGGCAGTACGGAGAGCAGTTCTCCACCCTTTCATCCCTGTAGACAGCATTTGTCCCTTTGATCCTTGAGAAGATCAAACAAAATCCACTAATCAATTATTTCCTTTTTTGTCTTTCAGATGCTGCCACAGGTCTTCAAATACTGATGGCTAAGTGCTTCAGGAATATTTCATTTGTTTACTTTTATAAAACAAATGTTTACCACAAAGGAATACTTTTTTCATCTTATTATTTCTCCCACCCTTCAAAACCATATAAATGAAAGCTTTTTAACATTAATTATTTTGAATATAAATTTTGAAACCATGTTGGAAATTTACAAGAAGAAAGTAGATTTCTTGCACTGAAATTTTTCAAAACTACTGAAGTTTGGACTTGACAGCATCTTCCCTCTCACTGGCAAAAGTCTAGAGGGTTAGGTTTGAATGGACTGAGGGGTGGCAGAGGGAAAAACACACTTCTGTAACATAGGTTTAACAAGAGTGTGAGGAACTTGCTTGCATGAGAAAGATAGTAAAAATTAATGACTTCATCTCTCCACTTTTCTGTGGCAATGAAGGAGGCTGAGACACTGACTACCTGGGGGGTCAGTCCATCACATGGCTACCACCTATGTTGTGGTTTCTCACACATGCTCTGTATACATCTCAGTGTATTAGTCCTCTTCAGATACTGACATGGTAACAAAACTGCTCAGTCTGATCTAAACCACTTTACTAAAACTCAGACATATTTATTACAATTCTTACTTAGGCACATTTGCTTGCTCATGTAGGGTTTCGTTGGTGCTGCAGCTATAGCCACAAAGGTTCATCTTCATCTACTAAATCAGGAAATGCTGACCTAAAGGTTCAGTCCTGAGAAGTCTCATATGATATTTAGTGCTACCGGTACTTCAGTAGCCTGCTTACAAGCTTTCTTAGTCATTAAAGATAATAAACACTTAAAACTTAACATGTCATCCAGTTTTGTTCTGTTGAAAGTTTGCAAGAATAGAGAAATAATTTCTTTCAGACTTTGAGTAGCACAGAACACAAAGAAAGAAGAAAACTAGATTAAGAAGGAAGAGCAGCTGAGTTATTGCCATGATGTCTTCAAAGTGAGAAAGGATACACATTAAGGATGGGAAAAGTCTGGGAAAGTGGAGAAACAACAAAGTGAAACTGCATCAGTGGATCTTGGAAGGTAATGATTTGACAGCTAAATAGGTTACTCACCATGTGAATGTTGAGAGAAGTTCGGAAGTTGTTGTAGATGAGTGTCACAGAAATACTAACTAGGATTTAAAACAAAAAGATGCACCACAAACTAAATAAAGCACAAGTAACATATGAGGGGAATTATTTCAAAAGACTAGAAGTGGAAGGAAAAGAGATGGTATGCACTGGAAAAATTAAATTAAAAAAGAACAGTAGAAACACTGTATATTTTTAACAAAAATCCTTTTATCCCACAAGAATGGTATTACCTGCAAGATCTTTGGAAAATTTTCCATTAGGTTTCCAATTTTTAGATTTGGTTGAAACACTGCTACAGTGTAAGGTGAGTAGATTATTCAGCAAGTGAAGCTTACCCTGATAAATCCTATCTCAGTTATTTTCTACAGACATATTTCTTAAGATTCTGCACACATCAATATGATACAAGAGAATAAGAAAAACCATTACTCACTGTGAGTAGGGTAACCCTACTTTTCAAAGCAATAGCATAGAAGAAGTTTGTAGATATTATTACTTAACTTGTAGGTTTTAGGGTTAGCAAAAGAAGAATGGAAATCAAGCACAGGGTTGGAATTAATTGAACTGTAAAATTATTTAGGTTAGGAGGGCCCTATGGAGGCCATCTAGTCTAATCACCTGCTCCAGGGAGGGTTAAGTTTAAAACCAAATCAGATTTCTCATGACTCACAGTCAGCTTTTGAAAATCTTCAAGGGTACAGAGTCCAAAACCTCTCCTGTCACTTTCAAATAAATACATGAGTTTATCCACCTTCTACAGACACCTTAGATATCTTCAGTAGTTGAAAAGTTAGTTTTTTGATTCCATTGCCAAGATTCACCCAGAGGATCGTTTATTCCTAAAGTAGCTGTCTAACACAGTTGGAATTTTTTTCCTGTCTGTAGATACATATTTCACCTCTCTTGGCCATAAAAGGAGCCCAGAAGAATAGTTTGTGTGAGACAAGTAACCTTTAGAAAACTAAGGTTGCGTAAGATGACCCTGATTATGATGTTCAGGCTTGAGCTCATTACCACTTCCGCTTCTACGGGGCCCTTTCCACTATTTTACACTACTCATGGAATACTAGCATTGATTCAAAGTGGAATTTCTTTTGGTAAGAACCTGGTGATGCTCAAAATCTTGGAAAGCCTTCCACATACTATCATGCAAATGCTGTCCAGTAACCCTATGCTTAAATAGTGACTGATAGCAATTCTATTCTACAAATCCCTTTGTTAACCAAAACACAGAGTGAACTGAGAGTGAGTACATCAAAGGCCCTGCTTTTCAGACTCAGAGCATTTTACCTGGCTTTTTTTCCTAACTGGGTATTTGAATTTCTATGTATTAAAGGTCTGAATGTTGATTAACTAGTCTTGTTGGCAGTTCCTCTTCAGTTTCTGAATTAGTACTTCTGTGGCACTTTCTCAGACACTTCCACAACACTTTGTGAAAAATGGCAGTGACCTGTGTTCAGGTGGTGGTGTGATCTGAACAATATCATCTAAGACTAGAAACATGCATGTATCTTTAACAAATATGAGAAAAGGTGACTGAGATGATCACTACCAAGTATCATACAGCACTTAGTAATAAGGTTGCATGTGACCCACTCCTCTCTCGTTCTTGGAAACAATATAAAATCATGACATGGAGGAGGAGGAAGACATTTGCAGTGATGAGTAAAGATTTCATAGGAGAGGTTCCAGTAATGCTTATCCCATCATCAGGGAGAGTTGACAAAATTTTGCTTTTACACTGTGCTCTTCTTTTCATTGTGATTCAGGAACTAAGAGACTAAAATACATAGTGACATAGGTAATCACAGATGCATGCCTGAGAGTAAGGCAAGGCAGCACCCAGAAGAATGTTATGGGAAACTTGGGAATGATTTGATGATATCCTTTCTAATGAGGGCAAAAGGATTGCATAAATTAGACAGAATTGTATCACAGGGACATTAAAGGAATTAAGAATTTAAGAAAACTCAACTGAGACACAGCATTGCCCTGGTACTATGCTACAACTTTATAATTCCATATGAATAAAGAGAGAGGCAGCAATATAGGTCATGGACGTGGCTGTCTATATGGCTAGTGCATGTCATTAGAAAAGGGGCCCAAATAACCCTTTGATGAAGAATCACTGGATCCACTTGGACCAGCAATTTCCCAGTTGCAAGACCTGTAGATTTGGATTAAGCTCTTCAAAATATCTGTAGGCTTCAGTAGGCAATTATCATTCTGATAAAGTTTTTTTGCTTAAAAAACATTTTGAAATCATGGTGTCATTACACAACTCCCAGAGCCAGAAACCATGTTGAAATATCCATGTCTTATGAAGGTGTAGGTTAAGTGGATAGTCAGAGTTGTGAAGAAAATGAACAGTTTGATTGCTTGAAGGGAGAAGCATATTCTCTTGATGGAACATAGGAAAGAAGACATATTGTTTGCAGTAGGAAGGCAGGAGGAAAATGGCAAGGAAAAAGACCAATAGACTATAGAATTTCCATACTTTTCAAAAAAAGAAGACCTTAATCTCATCTCTTAATATTTGCCCATTAACTGCAGCATATCTATTGTGTACTTTGCAATGTCCAGACAGAAACTAAATCTAAAAGACAAATGGGAGTGAGAATAATAATAAAAAAAAAAATAATTAAAAATAAGGGATATACAGGACTCTAGTGAAAGATATGGGTGATTACTGGCTCTTATTTTATTACTTGATTACATTTCCTTCTTTGTTTTATAATTTCAGCTGTGATCCCTATAGGATAAGAACTACATTTAGCTGTGCATTTGTGTCAGATTTTGTCACCAAAACTATTTGAAGCTATTGCATATCCTCAACATTGCTGCACCTCTGTCTCAACTAAAACCAATCTCTGCTGCAAGCATGTGACAATTACAAGACTTCTAAGTTATTTGCCATGCCTTTAATAAATACCTCCTATAAAATAATTCCATCATATCAACTACCTGAAAGATTAATAAACTTCACTATATTTGGAAGCATTTGCTATTTTACATATTGTTTATATATATTCTCAACCTCTTTCTATGAATTAGAGAAAAGTAAATCTTTTCGTCTTCTTTCCTTGCTTTTCTCCCTGCAGTTATTTAGAAGTCCAGTTCATATATTGTGTCCTACTTTGATAAGAAAGAAATACTATTGATATTTTTTATTTCAGTTTGATAAAAAGCATGTTTGTTTTCGTTCATAGATTTAAAGCCCCAAAATGGACCAGTACCGTAAATAAAACATGCAATCTCATTTTAAAAATTTATTACAAGGAATTTTGTTTATGATTTCATGTTCTCCAGTAATAATTAATTGGAGGTCTTCACTGGTCCCCACAGACTAACTATCATTCAAAATGCACTAAAGGATGATCAACACACAGCAGCACATCTTCAGCAGTGAAAGTAACCATATGTATTTTTACTACCAGTTTAACATAAATTTAAAAACAAGTCATTTTATAGTGTGTGTGTTTTGCAAACACTATCCAAAAAATAGCTAATTTGCCAGTTTCTCAGAGTTTGAAGATTTTTTTACTGAAGTTACAACCATTACTAAATACTTGAATGATAATGCTTTGCGCTTTTACAGTGACTTTCATTGGAGCCTTTGGAAAAGCTTTAAAACTGAATTGATTAATTAACAATAATTATGTCCAACAACAAACATATTGAAAGGAATTCCATTTGCTGTTCTACATGACTTTGACTGTAGTTGAAACAAAAACACAATACAGGCAAAATAAACAGCACAGCAGTTCTATCTCCACTGAACAAAGAAGAAATTTATCCAGCAAATATGTGACCATCATATACTTCTATCCCTTACATGAAGTCCAAAATTCTTAGGGCAAGGATGGACTTGGTAGCACCTTCCAATTAAAGAAAAATGATCCTCTAGTGCAAGGAGACTGTATTACCCTCTTTTACAGCAGGAAAGTTCCTGCACAAAGATTATGGAAGTTAGGAATCATAAAGCACATACTGAGGATTATTCTGCACTCACAGATCAGACCTTTGATATTCACATGTGTTTATTATTAGCAATCTAAATAATACTAGAGAAAAATAGAACACAAAAATATCTCGGTATCCTGAGTCTCTCTTTGCCAAAGTGAATTATTCATTTATAGAAACAATCATTCACCTGTATTTTTAGGTTTTTACTACATTGCCTAACTCCTATTTTTGCAAATTCCTGAATTTTCCCACATCAGTCCTGTAATTCTGTCCACAATTTTTACATATCAAATAATCTTTTTGTTATCTGGTCTAAAACTTATTTTGGAAACTTTAATATTTTTTGTTGTAGAAGTTTCCATGTTCTTCTCTTTCATAATCTTTCTGAATTTTTCCTCATTTGTCTGCTTATGTTGAAGTGCATGGATCAGTCAGAGTGTGCCTGGTCAGCACGTCCCCCCAAGAATATTTTGGAATGATGAACTGTTGATTATTATTCTCTCTTCTTCACTGATAAAGCTGAACTTATGTTTACGTTTTAAAATGTTCAGTCCCTTATGCAGGCTGGTGCCTTTAGCAGAATAAAATACTTCCTAATCAATTCTATCTTCAATAATTTCAAAGATGTTCATTCTAACTGGAGAATCAGAGAACAGTTGAGGGTGGAAGTCACCTCTGTACCACCCGGCTCAGAGCAGAGTAATGCTATAGCAGATCTATCTCCAGTTCTGTTTTGAACATCTCCAAGGACAGGGACTCCACAACCTCTCTAGGTAACCTGTGCAAGCGTGTGACCACTCTCGCAGTTTAAAACAAAAAACTCCAAACAACCAATCAAATGAAGTAAACGTCTTACCTTTAAATTAAATTTCCTGTATTTCAGGAAAGAGGAACAAAAGAAAATGATCACACTTTTTTTTCTCCTTCACCTCTGATGAGAAACATTTGCTGCGCACTGGCCACTACTGTTATGCCAATTTCAATATAAAATAAAGAATATTTCAGCAGCATTAGCATCATTCCCTGCCTACTGTCACTGAGATTGAATCATGACCTAAGAAACTACAAAGAGAGCGTATTATTACATCAAACAAAGTCATCTGAGTATGAAGTATTTCTATTTTTATAGTTCATACTACATATTTCTCTAAAGAGTCAGAGAGCTTCTGTAACAATTAAATAGTGTATTCTTAAGATCAGCATTTCACTTCTGTAACTAGTTTTGTGACTGACTAAAGCAAAGGTTCAGCACTTCACTAGGAAAAGGATTTGACCCACTGACAATAAAGAAAATGAGATAAAAAATAACAAAACATAGGGCACCAGTCTAAAAAGCTCTTCATCTTTGCAACAGCCTTAATTAGCTCAGTGAAGTCTGTGCTGTACAGCATAGAGCTTTTAATGACTGGCTTGTGGAGAAAACTCCTACAATTTATTCAGGTTAACCACAGTTTTAAACACATGGTATTTATTTAGCTAAGATTAACTGTATTTTGCAGAAGTGCCAACACTAGGAAAATGTGTGTTTTCCTAATGAAATAGTTTATGATCCTACTCCTATTTTGTTGCTGCTGCTTATTAAAGGTTGTTTTTAACAACTGAAAGAAACTTCCATTACTGCTGGGCTTAATCCTGCAAGGTACATAACCCTAAAGGTTTTTAGGGGTGGGAGTTGTTCATTCATTCTAATGAGACACCTGCTTAGTTCAGTGCTAGGGCATTTATTCAAAGAGCAGAAATGTAAATTTCTAGCAGTGTCTCCAACATGAATCGGCCTTGACCTCCTCCCTGCACATCATATTCCACTCCTTCCTTACCCTTCATGCTTATACACTTTCAAAGGTAAGTTTTTGGTTGCTAGTTTTACTTGACAAAATAGCCCCTGATACTCAGTATTATCCCACTAGAACAAGATGCATCATAATGTATTTGTATATCCAGTGGCTGTTGTTCATGCAGATCTGGTGTGGTGTGAATTTGAATTGTGAGTTTATGAGTGAAAAGCTGTCATCTTCATGTGCCAGGCCTATCATTTTTAAATGTATTAATCCCTGTTAGTATCAAACCTTTCCTTACCCTGCTTCTAAGCCAAGCTTCTCATTAAACAGAAGCAGAAAACTGAGTCACTGACAAATCTATAATTTATTATACAAAAATTAAATATTTGATATGTTATGTAATTTACTAGCTAATTTAGTGATTATCTTATGAGATATACAACAGTTGATTTTTACCACACATATGCATTTAGAAATTAAACCAAATCGTGTAAAACTTAAGGATGGTCTGCATGGAGTATATCAACTCTGCACAGCAACAGATTTTGCTCATTAATGACTAATTACACTCCATTTTAAGAACTGGAATAATTTAATTATTTAAGAATCTTGCAATACATTCACTACAAAGCAGTGATATTCGTAATTCCAATTTTGTATTATCTTTGAAGTGTATGCAGTTAGAAAAAAAAAGATATTACAGTGAAATAAATGGAAATATGTTGTTAAGAAGACTACTCACCCTAATCTTGCCTCTAACCCTTCCTCTCCTCCATTCAAAAGCATTTTCTTTCATTAATTTTATTTAGCCTCTCTGCTGTCTGCTGACAAGCAGTAAATGTCCAACAAGAAGCTATGGAAATGTAGACATACATCATGTAGTCTGTTTATTCACAGGGAATTAACAGGATACCTCTATAAGGTGCATTTAAACATGCACACAAGACAATGTGAAAACTTAATACTCTTCAGTTTTGCTGTGCAAATGTAGGCAAAAGCAGTTTTATTAATCACATTTGCTTTTTTAAAATTTGTGATCTTTGTCTTTTAAGTTTGTAATGAACCTTCGGAATCTCTCAATTTCTTGTTTTTAAGTATTTTACCTGATAAATGATATAACATTCAAGTGTTGGGCAAGCTGACTGAAGACCT
Source organism: Manacus candei (assembly GCF_025592945.1). Lineage (NCBI taxonomy): Eukaryota > Metazoa > Chordata > Aves > Passeriformes > Pipridae > Manacus > Manacus candei. Next base: position 7,897,042 of record NW_026138108.1, read on the forward strand.
CTATAGGGTATTTTGGGGTCAGAAAGATGCCATATTATTCTGGAACATCGGATGTGTGAAATGCACTGTTCTGGAGACTGACAATGCGGCTAGCATTTTATACAATATTAATCTAAAAGTACTGACAGAGTGGCAGCCATTCACTTAGATTTCAAAATGTTAACCACATAATTGTACAGGAGGGATTCCTAAGGGCATCTTTCCATTTAAGAGTTTCCAACGGATTTAGATGCTCTTGTTCACTCCCTAAGGGAAGACACGCAGGTCAAACCCCCATAAAATACAGTTGTTTTTTTAAGTTCAGAGATAGGTCCATACACTGCAGAGAAGGTTAGCTACACATCACTCTCAGTTATACAGAAATTTTTACCATCTATGCAACAGAGATCTACATAATTCTCCCCTAAGCAACCATTTTTGTGACTTTTTAGTCAGAGATGCCTTTGCTGGGATCCTCAGAAAGCTCTGTCCAGTATCTACCAAATACTAAACATGAAAATTTACCCACATTCCTAATTGATTTTTTACCTGTCTTGCCAGAATATTTTCCTGTGCTCGAAAATTCTCCTGATGAAAGGGCAAAAGACAGTTCCATCCTGAGTTTCCTGCTCAGTAACCTGTCCCACAGCAGAACTGCTACCGACACACAGGATCCCTTGATCACTAACACCTTTAGCCAAATATGCCAGCAGCGGCATGCTGAGGATTTACAGAGCTTATTTTAAGTTTCACTGGTCATGACACCTGCTATGCAAACAAAGAAATGCTATTTCATTCTGAAGGACAGCCAGCACGTACGTGCTCTGTCTATAGTCGCCCTGTTACCATATAGGCTTCATAAAGCCATATGCTCATTTTAAGCCCAAGTAGCTCCAAGGAAAATGTGGGGTCTTGCTGAAGTTGCAGCCAAATCTTGCTACCGTTCAAACATCAAAACAAAATAGCCATAAACAGACTGGGTGATAGAGCTGAAAAATTTTTAGTGGATTGCCGGTGATGTTGGCCATAAATGTATTCAGAAATCAAATGTAATAAACAAACAGACCTTTGTAAAAAATATCTGTCAGTTCTACTTTTCCACATGTGTCTCTTCTTGCTTCTTATTTCCATATTACAACAAAATACCCTCTTAGGTCGTTTACTCAATAAGCCTCCTCTGTGGTTAAATGACCCTATTCTAAAATAATGTTTATTATAAAAACTTTAAATATTGCTTTTTAAGTTATATCAGTTAAATACCTTTTTTAAAAAAATACTTACTGTACTGTGCAAATACGTTCAGCTTTTCTGCCAATCCCTTACTATCAAATCCTTTTACAGTTCTTTGTTGTTAAACCAAATATAGTGTTACATTGTCTGTCCTTACACACATTACTGTTGGATAAAGCCCTTGGTTCCCTAGACTAAATCTGTGCTGTTCTCTGCCCTGGTTTCTCAATGCTATCTCATTGCAGCAGCTCACATTGAAAACGCTCTATTCCCACACCCACCAACACAGCTCTTGGGATAAGAACCACACCATTGATACAGCGTGTATTCTTTTCCATAGGTTCCCACCAGCATGTTGCTAACAATTTCCTGGGCCTTATCAAAAAAAAAAAAAAAAAAAAAAAGAAAAGAAAAAAAAAGGAAAAAAGCGAAAAAAAGCCTTTGAAAAGTGAAAACAAAGAATCAGACTCTATTGTCGTTCTACTTTCACTGCCATAATCTGTGTTTTCCATCATACTACATGTAGAGACTACAAACATCACCTAGTACAGATACTCCAATCAACAATTTACCATGAACAGTTATTGTTCGGTATCTGTAATCTTTCATCCCTCTATTTGTGGTTTTCAAATTGTCCTTTTCATTTCCTTTCAGCAACCTGAATTGAGTTGAACCTCATCCCCCCCGCCTCCCCCAGAAGAACCTTTTGCCTGTCAGCAGGAATAACAACTGAGTCAGTTGCAAACTTTATGCTCGATTCATGCAAGTGAAACACAGGGATCACATGCGTTTGTTACGGAAATTACTCAGAAACAAAGTGTGGAGCATGCCACTTTGATTAAGTGTACAACTGGGATCCCTTACTTCTCAGCATGAGGCTTTTCCCCTGAGCAAAACTAAGGGCTTTTCAATCACACAAGAAAAATACTGGTAAATGGGGGGGAGAAGGGGAGAGAGGAGGAAGTGGAAGTGAGAGGGAGAAAAGGATGATCTTGGCTCTGTTGCAGAAAATTATTTTTTTTTAAAAAAAGTGGAGGTCTTTCTTTTCTTTTCCTCTGCCCCTCTACCCCTGAAAAAAAACCCTATTAAAAGTAAACTCACCCCAGGGGACATTTTGTGGTTCAGCCATTCTATGCAAGCCTTAATTTTATTATTCAGTACATCAGACAACTCAGAACTGAAGTGATATAAAGCAGTAATAGCATGCACAGTAGTGCCTCAAGAAACATTGGTCTTTTTTGCTAAGAAAGTGGCAGGTACTGTGCTTAAGACCAAGGACCTTTCATTTCTGTTCCCAAGACTGATACTGATGTGCTATGTAAACACAGTAAAGTAATTAACTGCCTTCCCTCCGCTTGCACCTATTCATCTGTAAAGCTAATAATACATAACAACAACTTTTTTATACATTTCTTATGATGGTCATCTAATATTTGCAGACTGCTGCAAGACAAAGCCACTGTGATAATGAGCTTATCTCGTTCTACACTACAAGCAGTCTGAAGGGGAAGACGCAAAGTTTAGATGAGGATATTCAAATTTTCAGACTGCATCAGTGAAATTGTAGGTCTTGTAGCTGTCAAAAATTCTAATGGAACTGTAGTAATATAATAAGGAAAATGAAAACTTTTTTTTATTTTTAAAATTAGAACTAAAAATATTATCAAATGCTAGATGTTTTCTAGACAGCAATGGAATTTGGGAATACATAAATTCTAGTGCAACCCATGTCCTTACTTCCTTTGATTGTGGGGGGAAATCTTTCTTAGGAAATTTTTTGAGACCAAAAAAATTAAAAACTCTTTCTTTTAATGAGTAACTTTTGTCATACTTTATGTGCTTTTCAACTCAAATACAGAGCCCACACACCCTGAAAAGCATGAATAACATTTGAACCATGGATTGTTTGTAATGTTTAGTCTATTTGCTGTTCAGTGCTAATGTTTTTACCACTCATTGAAGTTATGCAGTTAAATTTGTCCTCTTTGTTCAGAAGTATGAAACACTGAGAAAGATGGTTAAGCTCCCAATGCCACCTTACTGACTTTGTCTTCATTCAGATTTTGAAGGGAAGCCATATTACATCCGAAGGTCAAATAACACCATTGTTAAAAGGAAATGGAAGGGAGGCTTAATGGTGGAAAGATAGGAAATAAAGTCTCTTTAGCCCTCTCTCCATTAAATACTTAGCTTTTAAGAAAGACAAGAGGAAACAGAAATTACAGATGTAGCTATGAACTGCTTTTGCTATACAGACTAAAAGGCGATAAAAGAAAAATATTTGCATTTCTTTGGCAGAAATCTTATCAGAGAATTGCAAAAGTATTAAGTAGGCATATAAAACATGGCATTATTATGCTAGTAATATAAGGCTTAAATAAAAAACACTTTGTCTAAGAAGTCTTCTAGAGTAGTTTTAGATCTCATTTCCAGTAACGGAATCATACAAATCAGTTGATCAAAAAGCCAAAAATCTCACAGTATTTTCTTGTTCAATTTCCCCTCTCCCCCTTAATTATTTTTACCAGATGAAATACAATATTGTAAATTTTAATCTAAATATGTGACTCACATAAAATGATGAAAATAAAAAGGCAAAAATTACATGCTTGACAGGTCAGGTAATAGCTGACCCCTTGTGCTAAGCCACGTGGTCAAGGGTGCTTCCATACATGTTTGTATGTGTGTGAGCTGGATCAAGTGACAGGAGAGGACTTTGCAGTGTAAGCCCTCTTGGGGAGCAAACCTTTTTTGCCAAGCTTTGTTCTGTGTGCATCCTGCTAAGAGAGTCATCTCTCAGAGTGGCAGAGCCCTGCCACCTGGGTCTTCCTGCTGGGCCTCACATCATGTACTCCTGACCAGCCCTGGCACGTGGATTCTTCAGGTATGCAGAAATCAGCAAGTTGTTCAGGCAGTGCATGTGAGACTGGACCCAAAGGGAGGAGTGCAAGACAGAAGCCAACTGGCTTAGTGTGAGTGATGCTCACACTAATAGGGTGGGACCCGGTTTGCCTGTTTGTCAACCAAACGCTGAGCTGCTATTTTTGCCCAGTTGGTTAGACCTTTCTACTTTCAGTGCTTTATCAGGTATCTGTGAAACTACTCTCCATTTCTGTGCCTTCTCCAATGCCATAAATTTCTGTTTGGAAGGATTTTTAAAATCCATCTCTTCAGTATTTCTTACTGATCTTGAGCTATTTGAAATGCAACATTCAGCTTGAATGATCTTTTTTTTAGTTTGGTGAATACCATTTATTTAGTGAAGCTTTCTCTTTTCAGATAGTTATTTTTCTTCCAACAATGGAGAATACAATGGAGGCAAAGGCCCCATTTCTTGTAACAAAATGTTTATAGAAACAACCTACAATTTGAAAAACAGCAAAGTCTTACTACTAAACAAATATTTTTAATATTCCAGACAGAGAATAGAGAAAAAACATGAGCTACACTCAATAATTAAGGATGCTAACCATAGGCTATGCCATACTTGACTAAGCTATTATTGTCTAAAAAATGAAAACTAGATCAAAATAACCTAGGAACTTTTCAAATTAGTAAAATGAAGACTAGAAACTGGACACACAACATAAATATATTTAAAGAATAAGAGAAACCGAGGGCAAAGGTTTACAACTGAATGCAAAGTTAAGGTCTTGCAATAAAAATAATTTCAGAAACAAAGTGCAGTAGAGGTGACATATGGCAAGACTATAGCTTTACAACAGATCCTTTGAGCCCATCAGTTAATACACTTTAGAAATTACTGCAGCACACCTCCCAGCTTCCATTTGTTTTATGTGAAGAGAATACCCTTTGTCAGTTCTGAACCTGGTATGGCACACGGCCCTGGAATACCAGGCAAAGCTACTTGTCACTTCTTTACTCACTGTACCCTTGTTTTCACAAATAGATACATCTGCCCCAGATGCTCTACTCTCACTTCCACAGAGGCAGGAATGGGCCTTGAAGATGATCAAAGGGTTGGAACACTTCTGCTACAAGGACAGGCTGAGAATTTTCTTCAGGTTGTTCGGTCTGAAGAAGTTAAGGTTACAGGGTAACCTTATTGTGGCCTTAAAGCACCTGAAGTGTTCTCATAAGAAATATGGGGACAGACTTCTGAAGACTGACAGCTGAAAGAGGGTAGATTCGGATGAGACACAAGGACAAAATTTTACAGCGAGGGTGGTGTAACACAGAAATAGGCTTCCTAGAGAGGTTGTAGATGCCTCATCCCTGAAAACATTCAAGGCCAGGTTGAGTGGGACTCTGAGCAACCTAATCTAGTTGAAAATGTCCCTGATTATTGCAGGGGGCTTGGACTAGAGGACCTTTAAAGCTCCCTTGCAACCCAAAGTATTCTGTGATTCTATGAAAATGTTGAATGAATGCAACCTTTTCCAGACTTGCTATGTCATCAGCTCACAGCCACCACTATTCATTTTACCTCTTTTCCTCTCCTTTTAAACAATTTCTCTCATCTTTTATTCCTCTTTCCTCTTCACATTTATTTCTTTTTCAGGTATCTCTGTGTTCTAGAATATAGAGATAGAAGGCAAATAAAAATAGAAGGTCCAGTTCATTTTATGAAAAAATTGTTTTTCTCAGCACTGAAGAAATGGGAATAGCTAGTTCTAAAATACTAGATTTATGCTAAAAAATTATACATTAATTTAAGTGTTCTATAAATTAATGAAATGGTGTGACATTAAAATTCCCAGCTCAGGTTCATTTCTGGTGTAACTCTACTTGATCCAAAATAGAGTTACAAGAATGAAAGTGACACTCTAGACTTGATTTATTTTAAGCATCTTCTGCTTAAAAAGCTACATTTTTGTTTCATAAACCTTTTCTGAACAGAATACTTTAACAAACTCCAAAAAGCTTAACTATTAGCAAGGTGAAAACTCTTTATGTCTAACAGGAATAGATATAACAGAACATCAAATTCTGTACAGAGGAGGAATTTAAAAATTAAAATACGTTGGTGTTTGTTACTGTCATAAATGCTGTTGAACTACCCAGTATTTAAATTAATAATTTAAGTGTTTGCCTAATGAACTGGACTTGATTACATTAAGACATTCTCAATTAATTCTGACAGATCATCTTCTGAATTAGAACACAGAACCAAAATGGTTTATGGATTCCTGGTCAAAGTGTTTACTGACTGAATATTTCTTCAACAATTAAAAATAGCCGTGTTCCACAGCAAAAATGCTTAAAAAGCAGTGAGTGAGAAAAACAGAAGAAATTGAAACAAAATAGGAAGCAAGGGTAGAAAATTCTCCTCTTAGCCATCCTGTCAGCTGGAAATTGGCAACTACAGTAAGTAGAAACAAGAAATGACAAGTAGTGGAAGAGACATGCTACCTCTGGCAGCTATTAAAAGCACGTTAAGAGGTTAGAATTGGGTGATATATACACTTCTATAACGTCATTCAGGAAGACTGAAGTTTTGAAGAAGGACAAAAGAATAAGCCATAAACCTCTGTCAGATTACAAGAAATCAACACAGTTTTGTCTCAAACCAACAATGTAGTGGGACATACTGAGCCTCAGAATTATACAGAGTTTTTTAAAGATTTTATTAGGCTAGCTCAACCTGTTGTTCTTATTCACTGCACTGGATTAGGCCTCTGAGATTCTTTAGCTATTTGACTGGACCTGCAAGATGTCACTTCAGACCAGTTTAGAGACTTCATTCAGGCCTTTGATTTTAAGGAATTAAAAACTTCCACTACTCATAGTTAAATTTTCATACTGTATGTTAATACTATTTTCTATTCTGTTTTATTCAGCGTATCTTTGGGCAATCTCTGTTCTTTGGACAATCAAACTACTATTTTTTCTTAGTTAAATATCAAATGTGTACGGTAGGACTGAGCTGAGGAACTATTACAAGTGGAAATAGCAAGAAGAAAAACATCATCAGTCATATCAGTGTCAGGAATGAACAAACCAGAGACAAGATAGTAGTTACGAAGGCAACTGTAAATAGCTTTGATATTCTAGAAAGTTGTTTTTTTAAATTATTCTCTAAATAATTTAGATTCAGGAAGGGTAGTTGGAGATATTTTATGGAAAATTAAACCGTACACAGAGAAATTTATCACATTAACAGAAGTTAATTTGCCTTCTTTGTCTTAGTATTATCTTTACTACCAAGCTTAAAATTTAAGTACTGTCTGTTTTTCAGAGGGAGCAGTAATCTTTTATCTCTGGTTAGTGTTTCACAAAAGTATGCTACTGTTTATATTATGTCAATAAGGTGAGTCCTCACTAATTTTCATTGTAATTTGTCTAATTTTGATGGGGGCAAGGGGTGTGAGGGGAAGAAAGAAAAAAAATTACACCCCAATCTTATCCTATGAGAATTTTTAGGAGAAAGGGAAAATTGGTGCTAATATTAAGCCACAGCTGTCTTTCCACTACCAGACAAGTAGCTGTGTATTCACATACACATTTAAAACCTGAGATCGCGTAGGGAGGTGGGGAAGTATGCTGGAGAACTTTCTGTTCAAGAACATGCCACCTCCTACTCACATTTTCTACATCATTCATCATGCCCAGCTCTAAGCCTATTGCAGGCTTGCAAAAAAATGAAGCTCTTCTCACAGTTAATAATTTCCTTAGATATTTTCATCTGCAGATCTCTTACATCCGTGACATTCAGCCAGAGCTCTTCTCTGTCAATGCCGTGCTTTTCACGTGGATAAACATCATTCAGCATCTGCTAAACTGGGGATGGCGACTCATCCTCCAAAAGCTGACGTGTTTCACTACTGAGAGTCACGTGCATGGTCATCTCATGGGGACAGTGATTAGGCCAAATTCACCTCTGGTCTCATTTTATCTTGCCAGGGAAGCTGACACCTGGTGTCTTATCTCTGGCAGACCAAGAAAGTACAGCAGAGGGGCATCGAGAGAGATATTTGGGTACTCAAAATTCCACAGAGAATTCTACACGTGTCAGAGCAGAAAAGCTTCAAAACATAAAAGGTGCAAAACATTTGTGACTTACAGGAGGCCAGTTCAAACTTTTAGCCTCTAGGCACTCCTTTACCATTACAGGGATATTCTCAGGCTTTAACTCTTTCTGCTTGTTTGTTTGTGTAGAGGCAAATTAAGTCATACCTTGCCTTCAAGTCCAGTCTAGACTGGATGTACAGCTAATGATCATTGACACAACAAGCACAATTCGTGTGTCCTGAAGAGTTTTTGTCTGCACTCTTCTGTACAAGCATAAACATGTTGACAAGTTAGCAATAAATAGAACAAAAAATACCATTTCCCTATTTTATTTGCTTGCATTAATCTACAAAATATATATACAATCAGTTAAAATGTTCTGTTAAAAAGAACTAATCCACATTGTATTAGAGAGCATCACTTTTTTTCCTATTTTTTTGTATTTCTGAATTTCATACTTGATTCTTTGACTTACAGTCAAAAACGTTATACTATTTCTTTTATATTCCCCCCTACACTACTTAGAAAAATTTGGAGATATTGTGGCATTGTCCACGAAAGAAAGAGTAACTCCTAGATGCCTAAAAACATCAGTAACTTCCTGATTTAAAAAATTGCCAAACAATTACAATTATCCACAGTAAGAATAGTCATTGAAAGTATTATAATGCAGAAACATTGATGGTTAAACCATGTGAGTAGAAATTAAATGTACAGTACTGAAAGGCAACCAATTACTTATAAGTAAAAGAAAATACTCATATTTAATCAGACAGCAAGAAATCAGTATTTCTAATAGCATAAGAAAAGTCATAAAGAACAACACAGAAAATGGAAAATCTGAATAAATTTCAAAGAGAACTTTGACATTTCTTAGGAAGTACTGTGCAGCATGACTCAAGATTTATCAGAGTGATGGCTAGTATACATTTTGGAAGAGAACAAGGCAATGTTTGATGCATCTTAATCAATGTGAAAAAAAATCAAAGAATAAGACACAACACACACATATACAGTCAAAGTTATCAATGCATGATTTCAAACTTCACGTAGCACAATTTCATTGACAGCATTCAATTTACCAGCATAAAACTAGATAATGCAGAAGTTAATCAAGAAAGTATTCTACCATAGTTTAACAGGGCCAATGATTTCCTTTTAGTTTAAATGTAAAATGAACCCTTTTTAGTGAAATTATTATTACTTTGGGATCTAACTTTGGAACCTTTCCTTTAACTGAAGACACAATAAAATGTGTCTTTATTGCGTGAAGTGACTGTTATTTCTTGCGTATGTTCCAAATTTACTTTTTGAAACATGTTGCAAATGATTCATCACTATTAGTTTTATCAAATCACCACTCTTACTATTAATTTTACAGAGAATTAGCTGATGAGTAACATGAGATTACAATAATTTTTATACTACCGAGTCAATGGCAAAACTCCAACCAACTTTGAGTCAGCATTTTGCCTCTTTTTCTGTTGATTGGCTTCTACCTATTTGCAGTATAAACTATTAGTTCATACAAAAGATAATATCTATTAATCACTGGATAATGTTTATGATTACAGAACTAACATTAAGCACAAGCGTATAGTTTAACCTAATGTTTTCTTACTGCTTAACAATGTGAAGTATTTGGAGGCAGAGTTTGGCCAAGAAATCATAAACAGTTTCAGTAAGAGTTTCACCTTGGCTAGTCCAGGTCCAGCAGTGTGCGTGACCAGGGTTTTCAAAACACTCAATACTGGGCACTCAATAGCTTCCAGCTGCATACTTTTAAAAGTTGTAGATTAAAACAGGAAACAAATCAAAACAAGAACTCCTAATTACTGGTCACTTCAAAGTATTTGAGATGAGAACTAGTGGATGCCTTGCACTTCTAAAAGTCTTAGTTGGTCTATTTGGAGCTCAAAATACACTGGTAAAAGTATGAGAATAACTGGCAGTGCTGACGGAGCATTTTCTATATGAATGTACCAAGCAAGGTTTTCAGATAAGCAAGAACCAAGAATCAATAATAAACGAGACTTAGAATGTTCTTCTTGGACAGACTTTTTCATCCAGTTTCACATTCTCCAAAGCTCCCATATTTCAGGTGTGTAAGGAATGTAAATTCAGAGCTCTGTTGTAATCACCACAAATTATCCTCCCACATAATCAACCTATTGAAATCCTGTTAATATTCCATACTGGCACCATCATGCCTAAACCCTCTCCCATCCTACTGTTTTCCATTTCACCAATTACAGTGCTATTTTCAAAAGCCAGTGCAACAATGAAAATTAATACAAACAACTTCCAAAGAATTACAGATAAAACTGAAATGGTGGTTTTCTTTTTATATTTTGTAAATTGTATTTACTACTTTCTCCTAATTTAAAAGCTGCCCTGCAGAACCTTCTCCTGAGTTTAAGCCTTCAGTTACGTTTTCTTATTTGGACTCAGCTTCACACTCGTTTACAGGAAACTGTACTGTATTTCCATCTTCACTTGACTCCATTATCGGTTTAATTTATTTTCATAATGCTTTGCCAAAGCTACTATTTAACCACGACAATTTAGAAATTCTGTTTAACAGTTCCTTTCCGTTTGATATATACATAACTCAAAGCAGAAAATGCTTGGCCATTTCTAAGCTTCCCTTAAAAATGTGATGACATCTAAACTGTATATTCTTGTATATTCTCCACTACCCACTGCCACCTACTGCAGAATTAGGAGCAATGCAAATAGACCTACTTTCGAGAAACTCTGAAGTTGAATTGTAAATATAAACTTAAATGCTTAGCGTATAATCTATGCAGATATATGCAGCGATATATATGCATTATGGACTATTTTAGACTTAAACTCAGTAGAATAGTTAGAATAACAAATGGTTAAGCAGTGTTAGCTTAAATCTAAAAGCTAAATTGTTTCTCTGAACAGGTGTCACTTTTTTCCATACATAATTAGTTGTACTGGTTCTAAAACATTTGTATAAATTATTGGGTTTTGTTTTATGTTTGTTTTTCAATTTAAAAATCCTTTGAAGTATTCAACCTTTTTGTACTTCTTTAGGGTTTCATGCATTTGATCTTTAAAATGCAATTGCAAATATGAAACCACGCCAGCTGAGACAGAGGGCTGTAGAACTGCTTCAGCCCCATCTTTTCATCAGATGAATTACTTGCTGGGACTTAATGTCAAGTGTCACAGGTTACATAAGCATATATGTCATTTTCGGTTTATTATGCATATCAAAGAAACAAAAATCAAATTTGCTAAGAGTTGAACAAGCAGCAATTTAAAATGCAATTTTTCTTTGTCAATATTTCAACGATAAGTTTTTAGAAGCATAGCAATGAATTTAGCATTTTTATCTATGGTAATAATGTAATCTTAATTTCCTTGTAATTTTTTTTATAAAATTCTTTTAAATTGAAATTTTGGATCTCCCTAGCCCTCAAACCTAAAGTTGTGTTACATCCCATGTTTTTTTTACTCTTCAAAACCGTGGAAAACTAATTGATTTCTAAATCAGTGTTTTATATACGAGGTGTATTCTTCCAGGCACAAAGACGTGAAAGATAACTTTTCCATTTCTGGGCTTCAAGTTGGAATACATATCAGTTTTGAATTTCTGTAAATTGATTTTGTTTTTAACTGCTTCTCCACTGTAAAAAATTTAGAGGAGATTTTATTTTGTACATTCAAGGAATGATGTGTCCTACTGTTCAGACATAAAACTAGTAGGGTAATTGTCAATCAGATAAAGAGTATCTGCATTAAAGCTGGTGCTTCTGTTTAATGCCTACATGACTACACCACCAGTAATCTGGGTAAGAAATAGCCATAGACCAAAGATTCTCAACCACAACTTGATTCTAAAAAATCCTTTAATATGAAAGACAAAATATGGAATCTAATAAATCTTTTAAAAATTCTTGAAGGGGTGAAAAAAGATATGTGATAAAAACCCTTTCTTAGTGTTCCTAATTTCATGGTTATTATTAATATAAACACCTATAGGTTAAAAAGTAATAAAAACGTTTCTTATATTCTTATCTATATATATCTTATTTCTTTTATTAAAGATTTTAAAACTAATATCTATGAATTCTAGTGCAGTTTCCTCTTGGTTTGAGATTTTTGTTTGGAAAGAAGGAAAAGAAGCTGCTCTAAACACAAAATTTTCTGTTATTCAGCAATTCAGAACAGGTAAAGACTATTTAATAGATTTGAGTAATGTTAGAGTACACTAACTTGAAAGAAACAAGAACACGTACACTAAATCTTAATCCCATTGGGCTCAATGAAAACTTTCCTCTTAACATCAAAGAAATCAAGATCTGGCCTTTATGTCAACATTAACCCCTGTACCTTAGCTTTCCCACTGGACTTGGTACAAAGCAGTACATTTTCTGAATGCTGTGGTAACTGTAAACATTTTTGTGCTTCACACATGAGAAAATTGTAAGGATCTTGCATGAGGATAACTTATTTTGTTCTTACCAAAAGCATCAAAATAGTCTTCCTTTATATTTTTTACTATTAATTTGCTGTAATTTTCACAACACTTCATGTGAAGCAGAATTAATATAATACTGAGTCTAAATTTAGAGAGATATGTGACCACCATGCTCAGCTTCATGAATTTGCCATCAGGAGAAATGAGAGGTTCCCTTCTTTTTCTAGTGCACATCAATAGCAAAGAGTTATACACTCAATACAGTTATCCTATTGTTATCCATAGAATCATAGAATGACTTGGGTTGGAAGGGACCTTAAGGATCATCTAGTTTCAACCCTGTTGCCATGAGCAGGAATACATCCCACTAGACCAAGTCACTTACAACACAATCCAACCTGGCCTTGAACATTTCTGGGGATTTAACATCCACAACTTCTCTGGGCAACCTGTTCCAGTGTTTCACCACCCTCACAGTAACAAATTTATTCCTAATATCTAAACTAATCTAATCCTGTCGCTGATTTGTGAAATGTGACCAGAATAGCCAGAACTCAAGACTGTCTTCCTCTTTTTTCTCTTTTCATTCATTTCTTTTCTTCCCATTTCTTCAGACTTTTGTCCCAATCCGGAAGCTAAGACTTGATTTCTAGAGACTTTGGCCTATTCCCACTCCCTGGTCAGGCTTATAATTGCATCTATTTGATTCTATTACACAGCACTATGGTAACTAAATGACTCCAAGATAAGGACTATTTCTGTCATAGGAGGAGATGAAGTAAGAATTCTTACCCTGTGAATGCGTACCTTCCTTTCTGAGGATTACTTTCTGGCTGGTTACCCTTGGAAAACATGACGTGACTAATTGTATTTGCCTAGTTGTTGCCATTGACCATGCCAAGCATTTTAGACATCCTGCACAGTCAGAGTTAGTGCTTGTGAAGAATAACTAGGTAAACTCAAAGAACACCTTTATAAGTGTGGATCAAGGACTTTCTCCCTCTCTTTTAGAATTGCCCTGGTGTCTTGCTTTCTTTCTTGCTCTTGAAACAAACACTTTGGGCGCACCCTCAGCAGGTTTTCTGACACCACCGTGTAGTGCAGTTGACACACTGGAGGGAAGGGATACCATCCTGAGGGACCTTGACAAGGTGGAGAGGTGGGCCCATTGAACCTCAGGAAGTTCAACAAGGCCATGCACAAGCTCCTGCACCTGGGTCAGGGATATCCCAAACAAGGGTACATGCGGGGCAATGAGTGGGTTGACATCAACCCTTCAGAGAAGGATTTGGGGATACTGGTGGTTGAAAAAACATGACCTGGCAACGTGCACTTGCAGACGAGAAAATTAATTGTGTTCTGGGCTGCATCAAAATCAGTGTGGCCAACAGGCTGAGGGAAGTGATTCTGCCCCTCTACTCCGCTACGGTGAGATCCCGTCTGGAGTGCTGCATGCAGCTCTGGCGGCCTCAACAGAAGAAAGATGTAGACCTGTTGGAGTGAGTCCAGAAAATGATCAGGGGCCTGGAAGACCTCCCCTGTGAGGACAGGCTGAGAGAGTTGAGGCTGTTTAGCCTGGAGAAGGCTCTAGGATGACCTTAAAGCACCTTCCAGTACCTAAAGGGGGCCTACAGGCAAGATGGGGAGAGACTTTATAAGGGAGTGCAGCAATAGAAGAAGGAGTAATGATTTTAAACTGAAAGAGAGTGGATTTAGATTAAACATTAGAAAGAAACTCTTTATTGTGAGGATAGTAAGGCACTGGAACAGATTGCCCAGAGAGGTTGTGGATGCCCCATATGTTTAAGATTGGATGGAGCTCTGAGCAACCTGGTCTAGTAGAAGGTATCCCTGCCCACAGCAAGGTGGTTGGAACCAGATGATCTTTAAGGTCTGTTCCAACCCAAACTATTCTATGATTTTATAACTATGATTTAGATTTACTTCCTACTTCCAAGCACAATTACTGTCTGTGTCATCCATTTCTCCCCAGTTTGAATACTTAGTTCTTCTATTTTTTTCAAGCAAATAATCAGTTTGGAAAAGATTCCTACACTACCTCAAAATTGAATGTTTTTTTTCCTGCATTTTTCTTTTAAATAAAATTTGAATCTGTATTTTACTGCCTTTTAATCATCTATGGATAGAAATGTTAAAATGAAAATTCTTGATACATACCAGTTTAATTTAGATTCAGATGAAATGAATTTTGAATTTGTACTAACAAGTCTGCAAAACTGTTTGTAACTGTTGCATAGTTTTTTTATGATCAAGATGATTACAGTATACAGAATAACATAATATATAACATACTGGCATCCTATGTCTATTCAGCTAATCTTCATCCTTTGACAGATGTTTAAACATGGTATTTTCAGAAAATAACTTAAAAAAAGATGATTCTCTTAATGAACACAAAAAAAACACGATAAAGACCTCAAAGTATATAACCTTTTAAATCATATTCTACACAAAATAATCTTAAAAATCTGTTGGAGTCTCAAATGTTCATGGATTATGCTCATAGAAGGCTTTAAATTAAAGATTAAGGTACACATACAGGAAAACAAAAACTATTAGGAAACAAGCTAATATAAACTACCAGGTAACCTCTAATAACCAGATTCTGATTCTTGTATACAAAGATTTTGGCATTCAAACTGAATTAATCTCCCACATCATTTGGAGGACTTAATCTTATATAAGATTTTATAGGTCTGGGAAGGAATTCACTGCCATACATGGCCAAGGTGTCCCTGGCCACACATGAGTGCTGCAACACTGTTCTTTTGGGAGCCTCTTTTTCAACTCCCAGAACAGCAGTCATAACTCCAGATTACCTTCTAACACGGAGTTTCTAGAAAACCACGCAATAGTTAATGCCTTCCTTCTCTGCCATTCTTGTCTTGTATACTTGCCTATCTGGGACTCACACAAAAAAGCTGCTCTGCCCTGTAGGGGTAGGTTACATCTTACATCTCGTTGAGTGAGAAAATGAGAAGCTGAGTTTAGGTGGACTTGTTTGGTAAATGTTTGGGCTTGGGTTCTCCTCAGTTTCTGTAAAGCTTCCAGAAAGATAAACAAGAGTTTTATCAAAAAGCTGTGGGATTCTGTTTTCTTTTCTTTCCTTGTAAAGAACAAAACATTTTATTGAACAGTATATATATATATTTGTATATATATATATACACACACATAGTAAAAGCCCTATCTTTTGCAGTGTTGTCCTAAATACTTTTAAAGCTTTGCAATCAGGTTCTCAAGATGAAAGAGAACGTCTCATTTTAGTTTGAGGTAACCTTCTCAGCAGCAAGCATAGGGAAAACATCAAGAACAATTCTGAGTCAAGGTGCAAATATTAATAACATTCAGTTACAGCCTGGCCATTCTTCTATGATATGGAGAAATATTTTTCAGGAACTATACTGCAGCACGGTTGTTCCTACTCTTATTAATTGCCTTTTTCCATCAATGTAGAAAGCTTTCTATGTGGTAACTTTACAGGGAAATAACACTCATCTTTGTTTTAATTGGTGAAGAGAAAATTGTTACACACAAGTTACTTTTAGAGTGTGTAGTTGAATATCAGATACGGACTGTAAACAAGACTAGAAAAAGACAATTAATAGGACCATGAAAGGTAAGTAAGAGCCATTACAAACTAAAAAATACAAAGTAAATCACAAAACCCCTAAATAAGATCTGAGTTTGACTTCTGTCTTAGTCTCTACCATGCCACTGTGCATCTGAGCCAAATATCTTTTCAGACTTAATGTAATTATCTACAAAAATACTTAATATTTCATCCTGGAGTTGTATTCTTTTAGAAGAGGATTTTCTCAACAGTCCATGTTAATAATACAGTCTACTTTCTCCCTTGTGCAATACTGGAGTTTATCAGATAAAATCAAAACTGTTGACTATGGAAATACTGAAAGATGCATTTCATAACCTAGCAACAATTTATTCCCACTAACATCTCTCAGCAAGTAAATGCTAAGTTGAATGTAGCTGCTTGGCAAAAAAAAAGATCAGAGGCATTAAAAAGGCATAAGCATACAGCTTAGTATAGAAAAATCAGAAAATTTCTAAAAACTTGGATCTGCTTTTCATTCTCCAGTGAACAGAAAAACACATACATGCATGGAAGATCATCTTTACTCCCAGGTCTCCTGCCAATCCTACAATCCATAATCCTAGTTACTTGTTCACCAAGTGCTTAAAATGTAAGCAAGCAGAATATATCATCCCCTTCACTTGAGCACCCTGGCTGTGTGTATCATGACAGCAACCCAGAGTGTGTGCATTGCTGAGACCTGAGCTTGATGAAAGTATTTCTGATCTCAGTTGTACTAATCAGGTGATAATCTTTTAACAGATGTGAGGCTATTTTCCTCAGCTAAAGAGGGATAAATCTAGATTTATCTAGTTATGGTGGCCAGCTTTAAATGGAGCTATCTACATAATTAGCAATAGCAGCAGTGAAATTGCTTGCAATTGTTCTAGCCTCTCCTTTGCATATGTATTTACTAAAATGCATACCTGAGGGACATGGCATGTTTTTAAAAAACAAGCTTCTCTTCTCAGATGAAAGGGATAGAGAACTGAAACCAATTCATGGCTTGCAATCATCATTCATCCTGGAATAAAAATGCATGTTTGCTGGTTGGCAGTACTTTGTAGTTTAAAATTCAAGAATACAGTAGATAAAGCTGACAATGAAGTAAATGTTTCCTGACAACTGGAATCTATAATACTTAAAGTATGTGTATGGTTGCAACTTCAAAAAGCGCATTGCATTAGAAACCTTACACAGTTCATATTAAAAGACATAATCAAATGGGCCAGGAAAAAACATGGATCTCATCAGCAAGGATATTGTGCATTTAGTTTACCAACTGATCTTTTTCTAGAGGCAGATTCAAGCAAACTTGCTTGATTTCACATTGTTAGTCTTAATTACAATCTGAAATGCAGGGCACAGTTAAAGGGGGAAATGAGTGTGGAGAGTGAGGGGAGAACAGGACTAGTGCATTCAGTGTTGGATTGATTTGTAGTGCAAAGATACAAATCTCTTGGTACCTTTGCAAAGGATTTTTTGCCACTTTCAATCTTGTAGCATGCATATCAGGAGACTCTGAGAAACTAGCCAGCAGGATGAGGTTCTGGGGTAATTACAGGTCAGGAATCAGTGGCAGCCCTAACAGCTGGCTGTTGATTAAAGATGAAACTCAAGCCTTGTACAGAGGGCCTGAAAAAGAATGGTACAAGACTTCACACAGTGCTTGAGCCCTGAACAATGTAACTGCACATTTGTAAAGCCAAATACTACAACAGCAGTCTCTTTTGTAGTGCAAACCAATCATTCCTTGTACTTACAGACAATTAAAGGCCTGAACTTGATCAAGAAACTCAAACTCTTTTTTGCTTAGTAAATGTAAAAAAAAAAAATTTCTAAGACAAAATGTTTGATCAAATGAGGAATTTGAGATGTTGCTTTTCAGAACTTTTCCAACAGAGAAATGAAAATTTTACTGCCTTTTTTCCCCCCGGCCTGTTTAATATTATAGAATTCATTTATCTTGGCATCTAGATATGGGAACCTAGCACCCTATGTTCTAATCTGTTCATCCAGGTGTCATTTTCTCTTTGAAATACATATGCAAGTTCTTCAATTTAGAAAAAGAAAAAAATGTAAACACTTTCATTCACTCCTGATTCTACAGAATGAGCTGGAAGTGATAAAGGATACCCAAAGTATGGGGTGCCATGCAGGTACCATGAGAAGCAGCTCATAGCCTTTGTAAACATTATTCAAAAGGGCAATAACTCGCTAAGAATAACAAAGTAAATCAACAGAAGAGCCAGCAGTAGGTTTTCTATCCTATTGCCTTTCACATGAGGTCATTGCACCTCTTTAAACGTCTGCCCACAAGTAACAATGGAATTGAAACTGCATATGAAAATTACAGATTACACGTAGTAATGGTTGCCATCTAAAAATCAAAGTATCAGTTCCTTTGTTACAACACCTTTCAGAGAGAACCTTTCCAAAAAGATTTTATATTCTATCCAACTAGTACAAGAACCAATCAGAAATACAGCATAAGTGATAACATATATACTTTGATTTTAGAATGCATGTAGGAGACATTTTAATTTGCATGCTCTTTTGTAAAAGATTTAGGAATCAACCATACACAGTAATGACAAGGTACAGAGTCACTTTACTGTTCCAGGGATAAAACTATGCATTTGTCACTGATGGACACGAGAACATTCTGCTGAAAACTATATATATTAATGTTTTATGTGCATGGAGTCTGAGAAAGAGGGATAAAACACTGCATTAATGTTATAGATTAACTTGACAAGACAGCTGATCCCATTGTGCTCACATTAAGTGAATATGTGGTTCACTGAATGCTAACACAAGAGAAGGAATTATTTTCTGTAGAGACTGCTCAGATAAATCCTGGTCAAAGTATTATTATCCTCGCATGTGAAAGCAATCTCTTGAAATGATATACAAGTTGTATTTTCAATTTTCTTTTTCTTTTTTTTTTCCACCATTGATCTTACTAACTTGTATTTAAAGTTTACTCTTATAGACATTTTTGTAATAGCACAAACAGTAAGCAAGTAAGATTAGGGAAGTAATTGTTCCTCAGTACTTGGCCCTGGTGAGGCTGCACCTACAGTCTTGTGTACAGTTTTGAGTCCCTCACTACAAGTAAGACATTGAGGTGCTGGAGTGAGTCCAGAGAAGGGCAATGGACCTGGTGAAGGCTCTAGAGAATAAGGTATATGAGGAGTGGCTGAGGGAGCTGGGAGTGTTTATTCTGGAGAAAATGAAGCTCAGGAGTGACTTTATTACTCTCTCCAACTACCTGAAAGGAGGCTGTAGCCAGATGGGGATCAGCTCCTACTCCCAGGCAACTAGTGACAGGATGAGTGGACACAGCCTCAAGCTCTGCCAGGGGAGGTTCAGGCTGAAAATCAGGAAGAATTTCATCACTGACAGAG
Organism: Manacus candei; assembly: GCF_025592945.1. Lineage (NCBI taxonomy): Eukaryota > Metazoa > Chordata > Aves > Passeriformes > Pipridae > Manacus > Manacus candei. Next base: position 7,916,705 of record NW_026138108.1, read on the forward strand.
TGGTCAAGCATTGGCATGGTTCCCAGGGAAGTGGTGGAATCACCATCCCTGGAGGTGTCCAGGAAACAACTGGACAGTGCCATGGTCTAGGGGACAGAGTGATGATCAGTCAAAGCTTGGACTTGGTGATCTTTGAGGTCTTAATGATTCTATGATTCTTTTCTACTCTTCATATTTTATGTTCTTTATCAAAATGAGAAAACCTTGTAAAAATCACAAACAAAGTTATACAAGCAAATTAAATGAGTATAAAAATTTGACTAAGTAAAATAATAAAGAAAAATCTTAAATAACTATTTTTTAACAAATTCCTATTGGGACTAGATGTGAGGACTAGCAAGGTCCTAGTAAGGAGTGGTTTTATATAATTGTTATTTTTTAACTCCTAAACTTATTAATATACATGCTTTTCATAGTCACAATGGTATGAATTATTTCCCTTTGGCTTATTGTCATCCCCTTTGGATATTAAGAACTCTTCAATCATGTATGTTTATGTTTAATTTTTCTAGTTTTTGCAATTCAGTGAGATTACAAATTATTTTGGATCTAGGAGTGAGCTATTTTTGTGATGACAAATCTATTCTTTACTAATATTTTCTTTTGATATTTCAATAATACAACATGAAAAGTAATTATCACATAACCTTAGAAACAAAAAATATTTAAAAAGGATATAATTGTAAAATTCTTCCTAAAATAGTCTTTCCATTATTCTAATTAGAAGCTTGCATAAGATACATCAGACCTAGACAGTAAAGCTCTATAAGAATAGAATCATACCTTTTCAGTGTGTTGACTAACTTAAAAAAACCCAACAAACAAAAAAACACCCCCAAAACCAACCAACCAACCACAAAACCCCCTAAAACTAAAATTAAGCACTGTGAAGGAGAACAAAAAAGGCTTTACTAATATGTTAATAGCAAAAGGAGAATCAGAGATAAGATTGGTCTGTTCCTTGATAAAGTTGGTGAGCTTACAAATAAGGACACAGACAAAGCAGAGATGTTTAATACCTTCTTTGTCTTTGTCTTCACATTTGTGTTGGGATCTGGAAGCCCTGGAGCCTCGTGTCGGAAAACCATGACTGGGAAGTTGATAAGCTCTCAGACAGCCCTGACTTGTTCAAGACCTGCTTCTCCAGCTGGATGCACATAAGTCTATGGGGCCCAATGAGATTCATCCCAGAGTACTGAAAGAGCTGGCAGATGTCATTGTGCAACCTCTCTCCATTATTTTTCAACAGTCTTGGGAACCAATCAACTGGAAGCCTGAAAATTTTGTCCCACTTTTCAATGAGAAGGAAGAATCTGATAATTACAGGCCTGTCCATGTCTGGTAAAATTATGGAGAAAGTTATTCTGGGAGTTATTGAAAAATATTTGAGACAACACAGCCATTGATGGCAGCCCGTGTTCATGATGGGAAAGTCCTGCTTAATCAATTTAATTTCCTTTTATGACACAGTTGCCCACCTAGTTGACCAAGGAAAGTCAGTAGATGTGGCGCTTTGGGATTTCAGTAAAGCTTTTGATACTGCCTCTCAGAGTAACCTTCTGGACAAAACACCTAGTACACAGCTAGAGAAGTCCAAAATATGATGGATGAACAATTGGCTGCCAAGTCAGGCTCAAAATGTTATATTAAATGGGGTTATATCAGGCTTGCAGACAGTCACTGTGATTCCCCAGGGCTCAATTTCAGGTCTAATGTTCTTGAATATTTTTTAAAATTGTCTGGATGTAGGAATTGAATGTACATTAAGTGAGTATAGCAATGATACTAAACTAGGAGGAGCTGTGGACTCCCTTTAGGGTAGAGAGAAGCCTTACAAAGAGATTTGGATAGACTAGAGAGCTGGACAAGCACTAACCATAAGAAGTTTAACAAGAGCAAGGGCTGGATTCTCCATCCAAGGTAGAGTGTAAAGACACTTTTCACTGGTGCTCAGTGACAGGGCAAGAGACAATGGGCCCACACTGAAACACAAGAGCTTCCAGCTAAACATCAGGAAGCAATTCCTTACTGTGAGGGTGACTGAGCACTAGAATAAGTTGCCAATAGAGTTTGTGAAGTCTCCACCCTTGGAAGTATCAGAAAACAATCTTGACGTGGTCCTGGGAAGCCTACTCTGGGTGGGCCTGCTTGAGCAGCAGGGTTGGACAAGATAAACCCCATAAGTCCCTTCCAACCTCAACCATGACTGTGTGAGAACAGAAATGAAAACTAATGTTGTCATTCTATTAGAACTATATAGTGAAAATTTAAATCACCAACCTCATAGAAATTCACAGATTTTTTTGAGCCTTTATGGTGGAAACGATATGCAAGGTCCAATGCAAAACTTAAATGTGCAATCAGAGATGATCCCTGGCCCTAAGACAAAGGTTATCTCTGTTCAGACCCTCAGCAACAGGTTTGCAGGAGTGATATTGGATAAACTGTTTAATATTTAATCACTCCTCACAGCTTCTTATGGGCAAAGCATAGACAATTTATTGCGTTAGAGAGCAATTATAAATATTTACTGATACAAAATCAATTCTATCTACATATGCTTGGTGTATTTAAACAACAATAGAGTAATATCCCTTTTGACAATTTCAAAAGTCAAGGTCAAAATGAATATATACAAAGTGCTGGAGTAGTACCACGAAGAACACCACTGAAAATCTAGAAATGGGTCACAGTAAAATGCACTTCTCCTTAAATACCACAGTATACAACTCAGTGTATCTTTATTTCAGGTTAATAATGAAACATCTCACTTTGCTGTAGTACATGAGAAAGAGAAATGGAACAAATGGTTGCTAATGGAAGCTGCTTAAACTGTGACTCTTGACAGAGGTTATGTTCAAGAAACTACAGCTCGAAGTCTGAATCATCCTCTAGTAGTACCTACTTCTCTTCTTTGACTATGTTTACATCAAAAGTGACTAAACTCTCAAATTGTGTGTAGTTCAGTACTTAGGTAGTCATGGCTTAAGTACTTAGCACTTTCATTAAGAATAACCTAAGTGGTACCTGCTAAAGTGCTGGGACTTCTTGGGAACAGCATTTTGTGAGCTGCTTCTGCTCATGTTTCCCTCGCAGAAGCATGTGCCATGCAGGGCAGAAAGCACTAAAGCTGTGACATTCTTTCATACCTCCAGAGTCTGATATATGTATCAGAAAGGTTTATTTCTATGCATAACTCAGGTAAAACAGATACCAAATCTTAACCAACCAAAATTAATACTCTTTAAAGGGAAAATGCCACTAAGCTTACTAGAAGAGTTTTCCAAGAATCTTAGGCACAGATGTGAGCAATTTCTCCAGAAAATGAGGCTGAGGTAACTTCTTCTTGCTTGTTTTATATAATCAGGATGAAAATGTGATGCGTGCCTAATGCTCCCTCTCTTGGATATGACTTAGCAAGCTACACAAAGACAAACCAGGCAGAAGCTAAAATGGTCTCACAACAGAGAAGAAAACATCATAACCTTTTTATCTGCAGCTATTTCTCATGATCCCCACCAGCTGAGGGAAGAGAGCAGATAAGGTCTTAAGTTTCACATGGGTCAGCTGCATTTTCCACAAGAAAATCTTCAGAATAATAAAAAAATCGTGGCAAATAATAGACAAATAGTACAGAACTTGATATATGAAAGTATTTATATGCAAATGAATAAATTATGGATTTATATTAGACAAAGGTTAAAAAAGGGAAAGACAAATGTCTTGACAGTCATAATTGCTATATGCAGGAAGAAAAGAGGATACTGGGTTCACTATGCAAACAAAATCATGCCTGTGCTTCTGAATGCAATTTCTACAAAAATATATCCCTACAATATGGTTTAAAAAAAAGGTCATCTTTTTATATCAACTCCTTGAAATTAATTGACATCTGCTATTCAAAACATATTTAATCTCACCTGTGTTCTGCAGAAGATAGTCCTGTTTCAGTGATAGAATCTGATTTATGTGACAGGCTCAAAGGCAGCCCTGATACCTCAGCCCTTAACCTGACTCTACTGTTGTTTTGTCAGGAAGGAACTGGTTAATACCTAATCAGAAAGCCTTGTCTGCCTGAGATATTTTATCAGCCCAAAGAAAAGCTCAAACACCCAGCTGGAAAAGTACCTTACTGTTTCATGGGGATGCCCACATCTGTCCTGAAGAGGTAACGCAGTCTAGTTACCTCTAATTCCCTGACTACTCCAGAGAATGGAATACCTAGTGTTTGTCAGAATTTCATGTTATCATTCCTGACATTACACAAAATTTAAGGAAAAATTAAATGTAAGTCTAAGAAACTGATGCTTAAATACTTTATATATGAAATGCAGTTTACTAGCAGACATATTATGAAGTGAGACAAAGCTAAGACAACATGTTTGTATCAGAAGTTCCTGTCATATTTCACATTAAGAAAAGGAAAGGTACCTTAACCCAAATGTTCCCTCTAAGAAATGTAAGTTACTGTATTTCCAGTGCTGAATTTCTCCTACTGCTGAGTGGCAGGGAGGTTCTGTGTTGGTTTGTTACCTGGATCTTTTCTTGCTTGTGATGATTTCTTTGCACTATTGATGGCTGTAGTACATATGTATTAATACACAATTTTAACCACAGTTCAGCTTAACTAAGTTCGGTCTTCCTTTCCAATACACTTTGAAGTTGTCTGTAGAAATACTTTGCTAAGAATTCAGCTTGATTAAACTGAATTCACACAGGGTCTGAAGATTTGCTGTTTTTTCATAAGTATTAGTCCAGTTGTGTTAGCAGTAATGCTTTCAGAGGATGTTGCCATTGTGCCCCTAAACAGTAGTGCAGCAAGAAGATATACTGGCAGATGAGTCAAAGTAATTTTCCTGCAATGACTAAAACTTCCAAAGAGCTTCAATGAACTGGGTAATACCTGCACTGCTACTCTATGAGACATATTAGGTCTTGTTGAAAACTGCCTCAACAAGACCCTAACCTGTAAATGAGCTAGAAATGATAGCCTACAGCTAGATCAATATTCCCACTCTATCAAACAGTGCTTGCTTAAATATGTAATTGCTAGGTATGTTTTTACATTATTTAGAGCCCAAACTATCTACAATTTCTTGACGCAGGTAAGGACTTTATGGACTGGGCAATCATAAATCCCTTTCAGAATCTAGTCTTTCTATTAAATGCCCAGTGAAAATTAGACACATAGAGATAAAAAATAGATAGATAAAAACAGAATAGAGTGTTTGGAGCTATCTAATATGGGGAAAAAGAAAGCATATGGAATGCTTTTTCTTAACTTTTCCTGCTTTCTAAGACTTCAGCATCACTCTCAGAAACTGATGCTTATTTTCAGAAATAACCTGGGGCTAAGATTAGTACTGTAGATAAAGAGAGGGTTGGGCTAGTTTCCTAAGACTTACTGTGGGTTTGTGTTGTGGTTGGTTTTTTTGTTTTGTTTTGTTTTTTAACAGGGTAACTATTCAATGTAATTACAGAAGTAATTTACAGACAGAAGACTTAAATCCAAGGCACCTTTCTCTCAACAATTGCATTAATCCCTGATCAAGGTGCCTTGACCCTTCGTGTCCTACCTCAGCCACTGAATTGAGAGTTCATTCCTGCAAAGTGATTTGTGTTCAAAGGGAAAGAAAAATGCTGTCATACAAAAATTGTCCTAGCATAAGAAATAGGAGATGAAGCCTCAAAGAGCTTCTGTTGGAAAAGAGAACCGAGTGTAAGTTACTCTGAGCAAGTATTCTAAACATTCTGCACTACTGTAAAAAGAAAGGCAACATCAGCATCACTGAATTCACTTTAAAAGGAAAGAGTAAGAGTGGATCAATTCACTAAAAGAATGTATGGAGTCACCTATTTTCAGCAAAGATGAAGTCTATGATTCCAAAGGGAACTGAGATCAGCTGTAAGCCTGATTCGGGGCCTTAAAAAGTACATTTTATTTGACATTCCCCATTTAGATTCAATAGTTATAATTTATATCATTAGTTGTTTCTTTATCTATGAGATATAATTTATAACATATATTGTTTCTTTATTCATGTGTTTCCATCATAATATGCCAGCCTTTCTCATCCAGTGTGGGAATACAAGCAATCTGCTATTCTCAACACATTTTTGTGACTTTGGTCAAAGTCAGGGTATTTTATTTCCTTTAAGATGCCAGCACTAATCAGTCATTAAACAAGTTAAAACAAAAATGTTCCATGGCTTTCAGTACCAATATTAAAATAACAACTGAGGATAAAGAAGTAGCAGCTTTTTAAATTAAAATATAAAAGCCATCTGCATAAATAGGGAAAATTTGCTGCTGCTGTGAGAGTCCACTGCTCCTGGTGGAAACACTGGGAAAAAAAAAATAGTCCAAAATGTTCATCTTATCTGAATTACGTTTCACTAGACACAAAATTTATTTCAACCTCCCAGGTCATTCTGGTAGAGAATTGATGATAGTCTGTGCTTAATTATAGAATATTGTCTGACCAAAATCAAATCTTTGTACGTCTCTGTTAACTAATGAGATAGAGCAGATACATTTACTTCCCTCTCTTGATTTTAGTCAGATGTTGGAATGAATTTTTAAAGCAACTGCTAAAGTAAATAGAAGTGAAGAGTTGACTGATAAGGCCAACACTGAAGGAATCTTTTAGGAATATCAACACCAGACTGGACGGAACATAATTTACAATTTTTATCCATATTTGGTATAATAACTAGTCCTTTACCTCTGTTTGAAAAAAAGTTAAGCTCTCATCCATCTACCATTAATTTAATTGAGAAAGGAGAGAAACTGGGTTCTATGCAAAGAAATAACCTTATGAAATAGAGATCTTCAGGTAGGGACACTCACTTGTCAGTACTGGCAGGGGATAGTTTAGTATGGTTAGTGACTGTTTTTTCTAATTGCAGATTGTTTCAAATATGTCTTGAGATCAAGAAGAGGTAGAACACTGTGGCATGTGTCATTGCTGCTGTGCTTCTTCTGCAATTCATTGATGTTAACTTGTGACTTAGTTTTTTTATAATACCAGAATTTACTTCTTTCTGAGAAAACTGAATACACTGCGTGGTAGCACATGCTCTCCTACTGTGAGCTTTCTTCTATACTCTGAAGTTAGTCTCACTATAGATTTAAGCACTCTGCACTTTGCCCTATATTTATACAAGAGAAGTAATTCTATTATAAAGTTTTGAAGGCTTAAAAAAATACTGAAGGAAAAAAATATTTTATAAAGAAAAGAAACCGTGGCGACAGTTTTCCTTCCAGAAACATCTGATAGAAAATGTGTTTATCAGCCCTAGTGTGTATTTATAATCTAAAATAATTAAAATACAATATCAATTAAAGAAACAGATGTAGATGTGGGAAAAGAGTGTAGCATATGTTTAGAATCATATGAGCATGTTCCTATTTGTGAAAGATACTCTGTCAACATTTTTTTAAATGTAAAGCCAGCATTTCAACCACAATTATTAAATGTGGCTACAGCCAGAAAAAGTTACTAGGCAAAAGTCTTATTCAGTAGATCTGTTCTCCATATGTAGTGAGTCCAAATGTACTCACTTAAGTGATAAAAATAAATTGTTACCATTTTTTACTCCTGTTCTGTACAGCCAAATACAGCTAAGAGGAAGTAAGCTGCGTTCTATTTTAACTCCTGTACCACCAACAGATGATCTAGTTGTTGAATCTGTATTATTGATGATACCATGCAAGCCAGAAAGCACACAGCTTGACTGTGCAGGAAGACATGATGCAAAGGATGTGGTTTAATTAAGCTATGGCTTTATTAACTCATCTGGCAACACTACCCAGCAATATGTCATACAGAGCAGGTCATCATTCTTTCGCTGATTGTTCCAACCTATTTTGAAGGTTGCTGTCAACTTTCCCTCCTTTCAGACTAGTTCCAGCTGTTGCTGCATCCTCATCATCTTCGTATCTGTACCCTCAAGGGTTCTACCTGCTAAGCTGTCATATTTTGAACCTAACCCCCCGGCATAGCCCACTGGGGCCTTTAAAAAGGTAGTCAGAGCTTCCAAACCAATGATCTTGATCAACGCATGTCAAGGAGCAAGGTTTTTTTGTTCCCCCTAGACCTCATGAGAAGCACTAAACAACACATTATATACAACAGGTCGTAAAAAGGCATCCCTCAGTGATTCATTATCTCAAGAGAGCACTAGAAGAACTAAATGGGGTTTCCCACTGTCAGTATGATCAAAACTTCTTTACCTACAGATTTCAAACACTTTCAGATTTCAGTTTGCAAATGGGCACTGGAAAATAGTTTAGTTTTTCTGTGTGAAGGTGAATGAACATTAGCACAGGTTGCCAGAGAGGCTGTGGAGTCTTCACCTTTGGGGATATGTAACAGTTGTCTGGATATGGTTCTTTGCAGTCTGTCCTTGGTGACTCTGCTAGAGCATGGGGTTGGGCAAGATGACCTTTCAACCTCAACTCTTCTGTAATTCTGAGTGCAAACATGAACTGGATGTTACGTGGCAAAATGAGCACATTTCATAGGTGATCAAAGGGCAATACATGCATTGCCTCACAGACAAGCTGCGATTTTCATTTTTAAATTTTATGCTTTCCCTAGCATCTGAGAAACTCAAAATTCACACATTATCATAGCAGATTTCCTGAAGACTTATTGACCTTTTTTACAGAGAGTGAAATGCAATTGGCAACTGCCTGAAAATCTCAGGGTATAATTAGCAGCTGACCGGAAGTAATTTGACAGAATTAAAAAAAAAAAAAAACAAAAAAAACCAAAAAATCAACACCTCCCCCAAACAAACAAAAATTCACACAGAAAATCAGAAGTCAGATCTTCTGACAATCAACTTTATGTCTCAGCCTCAAAGACTCATCTATTATGCTTGGAAACCTTTTTTTTCTTCCTTTCTACTGACTACTTGAATATATATACTGTGCATTCCATTTTTTTTTAATGTACATAAGAAAATATTGCAGGCACAGGTTTGGTATTTGAAACCGGTATCTAGAAGCCAGCTTCACATGCAGCACTTCTGCTTCCCTCATGGCATATAAAAAGCCACAGTAGCTACAATATGCTCCTACATGCTTAGATGGTGTGTTTAACTTGCTGTATTTTCAATGAGGTACATTTAAAAGAAGAGGATGCCTGGCACCACATGCATAATTTTGATGAATAGACAAAACATTCTCATCTAAAGTATGCTCACTTTATTAAAAAGAGTAATCTAATCTTAGCCTTTATTCTGTTAAATCAGTCATGTGTGACCCATTACTAACCCACTAACATGGAATGTAACTCGAGAGCCAAAGAATTATTCCCACCATATTGCTTATCAGAGAACTGGAAAATAGGTATATACTACATTTTCTTGTTTAATCATTCCCGTTGGTGATTTATTGGCAAAGATGCTACATTTGTGCATCTCTCTCAGCCTCTCTTCATCTGTTAATTCTAATTATCTTTTTTCTATGTTTGCATCTTTCACATGCCTTATTTGTGCACAGATATACCAAACCAGCATGTCATCAAAGAAATATAAAAACTGTTTAGTGACTATCCAAGCAAAATTCTGGTACTGGAGGAAAGACTGGCACTATTTTCAGGACTAAAGCTGAGAATCAAACACTTTTTTTTTTCTTTTTTCTGTTGCAAAAAATCAATTGTCTTGAATTACTGCCCAATGGATGAATACTCTGATAAATATTCAAAACTAGCATTTTAGAATGTGCTTTTAAGTCCGTAGAAGAGAAATGTTCTAAAAGATAACTAAGACAAATCTGAGTGAAAAATACAAGTTGCTATTGTGATTTGGGAGTTTTTGTTTTGCTTTTTTTTTTTAATTTCAAAATATTGTTAAGACATTTACCATTGCTTCCTCTATCTTCTCCCTCTCTCAAAGAGAAAAATTTAATTTCAAATTTTGATTACTTCAGGAATGATCTTAGAAATTGCTTTTGAGCAGAGAAAGCTATGAATCTTCACACAATATAAAAGGTCAAAATAATCTACGAGTTTCTGATGAAGAGATATCATGGATTCTCACTTTAAAAAAAAAAAAACAAACAAAACCAAACAAACCAAAAAAAACCCCAAACAACCAGAACCCCCCAAAAACCCCAAACTAAAACATGCTCATTTTACTATTAAATACCCAATTCTTAGAGAAAAAAAGACTGTAAAAAATGATTTTACCAAATGATTACTGTGAGCAGACAATACTTGCCAAATCAAAATGAATGATTTGTTTCTCCCCAAATGGAATTTCTTTCAAACACTAGCTAGAGAAATATTATTTCAATCCAGTAAAGCTTAAACTGTGCAAGAACCTAAAATACTGCTCATGCACAACTCTAAGAATGCCTCTACACAGTAGAAGTAAAATAAACAGGATGAACGGGTTTCCAGGGTTCTTAGAAAGCATAAAGAGAGATGCATTACACCTTGTAGTGGAATCTTTTTTGCCATTCTAATTTAGAGCTATAAGAGACCCTGCTATTTATTCAAAACAACTTAAAGCAACTCTAAAGGTCCCAGTGTGATGTTTTCACTTCTAATTTTCATGAAATGTTGATAAGAGTGGAATCAAACTAGTTAGTTATCAGTCTTGATGTCGGCATAATGTGACTGGAAATGTACAATTTGTAATTACTTGAAAGGAAACAAATTACCTTTAAGAGGAAAACCATAGGTAGAAATTGCAGAAATTAGATGTGTTAGGCTGCTCTTAAAAAAAAAAAAGTACCTGTTATTTAACTTGCATTCTATGAGAAAGAATATGTATGCAAACCAAGGGCAAGTATGTACTAGTAGAAGCATGGAGTTGATGACTGAGCAGACACTTTTAATCTGTAATTTCTATGAAATACACTAACAGCAAGGGACTTTTTTCACATGACATGTTCCATGTCTGAGTTTTAGAAACATAACAGCAGATGGAGAAACTGCCTGATGTTAAACTTTCATTTACAACCCCTCAAAATCAGAGGTTTGGAGTTTAGACTTTCAAACAGAACTCATGCAAAAGTCTCATGCAAAATCTTAGATTATTAAGCATGTGCTTAATTTTAAGCATATTTTCAGTCCATCCTAATCTGTACAGTTAACCTTTGAAGCCACATTCTGATGGGATTGAGATCTTATGCAAGCACTAGACTTGGTGGAAATGGATACTAAGGAAGAACACAAGCCTCCAACTGTGTGTGGACTTAAATTTGTCATGAAAAGGCACAAGCATTTTTCTGGTCTAGGAGAAAGACAGGATTTTATACAATGAGTTTCTTGATTGTTGGAAATAATTTTTTCCTTAATTTTCTCTTCTACCACTACTCTCTGCCTAGAAATCTTAAGATGGGGACATGGAATAAGTACATTTCTTGAAGTGAAATCATCCCAGTTATTGTGTTTTATATTAGCAGACAACCTAAACAAGGAATCACTTAAAGTAAATTCCAGTCAGTTACTGTATATCTCTAGACTCTAAAACTAGAAAGGATCACACTGATTGTTTCATCTGACATTCTTATAAATAAACTGTGGAATTTTCCCCAGATGTGGAATTAAAATAAATAATTCTAAAAATTCAAACAAAAGCAACAGAAGAGACGAAATCCAATATAATCATCCTGAGCCAAGCTTTTTTTAATAGCTGTTCATCTTTCCCAAGGAACATGTCATTAGGAGCAGTAAAGTTATGGCTGGAGGACAATTCCTTTATGAAGTATGATGGTTGCAAGTGGAACTGAAAATGTTGAGGAGAATCTACAAAAAGATCACCGTATGAATTTTTAGTGGACGATAAAAGGAAGAGATTGTTACAAAGTACAACAATAGTCCTCTAACCATAATGATCCCAGTCCAGCCACATGCTGTTGAACACACAGTGCTGCATAGACAGTTTTCACAGCATAAAATAGGATGGAAATTATGTCATATTGCTCACCTCCCCGTGACAGACTACTCACCATGATACTCTGTTTTCCATCACATATTTCATAATTTAATGGCAAAATATGGTCCTTTGCTTTCACTAAACCAAAGACTAATGACTCAAGAGGATTTTAACTGTGAAACCATCTCCTTTCCATCTCTCATTCTTTCCTTATTGATTGGAAAACTAGGTAAATTTGAATCTAAGAAATTAATTTAAAAAATAACAATAGCAGCATCATAACCCCAGGACATTTAAGAACAACCACTTCTTTTTCCGTCTAAAAACACAGCTGTTCTACCCTTTATCTCTCTGAGTGAAAAAGGGACCAAAATATTGCATTACTCTTCCCTCCTTGGTATCTACATCTCTGCTGTGTATGGGCCCCAACTCCAGATTTCCACACGATGGAGTTCAGTCAAATAAAGCATCATTGACCTTGCATTCTCAAAAGCCAAAAGGTCAAGTAGAAAAGGATCATCACCAAGAAATATAAGGTTCTGAGACAGGAAATCTGAAGCTATATTTCTTTAACCCCCAGCTTGCACCTAAACTACAAGGGAATTCTCCTTATCAAGACATTAAAAGGTTTAGTTAGGTAAGTAATACGGATAATAATGATCTGCTCACAGCAGAACTCATTTGCCTATACCAATACATCACTGAAACGTTCTTATGATGGAGAAGGAATTCTTACCGGTTATATTAATTACAAGAGTTAATCTATAATACCATGGCAAAGACCCTTTCAGACACAAATTCAAATCCTTTAAATATCATAGTCTCATTTCAATATTTGTGCAACAAAACATACATACATGAAACATTCATATTTACAGACGGAATGAATGTTACTGATGGAAAAAAAGAGACAGAAAATACCTCTTACCTATACCAACTCCTCTATTAGTTTTTTTGATGGCCTTCAAGATAGATCTCTTTTTGGGAAACCGGCTACTGTTACATGATGCTATTTAAGTGAATTGTCTATCTAGCCTAGTTAATACCCCCCTATTCATTTTTCTTACTTTTTAATGATAAGGGAGGTTCCTTTGTAGTGACCAGATTGGCCCCACTTTAATCATTTCCTATTGTTTCTGTAAATGGGAAGATTTAACAATTCAATGACTATGTTGACTCATAATCGGCATGGGGGAAACAATGTTGTAACTCATCAAATGTAATCAGCTGCTAATTGAAAGGAAATGAAACTTCAAAATTATGTGTCACCTTCCAATGAGTCAGTATAACAAAGGCTGTTTATACCTTCTGTGAGCCTGAAGCTCTTCACAGACTCCAAACTGTCCTCGAAGGTGGACATCAGTAGTTATTCAGTACCAGAGGATACTGCAGATATTCCTGGGAAAAGCATACGGTTTTACTAGGCAAATAATTTGACTTTCCGAAATGAACAATCACAGGAAACAGACATACCAGAAGGATGCAATTGTCCTGAATTTCAGACAAAAAGAATAGACCTAATAGGTCTCAATAATAACATGCCACTATAAATATACATGTGTAAATATGTATACATTTACACAAGTTATTCTGCATCTTCAAACTAATTTCTCTTAATATAAGATCTACCTCAACACTCTTAATATCAAGGGACAAGACAGCTTCAGAACACACCATCAGCTCCACTTCTCCGTTTTTGTGCATATACTAAGAGCTATCTCTACTCAATAGCCGAAAATCATACTGCATACCAATAGCTGGATCAATACATATACCGTAATCTATTTTTTCTAAAACTACTGTTCTTTCTTTGGTCAGATTTAAAGAAACATTTTTCAGAAATCTCTGCGAAATTCCTATATGAAAAATATGCACCTTTAACATTCATCACCTTAAGTACCAAAGGACAGCAGTTACATATAAACTTTTAGAGCCTTTTTCTTTCATTTTTCCATATTTCCTTGATTCGTGACTATTCATGCAGACTAATTTGCATTCATGAGTGAAATGTTACCGGCCATAATGTTAAAAACAACAAATTGTCATAAAGCAATGTGATCTGCTCCTCAGTTTATGATTATTTTCTACAAGAAATAAAAAAAAAAAAAATCCCAAAAGAACTAATTCAGGGAGTCCTTCAATCTGTATTTCTCTACTTAGAATAAATATGACATGCAGAAATAGCAATAACGACGCTATTGCAGATGTTCTGTCCTATATCAGGTCTTGGAACCAAAGACACTCCATGTGGTAAATGTGCATGTTGCTATGTATATATGCTAAACACATATGATGTCCTCAGACTAGAATGTGATGTGAAAACTGTTGTGGGAACAAAACCAAAACTTTATGCAATTTAGCTGCAATGAAAACTACAGTAAATTATAGCCTGAACTAGAATTACTCATTGTGTCTTAGTATTAAAAGTAATCACTTTCAACTTTGGCGAAAGGGTAGATTTTGAAAATGCTGCTATATCAAATGTAGAATGCAGGGATGCTGCTGGTTCAACAGGCAAGTTTTGTGTGGAAAGTAAGAAGAGGGGTCTTCAGACACCCTAACCTATACAAGCACCTTTCTACTTTAAGTCAATTAAATTTTTTAAAAAGTGTATTCAGGAGATTTCTTTTCACTCCATCGAAGAACATATGTGCTGAAACTTCAGATGTTGCCACAAAATTAGATTTTCATCCTTTGGTCAGATCTACCCATAATTTCTTGCCTGAGTCCTTTTCAGTGGCAAATGAAAACAAAAATGTTAATTATTACATGTAAATGTCTTTTTTTTTTTTTTTCTTTTAAACTGTTGGCAATTTAAAGCCAGAAAAGTTAGGGGTGTATTTCTGCTAACCAAAATTCATATGCTGTGTTAACTTTTACTGCATGACTTCCTGAATTTTTTAGAAGGGGAAACTGCTTGAGACAGTGCCCATAACCACACCATTTCTGAATGAGTGAGATTCATATGCAAGTAGCTTTCTTGAGCAAAAACGAAGGCTGGTATTTTGGAAAAAGGGCAGCTGTCTTTGTGAACAAGAGAAGACACAGATATAAGAAATATTGAGAACAGGATTTCATAGGTATTTCAGCAGAAGAAAAATCCATGCAAAGTTAAATCTATAGTGATGTTAACGGTAGTGTAGTCTTCTCTCTAAAGAACACATTAAAATTTACATCATGGGTTGATGACACAGGGAGTTCAGTAGCAATGCTGGTTTAAAATCTCTGGGCTTTTTTCCTGTCTCTTGGCAAAATTTGCTGCCAGTCTCATTGTGTTGACAACTCATGGAGCTGTGCTGTGAGCATTTCATAGAAGCTGAAAAAACAACCCTCTCCCTCTTTCTTTTTCTCTGCTTTTATTTTGTTTTGTTTTGGTTTTGGCTTTGTTTTGTTGTTTTTTGTGGTGTTTATTTGGGTTTTTTGTTTGTTTTTTGTTGTTGTTGTTTTTTTTTTTTTTTTTATGGCTGACAAGTTATGCACTCTGACCTCCTGCAAGGGACAGAAAACAAGAAGCAAGTGCAAGACCCAAACCCATGATTCACAGTAGTGTCTTCAAACCCCAATAGATATTTAGTTCAGAGGCTGACAGACACAACATACCCTCTGCCATTTCATACAGTCAACCTGAAGAAATGGGATGATCATAGCAGATTGTATGTCAAGAAGCACAATTCTGAGAGCAAGCACATACCCAAACAAAATATGCCATCCCCTTTACTGAGCAAATATCACCCCATAGTCTCTCCACAGAAGATACAAGGGCTAGGCTTTTCCATCTGCTGCTCTTTCAAAGGGGAAAGGAAAGAATATCTGCAGCTAACCCCAGGACAAGAGGGAAGAGCCTAAAAAGGGATGGTGTGAGATGAAACATCAGGAATTTTTTTGGAGAGTCCACTAGAACGGATGGAGGCAAAGATTCAACCAGCACAACGAGCTTCTGACAGCAGAGGTAAAAAGGCACTACTTGCACTCTTAAATTTTACAGGCGCCATCTCTCTTATTCCATGTACTCACCTGTAACCAGCTCTTGAGGAAGCTGTTTTTCCACATATGCAACAATTTTTGTGAACAACAGGTGAGAGAGAGGACCCTCTCAGACCTAAGCATTCCAAAAGAACAAGTCCCTTTGAGTTTGTATCAGAAAGTGAAAAGTAAAGAAGGGTTGTGTGCAGGATAAGAATAGAATTGTATTGCATACTAGCGATTCAAGTAGAAGCCTTTGTGACATGGTTACCAAGATCAGTCCCAGGAAATGTCTCAGCCCAACCAAAACACAGATATGACTGTATAAATTACTGTGATTAGGATTTGAATTATAATGGAAGATATCTATAATGATAATTTAATTAGGGTTCTCTGCAGAGGATACCTGATAAAAAAGTGTATTCTGGCCTGAAAAACTGAAAGTGTCGTGCTCTTGGAAGACTGTTTTAATATGCAATGAATCTTTAAGGTTGTGATCTGGAAGTAAAGCACCTTTGATGAAGATGATTGTGATAGGCTTACAAAACTGTTATATTCGAGATTGTTATAAGTCTCTTTAATTGTTCTCTACAGCCTCTGTATTAAATAATCATATAAGATTATTATTATACTCTCAGCTAAAGGTTCAAATTAGGTTAACTTTAAGTATACATTCCCTTTCCTTGTTTGTTTCTCTTTTCCTCAAAGGGTCAATTAAAACTAGAATAAAGATGTTTTAACTGTCAGAAATCAGCAACTCTATAGCTACTGGCTGCATCTTTACTTGAAAAAAAGTGGAAATCAGTTTGGTACAGAAAGTTTTCTTTTAATTAAAAGTAACTGGGAGCAACTTCAAAAGACAGTTATAGACAAAATAATCTGTCAGGAGAACACTACTTATTGGCACGCACTGGAAAAAAAAAGCCCAAGTACAAAGAGGTGCCACTATGACATATTTCAGAGGGAGGGGTTGGTTTTGTTTTAAAGTTTAAGATGTAAAAAGATTTTACTTTAAGAGTTTGAACAACATCCATCATTTAATGAGAATACAACAACAAGGTCTAAAACATAGAACAAAGAATCCATTCCTAATTAAGTTTGTAGTAGTTGATCCTATAAATTTTACACCACAAACTCATTGTTCTATAATCAGAAAGAAAACACTGTAATTTTGTTGTAGATATACTTCTTCATATCTAAAACCCAGAATGTTGCCTTTAAATTAAAAAGCCAGCTCACTGAAAAGGGAATGGTGAGCGGGACTTCCAAGATGCAGCTGAAGGCAGTCATATTAAAGGAGGGACAAAAAGGAAAAGTCTACTTTGTAGGACCCTTTGCAGGAACTAACATGCTGTGACATATTCTAGGAGATTTACTGTTTATGCAAAAGACCTATTTGCTAAATACTAATACGTTTGTCTTAATAGCTTCCATTTCTCTTAAGTGCTCCTATGTTTCAAAAGATTCTGACTAAGTAAAGGACAGAAGATTTGTTATGATGAAAGTGGTCTAGCTCATAAATGCCTTAATTAAAGGAATATGATCAACTTAGAACAGTTTGCACATAGGTATATAGTAGAGTGTTTTATTCGTTCTCCTAAGCAGCATTTTTCTAAATATAAATTAAAGCTTTTTGTGGGAAACCACAGTGTATATGTTTTGTTTACTTTGTATATTAGACTGCTGTTTGGTTTAAATTAATTTTACTAGATATCTTCTGTGTGGCACTGCATAAGTGTGCTCTTAATTTCTCATCTTTCGGTATAGCTTTCAAAAAGTAACAATGAAAGAACCTTTTTTTTTCCAATAGAAAAATTACCATAAATCAGCAAAAAGTGGCACACAGGCTAAAGGGCAGAGACAGTACCTGCAAGTTCTTTTAACAAAATTGACAGTATACTTTTCATGTCACAGTAAATTTCTACTAAGATAATTAAACTGTTATTTTTAATGTTTCTAACCAATGTATGAGAAAAATACAGACTAGACTGCTAGCCTGAAGAATAGTGTCCAGAAGCATTTTGTCACCCTTGACCTTGTCTGAAAGCTTAGTTTCCAGAGATTCCTTGTTTTCTGAGAACTTCCTAGCAAAAATGCATTAACAATGAGTTCTGGTCTGTATCATCCTGCAATACCACTTGTCTTGCACAGAAATGAAAACAAAAATGCTTACTTGCATAACCCACAATGCCATTTTCTTTTTGTTCCCATGGTCTTTGGTCTTGGTTAATATGCTTATCAAAAGAACATTGGAATGTTACCAGCTTCGCTTGAAATAAGCAATATGGCCTCTTAAAAGAATATGACTGTTCACTTCTTTGATTTAGTATTTAAAGACTCTTTTTATTTTTATTATTAAGTAGCCAACTAAAATCATAACTGACAAATCAACAGGGTAGGGTTGAGGCTATTAATGATAGTTCATCACAGGTAAATTTGGTCCAAACACTTCTTTCTGTTATTTGTGAGAATGTGTTCCAAATAAAAACTCTCTGCAGCTTTAAACATCAACTACAATCATTTCCACTGACCTCAGAGTTTGATCCAGAGCCTGTTAAAACCATATAAGTCTGGAGGCCCTTCAGGAGCAAGTGTTCTTCGTAGCAGTCTGCCCTCTTTTTAGCCACAGAATCCAAACAACATCTTTTCACATGCATTTCCTTCACAGGTAAGAATAACACGGAGGAGCAAGCCAGCACACCCAGGGAACTACTCCTCTGGTCAATTCATTTGTCTGAATTCATTTTCATGCTGTGCTCTTTCCTTCCTTCCTCTTTTCACCCCATCTTCATATGAAGTGAATGCATCCCTTGGATGTATTCATTGTATCTTTAAAGCAAAGATACAATTAATTTGAGATCATAAAGATTTCCTAAGAATTTACATAATACCTTGATCTAACATATTTTAGGGGGGAAAAAAAAAAAAAGAGAAGAGTCCAAGATACTGCAAAGGATTTACTTAAATAATTGAAGGGTGCAGCAGTTCGCCTTGAAGCATCTGCTTTGCTACTATGTAGGCCTATAAGGTTATATATAACTATATAAGGTTAATGCCATCTGTGTGGTTTGATCAACATTTAGAGAAGAGATTATTCCTTCCCTGCATCCATGTTTCTAAGAATTGGAACAATCTAGATTCTACAGGCTTGGAATTGGAGGATATAGTTAGACTTTTCCCCGCCCTCAGAGATCATTCCAATGTAGCACTTACACCATCCTGTCTGGTATGGCAGATTTTTCTGACCTATGTTTAAGGAATAAGACATGACAGGTAGTGCATTTTTTGAGGATTATTATATGCCTTAGGTAGTGTGATAAAGCAAGAAGTTGAAGAGTTTCCTTTAAGTGTCTTTTTGCTATTATGAAATGGAATTTATAAATCAAAGGAAAGAGAAAGAGAGTGTCAGAGTCCTGCCCTTTAAGGGCATTACTGACATGGCCATGACATCAGTGACAGCCAGTGAGGAAGCTCTGACTATGTTCAGACTTTTAAAGCCATCCCATAACCACAATCAAAGGAGAATTTTGCCTTCAAAGTTTGCATCAATATTGTAGTGATAATTGACAATGGACTCTCTACCTAATATTATCAATGAATCTGGATACAACTAAGAAAAGGTTTTGACTACTTTTGCTTTAATAATGAGAAGTGATCACAGTTTTAATGTCATTAATATCATGCAAATGATCTCGAATGCACAGGTCAAGTACTACTAAACAGAGGATAACAGGATGAAGCATTTACTGGAGTTTCTGTTGAGGTCTTTTACAGAACTTGACCATACTTTTCTACTTTCTAGAAAATTACTGCTAGAAACATCCAAAGCAAAGGGTTGGACTAATGAATAAGCAGATAACTGTGTTTGTGTGCAGGGAACTTATTTACCTATTATTTGCTTTATTACAAAATTTCAGTTTAGTTTTCTTTTGTTTACCTGTTCAGCTATGTATGTTTGCAGATTTCAGTTGAGTTGTTTTTCAGATACTGTGATTATAAGTTAAAAACAAGCTAGTTTTTTTCCTGTTCACTTTTATTCGTTATCAGCAATATAACAAAATTTGAGATTTTGAATATAACAAATTCATTAATCAAATTAGAACCTGGAATACTATAATACGAAGTACTTTCTCAGATCTGTACCCAGATGACATCATAGCCTAAATTTACCATAAAGTGTTGGAGATGGTTTTGTTGGTTTTTTGTGTTGGGATTTTGTTTGGTTGGTTTTTTGTTATTTGCAGCGTAGAATCAGACAAAATTTAGAAGACAAAACTGCTTCCAATTGGGTTTTCAAGCTAATACATACCCCCCTGCACTCCTGTCATTTTCCCATCACTCCTCAGTCTTTTATTGTGGAAGGTCAAACAAAACTTCTCCCTTTGGTTTATGACATATAATTTTACCATCAGGATAACCTAAAATTAAGCTTGTAGTCTGCAACCTCATTTAACCAAAATAAATTATCCTGCAATGAGCCAGCATTTCCATCAGGGTTCTATAGCCATTATGCAGGACTTGGCCCACCACAGAGTTAGGTCATGATGAATGGTGGCCACAAACATTCTAGGAGTTCAGCATCCACAAAACCCAGCTTCACTGTGGGACAAAAATATTGTTTTCCTACAGTTGGTAGTGCTGGCTTTCACTTCTGACACTTTCCCTGAAACCTGCCCACAGGATGGATGTGTGATATCCTGTCACCAAACAGCAGCTTTACAAGAGGAGGAGCTTAATTTTCTGTAATGTACGATTAAGGAGTGCTTTCCTAAACATAATGTAGCATGTGAGAATGTAGAACAACAGGAAACATTTCAATTATATGCATGCTTCTCTTGATGAATACTATTCTACAAAGAAATTCAGCTTGTATCATGCTTCCAGTAAAGCACGAGTGGAAGAGAAGAGAGCTGAAATTCTAATAACATCTTTCAAAATACAATATCTGTTTATCTGTAGACAGGCCAGAATTCTTGGCAATTTTCAGCTGTCAGAGTTTAGGAAAGAAATTGCCTCAATTACTCATAAGTGAAGTCCCAACATTCTCTGACATTTTAGGGGGTTTTGTTTGGTTTTGTTTTCAAAAGAAGGAAACTAAAGTGAAAATGAATCTTTGGATTTCTATATGGTTCTATATTTATAATTGTTGAAATTTTTTCACTAAATTAACATGCAACAATCAAAACAAAAATCTAAGCAAGTTGAATGAGGACTCTGGTAGTTACCTGGAGCATATTCACATAATTGAAGTGCTCCAAGAGACTTCTATTATACTGTTATATCTTAAATAAAATTGTCTACTGCAGAACTTCCAAGCTAAAGTTATGCCATATCAGGTTATGTCTTATCCTTTCTTTAACCAACCTCTCTAGATATTCCTCTATTGACTGTCTCATTACACTGAAAATTATACAAGATTGACCTAAGATGATTTGGCTTAAAACAAAGAGCTACAGAATTAATTACTGGTCTACATGTATTTTAAGAGGAGAAGCATATATTGTGAGAATTATTGTGAGGCGAAGAAGAAACATGAGATAACCAGTAAAAAATGGTAACACACAAGCAAGAAAAAAAATTAAGTGGAATATAAGGAGAGTTTTCTGGGCTACCCACTTCTTCCTCCAAGCTACTACTTTGGGTGCCTCACAATTTTCTCCCAAATAAGAGAAACCTTCATGATTATTGTCTTACAGAGATTTATCACAATTCATACTGATTCTGTGCCACACAAAATTCCAGGAGGGGAACATTCATAATATTTTACTTTGAATCCATCCTGAACTAGATACAGTTTATCAGATGTTGTGAAGCGTAACCAGTCTGCTCTTTGTAAACCAAAGGGAAGCCTCCCTAAACAGGCTCCCTAAATGTTCTCCTCTCACCGTTTTGCACAGGATAGTGTGTTTCAGATTAAGTCTAAGCTGCCAAATGCCAGGCCTTAGCATTTTAGATCCGTACACGTGATACACAGTGTTGGAACATCTATTAACATGAACTGCATACATCAGTTGTCATTCATTTATGTAGGAAGTGGATGGATCAGAGTCTGACTCTTAGTTACTTCTTTATAGACATGAATTTTACATATTTTCAAAATGAACGTTCTTCAGCACCAATAGTGATTTAAGGACATCACCATAACACAAATTACGCATATGAAGTAAGAGCCTTAGTAGTTTGCAGTGCAACACCCACACTGCTTCACAATTCAGCAACAAATGGGTTTTGATCTAATTTTTTAATGGTCCTTTAATGATTGAGGTATCTTTTATCTGTATTTTGTTCCTTACAAATACATTACCTTTGGATTGGACAGTGTGATGAAGAATCTATTTTTTCAGGCTTTTTACTTGGATGAGAACCAGTGTATTCCTATAGAAGAGCACTGAGTAATCATGTGCAAAATAGGACCACCCAACATCTGTCTACATTCACTTGGAAGTCAGTTTTATATTCCTCTGCTAAAGGAATATTGCAGGAAATTTATACCGAATACATGGGTGGGGTGGGATAGAATCCTTCCTCTTCGCTTAATCACATTCAGGGAAGAGTGATGATCCATTTTGTCTGGTTCTCTCCATTACTCTTTCTAAAATTAACTCACATCTGACATTATAACATATGTTAAATATTATGTAAGTGGTCTGTTCTATATTTGGTTTATTCAGTCATAAATCCTGGCATGCATGCAGCACAAAAAAAGTAGCGCTTTGAGGGGAGGGGGGGAAGGCAAGAAACCCACACCAAAAACCCCCACAACCTTGTGCAGACAAAACAAAATTGGTAAAAGTTGGATTATTCCCCTTTCCTCCCGAGTTCATAAAGAAGCTGTAATAATCCACTGACATGAAAACTCACAAGACTTTATCCACTAGGGAAAATATTTTGCAGGTGAATATGTTCTTTTACTTTGTAGAAATGGAATTTTCACAGTCCAAGAGAGCTTAAGAGCTACAGTTATTTGTGCTGAAATAGGTTCCAGTCTGGCATGACCAAGGTGTGTCTGTGAACATGTGAAGGTCAATGCGTAATGGCCACAACAATGAGTTAGAAGCTCTCTCCTTGCCTTTCTTACTGCTCTTATTTTCTACTGTTTTGTCAAGAATATAAAGATATCCCTATAGCTGGGAAAATAAGGTTTTGACTGGTAGTAAAATTTGGGTTTTGAGTCAGTCTTTTTGCTTTCCCAGCATATTTCCCTGAAAGTTGTACACTGTTTAGTACAAAATTTCCAGCACTGTCTTATATCAATATTATTGGTATCATACAATTTGGTATGGCTGAAATAAGATAGAGGCACTAAATTATATATAGAACACCACTTTTATTTTGAGTCCACTGACTTTTCTTTATACCCACTGGTTTGAACTATTTAAGAGCTGAAGGATTTCATACCACAAATGCCTACATAGCTGTAGTGAACAGAGGGTCTAACAGCTACAAAAATGCTTTGACAGTTAGAGGTAGTGTAAAAAGTGTATCTTCCCTTGTGCTCCTTAGATACTATTTTCTGAAAATAGTTTGATAGTGTCAGAGACATGACAAGTTCAGTTCTGAAGAAACTTGTTTACAGGTGTTGCCCTCAAAAGACAGACACAGACAGCTCAAGTGACGATGGTAGCAACACAAAGGTTTGGGTTTTTAAAGAAATTTCAATCAGTTGACAACAACGTACCTAAATATCTTCAGCAGAGAAGTTAGATTGTCCAATCCTTTTATTTCAGGAATTGTCAGGGGCAAGAACAACTCAGAAAGTGGGATACTGTCTAACAATGGTGCTTTACCCACTCACCTCTGAAGCAAGTGCCAATTATGAAGAAACACTTGCTTCCCAGCTCTTCTCCTGGCAGCTCAAAAAGGCCCTGTTTCTCAGGAAGGTGTGCCTGCCATTTCCTTATACTTCTCCAGAAAACAGCATAGGTATTTCTTTGATATTTTTCAATAGCTATGGCTCTAGATTCACTCACTTTTCAGCGCTTTCTGATGGTATGGAGGACTGATACATTTGCTTATAACTCAGGAAGATATTTTATGGACAGCAACAAGGGCAGAATATGAAGATCTCTCACAGAAAATTCAGCAAGTAAAAAGTTGTAAATCATCAGGAAGGATAGCTCTGTAATTAATTCATTCCTCCTATCACAAGCCCTGAACTGAAATAGCTGTTCTTAAAAAGTGAACAAAACCACAGGTAAATAAGATTTTTTTTATGTAGTAGAAGTTATCCAAAATCTACATTTACATCTCCCTTATATCAAATTATTTCATAGCTATAATTATCTCCTAATTACATGTTTATTTCTGAATAGAAATAAGTCCAAGCCACATACAATTACTTCTTGGTCACTGATGCTGAAAGAAAGAGCTTTATAACATTTAAAGCCACGATGAAACTTTGCAAAAAAGCACCAAAAGATTTACTCTGACCTATGTAACAAATTGTGAGAACTTGACTACATTCAGCTGCAATTGGGGCCTGAATGGATGGTTCATATTCTAAAGTGATTCTATCATGTTGAGCTACTGAAAAAATATTGGAAAACATTACCACCATTGTTCTGAATGAGAAATATTTTGCTTTTTTTTTTTACTACAATATGACAGACGATGGTCTAACATGATGGCTCAGAGAAGCAGAGATCAGATGTTAGTAGCACAGGCTGCAGGAATGAGAATTAAGTGTGTAATAGCCTGCTTTATCTTTCTTGACAGGCAGCTGGGCCTTCAACAAATGTTATTCTCTTACCACCATACAAGACACTTCAAATACAGAATATGTAGATTTCCCAGTCCTGGTGTACTGGTTTTTATGAATTGACATTACCTAAGCTATTATGCAAGAACAAAAGCTACTCTTTAGTCACTGCTAAAAGCTAGTTTTCCATTCTCTTGTTACCCTTTTTTCTTGAGTATGCAGAACACTGACAATTATTACTAACTGACCTAACACTGATCTAGA
This sequence comes from Manacus candei, assembly GCF_025592945.1. Lineage (NCBI taxonomy): Eukaryota > Metazoa > Chordata > Aves > Passeriformes > Pipridae > Manacus > Manacus candei. The sequence goes on from NW_026138108.1 coordinate 7,941,525, forward strand.
CTCTGTTGCTGCCTAGTGAGCTGAGTCAGAGAGAAGAGAGCTAATTATTACAGGAGGGAGAAGAGAAATTAAAGATATAATATTGGAAAAACAATGCTAAAGAGCAATAGCCTGAAAGAACAAGATAGACAGATACCTAGTGAAAGAAAAAAGGGATCAAGAGTCCTGCTTTGACTTAAAAATGAGTTTGCTACTGTTAAGAAATCTACTGTAGCATCTTATGAACAAATTTCATCATATCAAAGAGACTACACATTTCAGTTTTACGTATAAAAATATCTTTCTGTTCCAGCAACATTGCTGTGGAGAAAAAAAAACAAACTCTCACAAACTTGTAACTTATAATGACACAGTAACTTAAAATGACACAGTAAATTATTTCTTTTAAAGCCCTTCAAAGTATATTTAATGCACAATTTGAAGTCACAGGAGGAATTAAAAAATGAATATTTGCAATATGGAACAAATGAAAGGAATAAAATTAAGACTGGGTGGGTAGCATGAGCAGGGTGGAGTGACAATGATGAAGAATTATACAAGGAAGAAGGGAGTTGACTGGGTTCCTAAGCAGTTCACATTCATATGCTTCAATATTTAGATTTCTTTCAAATGTATAGAAAATTTTTAAAGCAAGTGTAATTTTTATTGAAGAAGAGGGATGGAGAGAGCAGGAAAAGGAGTAGAAGCAGCCCTTGGGTGGATGCCACCTAAACCAGGCTTTTTAGACTTGGTTCCTTTTCATGGGAATTACCCCTCTTCACCCTGCCCCCAACTGGCAATTAATAGGCATACATGAACACACAGACAACATGCCAACACACAGAGGATGCTGTAAAAAAGCTGCAGTCATGGGTGTTATTCCAAAACATACAGAAGGGCCTTACTAATAGCTTTGTGAACAAGTTAACAAGGAGCAGAATCACAGCCTTTTTGCCAGCTATTAAACTTAAATCAACAAAGCTTCTTTAGCCCAAGCAAAATAAAATCACAATCAAAAAATAAAATCAAAAAACAGCATTATAGTTTCATCTACTCCAGGATCTCAGCTAAATCATCCTTCTACTGATTTAAGTTGCTCCTCTTTCAGTTATCAGCTACTTTAAGACATAATTGAATATCTTTATTTAAGGTTTTCTCTACACACAAAAATTGTACTGCCTCATGATTCTGGTGTAAGAAAATGGTGTAAACCCCCTCTTCCTCAACAGATAGACACACTTTCCCTGTACATATGTTTTTATCAGTCTAGCTTCATGTCAAATAGGAATGAACACCTGAATGTCAGCGGCATAATTACATTCACAGGCATGAATTATTTCATTTGCTATCACCAAAAAAAAAAATCAAACCTGAAACAATCCTACTGTAACCCTAAATAGCTATACCAGAATACAATGTACACAGACCACCTCAGGGCAGATGAAGTTATATGTATGAAGATAAGTATCCTAAAACCAACAAAATTTCATTTTCCAGAAAAAGGTTAGTTAAAAATGAAGAAAAAAATTAAATTCTGCTGAAAAATAACGCAGGAAAACAACGATGCCCATTGTAACATTTTTCTCCATAGAAATCTCCTAAAACACAACTACAGAGACCAATAATCACATTGGTTATAAAATACTCAATAAGAGGTAGATTTCACAAACCCACACCTAGAAAAAGAAATGTTATCCAATATTTGCAATGCTTTACTTATATACCACATCCCTAAAAAGTCTAATCTGCTGAATAGGTGTAATTCACTGACAACAGCCCAATGCCATCTTCAGCTGAAGTCCAGCAGTTCAGAAAATATGCAAACCACATTTTTGCATTTCTCAGTAATAATTTCTAGGTAATTATGATGTTCTTGGTAGATTTCCTATTTTTACTTACATAGGAGTCTTGGAATATTGGATTCCTATAGCACAGTACAGCACACAAATCTGTTCACGTTTGATCTCCTCTTCACTTGCACAACAGAAGTTTGCTGAAAGCAGGATCAAAGATTACCCAACTTTCTTTTTTTCCTGTTTTCCCTGATGACAATTCCACACCAGCAGTTTGGTGTTTTTTTTTTTTTTTTTTGTTGGGCAGCAAGTTATTTTGTGCTAGTCAACACCTGATCTGAATTTGTGTAGCTAATTAGCAAAATGTCTTCAGGTGTAGAGGAAACTAAACAACACAGGTTTTAATTTCCCAAGAATGTTAAAATTCAGGTAAATTCCAGAGAAATCAAGATCTCAGAGGCAAAGTAATCCCATTAATCCGAATCTTACTATTTTGTGTTGGCATTATTAAAATAGGCTTCATCTAACATAACTATACTTTGCACTGGTTGAGTTTTGTTTTTCTCTACTAGAATGTGAAATATAAAGGTTAAATGAAGACAGGGGTAAGCAGTCACTTTACAGTAACATGGTCTGTGTTTATTTTTACACTCTTGTGTATTCATATTTAAAAAGCAGAAAACTGTGGATTTATTGTTTCAGTAGCTAAAACAGAATATTGAAAACTAGTTTGGTTCTGGTTATCTTGCAACAAAATCCAGTGGTTCTAAATGACCACAAGATGAAAAAAAACCAGCTTTTACAGATATTATTCAAGTATAAACAAACACTGTAAACAGACTCAGGAAAACTGTGCTCTGAGAGGGTCTAGAAATAAATTTTTTAAAGGAAATAATTAGAAAAGCAAAATAAATTTTATTGTGTCTTTCAAGTGTGATACCTCCAGATCCCTAGTAAGCTTTAAAATCATGGCCATTGGTGGCTTGCATTCAGCATTTTTGATGTATTTCAATGAATAGTACAACCCTGTAACAGAAGCATTTCTTGTTCATATCCATTGCTACAAATAAGAAATGTTAAAATAGAAGAGAGAGGGGAAAAAGTGGATAAAATGTAAATTACATGAAATAATAAATCAAAGACCTAAAGTCTGGCATTTAGATTTCTGGTGGTCCATATGTTTTACATATTATGAAACCATCCCTATAAACAATTCTTGCTAAGGAATACAATTCACATTCTTCCTAAACCATCCTATCTCATTTGTTTACAGTTTTCTTCTCAACAGCTTCATTAAATTGAAGACAGCATGAGCAAGTTGAAACAATTCATAAAGGAAAAAAAAATCTCTATTAAATAATGTCAACATCAAAGGCAACAATAAGTAATCTCCTGCAAAGGGAAGACTGTGAAAGCATCTTTTGAGCTGGTTAAAAACTGGCAATTATCAATTTCATTTTGACATGAATGAGAGGGAGGAATGTTCTGTACATGCTTTAATCTTCTAACATACTTTATAACAAAAAAAAATTCAAAACACCTTAAGATATATTTGGTGAATATTTAACTAAGTCTGCACTAGCACAAACAAGTTTGCACCATTGGAAGCATTATTCTTAATGTGTTTGCTTTATCCTTTGGTTTTTATAGAGTGCTACTGATTTTGTTAGCAGACAATGGTCTAGTATTCATTTCGAAAAAATATGCCAGTTGGGAAGAGGCTTCCCCTGCAGGAAAATAATACAGCATTGCAGCCTTCTCCAGGGCTGAGTCTGAGGTTCTGTTGCAAAAGACAGAGGGCAGGGCAGAGAAGCATCAGTGCCCTGCCCATGGCAGACTTCTACGGAGGAGCTCCAGCAACCAAGGAAAACAGAATAAGATAAAGAAGACAAGGAAGTCTTCACTGAAGATTACAGGAGAGTAGCACTTGGCTTATTTGTCCCCTTAGGAACACTGAAACCACCATTTCAGAAAGCAGCAGTCTTGTGCACGAGTGCAGATTTGTCTGCGCTTGTGGGCAGCTGGTTGGTCCATGTGACAAGGAGAAAACACCAGTGTATCACCTTTCCTTGTCAGTGTAAGGCCCGTTCCTCTACAGAATTTAATAAAGTAGTCATGAAATTTCAGCTATAACCTATGCTTCACTGTTCACAATACACTACTGAAGCAGATTTATCTCATGTACAAACCAGCTGATACAAATTTTTCTCATTTTTTAATCTTTCATGATTATAGCAGAGTGAAAAAGAGAGAGAAATACAAATAACTGTTTTTGCACTCAATTCTAATCACTAGTTTGTAATAATATCCCTTTTTATTTTCATTTTTTTCTTATCTACAGAAGAAGGATAATCCAAGACAAATATATTGATCATAGTTATCTAGAGGACTTTCAAGTTTCAAAAATGTTGCATTAAAATTATGGTCAAATAAGTTAAATGTTTGCAAATTTAATATAGAACAAAACAATTGTAAATAATAAAATTATTTATTTCCAATTGGGAGATGTTAAAGACCACCATATACATTGTTCATCTTTCCCAGGTTGTTTAACATAGTTTTTACCTGCTTTCAAATTGTATTAAGAGAGATTAATACTAATGGTACCAGTGTCATTCTATCTCCTCTGCAGATTCATGTTCATATAATACAAAAGATTCCCCTAGCAAATGTACTTCTGTAAAGTTGATGGGATCGGTTCAAAAATTCAAAAAATACTCCAGCAATATTTAGCCTATTGGAAGTTTAGAAGAAAAGAATTTACTGTGGAAGTGGAAAAACATGGTGGTCAGCTCACAATCAGATCTGAGAAGATTCATTTAAAACAGCCCTCTTGAAGAACTCGTGTATCTAAGAACTGCTTTCTTTTTTTTATGCTTCCTCAGGTCTTTTAATAAACGATATTTTCTTTTCCTACAAGCCTCACTAAGAAAAGGTGCCAAACAAACCTTGCACCCCAGTCATTGCTTACAGAGAAATAATCTGAAATTCACTATCCTTTTCATTTGACATTCAAAATGTATGGGATTACTTCAGTCAACAAAATAACACAACAGAACTTCTTGCAGAGAATAGTCACACTTTTCTTGATCTGATATATTTTTATGAACATATAAAGGGTATTGTTTTTCAAACATCTTAGAATTTTGAGATTTTATGCTGCATTTACATAGGACTAAAATTGTTTTAGGTATTCTTTGATTAGTGATGTTTTTAAAGAAAGTAATACCTTTATAAAAACTGAGAAGATCCTCTCTCTCCATTTTTTTCTGAATCTGAAAAGTCATGCTTGTAAAAGAAAAAAGCACAAAATTGTCACTTTGCCAATCCATATTCAGAAAGGCATCTTATGTTCCCCTAATTTGTGTATATACATCCTACATATTATGCTGGGAGGTCAATCTGAATTAAAAGATGCTTCATTACATGAACTTTGTTTAATATGCCTTAAAAAAATGATTTTAAGTCAAATTTGTGATCTCCATACGATCTAGGTCAAGAATCAGCAGCCACTCAACATAAACACATTAAGTTTTCAACCATTTTGTCTTTAACTCCCTCTATATAATTATCTCCTCCTTATTTCTATGCACACTAATTGATTCTCTAAGGATCTATGTTTCTATTTTATCACATAGGCAAGATAAAATGAAAAAATACAACAAATCTTTAGTTTTTCCTAGATCTTTCTCTTCCTACAGTATTCAGTGCTACTGTTTTCAAAGCTCAACCCAACATTTAGAAATATTATTATTACTACCATTTATGGATCTGTAGATGTAGCCCTTCTGTTCTCCAAGTTTAGCCACTTGTGTATCAAGAGTGAATTGTTTTAAGAAAAACACTAAAACCGGCAAAAATGTACTGCAGTAGTCACAACATATGGATGAAATAACAAATGTTGGCAAGCTCAGAGTAAATAGTGATTTATTTATTTTTTTTAAGTAGTAGCTACCAGACTGAGAGAGGTAGTGTCTTTTTAGATTCCCCATTACAAAACTGTATCCTATATGTAACAAATTTATCAGCGCTCTCTCTCCCTTGTTACCAACTCTGATGTTATGTGTTCACCAGTCCCTTCATCGCTTTCCTTTGTGCAATTACTTATAGAAGTGTAGAGCTTTACATCCCATTTATATTCATGCAAATGCTTAGGATAGGTGGCTGTAAAGTTGTGTAAAATACTTTTGTCACTGTATTACCTGATCTATTCCAGAATACAAGTGAAGAATAGATTCAAGTCGGACAAAGATGCAGAGAACATAGCTCTAAATACTCTTAGTTTGAATAAAAAACACTCAAAGATGGAGGAAACACTTTTGTGGTATTTATGTTTAGTAGAGTACAGCACAGCAGGAGCACTGTAGACTCTTCCACGCTGCCTGGCCAACATGTCTGTTTCTCACTTAGGAGACTCGGAAAGTTCCATCTCTCGGGCTATTTAATCCTCAGCTTCTTTGCCAAGATCGCCAGCAAAGCTATCAATTATCACATCACAAAAAAAGAGTGAACAACCATCCTGCAGAAGCTGGCATAAAACCATCAACTCTTTTCACATACCTCTTCATAGCTATCAGATGGTAGTAGTTTTGGGTTGCTACTGAATTAAATATTTGAAGTGCTCGATTTCTGAGGAAAAAAAACACAACTTAGTCACAATGATGTCACAAGGTCTTACTAGAAGTCTTTTCCATGACATTATCCAAAGTCATTATCTAAATATGGTTCCCATATTTAGACATATCAATTTCTCTTCTTAATGCAGTATCCCGGTCCTTCACACTAATTTTTAGGTGGGAACCCAGTGGGTCAATGCCAGGAAGCGTGTTAATGCTTGTTCACCGGAATCCATAGTGCTGGCGAACATTTCGCTGAAACTCTACTTAAGGGTCTCAAGTGTATTTCAGCACACTCAGGGTATTAGAGCTTTATATCATTTGAAAGAATCCTTTATTTTTAGTGCTAAATCAACAAAGCTGTTAGTGTCATTTTCAGTCAGACTGTCATCTACTGGGAATTCAAAATTACACTCAGCTGCAAACTATTGACACTCCTCTTAACAAAAAAATGTTTTTAATAAATCTTTACATTAGCCTATGAGATAAAAAAATCTTTACCATGAAATATACAAGTGTATAAGTGTTTTATGAAAGTTTTATTAACTTTACAAAAGAAGAATTGGCAGTGAACCATGAACATCCTGTACTCCTAACACGTGGTTATAAATTACATGTTCTTTCCAATAACATCTGAAAAAGAGACTGTAATTTAAATTTCAAAACCACTTGGCATACCTACTATATAGTGCTGACATGAAGTAAAGGGAGGATCTGGAGAGACTCAAACAAAGAGTGAAAATATAAAGACATCCTTAGCTAAAAAGCTGCTGATGAATACAATTCCTTTCCAGCTGGACAGGGATCAAGTACTTGCTTGTCATATCATTCAATGCACTGTTCAATCAGGGATTCTTCCTTTCAACAAAAAGAAAACTTAAGTGCTGCTAATCATCCCTTGTAGAACTTTATCTTGCAGATACCTTCTTTATGTCAGGATTTCTCAATGACCATTGCCAACAGTAGAAGGATCAAAGTTGTTATTAAACAAAAATGCCTTCACTGATGGGGAAAAGCAGTTATCTTCTGTTCTCACATACAAGATTTGCAGCTACTAGCAGCTTAATGATATTTAGTGTGAAGTAAAATAAAAAAATCCATATGAAGACTCTGAAGAATATCTATAGAAAACATTTTATTTTCCATTTCCAGATGACTGTGACTGCTCAATATAACCTATTTATTCTGATTTCCTGTAGGAAGATATATGCTACTTCATCCATTTAAGGGTGTACTTTAAAATCATACCACATTTAAACCTGACTTTTTTGAATATACCTACTGTTTGTCACGTCACATAGCAAACTATTCTCTCAAAAGGTGTCATATTTTTAAGTCCTAGAAATGCCTTTAGTAATAGACAATGCATATGTTTACAAGAAATGTAAATTTTTTTCAAGCAGACTGGATAAGTAATTTCATGCAACTCATCCTCACAGTGCTGTCTGGATAAAACTGGTTTTTCTGCCTCCCAGCAGTATGTGAAAACTTGGAGAGAAGTGAGCTGCCAGTTAGTTTAGTGGCTTGAATGGAACACAAACCTATAGAGAGAAAGCCAAGCCGCAAATAATCATGCAACATCAAGATTCCTTAAGACCAGTCCTTAGCACAAAGCAAACACAAGAGCACTCTGAAAAGAGTAAGAGGAAAATTAAAAAGCCCAAAGGAAAAAAATATTAAATAAGTCTAAGAATAAAACAAACAAACAAACAAAAAAACCCCACTACTGCAATGCAGCTCTTTTGACAAAAAAAAAGGGTCACAAGACCCCCAACATTTTCTACCAACATACTCACAAATTCTGCTGAAATTTTCGTAATTCTCAATTGCAGATCTACTTTTGCTAGAAAAGGGTAAAAAGGTCAAAATGGTGAGAGAAATGACTTAATTTAGAAAACTTGAAACAGATTGGGCAGGCAACTCTTAACTTACTCCTACAGTGATGTAATATGTTCTCAGAAACATCTAGTCTGACGTGTGAGAAAATACCAGGAGACAGGACGAGTTCATTGGATAGTTTGGCTCAGGTAGAAAAACAAATTATAGAAAGAAAATCAGTATTAACTCTGAAGAATGTGTTGGGAAAAGTGATCAGCATGCAGTAAAACTAGTGCACCTTGCTGTGGTGGATCAGAAACATTATGCTGAGAGCTGTAACGAAATTCTAATTCATAGCAAAGATTTGCAGCAATCTATATAGCAGCTATAGGAAAAGCCTGGACAGCAACTGAAAATACAGGCAATTTTTTTCGAAGTCTGTGTTTATGAGAGACCTGATGTTTATAGTCCTGCAAATAACTGATGTTTATATGGATTACTTATTTTGAAGAAGAAAAAGAAATAGCTCAATTTCAAACCGAATTTTTAGAAATGTGTGTTAATCAAAGAGTTGAGGTGTTTTTTAGTCTGTAATGTTTTGTTCAACTTCAGGATTGGATCAGTTTTGCAAAGCTATCAGGGTGATACATATTCATTTGTGCAAAAGTACTTAGGAAAGTGAGCTCCCTCTCTCAGATCACTCACATTAAGACAGGGATTAGAGGACAAATATTAAGATGTGATTCACAAAAGAGACAAATATTAAGAAGATGTGACCCACAAAAAATTATCTAGTAACAGAAATAGTTTCTCTGATGTCTTAAATGAATTATAGGGCCAACAGAAATAAATTGGATATTAATGGTATTTTGATATAATACAATGACATAAATTGGAACAATAACAATGAAATAAAATATATAGATATTACTCAACCAAAATGCTTTGTAATTCTGGAACACTTCAAATACATAGCTAAAAGAGAAGAAAAATGTTGGAATGTTCTCAGAATATAATTTGTCTACCTCGCTGGTTGCAGTAGTACTGCATTTTCCACCAGAGGACCTGGTAATTTTGCTTAGTAAGTATTGCTTTTTTCCAGACCACATATGCCTCTGTCTTAAAGCGTTTGTTGCAAGTTTAATTTTAAATTATTATTAGAATAATATATGTTGTTAATGTTAGAAGGTCCAGTTATATTGCACTGGAACAATGATGTAAGATTTAAAGAAATATTTCCTAATTTATTTAACTTGCAATAAAATGATACTTGATCTGTATACAGAAGGTGATATTTCTTGATTTCCTGAAAAAATCAATCCTATGTTTCTCTCATTTCCAATATATTCAGTTAATTTACTATTTGCTTATACAGTCGTCAGGTCTGCAGAAACAGTTTGAAAATACAAAACCAACTGGAATGGTTTTTATACAACTTTTTATACAACTGTTCCCCTTCTGAGCTGTGGTGCTAAAACAATTTTGGAACTGCTTTGAGACAGATTAGAGAATTGATCTAGATTAAAAAAAGAAAAAAAAAAGGACTGAGGTAACTGAGGACAAAAGAGGAACTATTTAAGCTAAAAGATTGAACTGGGGCTTTGCTATGACTACCATTATTCCTTTCCCTTTTTAAATCTGTCAAGAACTGCATTGAAACAATCAACATGGACAAGCTGGCAAGTGTGTCTAGTTTCCATTAGAGAGCAATGACATTTAGTCTCTACTGGGCTGCCAGGGAACAATTTGCAACTGCTTAAAGATGACAGTACATGTTGAGTTTAATCTTTATTATTATTATGGTATTTAATGTTTTATTTACTCTCTGCTCATTTTTGAGAGAAACAGAAAAATGCTAAATACATAAGTAAAATGGAACAAAGCATAACAATGATCCACTACTTGAACTCTTTGTGACAAAAGGATTCAGATGCTAAGAAACTGTCTGCCCTGCACTGAAGACCTTGGAACCTTCGACCAAATAAATTAATTTTTTCCAGTTCTGAATGAGTGATACTTGCTACAAAGTAGAACTTGCCCTTCTATGAGATGTGTTAAAGGAAAATATCATGCATATAGTGAGAAGGTTGGATTACAAGGGCATGATGTTAATCATAGCAGATCACAGTGCTATGGCATGGACAAAAATAAAAGCAGCAAAGACAAGGAGAAACATGTACACAATTTAAAATAGAACTCCCACGCTTACAGTAGGATGACACTAATGTATCAGACACAAAGAACTTCTGGTAAGTGACCTCTAACAGTTATTATATAAAACACTGTATACAGATTGTCGGTAAAGGAAGATGCTAAATAGGAAAACCAACCCTTTTTTCAAAGTCTCTAGCAAAATTACTATAACAACAGATTGGAAAGAACATGGCTAGCTTGAAGATACAAGTGATAAATAAATTAGGTCTGTGCTTGGTCACATGAAACTTACCTTGCAAAAGAAAGAGAAATATCATAAAATTTTTTCTCATTAAAAAAAAAAAAAGTGAATTGTATGGAAAGTAAACAGTCAGAAAATGCAGACACCAAAAGGTCTCTATGACCTTTGGTTTCAAATTCCATATCTTCACATCTGAAAATAGCACAGTGCCTCTTAGCTATTTCACCAGAAAAAATAATTGGTAAATGACAATGGTGTAGTAATCCCACTAATGGAAACAGGGGTCATTACAAAGTTTTGAACTAAGATGAACTAGACATTTCCTTGCTATGAAGATAATCTTGTCAACATGTGAGATTTATGACTCTTTGCTTCCTTAGACATGGACATTTCACATGTGAACAGAAAGAACGAAAATTATGTGAGACACCAAGAATCTTCTTCCAGTCTTGACCAGATGATTAAGATGACTGCAAATCTGAAGAAGAAAACATGGCACAGAATATCCATTGATACAGAAAACACAGAGGATTTACAGTACCACAAGTTAATTTCTTAAAAATGGCTAATTACTATTTTTAAGGAATAGCTAGGTAAGACTCTTGGTTAAAAATTCCTCCTCACTCAAACTCACAGTAAAATTATTGCAATGTCTTAATAGAAATATTGTAGGTGAGATTCCTTCTGATCTCCTATTTTGGCTTTTAAATATTTCTTTTTATCTTCCTTCATAGGAAGCATGTCCTGGACTTCACTATACAAATAGCAGCATCCATACACTAAATATTTAAATTTGTTATAAAATGCCAAAAATAATTAGATTCTAGTAGTATAAGTAGTCTGGACTAGAAAATTTTACTACTGTGGCCATTAGCCAGATTGTAAGAAGGTACTGACTTAAGGAAAATAAATTTTTTTCAAATCTTTCAAGGAAAAATATCTTGATAGTTTAAAGCTTGGTAATTATCAGTGTTCCAAAAGGAAAGTAGATAATGGGGGGGGGGGGGGAGGGGAAATAGCTACAGCTTTTCTAGGTGGCTGGACAATACTGCTGCATAAAAATGCAGTCAAATATTCTAGAGACTGTTCATAATTATTCTGCGAGGAAGTTAATAATGTTTTCCTAAACCCCTGACTTTTTTCTCAGTGTAAGATTACAATAGAGCTCATAACGATTCCTTGTAGGAAACTGGGTAGCACATCATATATCAATGAATACTTTTAGCAGCTTCTAAGTATTTCTACTGTGTATAGACCACTCCTGGATTTCAAAAAGAGTTGGAATAAATCCCCACTTTTACAACACAGTGATAAAGAGAGGGATCTTCCAGGAATTCAATTTACAGCTATACAGAAAAACAGAAGACAGAAAAATAAGTAATCTGCATCAGGAGGAGTTGGAATCATGTCTAGAGACATGTTCTGTTAACAGTGAAAAGAATTCTTTGGCTGGTCCTGTGCAGGGCCAAGATTTGGACTCGATCCTTGTGGGTCCCTTTCAACTCAGGATATTCTCTGTTTATGAACAAAGCCAGACCTACTCATGTACTGATTACTTACCTCACTGGCATGACATGCATTTTATTTGCCCTCCATAGTATTACTGATATAAGAGCCTGTCCTCTTTCCATCTGCTTCCTATCAATAGATATGATAATTGTAATGAAAATTTTACCTCTCTTCCTAAATGGATTCAGATTTGAACATCTACAAACAGAATAAAAAAAATATTAAGAGAAGGCTTTCTTATTATAGGTACTCAAGGGACTGTGCCCAAAGACTTGAAGATATCTTTCATGTTCATCTTTTCCTATCAATAATGTGCTGAATGACATTACAATAGTAATAAATATCACCAACCTCAAATTACAGGCAAGGCTGTGCTACCAAAGAAAATCACAGACCTTAAGATTTATCACTCCTGACCATTTTAACATGAAATAATCAAAAGTATTTACAAGAGTTCAGTTTTGCTTCCAAGGTACTTTTTATTTATGATAACAGAGAATCACACACAAAAATTTCTAACATCTGTTAAATACTTTCAAACAAGTATTAGATTTGATAAAGTTTTGAATAAGCAAGAAATTTTTTTCAAAGCATTGAGAATAGTTTTTGATATAGAATAGAGAATGACAATATGGCAATTACCACCTCCTCTGAAGAATTAACTGTTTCAGGCTTTTTTTTGTCTACAATCTATGAAAACGGTTCCTTTGACTACTTTTTTTTTCATGTGTCTCCAGCTGTACCTAGCATATTTAGAGCTTCTTATGATCTTCAACATTTATTGCAGCTGTGAGGTTATTTCTTCCCTATTCTTTCCAGGTGCTTTTATACATTTTCTGGAAAGATACTACTTTCCAGAACATTTGATATTATTTATTTTTTTGTAACCTTCCACCTCATCCTTTTTTTCCTCTGTTTATTCAAATCTGTCCACCAAATCTTTCAATAGTATCTCTATTTTGGGCACGCTTTTACATCTGACAGCGGACATTAATTCCAGAGCTTTACGAATATGTTTTTATTTACACCATGGGAGTGTAATGCCCTAGACACCTGTCATATCAAAGGAACAGCATTTGTCAGCAATAAAAGAAAACTTTCACACAATTTCACTATCTTTTCCTTGCAGAAGAAGACACAGGCAGGGAAGAGAGGAGGTAAAAAACCCTACCCTAAGCAAAACACAACCATGACTGATATTGCTGACTTCAACACTACAGTGACATTTTAAAACAATAAAAAATATTCTGGAAATATATATGTAGCTGAGAACCTTAGTGAGCACACTGTAATCTCGAAATGAAATTCTGTTCTTCCACATTCAACTGGAGTAATTTTGTCTCATATGTGTTTTGCATAAGATGTGTCATATGTTTTAATCAGCTGAGTATTTTTTCTGTTTTTTTTTTTTTAACATCATATACAATAAAATACAGAAATTAAACATTCACTACTGTAAAACAACTAGAGATATCATAATACTATGACTAATAGTATTTGTTCTCCTTAATTTAAGTCACTTCAACAACTTTATGCCATTTAATCAAGAACATCACAAAACTACTTAATTTTATTCTATTCTTAATTTTATTCTATTCTGAATTTTATTCTATTCTTAATTTTATTCTAGATCATATTAATGGAGTTGATTTTGCCATCACCTTAATGTGTGAGTCACTTTAACCACATCAGCAGACCCATGCTGTGAATCACAATTTGTAACCTTCATTCTGGTTCCACTTGCATTAGTGTACAAACCAGCAAAAAAAGCAGCTGGTAGCTTTAATATAAGTTACTTACTAGCAGAGTGAAACTCTTATTTTTGGAGAAAAAAATGTCCAGAGAGTTTGAAAAATATTTCTTCTAAGGAGAAATATTTGCCATTAAAGGCCTGGAATGGAAACAAAAATGTTTCATCTTGCTTCCCATTATTATCTGCATATAAACTAAGTTCAGAACCTAGATAACACTCCCTATGATTTAAGTTATGGAAAACTAATGTTCTTCATCTTGTTTCTGTCTCCTGCTACCACAACACTGTTCTGGTCTTGACAGTGTCAGAAAAGGCAAATATGCAGGGCAAGATATTTCTAAAATCCAGCTATTACTATAGCAAGAGCAGGACACAGAGAGGAAGAGAGTTTCAAATAAACAGAGAACACTGAATCAAAGTTACAGATAATTCTATGTAAGTTGTAGTAAATAAGTAGCATTTGCAGCTGTATAAAGGGTCTGGTACTAGTAGATGTTAATAAAGTGACGCATTCTGGTTTTATACTAATTTTTCCTTGCAAATCTCTCCTCTTTGTTTCATAAAATGGTTGCATTTTTTCTATATATAAAAAATTATGTCATTTTAAAAATTTTAATTTATAAAAGCAATTTATATTTAAAAATGGTCACATTTTGGGGATGTATCGTGTTCAATAAAATCACAAGTTTGAACACAGCTGATCAAACATGAATATTTACTGAAGATAAAGAACTTTGAATAGAATAATTCAACAAGGTATAGCAGTAAAAGGAAACCAATATCTTCTAAACTTTGCTACTGTCTTATGAAAAAATAATTCCAATTGGAAAACTCTTGAGTATTTTTGAGGTAGCTCTCCCCTTAAAAATATAGGGGACATTTTAAATTAAAAATATGCCTACTAAGTTTAGACATGCAAACATACCAGTATGAAAAATGCTTTATGCATTCAGTGGTGTGAAATTAGCACTTTGTTATGTTTGTTAAAATTATAAATATAATTTTAAAAGACTTGCCTAAAAGAACACAAGGAATACTGTCAGTTCAAAAGTGTAGCCACTTTTATTAATCTACATCCACCAAAGGCTGCTTCTTCTCCTTTTTGTGAAATAAAATATTTTCATTTCCTTTTGCTAACTTGCTAATGGCTTTCCCTAACAAGGTCTAGTTACACTGTTAGGAAGGAGAAATTGAGATATACAAATACAATATTTTTCCCCCTGTTTTTATGACAATTGCAACAGAGGGGAATGGAAAAGGAAAGAAGGGTAATATGTAAAATAAACTTTGCAATGAATGACAGACCTTATGTAGTAAGACAACCTCAGTATGCTTCTGAGTATTTGGTAGGGAAACCTACAGTATATCCTACTGAGAAAAACTCATTGCTCCAGCAAGTTGAACAGAAATTCTCAAATTCTTCTGGAAGTTTACTCTAGCAGCCTCTGAAAGAAGCACTCTCCTCTATTTTCCTGGTCGTATACCATACAGGACTTCACCAGATTCATAAGAAGAAAAGACAATTTTTCTGAATCCTTTAATTATTGCATTTTCTTTTCTTTATAATAACTTGAAATCAGCTCTCCACTGGTGAAAAACCACATGCTATATCAGTCCAATATTTCAAACTTACAAGTAATTCAGTTAAGAAACGTAGAGAGGTAAAAGAAGACGTAGAAAAGTTGAAAGCAAAGTACCCACTTTAACTTCTGTTGAAAGCTTTAATTCCTATAGATAGCATTTCCAAAGCCTGCTGGCCATGGAAGTTGACATATGCTGCGTTCTGCAGATGTAGCTGCAGTAACACAGCTGGATATAATGTTCTCTGCATCTGGTGCACAGATGTTTGATTGTGTCCTTGGTAGTTAGCCAGATTTTGAAGGATCCATTTAGTTCTTGGAGCAATATTGAAAGAACAAGGGAATAGTCCACTGGTAGCAATAATACTTCACATTTCTCTTAACTGCCTTAACCACTCTCACATTCCTTATTAAGCTGAGTCATGGCAGTTTTCTATTACCTTTTCTGAATTCAGGATCTAGAAGAGAAAAATGAGATGGAATTAAGCAGGCAAAAAAAATAATAAAAAAAAGTTCTTTGCTATCACAGAACCCTTGCTTTCAGCCTCTTTTCAGGAACAACTCAATCCAAACCTCCTTGGAGGTAAGGGGAAAAAAAAATTAATGAGCTCCGGAATCATCCTGAAAAATTGGGAAATCATTACTTAACCTGAGGAATTTTGGTGGTGTTATCACCACTCAATTCTGCCAGAAAGAATATATCCTTCTTTAAGTTATATGCTCATTTTATCCTGCACAAAAGACATTTTACCAGTGTCTTCACAATGTTTCAAACTTTGATTTCATGTTAGTTTTGGCTACAAGTTGTATTTGAGCTTTACAGTGAGCTATATGCAGCATTCCAGAAATATGTGTAGCAACATTAGAACATCAGGTACATGTCTGCTCCTACTAATAAAATTTCTTATTCTATTCCTCTCTCCAGAACTGAAGAGCATGTAAAAATGGAACAAATAAGGAATGAAAACGTAGACTTTAAAAAAGACACACCTGGCTCTAGGAATACTTTTTATGTTTTGGATCATCCATTCTTCAGCAGGATACCTTTATCCATGTGATCATGTTGCCACTGCAGTAGCAACTACAGTTCATTTATTAAACAGTTCCAGTGCCAATGAACAGAATGATATAATTGTATGGATATAAATGTTATACAAAAATATATGCACAATGAGACGAAATTCAAGGTGTAAAATCAAAACAATGTCTTTTCATCGGAAAAAAAAAAGCCGAAAATTACTTATTTGGTCTTTTCGTATTACAAATATTGGCAAAACTGAGATATTTCTGGTTTAGAAACATAATATTTTTATTTCAATAAAAACATAATTTTGGATTAAAAATTATCAGAGGAAATACTTTTAGCTTGCTTTTATTAATATAACTAGTCTTCTTGATCCCAGAAGTAATACTAAGATCATTAGGAATATAAAAATTCCCAAATTTCTTCAAGCTTCTGCCAGCTCCCTGTCTCTCACTTCATGCTGTCAACCTAGAAAGACAGTAAAAAAATCCTATTGATCAGTAACGAGTGTCAGTGAGATTTCCATGCCTTTGTTATCCATCTTGAAAGCTGCTTCCATTGCTGGCTATTGAGCTACATTGGTTGAAAAGAAGAAAGTTTGTATTTGGAGCTGTACAGCTCATGTGTCTGACCTGTCCCTTTACTACTGCCTGACCCATATGCTGAGATAGAAACCAGATAGCTGAGTGGTTAAAGGTTTGCTGAGAAATGAATCTTGAGTTAAAAATTGTGACTTGGCACTCATGCACGTGAGATGTATCAGTTTTGAAATTCATTCAGCCCTCAGACTTTAAGAGCAGCTGAAGAACATTGCAGTGGTGGCTTTCATCCATAAATAAAGTTACACATTTAACAGCTGAGAAAGCATGCTAAGTGAATGCTAAACATTCAAAGGGAGAGGGAATTTTTACAGAGGGGAATCTTTTACCTCCCTTCCTGAGAACATAAGACTGGTAATAAGCTTAGAATTTATTAGAGCATAATCTAAAACCGAACTTTCATATTCTGATGAGAAATCTTCTCCTTTCACAACAAAATCAATGACAAAATTCCATTTTTCCTTCTCTGAAGTTCCAGGCTTAGATTGCATCATCTAATTCAAACAAGTATTTACAGTCCAAACCATGAAATACAACAGATAAATCTAAGTGATGACAAGAAAGCTGCAGTAGCACTTCAACAACTTAAACATTCCCCAAATTTTACTCAACTGATTTGCAATGGTAGAAACTGAAATGCTATATATATTTCCCATTTATATATCTCCCAGAGTGAGATTTTGTCCCATTGAAGCCAATTTGAAATGTGCCATTGTTTAAACTGAAAAAAAATTTCACTGCATAGCAAAAATAATTGAGTTCACTCATTGCATAAAATTTCAGACAATATGGATGTGTTTACACTTTTTGTCTATTATTTTGTATTTTTAATTCATATAGATACTTGCAGGGATAAGCAAACAAATTACCTTCCAGAAATTAAAAAAAAATCCCATGGGTGAGTGAAAAGTGTCAAAGCAGAAGTTGAGAGAGTCTTGCCTGCTTTTGCTGCACTACTTACCTTTCTCATTTTCTCCTAAATTCTTATTTAAAAGAACAAACTAAAAATAACCATAAATGCATAGCAAATTGAAGGTTCTGTTGAAGCAGAGGGTCACTAAGGTTGTCAGCAGGACAGATTAAAACAGTTTGCATACCATATAAGACTATAAATAATTTCTCAGATGAAAAAGAGATAGCTGATGAGAAAGGTTTATAGATACATGAATTAAGAAGAGAAAGTGAAGAGGAAACAATTACCTTCTATTTCACAAAACACAAGAATGCAGGAACAGCCCAGAAAATAACCAGGCGGCAGATTTAAAATAAGTCAGGATGCATTTCCATACAGTACATAATCATGCTGCAAAACTGATTGCCATGGGATGTTATGGAGGTCAAACGGATAAACACATGCAAAAATAGATTGAACAAGTTCATGGAGGATAACTCCACTTATGAGGCAGACAGTATGTCTTGCTCAAGGCATTCCTGTATCTTTGTTTGCTGCAGCTGGGAGTCTGTAATAATGAAAAGGTGACTCTACAATGGTCCTTTATCTAAATATTTTGTAGATGTCTAATATTGGCCATGCTTAGAGACTTAAGAATGGTTGTACAACCATGAATCTAATCTCTTAAAGTAGTAGACTATGGGCATAGTTTTAATTATTGCTGCCATTTCCTCAAATAAGTGACTGACAGCCTCCTCTTTCAGCCATAGCAAATTACAGAATCACAGAATATGCTGAGTTGGAAGGAACCCACAAGGACCATCTGGCCCAACCCTTAGCCGTTCACAAGACCATCCCCAAAGGTCACACCATGTACCTGAGAGTATCATCCAAAGACTTCTTGAACTCTGTCAGGATTGGTGCTGTGACCCCTTCCCTGGGGAGCCTGTTCCAGTGCCCAACCACCCTCTGGGGGAAAAACCTCTTTCTAATATCCAACCTAAACCTCCCCTGACACAACTTCAGGCCATTCCTTCGGGTTCACCTGGTCACCACAGAGCAGAGATCAGTGCCTGCCCCTCCTCTTCCCCCCATGAGGAAGTGGTAACTGCGATGAGGTCTCCCCTCAGTCTCCTCTTCTCCAGCTGAACAGACCAAGTGACCTCAGCTGCTCCTCATACAGCTTCACCTCAAGGCCCATGGCAATCCAAAATGAAAAGAGATGTCAGTATTTATGGATGGAGATGGAGTATTTATTCCATTTATATGCATACATATACAGAACACAACATATATAAAACTTCAAGTAAGTTTTTCTCCTCCAAAATCTGTTCAATTACACTAAAATGAGAAACAGCACGCTCCTCTTTTGAGCCTTTGGAGTCTACAAATCATTTGAGAGCTGTTCTTTTAAAGATATGGGAAACCTACCAAAATACCAGATGTTTAATCAATACTCTTAACATTTTGGAAGTCTAGAGTGTGGAAAGGAAATGTCAATTGAATTGCTCTGGAAAATCGGATCTTTTGATTTTCACAGTCTGCAATGCACAATATTGACAGTGAGAAAAAGTTGGCTTCTTTTTCAAAAATATAAATCTGTGAGCAAAACTTTCACCATCTCCATACCATAAATATATTTGCTTAAAAAAATCCAACACTATAAACAAACAAGATCTTGCAGATTTCCTTTGGAGATTTTGCCTGCATGTTATAAGATATAAAATACTCAATCTCTTATTTCTTGGATGGACACTTGATTAGAAAGGAATGTATTTTTGGCTTCTGAAGGTTAACATTAACTTTTCTCAGTTATATATCTTTATAGAAACTTACAAAATATAAGTCCTGACAGCTAATTTTGTACATATATATATATATATATATATATATATATATATATATATATATATATATATATATATATATATATATAAATGAAAATATTTTTTAAATTAAGTTTGAGAAGTCTTCTTCTGTGTTAATGCATAAACTGATATTTTGGTCAACACTAAACTGCAGCCTCATTTAATCATTAGCATTGCAATTTTTTGTGAAGACAAGTAGTTCTATTATACAAATTTTAATTAAAAATGCCTTTTAAAAATATTTTTTATGATGAACTTTAACTCCAGGATATCCTCTTATACTTACTAATAGATGTCAAATGGCAGTCTCTGATTTCAAATAGGTAGAATATATCTTTGCTGTTTCAGAGTATGTTTTTTTCGGAAATATCTCTACATCAAGAATGAAATTCAAATGTTTCCTACTCTCTAAAAACAAGCCCTATTTTGAGCTTATATATTCTTCCTTCTAATACTGAAGCATCATTACTTCAGTCATTTGGTATTTTCTTCTTCCACTGATAGCATGCCAAATGATATCATACTAGATTTGTATGAAGCACTAGAAATATCTTTGTTACATCTGCATTTAATCAGCATAGGAAGAAGAAAATATATTTCTTTATTCAACACATCAAACAAATGCCTAGAAACTAAGGTACAAATGAAGAGAACAGGTTCATTGTGTCCCCTTGCTGTGCCATTTTAACTTTTTTGTCTCATCTTTTCAATGTGTAATCCCAGTTCCAAGACATCACCATAACTACCTTAAGTAGGATAAAAGCTAGAAATGTTGATACTGAGGTTCTTTACTGGTATCCCCTAAATAACATGAGAGCTGTCTCAAATTTCCTGATTTTACTATAAGCATGATTGTTAGACACCCTAGAGACTGAAACAGGTTTAACACAAAAAAAATGACAATTCTTTATTTACATCTATTTATGTTTGCTTAAAAAAAAAAAGGTATTTTTTCCCAGTAATTTTAAGCTGTATTGTGGCTCTCACTATTTATTGGGCTTTTTTTTATTTTTCTTTAAGAAATGGACTCTGAAACAGTTTAAAACAAGCCTAATTTAGGATTGATGGGATACCATCCAGAGGGACCTGGATAAGCTAGAGAAGTGGGCCCATGGGGATCTCAGGAGGTTTAATGAAACCAAGTGCAAGGTGCTGCACCTGGGTCAGGGTGACCCCTGGTATCAAGCCAGGCTGAGGATGAACAGATCAAGAGCAGCCCTGACAAGAAGGATTTGGGATACTGGTGTATGAGAGGCTGGACATGAGCCGGCCATGTGAGCTCACAGTCCAGAAAGCCGATTGTATCCTGGGCTGCATCAAAAGCAGCCTGGCCAGCAGGTCAAGGGAGGAGATTCTGCCCCTTTCTCTGCTCTGGTGAGATCCCAGCATGAGTGCTGCATCCAGCTCTGGGATCCCTGGCACAGGAAGGACATGGACCTGTTGGAGCGAGTCCAGAGGAGGGCCATGAAGATGATTAGAGGGAGGAGCACCTCTACTAGGAGGAAAGGTTGAGAGAATTGGGATTGTTCAGACTGGAAAAGAAAAGGCTTTGGGGTGACCTATTTGAAGTCTTCCAGTACCTGAAGAGGCCTACAGGAAAGATGGAGAGAGACTATTTAAAAGAGCATGTAGTGATAGGACAAGGGGGAATGGCTTCAAACTGAGAGGTGGTTTAGATCAGATATTAGAAAAAAAATTCTTTATTGTGAGGGTGGTGAGGCACTGGAGCAGGTTGCCCAGAGATGTTAGGGATGTCCCATCCCTGGAAGTGTTCAAGGCCAGGTTGCATAGAGCTCTGAGCAACCTGGTCTAGTGAAAGGTATTCCTACCCATGGCAGGGGTTTGGAATGAGATGATCTTTAAAGCCCCTTCCAAACCAATCATTCTACAATGTTATGAAATATAGTTAGGGTTGTGGTGCTATTCTGTGAATCTATGATAATTACTACTATACAGGTATTAAGGAAGTAAAGGGTGGAGGAATCTAGTTAAAAAAAAAAAAATCCTATCTATCTAGCTTCCACCTCACTGCTTACATTCAATGTCATTTAATTCCTCTCAACAGTTACCAAATCCCTGTAGGGTCAAAGATCCCTGTAATTCTACCACCAAGGTTCTAAAAAAGCCTTCTACTGGGCATGTTAAAGCTGTCTGCATTGTGGTAGCAACCAACACAAGAATTTCACCAAGAATCTCAGTTCTGTGCCCTTACTCTTCTTGTCTAAGATCCTCACCCTAATTGAAAGATGCTCCTTGAATACAAAATAAGCACCCATAAATTCTGGAAAAAAAAACTTCACAACGTCTTCCAAAATTCAACTGCAGTTCCAACTGGGAGACATTTAGGTTCCAGGAGGCTAAATCTCATCATTAATCTTAGCATTTCCCAAGAGAATTAATTCTGTCCAGAACTCCTGTTAGCCATTACAAGCTTGTGTGAGTGCTTTTGCTTGAAATCTGCAACAGACTGCTTCTTATCCTGAGTTTGCTTCACTATCGTGTAGGCTGCAGCACAGCCCAAAGAGGAAAAGGCAATGTTCACCTCTATTGCTAACTGCTCTCAGTTCTCTGAAGCAGCACTGCCTAACTACATGAACGACTTTGGTCCTGCAGTCTTTCCCTCCTAAACCTATCTTCCCCTAAAGACTGTGAACACAATCATGCCTGCAACTTAAAAAATGGGTTTTCATATCAATTGATAACCATCCACACTTTATGATTCTGGATGTTGCTGAAGTCATCAACAGTACATGTACAGTGGCCACAAACTTGCTGAGCTCCAATACCATGCTTGACTAAAAAAACCTGCAGGTTCCAGTATTTGAAAAATGAAGGAGAAAAGTTACGTCAGTTGATGCAACTACCTCGGTTTGATTTAAAAAATTCAGAAATATGCCCCCCTACATTCCTGACTCTCCTCAACACTAATTCAAACCCCCAACCCCCAAAAAACGTAAAGCAAGGAATTCATCACTGCATAGTAATTAAGAATCAGACATGCATAACTGTTGATGTCAAGACCTCAATTTACATCACAGAACCCTTCAAATTACTGCAGTAGTTCAGATGTGTGATCATTCTACTAACAAACACAAATTCAGTTCTCAAAACTTGACCTAAGCTTCTTCAAAGAAGAGCAGTCCAGGCTGCCCAAAATTTTAAAATAAGTTATCTAAATCTTGCTGTCTGCACATAGTCATGTTCATGCATTGCTGAAGTGAGTAATAGTCCATGTTTTCCAGCTCCAAGCCTGCTTAACCATAATCCTTACTCTCAGTTGCAGTACTTAAATATTTAGTAGGCATTTCCCTCTTCTTAATTAGACATTGAAACCCACTCCAATCACTTTCAGTGTAACCTGCTAGAACCTCTAAAATAGAACCCCAAATCTCATCCTCAACTACAAAAACATGAGAGAGGGTTACCTTTGAAACTTATATTCAGGAGATTCTGAGTTCTAAAAGATTGGAAGCTCCATTAGAAGAGAAGGTACGGACTTGTTATAACAATAATAATAATAATAATAATGATAATAATGATAATAATAATCATTATTATTCTAAGGGCATGGTAACCCTGACCTCTTCATTTCTCATGAAGATAACCTATTCTGCCCTGTTACCAGTTTGTTTCAAGGATGCTTGACAATTTACGTTTGTATAAGAGAACTGTAAATGTACTTTACATTTGTCAGAGAACCCAGGGATTTTAAGTCCTTTTGCCAAAGGGCTATGAGTTTGCAAAGAAGAAAACTCATAATCACTTTTTACAACAGATTCTAAAGCTGATTCAGTTAACTGGTATATATGACACAGTTCTTGTATCATGTAAATCTGTCCAACCCCTTTCCAGTGTGCAGTTACTATGGCCAAGTGTAAAGAGGATCAAAGCAGACTCCCAGAATGAGCTGTGTTTTCTGATACCAAAATTCAACATATTATAATACTACTTGGGTAACCCCAAACAGACAATCTGGTGAGCCAAGCCTGGCAGAAATACACAACAAAAACAACACCACAGTGACACTGGCATCCTTAAGTTTAAACAGATTAGTCAGACAAATGATGACAAAAGCAGTTTTCAAGACTTACAGATGGAATGTGTAAACACACAAAAAAGGCTTATTCAGTCAAGTCCAAGTATTAAGGTAGTGGCTAAACCCGAAAGTTAATCCATGTTTCTTTGGTCTATATTTATAACAGATATCTAATCTAGTCTGATCCCGACAATTTAACCTAACAAATCTAATGCCCCTTTTTTTGTTTAAAGGCAGTTGTAGGTGCCTGTGGATTGAGTGAGGCAGTAGCTAAATGGGAACTTGGAATTATGAGTGATAAATTCTTTTTTATTTTCCTTTATTGGGAGCCACATTCTGCCAGCATTGAGCAGTGAGAGTTAAGGAAGCACTCCTCAGTTCATACTGAACTTTGCTTCACCATAAAAGAGAGGAGGAGGTAAACTGTAATTTCATTCTCAAAGCTGGTAGCTGGAACTTAATAACTGAAACAGAGTGGACACAGGACTGCACTCCTCCCTTATGCCTATGGGAGGCAATGGTTTACAGCATCCATTTCCCAGAGGAGATGAAATTTGCCACTTCAGCAATGAAGAAAAGGAGATGTGTGCACTTGATTTTGATTTCAGCTGAGAAGTGGCACCTAATGGCTCAGAGGCAATTAAGAGCATCTCTCAAACGTGACTCTTGGCTGCAACTCAGCAGCTGTTCAAAGAGTAGAACAGAGCTGAATGAAGTGGACAAACTCACCACTCACCGTGGGACCCACGCCAGTAAAAACTATAACGAGAGCTTAGGTAATCTGAATACATGATAAGTTAGACTACAAACTCTGTCTGTCTGTTGGGTTTAGCAGAGGACATAAAGTTTAAATCTCAGATCAGTACCCTAACCAAAACACCTGTTTCCTCTGGCAGCAGCACTTTGCTTTATAGTACCTTGACAACCAATCCTCAAGAGAACTCAATATGCCAACTTCATTATAAAATTGATGAATCAAAGGCATTCAGCACCTTATAGGACCTATGATTGGTAGGAAAGATTTAGACTATCTTCTTATTATCATGACAGACAAGACACTATTAAAATCACAAGGAGAAAACAGATCATCAGGCATTCAGTAATTATATAGCAACTGCAAGGCCATTTTGTTACTGTGGGATAAGCAATAGAATGCTTAATAATTTAACCAATTACCATTCATTATAATAGCCAGGTTGGCATTTGATGATTCACAGGGGTCTTACCTGCCTCTTCATGTACCCAACATTTAGTGTTGCCATAGAAATGTTGTTCACACCTCTCCAGTTCTTCTGTCAGTCTTCAGTGTAAACTCCTATTTCCAGGTCTATCAAGAAAATGTTTACAAAAAAAAAGTACAAATTATATAATACCCTGCCAAAGGCCATTTTTATGGCACCTTTTGATTCTGACAGGTGTGCTATTGCCTCATCCATGGGTCCAAAATTTGTTTTCCATGTGCTATACTTATTTGACTGATATATTTAAGACATAAGTTAGAAGGTATAACTATGCTGGCCACAAGCCTGAAATCTACTGTGCTTGCACGATGGTGCATTAAAATGACTGAACAAAGCATTCATCATATTTTTTTATTGGCTGACCTAAGCATAATGATAGTTTGCCTTTTTTTTTTTTTTCAATGGCTATAGTCATTACAGTCACATCTGGTGCATAAATATCGTATTGCTGTTCTCCTATAGAAAACAGCAGTTAAAGAACATTCAGAAATCTTCGAGTGTATCTATTAAACCTAACACAATACAGCAGTGTGTTGTTTTGGGTTTTTTTGGTGTTTAAATTTTGGGTTAGATTTTGGGTTTTTTTAATTATTTTTAGTAACACAGCCACAAAAAAGGATATATGAAGCCTGAAACACAGCATTTGTACCCAGATCCATTTTCTTCAGTAGGCTTAGTATGACATTTTCACTCAGGAATAGACTTTTGAGAGAAAGAAATTATTTCAATATGGTAACCTCTTATTCCAAATAAGAAAGGCTACCTGTCATTCTTTGTAATTGTATTTACATTCTCAACTCCAATTTGCCGTCTCATCCCTTCTGTTATACTCATTTGAGCCTAAAAAGCCTGAAATCCCGGACAACATTATTTCAGGAAAATTTATGTCTGGACACTGACTTAGATATTGTGGGTCATTTGTAGTTCAAGGTCTGTTACAAACCCAAAACTCAGGGCAAATCGGTGAAAAGAATGTATAGAGGCTGAATTTACCTGGTCCTAACTTTATTAAAGAAACTGATTCAGGGCTTTGATTCAAGCCATGTGAAAGGTGTGGTAATAAAGGAATCCATTATTTCATTTAACTTTAACCTTTTAGGTAAAGTTTAAAGAAAATGGGGGCTGTGAATCCAGAGAATGAAACTAAAATAAACAACCAATAAACAAAAACACTAAAGAGTATATTTTACTTTAACATCTAGTTACTCTAAAGAATAGCTTTTAAGATTATTCTCCAGTCTATGGAGTTGCAAGAGTCAGAAGAGACAACACAGTTACTTAATCATGGCGAGATGAATTAGGTTCATGCAATCCCCCTGGTTTACATGCATTGCACAGTATCTTACCTACAAAATTTAGAGCAGCAGCTCGTATCAAAACACAGTTTTGATATAAAGAATATCAAAGGATATATAAAGAGCTAAACCTAGGTAAAAAAGGCAGTTTAAAAAGGGAGTAGGGAATGTGAAGAGGGAGATGAGAAATAAATTATTTAAAATATAGACAAGTGCAGGATCTCTCTCCCACAAGCTCATTCTGGCTTAAGAGATGCTAGCAGGTGGCAGGTATGTGACTGTGTGGTTGTCAGTCAGACCAGAACTTTTCCTAGAGTTCCTTAAATGAAGTATCTCTCGGAGGAACCATACAAAGCAATTATGGTAGGTACTTAAGCAAATGGACTGTTAATAACCAGATAGAGGTGATAAGCCTCCCAGGCCAGCTGGAGACCTGCTAGTGAAAAAGAGGAAGAAACTGAAGAGTAGAATCTCTTTTAGTATGGAAAAGGATTCTGTAAAATATTGTCTGATCACATTTGTACAAAAAAAACGAACAAACAAACAAAAAACCCCCATACCACCAAAAAAAAACCAACTCCACAAACCTGTCATCACCAAGTGATCTCATTGATGCTGAAATCTGCTGGCTATCTTCAGTCTCCTGCTTCTAAATTGGTGGCTGAAATAATTGATCAGTAATTTGTTTTGTTGTCCTAGAAGAATTGTTAAGATAATTTATTTTTTTTTTTACGTTGATGATTGACACGATTTTCAAAATTTCCTCTGTTCTCCACAGTATATCCTTAGTCTTTGAGGAACTATTATTGCTCTCAAAGATTATTTCCCCAGCACAAACTTGTGGTGATCTCTCTAATGGGCCATAAATTTTCAGAAGAGGCTTTGAAGTACTAAACCTGGAAGTACTGGGAAACTTTTTCAATGTAGTCCTTAATAGCAGTGGAGAAAAGAAATGAAAAATGCAATGACATTCAAGTTCACCTCACGAAACAACAGATATTAGAAATATATTACTATGCTGTCTGGACACTTTATTGAACTACAGAAGGGACACAAGAACATCCAAGACTGGGGTACTGGATAGGAGTCAAAGCTATTATCACAATATTATTTCCTACTTGTACAGATTACTCTAGACAATCTGAATAAGATTTTTCTGGCTCAGTTTCGATTAAGTCAGACTGGGAGGATCTGGTCACCAAAAAAACCCCAAAACTTCTCCAACTTCAAACTACAGGAGTCTACAGAAACATTTTCTGTTCGTTGAGCAACCCAAGGACAAGCTATGGATCTTAGTAATTCTTTTACACAAATCAAGTTCTTTCTGTGCTTGCTCCACACTAGCCAGCTACAGTTCACATCACACTCTTTGCTCCATATTCAGTCAGTCAGCTCTGCAGACAACCTGACAAAACATATTTGAGCAACACAAAAAACTTAACTAAACCCCATCCAAGAAGTGTCAGTACAAGAAGAGGCCCACTGTGTGACCTTTCAGTTGGTTTATAAAAGTATTTATTTTCTGCCCTTCATCCTCTTCCTCATTATTTCTTCATAATTCTCTCACTATGCATTCTGTATCCCTACTTAGAATAAAACAATTTTATTAAAAAAAAATGGATGGATGTTTGTTTTTTATTTCCCTGCTTCTTTCCTCCAGACATACATGTGATGGAAAGAGTGATTGCAGTTCTCACTACTGTTGCTAAATTTGGTCACATCTGATACACTTTCTAAGTGGTTTCAGAACAGTAACTTTTATGCAAATATGCAATAGAAAGACTGTGGAATTTGTGACCTCATTTGGCATTTCCAATTTTACTGCTTATTGTAAGTTAATGCATTGACAACACTTGGACACTGCAGTATGTAGCCTCCTCCTCTACCTTCAGTTTCTGAATACAGAGGAAAAACTAGATTCAGATAATATTATTACATGTAAAAAGCCAAACATTCAAAGATAAAAATGTTAAGTACTAAAATATGTGATTTGTTTAAAAGGAAAGAGGAACAGTGTGTTGCCTTGTTCTTGAATATGGTTAAATATTTTAAGTCTATCAGTTTATGATAAATAAGAAAATATTTGGTATGATGCAGGCAATCAGCATGCTGAACATCAAATTAAGCAGTTGATATTTCTTTAAAATTTAAAGTTCCCAAAATATTGTCTCATAACAAAACATCAGGTAAATTTTATAACAGAGATATGACAGAGATATCAAGCAACATATACAGATGTTCCTTGACAAAGAGATTACAATGGAAATAGAAACAATAAATACAAAAACTGTGTATTATCCCTGGAATTTTAAAATATTGCCTGGGATTATATGGGATATGGTGAAGCTAGTAGACTTTGCCCCATACAAAATTCTAACACTTTTCGGTCTCGCTGTTATATAAAAATGTCTGAAGCAACTCATGTAGTTACAGTTTTGCTTAGACTGGATGTGAGGGTAGGAGTGGATGGGGGAATGGGTGGGAAGAAGGGCTGAAGTTGTTACAGTGGTCAGCTGTTATGTGACAGTAAAACAAAATTCTATAGGAGACTTATACACATCAGCACAGCCCTAACTATATTTCATAGTATCGTAGGATGGTTTGTGTTGGAAGGGACCTTAAAGATCATCTTGTTACAAACCCCTCGCTGTGGGCAGTGACACCTTTCACTCTAGACCAGGCTGCTCAGAGTCCCATCCAACCTGGCCATGAACATTTCCAGGGATGGGGCATCCACAACTTCTCTGGGCAACCTGTTCCACTGTCTCACCACCCTCACAGTAAAGAATTTCTTCTAAATATCTGATCTAAACCTGCTGTCTTTCAGTTTAAAGCTGTTACACCTTCTCCTATCACTATATGAACTTGTCAGAAGTCCATCCCCAGCTCTCATGTAGCCTTCCTCCAGGTACTGGAATGCTTCTATTAGGTCACCCCAGAGCCTTCTCCAGGGCTGAATTGCCCCACCTCTCTCAGCCTGTCTTTATAGCAGAAGTGCTCCAGCTCCCTGATCATCTTCACAGCCCTTCTTTGGACTCACTCCAGCAGGTCCACATAATTTTTATGTGTGGGGTCCCAGAACTCAATGCAGCACTCGAGGTGAGGTCTCACCAGAGCAGAGTAGAGGGGCAGAATCACCTCCTCTGACCTGCTGATCACACTTTTGATGCAGTCCAGGACACAGTTGGCTTTCTGGTCTGCGAAACAACTTGGCCAGGTCATGTTGAGCTTCTCATACACCAACCCCCAAGTCTTTCTCCTCAGGGCTGCTCTCAATCCATTCTCCACCCAGCCTGTACTTGTGCCCAACCCACATGCAGGGCCTTACACGTGGCCCAGTTGAATTTCATGAGGTTTGCACAGGCCCACCTCTCAATCCTGTCAGGGTCCCTCAGGATGGTATCCCTTCCCTCCAGTGTCTCAACTGCACCGTACAACTTGGTGTCATCAGCAAACTTGCTGGGGCTGCTCTCAGTCCCACTGCCCACGTTGCTGACTAAGATGTTGAACAGCGCCGGTGCCAATACTGACCTCTGAGGAATGACACCCGTCACTGATCTCCACCTGGACACCCAACTGCCAACCCGACTCTTTGAGTGTGATCATCCAGCCAACTCCTTATCCACCAGTTGACCCATTCATACACTTCCTTTTTACTTTTCAGACTGGTCAGGGTTCATTGTTCAGGTAAGATGGATTTATGCCACTCCTGCTCATTTTCTTGTCCACTGGAATGGATCGCTTTTGTGCTTTCAGGTGGTTGCCTTTAATAATTTACCAATTTCTCTGCCCTGAAGGACAGCCTTCTGTGGCACCCCATGTTCTACTTCCTTAAATAACCTGAAGCATTGTGGAAACCAAGGTTTTCGTTCTGCTACTTACCTGTACCACTTCCTTCCAGATCTTAAATTCTACCATTTCCTGGTCATTGCAGCAAAGGCTGCCATTGACTGTCATCTCAACTAGTTCTTCTTTATTTATGAGTAGCAGACCTAGCAGAGCACCTCACCTAGTCAGCCTCCCCAGAAGATGTATGAAAAAAAAAATCATCTTGTACATTATTCAGTACTTTTGACTTTCTGTCTTCCTTTGAAAAGCATTAAGAAAAAAAGCATCTCATTTTTTAAAGAAGTTATTTTGTCAAAAACAGACAGTGCTTGTCTCATGTATATACTTTTCAACAATATAAACCTCTGGGTTTCCAGGGAAATATTTCATGAAGAAACCTTATTCTTTGTTTTTATTTGCATGTTGAATTGTAAGTGGATTATTTTACTTTTCCCTCTGAGGTTAGTACAAAATCAGCATCTTCAGTGGGGCTGACAAGGAACACAATAATACATATGCTTATCTCTCCCTTCCTTCAGGATCTTGATCTAAATGAAATTACAACTAGAAATTATTTGATGAAACTGACAGGACATTAGTTGTGAAAAAACTTTCACATTGTTTTTACACATCCCAAAGTAGAAATGAGTAAACAGCATTATATATACACACATATATGTATACATACACACATATATGTATATATATACAGAATGGTCTTTGGGTTTTTTTAATGAATTTGTTTGAGCCAAACTTGGTTTATTACATGTTGTTCATTCCCTAAGGACCATTAAGAAGACTCAGGCATAAGCAGGCACCCACAAAGCAAAGGATCAGATTGAAGTCATCTAAACAATGCTCTAATTCCAAAGATGTTCATTCACATGAAATTCTCATTTAAGCATTGATCTTACAAATAGTGTACCTTAGTTTAGACTATACAAGTTTTGACAGATTATATGGAATGCTTATAATTCATGTCCATTACTTTTCAAGGTATGCAGCATTGTCAACACCTTTCTAATTAAGGATTTTTAGTCAGATTTTTGAGTCAGACTTAATGATATTAGGAATTTAAAATTTTGAACTAACTCTAATCACATCTTTTCTATCCTTCTTATTTTGCCTTTTCTAGTATATCCTGTATTCTAATACTTATACAAAGAAAATTTTCAAGAAATACTAATTATTTATCTCAGATTTTAAATCTCAAAATGATAGGTCATAGAAAAAAAAGAAAACTGGGCAAAAGTTTCAATAAATATTTCTGACTAATGTATACACTCAAAAACTTTTGACCTTCTGCCCTCCTCAAACCTTAGGAACTTTCCTTTGAAAGGAGAAGAGGTAAACAAAGAGACAAAACTTCCCAAGAAATCATTGTTTTACAAGCTATTTCTTCAGCTTTTGCAGTGGACTGAAATAATATAGACTATGCATTGCACTAATATTTCTGGAGATCAGTGTTTCTGACACTGCCTTGGAGAACTATTTCTATCCATTCTGTGTTTTCTGAAGTAAACACCAAGTAGCTGCCTGTGGGAAAACTTACAGTCAGATGTTCTAGAATTGTTCTTCCAGAGTATTGTAGATCACTTTGTAAAGTAAAAGCCTGAAAATGCTAGATAATTTAAGAGGCTCAGCACTGGCCTGCTAATATGCCAGGAAGAATAAGCAATTATGGTTTTCATCTAAGCAACATATGCTGTTTGCTGTCCTGTTCTGAACAGCTGTAGGTTAGATGCTGTTAAGATTAGGCCCCTTCTCTCCTCCATATTTCAAAATTCAAATTAAACTAAAATAACAGCACCTGCTGAACAAAAACACTATTTCAAAATGTGTACTTGCACACAATTACTATGAAGAGGCTGGCCACCATTGTTACCAGTCTATTCTTTCTGAATGGAAATGGCAGAGAAGTTTTCGATGCAGCTGCAGCTCTTCAATTGTATAACTAGTGCTGGACCCAAGCCAACCCTCAAGAACTCAAGTGGCACCAAAAGATACTATATTGATTTGCAATCGAACATAATAGGCCATCAGCTTAATTATTACTGAAGTGACAAGGTTCTGGATATTTCATATTTATATTTCTGAGGCCTGTGAAAGATGAATGTAAATCTTTTAAATGCCTACATTTGCATATCTTCAGAAGGGTTGAGTGCTCTTACTGTATTCATAGCCTGTGAAAGACCTAAAGGACTGGCTATTCAACTCAGGTTGCTAGATCACACAGTCACTTACTTGCATAAGGAAACAGAGCTATAAAACTAAACACATTCCTCTGGGAAAATATCCCCAGATCTTTTGTAGACTCCAAAAAAAAAGTATGTTGATCACTAATATCATCCTTATGGACATTTTCCTTCCCCTGTTACCTTTGGAAAAAGATTGTTTGAGTGCAAGAAACTGAATTGGCATCATCTAGCACTGAGAGCATCTCCCAAAATATCTATTGCACTGAATTATGGCTTTCCACTGAGTCTCATTACAGCTTTATGACAGAAGGTCTGCAAACAGGACTCAACATTTTGAGGAACTGTTTGTTAGGGGAATGCAAGAACATTTACTGTCTGGAGAATGAGACCAAGACCCAGGATTTCAGTGCTGTCACTGGTCAGCTCTATCACACTAGTTCATCAGCTAGCCATCTCCTAGTGATATGCTTCTCTGTTTCTTAGTAGCACACATTTTTTTTGCACTCAGATCCTATAATCCTTACTCATTTAGAATCAGAAAAACTATCATTAAGACATGTTGTTTTAATTATATGAAGAACCATTTCTATTTTCATGACCCTAAAGCCATTTCTACACTTTCCCTGTGCCTATGCAGGTTCATCTATGGCTAGGTCACATTTTTTACCGAGCTCATATATACACCAAGGGCTGTTTTCTCTTATATCCATAGGCTCTGAATTGCAGTTGTCCCCAAAAACATTCTCTTTTGCTTACCACTGGCATTTGCTTTAAATTCCTGTTGCATGTTGTATGTGGACAGCCAAAAAATAAAAATTGTTTCTCCCATTCCCAGGGAGATAAACAAGACATAAGTGAAAACATAGTTACAAATATGACAACACTCAATTTTTGATTTGTACAGTGGGAGAAAAGATTTGTTGTCATGCTTACACTCTGTCTCCTGCTAACACTATTCCCAAAAAATTCAGGTTTATATGTTCAAGTATCAATGCCCTCTGCTGGAGGGAATATGCCTGCACTCATGATAAGCATCTTCTTTTCTAGTGCTATCTATTTGATGACTTAATCACTACTGGAGGAGGTGGCCAACAGATGGCTGGCAAACATGTTGTCTCTGTATGCATACTGTATCCTATAAGACAATAACTTTGTTAAACTTCTTCATATTAAAGTAGTTCTGTACTTTATATTTTCAACTTCTGTTAAAAAAAAAAAAAAAGTTAGGGAGCAATGTTTGCCAAATAGAAACGGAACAAGTTTGGAGGAAAACACCTTTCTTCATTATCTGCTGTTGTGCTCAAATGCAACAACCTCCCTCCTCCTCACCAAATAAAAGTTCCAACAACACCCCCCTCCACTTGCCAAGCCCCCAAACTCTAATCTGTATAGTCCAGGTTTCCCAAAACAGGTAATGATGGTGTGTGCTTTGTTGTTTGGGAGTTCAGTTACGATACTTCAAGACTGTTCTGAGCAGCAGATCAGTTTGCGCATTTCCACTTGCCTGTTAATGTAAATACAAACAAGTTCATAACTGAAATCCCATAAGGAAAAAAAAAAGGAAACCAAAACAAGTTAAAAACACTAGTAAGGAATTCAGCTTTGCCATGAGCAGGTATTCACTAATTCAAAATTCCTGATGCAATGCTTACAATGGATTTGGGAAAACAGGATGAATTTTAGTCATAATGTTGTAGTGTAGGGTTGTCTTCCCTTTATTTTTTCCTTCCCTTTCTAGTGTACATTGATGTTATTTGATTGCTTCATCTTAACAGTATTACAGGCAAAGCAGCTCACAATGCACTTGTAATCACTGTTCTTTATCAAAAGGATTTAAAAAACCCAACATTGTATGAATAACTTAGTCTTCATGTAAAAATGCTTAAATAAAAACAAAGCATTCCTGTGAAGAAGTCCCAAGGAAGAGTGACCCCGATACAAGATTAGTTTGAAAATTTCAGCAGCTTTCCCTTTTCAAGCCCACAGAGTTACAATCTAATAACTGCTCTATAATTTGTGAAGTGAATGTCTGTACTCCACCTCCTGGATATAGTACTGTGTTTCTGTCTCAAAGACCATAGACATATTGTGTGTTCACATGAGAATTCAATGAGATCAGAAACCACTGATCTGGGTCAGGACTGGGGTGTATTGCTAGAAAAATTTGTGGGGTTTTGTGTATCATTTGTAATACATGTAATTACTTAGGTAGAAATGTACCTGTTAATACATTAATAGAGGGTACTGACATAATTTTTCTCACTTATTATGAAAGTAGAATGTGATTTCCCAACCAGAAACACTCCATTTTTCCTGTCCTTTTCCTGTCAATAAGAGGATGGTAATAAAAGAAAACAGTTGAATGTAGTGTTTTGGAATGTGAGGTCTTTTCATGATCAGTTTTTAGCCATACATCTGAAAGACACAAGAAGGGGAGGAAGAACACAGAGAGGTTAGGAGAAAGGGAACATACAAGGTATGGACCTATTGAGGAAAAAATAGCTTTTTAAAATTGTAGGCAATGGTCTGCAACTTCATTTGGACAACCACTTGTTTCAGAATCAACAAAGTAAGGTATTTGAACATTGATGCCAAGAAAGCTGCAAAGAACAGACTTCAACAGCATCAAAGGGGCAGTCAGACTTACTACTCAGGCGCTGGCAACACTCCTGCGGGATGCTGGCAGTGGTCAGCAAAGAATCACTCATGACAGACTTCAGCTAGTGTAATCCCTGAAAAGAGGTCTGGTCTAAAACTAGATTGATAACAAATCACAGGCATTATAGTTGTGGTAAAAAAGGAAAAGAGCTGTACAGCAACCACCTGCACAAGCAATTTTGAAATGAAAGGATGTGAAGATGAAAATTGGGCCATTGTTACTAAGTAGCTGAGGATCCAGCTGAGTTTTTTGTTGTTGTTAACAGGAACAAAAGCTCACTTAAAATACAGATAGGAAGTATCCAGAAACCAATAAGAAATTATCAACATGTTTTCTATCCTATAGGGCCAAAAGGTATCTGTATGATATGAAATAAGACTGCTTTCTAATTATAGAAAAATTTCCTGGAGTAGCACAGAATAATGATTCTTCCCCTTTAAAACAAAGAAAAGGAAAAAAAAACCCACCCCACTTCCTTATTAGACTTATTATTTGTTAGTAAATAAGAGGTTGCTTCTTTAAATAATTCATCAATTCATACCTACACAGTGTTGTCTCTAAGAGATTTAGATTTTCTCCTTTTCTATTCAGAGTGACATATAATAGCTGATATGTACAGTTCAGCACAGAGAAGCATAGGTAGTGTTGTCTGTAATGGAGCTAAGCATTGTTAGAACATCAAAATACCCCAATCAGTTTTGGGATTTGGGTTAAGAATCTTCAGAATTGAAGCTTGCAATAAAATTTAAAGGTAGGATTTTTCAAGACATTGAAAGCCAAATATTGAAAAACAGAAACATGATTAATGAAACCTTTAAATATTTTATTATAAAATGAAACAAAAAATAATGGACCATCTCAAAGTTGTAAAACCATCCCCTGTCTCCTCATGGAGACCAAGACCTCAGGACCAGGCTGGATCTAGAAACAATCTCTTCATACTGCTGAGTAGTTACTCGCAGGAGTGATTTCAATAAGTCTGTGTGATTTACTTGAGACAAGGGCTCTAGAATGAACATGAAAGTTTCACAAACTGACCCTAAAATAGCCCAGCAGAAACCCTAAATTACTTTAAAACAAATTCTATATCAAACTAAGAGGTACTATGAAGTAGAGAAGAGCAGGTGTCTTCCTGGATCTCTAGATTTTATAATACAGAAGGTTTTATGTAATGCTTCTCTCTTGTTGTTTAAAACAAAGATATCTGGTAGAAGAAGAAAACTTTTTAAATTCAAAAATATCATTAACCTCTATCATGTATGCTATAGAGGTATTTATGAACTTAATTGATACTTCTTTAAATTAAAATTATATAATTAGTATTAATCCCACTATATTTTTTCTGTAGGATTTCTCTGAAGGTTTACAGAGTAATCATGTACTCTTCTCTGCACAAACACATGCTACAGGTAAGAAACAAAACTAAGTTAGTCCTATTCATTCTATCAGAAGGCTCTACAGTCTTCCTCCTTATATTCTCTAGGATGTATTTTCCTGACAGATCTGCACAAAGCATTGTATGTCGCTTCCCATGGCTGCTCCTCCAAAGTTACTTCAAGAAGTGCAAATTATGTAACTTCTAGCAGTATTAACTTTCCTGGATTTTTGAAAGGATAACATGAATAAACTTTTTGCTATGTTTTTTCCTGCTCTACAGAGTTGGAGTAGATAGTCTAACCATATGGGAGGTGGGCTGGGAAGAAGGACACAGAGGCATCCAGCATCCTCCCACACACACAGTATTAGTACAAAATATAGGCATGGACTCCATTCTCAGCCCTGCCACTGGCTTCCTGAACTACTATTTTTTCCTCTTTTTCTAATTTGTTAGAGGCACATGTCCATAAAGCACTTAGCACAGCAGAAACCTAGTCACGACTGAGATTTAACTGCAGTTGGAATGTTAATACTAAAAAGAAGAACAGACCACAGAGGCAAAGCCATTTGGCAGCAAAGCCAGCCAAGCCTAGGATTCACCAATAAAGGGATATTCTCTGCCTATGGAGGCAGACAGGCTAAGAGACTGTATATTTCTCAGAATCAAATACCAAATTCTTTGAAGTTTTTTCTTTCCCATGAGGACAGGAAATAAAGGAGTGGTATATTTACAAAGCAAGTAAATCTCTGAAGAGAAACTTCTGTTATCCTTCATTATTAGAATTAACCTCTGTTTAACTGAATTAATGAAGTACATAAAATTGGTTGTCATGATTTTTTCTTTCCTTCAGCACCCCAAACTTATCGATCTTAGATTCATTCCCAAATGTTGCTGACTGAAATAGGAGCTCAAACTAAATAATTGATTAAGAAATATACACTCAGAAGAATAGTAAGCATTGCATATACTGGAGTCCCTGAAATTGGAACAGTTGTAGCCTATACTTTCCTCTGAGAACGAAAATTGGTTTTGCCCTTAAAATTGTAATTTATCTTCAGTCTTCGCAGAATCACACAATGGTTGAGTTTGGAAGGGACCTCTGGAGGTCGCTTTGTCCAACTGCCTTGCTCAAGCAGGCCCACCTAGAGTGGGCTGCCCAGGACCATATCCAGAAGTTTTTTGTATATTTCCAGGGATGAAGGAAAGACTCCACAAAGTTTCTGATCTGAACACCTAGATCAGCATTCAGTGACCCTCACTGTAGAAAAAGAGTTTCCTGATGTTTAGATGAAAACTCCCATGTTTTAGTTTGTGCCCATTTCCTCCTGTCCTATCACTGGACACCACTGAAAAGAGCCCCTTTATGCCTTCTTTATCCCTTCAAGTATTTATATACATCGATAAGTATATAAACCTTCTCAAAATATATATAAGCACACAAGCCTTCTCTTCTCTAGCTTGAACAATCCCAGCTCTCTCAGCTTTTTCCTTGAACGAGATATGTTTCAATCCCTTCATTATTTTATTAGCCCTTGGCCATTAGGAAACAGATCCAACTCTCTTTTGTACTGGGAAGGCCAGAACAGGACACTGTTCCAGGTGCAGCTTCACCAGTGCTGAGAAGAGGGAAAGAATCATCATCATAGACCTGCTGGTAGTACTCCACCTAATGCAGTCCAGGATACCATTTACCACAAGAGCACACTGCTGACTCAGAATGGGACCAGTGTAGATTAGTTTGCTCACTGGTTGAGCTTATGGTGCCATATATAGTCATGTGTTTTCACCTGTTTCCTTTGTTGAGTGTAAAATCTACCATAGGCTTGATTTACCTATACTCTTTCTCCCTTTTTTTTTTAATTTAAACCTTTGTATACATGGAAGTTTTATATCTTCATGTATCAAAACAGAAAAAGTAACCACATTCTTAGGCCCTACATTAGGGATGAGGGCAGTCATAAATCTATAAAAGTATTACTCTATATATGGTGTAAATATGAGTGGACAGGAATGAATACCTTGGATAAGGCTCTCTGTGATTAGTTATCTTATGTAATAACTACCATCATTGCACAATAAAGAAAAATTAGGAGGAGTAATCCTACTGTGAATTCTGTTGCACAGGTTTAAACTACTAAGTCATAAAGAACTAAAAATTGCAGAGCATAATGTATTAGTCGCAATCATACCAGTGAAAAAAGGTAAAAATCAACTTTACATTTTCTGATTGTTCATAAAGAATATGTTCATTCTGTCCTCAAACTCTGGAACTTCTGAACTGGCATCAACTTTCATCAAACAGCCTAAAGAAGCAAATATTATACATCCCCACACAGGCCAAATGTGTATTTGGCATATTGTCCCTTAGAATCAAAGAAAGCAAAGCCCAGACTCATCTAGTATGTTGACCTAAACTAAACTAAGGATGAAATTAAGTGGCATTATAATATGTGGATGTGCATGCAAATAAGAGGGGAATGGATTGGACATTATCTTCTCTGTTTACTGTGTAAACCAGTATCTTCTCAGTGAATGACAAAAGTCAGAATATATGACATAAGAATGAAATTTCTTTAACTGCCCCTGCAGGATAAAGTGTAATTTAGCAATAGGAACTAATTTGCCATACTTCCTATCTTTCCTGAGGGGGAAAGGGATAATAGATTTTCTTTAACTGTCCTCTCAAGTATTGTACTGAAGACTGAAATTACCACTGAGTCTTTAAAGTATGTACTTAATATCCTGAGAAATACATCTACAGAGAGATGATAATAAGGAATTATATATATATACCTACACACACTTATTTTATATCTGGTTCATAACATTATTAAACTTCATATAAAGCCAGCATCTAAGTTATGAACATTGAAAAAACAATGACACACGAGATCTCTTCTAATTCCGGCAGATAAGTGTATCTGAGGAGTATGTCTGAAGGAATCCATGCACAGCAGCAGAATTTCCATTTTTTTTTAACAAATACATGCATTTCCTACAAAATACCAAACATATACAGTGATAACAGTATATTTTTCATCAACTCTGCCTATACTAGGAGTCTTCCTTTGATAATACTATTCTGAATCAAAGATATGTGTAGGGAAGTTATCAGGTTTCTTTTGATATATTGAGAATTCCTGTCCATACAAATCCATTATGTAGAACTCTTTTCAACCCACATGAAAATTAAGTCCTCTCTGCAGTGACATTTTGGTTTGAATCACAGCTTCACGAAAATATTCTCATTAAATGGGTTGTAGATTCACGGGATTCTCAATATTCTCAAATGTTTTTCTCAGATCTGATACCATAGAAGGACTCTGCTTTAAGATGTCTTGGCATAAATGGGAGACTAAATTGCACTGGGCCTGATAGGGTGAAGAAGCACATACTGAGTTTGCCTGTGTATGCAGCAGCTAGGTTTCTCTTCCTGGAAGTAATTACTTAAAATGTAGATGAATCCAACCTACTTTCTCTACATTAATTAAAATGAACAGGAAATATATAAAATTAAGTCCAATATGTGCAAAAATATTTAGAAAGCAAACGTAGCCTAAAGAAGAGACATGCTGCATATCATATATTCTGTTTCAGATAAAGCATCTTTCTTTTAATCCCCAAATTAGGAACATGCAGAATCATAAAAAATTTCTAGGATATGCAGATTCTGTATGTGTAAAGTGTTCTAGTTTTAATAATTTCTAATAATTTGTGGGTCTTACTACTTCAACTAGAATTCCTCTACGAACCTATCCTCCAAATAAAAAAAAATTAACATGTCAGAGGTATTTTAAGTGTGAACAACTTTAGATTCAGTATTTGCACAAGTCTACAGAAAAGGGAGAGCGTAAGTCGAACAGCAGCATGGAGTACAAAGGAAATAAGTAAGCAAGAAAGCAGAAGAGCAACATCAAAAAAACAACATATTATTTTTTCCACCTTATTTTTACTTGGGTCTATTCCTAACCTAGTTTTCAAGTCCTTCTTGAAGGAGAAGAACGTATTTCATATTTGTTATGTGTCCTGTAAATAGATGCCTGTTACAATATATTGTGAGTGATGTTTGTACAATGAAATTAAAAAGAAAACAAGGCTTGGATGTATCAGGATCTTAGTATTGACAGAATCCCCAATGGAAAACTAAACAAACCCATTTTTTTTTCTACCCTCTTCATAACTACCTGTGATAACTTCAGGTAACTATAGAAACTCTTGGCATTCCTGCTTTCTTGTTAGAAAAAGGCAAAAAATAATGCTTTTTGAAAAGTCTATCAGTTTTTAAGCATTGTACAAAACCACAGAATATTTTCACTGATGCTGACAAAAGTAGAAACTAAAACACCATGGCAAATTGCCCAAATTGACCTTAGTGAATGTGGAGAACAGTTTATGTTAAACTTACAGAGAGATTAAAACATATGGGTATGGAGATCTCTTGATCAAAAATCAGGCCAGAAAGAGAAAATCATTTTCTAGATAATATATTCTTGATCTTTCAACAAGCAGCATAGAAAAGTGATCATCTATCAGTGCCTTTCAATTTTCTCTTCCTCTAGTGTTTTTTTTTAGCTTTCTTGTGGCTGACTAGAACTAAGATCAGGCAGCAATATTCTAATGGTCTGAATGTATATTTTTCCTCAGATGTCAACAATTATCTAAAAGTGATGAAGAAACAAAAAGAAAAATTTTACAAGACAATAACAAGTCAAAAAGAATTCTAAGACACAGTCTGCAACAATAGGAGTCTCTGTAGATGCCTGTGATTGAGATATGTAATATGAAGTTGCCTTGGTGAAACACAAAAAAATATAACACAGTATTGTCCACAAATGTACATTTGCAGGCATGAAAAGCTGTATTGACAATTTACAGTTGTTGAAAAAAATTCAACAACTTTCCAAGTGGACAGATCTCTAAAACAATCTCAATACAGATGTATGTGGAGAAAAAATATGAGAAATTATGATACATATTCTACAGCTCTAACAGGGGACTCTACAGGGACTAACTCCAGGCTAAGAAAACATTAATATCATTATGATCTCCTCTCTTCCAGGTGTTTTTTGGGTTAAACAGAAAAACAATAATTTTAGCAGGTCACCCCATGAGGCCTCTGCCATTTAAAAAACACCATTCCCCACACTGATATTTTCACAAGACTCAGGTGCACATACATCTACTCACACGTCAGGTAATATGACATCCTCTGTCACAGGAGAATGGGATTACCCAGCACCTGATAGATAGAACTTACTGCTAAGCCAAGGAAAAGTTATATACAACAGGAAATCTTCATTGAAGGCAACAGAATCAGAAAAGAGAGATCAGATACCTGCAAGCAGAACATTCCTAAAAGGCAAGTACAGTTGGAATGAAGAACACTGGTAAAGGTGGTGAAGCAAGCTTTAAATAGGCAACCTCGAATACTACAAGCTGTATTAACATGGTAGCAGAAGAATGGAGTAGCTTTGTGTGGTGTAATGGCAGTCTGTCTGGCTCTGGATCATATGGAATATTTGGATCTTACTGCAGAAGTTTGGAGAAGGTTAATTCACTGTGCTCCTCATATCCTTAGCTAGACTAAGACACCACTTTAATTAAGGAAGCTGTGTCCATCTCTATTTCCTGATGTGCTGAGTTTTGTATTCTTCTTATATTCCTCAAAGGTTTTCCTCTGCTGCTGTAAGTTTTTCTTATCTGCTTTTTGTTTAACAAGCTACAGAACAAATGCAAAGATACCCATGTTATGACTAAAATTGCAAGCTTGGTTTTGCAGTAAACATACAAATGCTTAACATTCAATTTACTGAACCTTCTACAAACAATTTCATGCCTCATTTTCCAGCTCTAAGTTGCTACAATGGATGTCTTCACAAAAAAAAAGAAGTAAAGCTCCAGTGTTAAGTATTCATTATATACACTCTCCTTCTAAATTTCTTTGACCATCACAATATTTCTTTGATGTCCCAGCATTTTTACATTTCAAAGACTAAGATAACAATGTGATTTTAAGAAGTCTGGAGGGGAATAAAAAACAGAATACACAGCTATAGTGTGCAGCAAAAAAAACTAAGACAGTTTCAGTACACTACTTCAATTGTCCTGACTTAGTTTTGATTAATGTTTGACAATTTGGGGGGTTTTGTCTTGGAAATCCCCGTTATTAGCAGAGAAAAAGCAGTGTCCTGGTAAATCAACAAATGCCTATTTTATTTTTTTTTTTTATTCTTTTAAATCACTGGAATTGTGACACTATGAAGCAATCTTCTCACTTCACTTTGAATCCTCCACAGGCACAACGATTAAAGGAGCTCTCCTCGCTCAAGGGAGCCTCCTTTTTATAT
This sequence comes from Manacus candei, assembly GCF_025592945.1. Lineage (NCBI taxonomy): Eukaryota > Metazoa > Chordata > Aves > Passeriformes > Pipridae > Manacus > Manacus candei. The sequence continues at coordinate 7,984,333 of NW_026138108.1, forward strand.
GCAGCTCACAAATGGACTTTATACAGCTGGACTGAAGACCTCAAGAAAAGAAAGCAACTGAGAACTGGAAAGATATGGAAATAAATATTGTTCAAAGAAATACATATATTGTCACTGCAGAAATCCACTTACATACATGCAGTTTATGTTGCATATTGTCTGTCCCTAATGTATTTGCTTAAAAATTAGGATCTCTAAAAATAGACATGTTAATTTTCTGTATTGACATGCAAGTTATTTGTGTGGTTGATTTCCATATAATGGTAGTGAAACACATCTTTTAGTTAGAAAAAAATATGCCAAAATAAGTATTTTTTCATTTGTTAGCACCTTGCTACCTGTTCGAGCTATTTTTACTTGTTCCCAACTCTGAAATCTGCTAATGAAGGAATATGAAGTTTATTGAAGGTCATATAAAATATATATGTTTATCTATTTAAGAAAAGCACCAAAACCTTTGCTTTATTTACAGACACAGAGGAACCAAAATCCCAAATCATCATATGTTAGTAATGGAATGATTTTGTCTGCTCAAAATGTATTAATTCATAATTGCAGGACACTGTTAGAACAGCAGCATATTACTACGGATGTGATACCAAACAGGTATCATCATCTAGGCCTTACAACCTTAGGAATTGTGAGAATTTTACATGTGGTTAATGTTAAGAGGTATTTGAATAAAAATGCAAATGGAAGGAAGACATCAAAACACACTGCAAGACATTACTTAAAAATGCTAATTATCTTTTGACTACAATATTCTAGATGATAGCAATTTCACAGCAGCACCCACTCCAAGGGCCATATGAGATCAAAATACAAGTATTACTATTCTCCATGTTAGAGAAGGAGTTGAAGCACATACAGACTTTTTCCTGATTCAACTCAGCAAGATCCAGATAGAGTGGCAGAGGTGATAAGGGAATCTCTCTCTACAACTTTATACCCAAAGACTTCATCTCAATGCATTCTACTTTCTCTGTATTTGAAATGTCCACAGAACTGAACTTTCACTACAGCAGTTCCTTGCCTGAAAACTGCAGAACATGGTCCAACATTTTAAGGATATTTTGAGCCATAGATTTCCTCCCTCAGATCTTGAGAAATCTGAGCTGAAGACATCTTGTTTTGTCTGCCAGAACAATATCATAACTACTTCTTGTTGAATCTTGTTCTTTTAAAATGTCTATTTCCATTTCCTTGCAATTTTCTAAAAAAGTAATTTCTTTCAGGTTGTTGTATTTTATCTCAACAATTTTCAGTAAAGTCTCTCAAGCATAAGAAGGTGGTTTTTTTACAGTATCCTGGGGGCAAGGAGGTGTGGGTGGGGAAGATGGAGAACAAATATCCCTCTCAGAACTTTGTGACTCTTTTCTGATAACCAAAATATTCAAGAATGAGTAGTTTTAAAGTCACATCTTTTTCTAGACTTACTTAATGTAGCTTCCTGCAGAAAAAACGCAGCAACCTGAACAACACATTTTGCAGAAATAATGTAGTTTTAGACTCTTCCTTGCAGTTTTCTCTTGTTCAGAGATAAATCAAATGCTCATCTTCTCTTACTCATAAAAACATACAGTGCCAGTGCTTTGGAAAAAGAATGCACAAAACCATTGTAGACTAAATCACAGAGGTCGTAAAATTACAAGAAACAGGGTCTGAATTTCTTTTGACTTTTGTGAGAAAAATATGTCAGTGAGAGGGACAAAAACCCCCAGAATTCAAGTTCTAATTAACTTGCCAAGGCCAGATTTTGGTCTTTATTATACACAATGTTTATATTTATCACCTAGGGGAATGTAAACTACATTTAAAATCTACTAAAAGCTGTTAGAAGTGGTTTTATTTTTTTCAAGTGTGTGAAAAAATCTAAAATAGTTAACGAAATATGTGTAATTTGGGAATCTTCGGCCCACAAGTCAGTATATGTTAATTGTTGCTTGATTTAAACATAGTGTATGTTGGACTTTCACTTATGTGTTACTTGCCTTTAACGTCAGAAATCTTTTACATTTCAAGATAAAGTATTAACAGTGCCAGAAGAGTCGATGTATAAATACAAGTTTAAAATCACTAATTCGAGCTGCAGTGGTTTACTTGGGTAAGCTATAATAGAAGAATGCATAAATTAGCAAAACATAATTCCTAGACTTCTGTCTATATCTGATTACTGCATGTTTCTAGGTGTATATTCCACAGCAACATAGTTCTACTGAATAGATACCTGCCTTTATATTTGAAAAATTTTAATAGAGTAAAACAGTTTCTGTCTTTAGCTTTCAATTCAAATAAGCACTTTAATAATAGATTAAAAGTAAAAAAAAGTCAGGGGAAATAAGCATGAGAAGATCAATTAAAGTTTTATCATGACAAAACAAACTTAGGACAAAAACCCTACAGAGTAAGTTTGTAACTCAAAACAATATACTGAGAATGGCTTATGTCAACAATTTGATGTTTCAAATGCAAATGATCCCTCCTTAAAAACAGTTTCATGACAGTTCTGTATAGTAGATTAGTCCCTATGAATGTTCACTAGTTTTTGGTCCATAATCACCATTGTTAAGGACCGGGGCACAATGTTGTACTCCTGGATTTTGGAGCTCTGATGGGAGGAGAGAAGAGGAATACAAGATAACAAGGATGCATCTATTTGTGGACTGCTTTATGGCTAGTAAATAATTATATCTGATGAAAAGGACATTTTCCTCTTTTTCCTGAGCTTATTGATATAGTACACATTGGGTTAAAGTAACCCAGCTCCCACACTTTGTTACAGTAGAAATACTGACTTGTTTGGTTCAAGCTGAGAGCTTTTTTTATTACTGTTATATGACTTTATGTAAAGGGTTTGTGACATGCCACAGCAATTACAAGATGAGAGAAGATGAGACAAGATCACACTCATTAACCTTAATAGTTTCAAGCCAAAACAAAATCAAAAATTTTTAAAATTACTTGACAATATTGTGATGCGGTAATTTTGCTGTCTCTGGCACTTCTCTGCATCTGGTTTACAATTTATTTTGCATTAACCATTTTTGGCTGAAAGTTTTTGTTTAACTGTTACTTACAGCATTTTTCAGAATTCCTTGGTGTGGCATTATGTAAACATAAAGTAATACACAGCTGGTTACTTTGGCACCAGGTATAAGAAAAACATAAGCATACTAGAAATAAATGCAAGCAATAAACCAATAAGACACCTCCCACACTTCTTGGTTTGGTCATCATCCTCCCCAACTAACAGTGGGAAACAGAACTCAATCTCACGGTGTTATGGAGCACAGAATTTACAGTCCTTAAAAGCCACACCAAACCATCCTGGCCCTCCTGAGAAACAAACCACTCTGACAAGTATGATATAAGGAACAACACTTGCCTCACTTTCTACTCCAGAGAACTCTTCCACCTCCTAAGCAGTCAAGAGCTACACATTCAGCACTCTTTTTGATCCATTGCACTCCACACACATGTAATCACCACGCATCCTGACACAGGGTTGGCAGGAGGTACCGAAGGTAAAAAAATATGGAAGAGATTAACTGAAAATTTTGAAGTTAAAACCTTTTAACCTCTCCTGCCCTCCCAACAGCTGCCTCTGTGCCATCTATGACTGTTTGGGGAATATTGTATCGATACAATGATTTTGTTTGACTGAAAATTCTGTGTTGTCTGAAAGTTTGGTCCTTGCCTTGACTAAAGAACCTATGAGATGCTTTGTAGAAATGACGAGAAGTGTTGTAAGGTAAAAACATGTTTTATCTGCACAATGAACTCATCCATACCAGGTTGCTGCAGATGCTGTGGCAGAGACAAAGAGTTTCTTTACTTCTTGGAATATTTGGGAGTAAACCCTGCAGATGTTTCTGTCTAGCTGTTTCCTGTACATCTCAATGTACAGACATTATTTAATCAGCTTTACCTAGGAGAATGAAGGCTCCAAAGGTAATCTAAGTGTTCCTCAAACAATGATTTAGGAAAATAAAAAACCAGGAAGTACTCTCTCGTCGTCAAAGCTATGTATTCCCTTCGAACCTATTTGCAATGTTCTGATACAAAAACCTTGCATTTTTGACCATGAAAAGGAATAGTTCTTGTGGACATTTTAAATATCCATACTTCATAATTATATTAACAGTAACAACAGTAATAATAAGGTTACATATGAGAAATGAAGATTATAGGGATCTAAATTCTGTTCTGAAGCTCACAGTAACTCTGGTTGGTGGGGTGGTTGTTCTCTGCAGTAGAAATATGGGAGAATCCTTGTACTTTGAATTGGCTATAAATATCTATATTACCTTTTATCTGATAAAATATAACAAATACACAAGTCCTATTGGCTACTGGCATGAGCAACAGATACCTAGGACTTCAAGGTGATTACAAATGTGGAATTCTCCTCTTCTTGCTACAGCAGGTGATCAATCTGAGTTACAAACACCATTATGTGCTTGCTAAGCATTATTTAGCCATGATTATCTTTCTGATGCATGCAAGGCTGTATTTCCCATATATACCTAAAGTACTGATAGCTGATCTTCACCTGACAATTTGTTCTGTTAAGAAACAGAAAATAAGTTGCACCAAGCTTAACAGTCTTATCCTGGATTTCTAACTTCTATCTCCTCCAAGATGCACAAGTGGTGATGATGATGTTCATAGCCTTAAAACAAGAACCCCTTTTAACATCTCTCTGTCGATGAGTGCCTTATCGTTCCGCTTATTGAAACTGTTAACAGACTCCTTCTGTATTATTTGTTGTAAAATGTTTCAGGAAACAAAGTAGAAGCATGTCTGAAGTTTTCTAATCATATCTGTGGCACATTATCCCAAATCAGCTTATCAACCACACTGTAAATAAGTTTTGATATGATACTTTCTATATCAACATATCTAAATGAGTGAGTTTTAATGAACACTGTTAATTCATCCTTTGGAATCCTGAACAAGAGCATGCACTGAGCTATTCTGTCAGTCCTTTAATATGGGTCAGAACTGCTGACATATTCTTAGCCTAGTTTTTGTGTTTCATGCAGAACCATGACATTTCCTTCTCCTGTCCTGAAAGAAGTGGTCTGTTTGATACCAAGAGATGGAAACCACTAAGACTTAAAAAAAAGAATGTGTGAAATATATTGGAAAAGTAAATTTGCTGACACAACACAGAGAATCCCTCTCAGTGGAGTTTAGTTCACAATTTCATAGGTGTTTTCTGTTAAATATATGCAGAGCCTTAAAAATACAAGTTTTTTTCTTTTCTATTTTTTCTTTTTCTATTCTTCCAACCACACAAAATGAATTTGAACTAATATCTTTCCCATTTCTTTATTAATTTGTTCAACCTATAGTTCTTTCTCATTTCACTTAGGCTCTTGGTACATAGATCCATTCTAAATGTTTTCACAGCTGCTCAGAATGTGTTGATTCTTAGTGTCAACTCATTCACTCAAGTTAACATAATCATTCCTTTTAATGAAACAGTTAACAGGAGACTGACAACTATCATTTTACTGATGGGGTCCGATAGTGGGGAGAGGTGACAGTGGTGTAATTACCAGGGCTGACACACTTTGTTCACTTTTTCCCACATTTTTAGGCAGATGAGGCAGTACTGTGCAATGTCAACAATCAAAATGGAAATGCAGGCAGTGTGAAGACCCGGGTGAGTAATTACCAGGGGCTGCAGACCTGTGACTATTCCCAGTGTGGCAGGGCTGACAAGGTGCAGATTGTTTTTTATCCCCTAGTGTGAATCTGGCTGTCTTGCTGTTGATAGATCCAGGTGGTGGTATTAATTAATACACCAGCAGGAGCTGGTTCAGCTCTTGACAATGCATTATCCTTACTGAAAAGAGAAGGAGGCAGTGTCGCTGAGAAAAAGTCATTCTTATTGACTTCTTTCTATTAAGGTTGAAAAATATATTACAGCTTGAGAAGTAAGAATTTATCATGAAAGATGACTTATACTAGCAGAACTAGTCTTACTGTATTTCTGTCTTTGAAAGTTGGATGCAGGCAGGGCTGCATTATTTAATGAAATCGCACTCAGAAATGTCAATTCCACTTAGGTTGTTCATATAAGAAACATTCAGCTGACTGTGTGTTCAAGGACTGTATGTAGACCCTAGGCTTGTATTGTTCTGTTTAAATTTTTTAGACCTGTGAACTTTACATCATCAGTTTCCTGCCATTTGACTTGCAAATAAATTCCAGAGGAAAATACTTCTACTAAATGGCAATTAACTGAAATGCAGACTCAGATTGTGGGTGTAGTTAGCACTCTGGATGTCATCTAAATGTACAGTCACAGCTATCATTGTTCTAATCACCTGTAAACTATTAGTGTTCCCACTACTTAGACCATTTGCTATTTTACATTCAAAATTTAAATTAAAATATATGTAACAATATATGCTCCACTCAGATGGCAAACTGTTTTAGCAAGACTATTTCTTGTGGTAAAAATTATAAGCCCAAATCCTGGTTTTGATAGTAACTTTACATTTTTTTAGGTGTCTAGTAAATCAAATGTATTTTACGGCATAGGCATGTGCAATCCTCCATCTTTAGCTGGGGTACATGAAGGGGTAAAAACTTCAGTCCTCAGCTGCTTAACACACTCTCAGGTGTGTAATATCTCTGTCCCCTCTGGTCCAACAGTGGCTTACTCCTGGGAACACTCAATAATCAGTTTCAGCCAATATGAGTGAACCTGGCAAAATCTTATTTTTTAAGTTTTTAAAATACATTCATTTATTTTTAACTTCACAGCGGGTTGGTAATGCTGGCAAGATGATAAAGTAATGCTGATGATGAGCCTCAGAGGTATGTTTTAGGTGAAGTTAAAAAGAAAACATAGCTGTGATCTTAAATTTATAAAGTTATTTTTGAAAACAGGTCACGAGCTACTAATTCATTGGGTGCTTCTTAAAAGTTTATAGTTTAAGTAATAACTACTCATGTGAGCATACTTTGTTAATACCATACTTGCAGTATAAAGTATGGAATGTTAAACTCTTTTTAATAACATGAATAATTCTCTTACATTCAAATTTCAGTGTCCAAGTCAAGAACTTCAAAAGTATGGGGGAAAAATTGCTTGAAATGTAAAACTTTCAAAATATTACACATGGATCAGTATATACACACCTGAAAATGCATGTCTTAAAACATGCACAAAAACTCACAAAAAACCCCCCTACCTACAATGCATATCCCCAAGTGGTATTATCCAAAACCGACACACAAATTTATTGCTGCTATGTCACACATACAAACCCAATTTTACTGCACTAACACCCAATATTAAACTTCACCCCTCAAAATTTTACACTCTATTGAAAGGAAATAATAGTGTTAAAGAAAAGCTAATCCTGTGATCTTTTCACATTTGGCTGCAGATGTTATACTGTATTCAAGGGAAATATTTGCCTGCCTGCCTTCTTACTCACTCAGATAGACACACTGGGTTAGACACACTGCAGTCCCCTTGAATAAAATACCCTGTTTAATTGAATGCCTGACACTCAGGATTGAACTGCTGAGACAAGCCTGCACATGCAGTAGTCAGAGGCAATATTAAAAATAGACTCTACCAAATAGCAGAAAAGCAACATACAACAACAAAAGCTGATAATCACTGTTGAGAACTTCTGGTGATGGATCTGAAAGCGTACTGGAAAAAATGCAAATGAAATCTATGCAGGAATGCAAAGAAAGAAAAATAATTTTACACCTACAGGCTGTAATAAGATCTCTGATTGTTGGTATCACACCTGTAGACCTCGGAACTAGTATGGCAGAAATACAGGGGCCTGACTCATTTACTGCAATAAACAGCTTGCTGACTGATGAGAAACAAAGTAATTTGTATCTTCTATTTAAAACTCCAGTAAGATGAAAGGCAATTAGGCACCCTCTGCTATGAGGTGGCAGTGCAGTCCCTTGTGAGATGCTGATGCCCACAGCTTCATGGATTTCAGCGGAAAAACTGCATCTATATGATTATTATCAGATATATCCCTGAAACAAACTTCTGTGGCATCTTGAAACACCAGTCTCCTGTGCTGTGCATTCCACAACAAATGTGAAATAATGCAGGCCACATAATCTTACAGTGAAAGAGGTAGAGCTACTGTATAGGTACTGTAGAAGTAACAGGGGCAAGGATATACATGTAGACTTAAGGTACTTAACGCTTGTGAGTTCACAGAAATTTATCTGTCTGTCACAACTAAAGAGGTGACAGAATCTAACATACTATGCAAGTTTTAAAATGACATATTTGAAACATAGGTTTCTTTCTGTGTTTTTCATGAGAGCATCCATCTCTAACACCTTATTTTCACTTTTTTTTTTTTCTGTAAAAAGTGAGTATAGGCACACCTACCTGAAAGCCTACCTTGCCAATGCTTCCAAAGCTAGTTTCCATGAAATGCATCCCAGAAGTGGGGAGCTGCATCTTTATAAAGACTACCAATTTTGTTTCTGTGGTTTATACCCTTCATGGTTACTCTCAGCTTTCTGGTTTACAAAGTAAAAATCAGTACAAAAAAGCTAATATTTACAACATGCAATGATTTCCATTTGATTTTAAAGGCTCATTTTGGGATGGTAAATGTATTTGCCTGCATCCAATGATTTATCAGAAGAATCAGCTAATTTTCTTCTGAATCCAAAATAATGCATTTTGCAGTTCAGTTAAACAGCTGCTTGTTTGGACAAAGCAAAATCTTTCACGTAGTGATTCAACTACATATTTTCCAAGTCCTAATGCTGATTTCACCACATAAACATTTGAATTCCAAGTTTCTCAAAATTTGGGTTTCATCCTATTCTTCAAATTTCTCAGTATCTTTAGAACTTCACAGTCTCTTGAAACTCAGAACTTAACTTTGGCCAATGAGAGACTGAAAACACTGGTGTGGTGGGTTAAGCTCGAAAACTTGAATGTAAAGTAAGAAGGGTCATCTAATTCCTAGCTTTCAGATCAAGCAAACCAGAACCACAAAGAAGTACAAATTTCCAAATCTGACTATAGTGGAACTACTGATTTTCTAGGAAAGGCATATGGACATGACTATGAGCTAGGGAACTGTGCCTCACCGACGTCTGACAAAGACCACAGCCCTAATAATCATAATCAGAAAAATCTATTGAGAAGAAAACTACAATGATTTAGTAATTAAAGGCAAGAATTGAGGTCTTTGAAAGAGATTTAAGAGGTACCACTTTTATTTCTTCAGCTTCAACCCAGCTTCAACCCAGCACAACTTTAAACAACCAAAGATGTGGATTGAAGTATCTCAGACTGGAAAAGTAATCACCTTAAGTTGTCTCACTTTCCCGAGCAAGTGCCTCTCATCATTTTTCTTCTCGTGAAAGGAAGGTGTGTCCCACTACAACTGAGAAAAAGTACAGGCCCTAACCCTAAAGTTGGCACTGTATTTAATGGACAGATGCAACTCATTTCAACCACAACTGAAGCATCAAAGCCCTGAAGGAGCAGCAAAATCTTAGACTTGTTAATTCTCTACTCTGTCTTTGAAATTTTGAATCTCACTCTGGTTTTCTTATACATTACACTAAAATATCTAAACTTCTAACTGAAGGCTCAACACGAGGGAGCAAAGTACCTAAGCTTGAGTACTGCACTGAGCTTAATGTCTTCATAGATTGGGCTAAAATTATCCACATGAAAAATATAACTTGGAATTCATGTACCTATTGTATACTGATAGGAAACTAATGTGCTTAAATAATGAATGCCTAGGAATCACTTTGAGAACCTCCAAATAAAAAAAAAATAGACTAATCTAAAAGTCTCTGATTAATTAGAGACTTCATATAAACTTTAGAAGTCATTAGTAATGTGAACTTAGAAACCTACACATAGTAAACAGTCAAGAAACCCATTTTTGAACAAAGATGACCAAAGATAACCACTAAAATCTAAAAGAAATTGAAGTTTAAAAGACTTCAAATACTTTAAAAAAAAAACACCTTGAAAGACTTTAAAAGACTAAAAGACACTAAATGTCTAAAGTGTGGGAATTAGCATAGTTTACTTTATAAAAAATCTTAGTTGTTCAATTTTTACATTTTCTTTTCTGTACATATGAATCTGTAGGCAAGATTCTGATATCCTTTTTGAAAACCTGGATGGCAATGAAAAATAAACCTATATTCTACTTTGAACATAGGACAATTTCCTTCCCACAAAATTTTTTCTGATGCATCATTATTTCTACCAGTTCAAAACCTGGTAGAAATCATGAGTTATTAGAGCTCCTCTGAAATCTCTATTTGAAAAAAGTCTTCCATCCTTCACACTAACCTTTATCATAGAAGTGTCAAGTATGGGCTGCAAATATGGAAGACAAGACCAAGTTTAAAGCATTGTCTTAAAGCAGGAAGAAGAAATTGTGAATGCTAATAATATTTTGATTACAGTTTAATTTATATGGTCTTAAATGAACATTAATAATGCATTTTTAACAGAGGAATAAAATAAAATTATTTATTAAGAATCTATGAGTGTATAACATGCAATTCTGTAAAACTGTGATTAATTCATGTTCAAGCAAACCTTCAAACTGAAATGGTCTCTGGCCCATACACATATTTTGTCCACACTTTATGGATTTTCTTAAACCTTTGTCTCCATGCTTCGTGATCCATCTACATGAAATTCTTCTGAATAGACCATTATGATTTGTTAATAATCAATTGACAGTGAAAAGGGGAAAGACCCAGTCTAGGCTTAAGTATGTTCATTGTACTCATACAGTTTCTTCCCCTGCCCCACAATGAATTTACACAAAAAGACTATTTCGTGTGAATCAACAGGTAAATCACTCTTTGTTAGTATAATCACACAACAATATCTACTTTGAGAGTTTTCAGATAAAAGGTTTTTGCATTCTTAGATACCCCTTGCTGAAGTTTAGTTTTCTTATAACTTAGGGTTTCATTTCTTCAGATATAACACAGAATTTCCCAGCAAAATTGAGAAATCATACTCAGAGTCACCCTCTCCCCCCCCCATTATATTATATACCATATATTAAAAGACATGTGACTTAACATTATCCTGCAAGCTCAGATCACTTTTTTCTGTAGAGGAAAATATAACACAATAACTGTTGCACATGGACACATTAGTAGTCTCTTTTAATTAGATGCTAATTAATGACTCACTGGCTTTAATCATATCAGTCTGGTAATACTATTTATGCCACACAGAATAATGATCTACTTTATAAGAAATCAACGTGGCACATGTTGACATAGGAACGCATCCAGCCATAATTCACTCTGTGTAAACATATCCACCCATACTTGGATTCTGAGCAATTCAGAAAAGATACACTAACTTAGCTGACAAGCATGAAAAGAGAGAGGAGGGAAAGAGAGGAAGTAAGGAGTGAAAGAATGGAAGCAAAGAAAAATATATAATTATTTCCCAAAATATCAGCACTGTTTTATAATATGTGTCCATCGATATAGTTTACATTCAAATGATAATTATTTATAGTTGATCCATGCTAACAGAGTTAAAAGACAGAGATTCATGTGTTTAATTTTCATGAAAAGGTGTTTGGGTACTACAGCAGAAAACTTATATATTAGATAACTGACTATAGATGAAGGTGATTTTGAAATTATCATTCTACTGGAGGAATAATAGTATTTCAAAGTGGTCACAGAGCATGTCAGTTGTACTGAGACCCTAACAAAGCCCGAGTACCAGGGTAAATCAGATGGATATAAAGTATATTTCACTCTGAAATAGCATATGAGTATTTCAGTTTAAGATCTGGACTTCTGTTTTCTAAACATACCAAAATGACCAATGGTTGCTCCTCCAGATACAGTTCTACAGGAAAAAAAACCAAACCACATTGCAGTTGCATGAGAAACTGATGTTAGGACAGATTCTAACCATACAGGTATTGAATAAAATTGTAATCTAAATCTGGAACTGTAAGCTGTTCTGAGCTCTTTAGTTTGCTGTCATTTTATTAAGTTAGTTAGAATACGCTGCAAATTAAATCTCTGTCTACTAAGCCTGAAAAATAAAAAACAACAAAAAACCCCAACAAAAATACCACCCACAGCAAACCAAAAAGCAAGCAAGGAACATATATTGTGTTTTTCCTTGGGTTCAAACAACAAGAGGTATTCCTGCCATACCTACACCAACTGAGCTCTGAAGAATCAAAGTTTTCCCTCCTAAATACATTGGCGCTTTTATATAATTACAGCGCAGTATACACAGTGTTTCATGTCTGTTGTTGTCAGGTTAGTTCTTATTGCATTATACCATATAACTTAATGTACCTTAATATACAAAGTGCACTGAGTGATACATTTTAGAATGGTGTGTAATTTTAGTTGACAGCATAGAGTAGGTTTCACAGATAGAAAAAAAACCAAACATTTTTCATTCTAGTTATGTTCCTGGACAAACTGCAAACTTTGAAAGTGTCACTACCATAAATCTTTAGCTATTGGATACACTTTTTTATTCAATTGTCAATGCAAAGGAGCACAGACTATCTCCATTACCAGGAAAATTTAGTACCTTGTACACAGAACCAATTGCCATGCAAGTGAATGGACAACCTCTTACACATAATTTGCTTCATAGCCAAAATCCTGTTAAGTATAGTGTGGTTTTTCAAAATTAAAAGTAATCATGAACAGCTATATAAAATATACTCCACATACTGAAATATATTAAACACAATATTGTGAGAAAACAGTGATATGTGTTAGTCACTGCTTTTAATTTCCCTTTCAGCTGAAACAGAGAACATAACTGGACTATAGGAACACATATTTTTAGACAGACAACTGACTTATGTAGATACACTATATACATTCTCAACAATTTTACCATGGTTAAAAGGTATTTATATTCTGATGTGGCTAAAATTGGACATGTCAACACTAATGCATTTTTCTAGGAGAATCACTACTTTCACCATAATTTCCATGGAAAATTTGTGTGCACATGCAGTAATAGACACATTTATAACATCAAAAGGATTCAATTTTCTTTTCAATCATACTACAGTATGAATAGCTTTTCCTATTGAATTTAACAATAAGGCACATTACCACAGTCTAAAGGATGGGGTACTTCTGCTTGCTCATATGAAAGTATGTCAAACAATATATATCCCACAATAGTTCTAGGTTAACTGCTCCTTTATATAGGTTTGTTTCTAACACATTTGTGTCAGCAGATTTTTTTAAATATTATTATTATTTATATTTGTAAGAAGAGCAGCATTTCAATCTCTGTTTAACTCTCCATAATATTAAAAATATTTAAATATTTCTTAAATGTGTGGAGTGACTTCGTATAAAAAAATTACTTTGCATTAAAAAATCAACTGGAAATACATACTTGAATGTATAGGTTTGGATTTGTAGCACCGATAGTCATTTTACCCACTCACAGGCATCATTGTCTCTCTCACTGCAACTCATGAGAGAGAAAGGGAAGATTTTACCTGTGAGTTATTGTCTCAATTCTGCATCCTTGTATATGGCAAGGAAGAAAATAAAACCCAAATTGAGACCCAATACGGCTTTGTTTGAACTCCACATTTATTTTGCTGTCATGAAAGAGGATTCTTTCAGAGCCTTTAAGTCAATGAAAACACACAGACTTGTGCAAGTCCAACTCTGATAGTCTGAACTGCCACAAAGTGTTATATTGCACATTTCATGGTTTTAAGAAAAAACAGGTAAATCCATAAAAGACTACAAATTTCTCTATTAATCAACAATAATAACTAACATGCTTTTAAGATTCATATTTAAACTTATTTATTTTACAGCCTGTATAAGCAGGAACATGTAACAGGACTGTAAATCTCTTTGGAAGAAGTCCTCTTCCCAAACAAGTGTTGGTCATGCCCAGAAAGGGACTGGTATTTGCAAATTTAAGAGCTAAGGAAGACATTTTACTAAAACAGTAAGTGGATACCCGCTGAGCATCCAGGTGTGATTAGACTTAATTCCTCTTTCCATTTTCTGTTGTTAATTCACTCACTGTTTATGAGTAAAAAACTGTCCTGCAAAATACAAGGCTAATTTATCTCCTTTCTATTGCTGCTTTATTCTTTATTAGGGCGGAGCATTGCTCTGATGGGATCAAAAGGAACAAACTGCCAAAAGCCTGTGGCTTAGAAAATCCCAAAGTCCTTTCAGTCACTTAGACAAATATTCATCTTTGTGAACCATGAGATTTTGTTGATTTTTTTTTCCTGCATGTTTGAAATAATTTTTTAGAAATCCTTCTTCAGTAGGTTTTTCAGACTCCCGTTATTATAAAATGGCAAGGTTTGACACAAATTGTTTAGCCAAAACTAGCCAAGTTCCCTTAGAGTTAACCTAGTATTTAAGATTCTCACTGAGACATTCACCCTGTACCACAATTCTAGCTATAACTGCATTCTTCCAGTTTCATACTTGAGTAAGTCTGGATGGAGACAACGGTAAACTATACATTTGAATCTGAAGCCAAAAAGGACCTCAGAGATCTCTTGCAGCTACTACTCTTTGGCATGAAAAAAGAGATGTGAACCATTCAGCACAGGAAAGCCTGCATCAACTAAGAGCAACACCACTGAGTAACACCTTTCAACTATATTTCTCTTCACTCTCACTGACCATTTCTTACCACCATCATACTCCACCATTCTTGCAGTCCCCACGTTACAGTATCCATCTTCCTTCATTTCCCTCTCTGCAGATATCTCAGGATAACACTATATCCAGCTTCATATCTCAGGATATCACTATATCAAGCTTCACATTTCCTACCACTCACCCTTAGAAGGGGCAATTGCATTAACACAGCATGGACACATCTGTGACTGATCTCAGTAGTCCGTAGACTTTTGGTCACTTATTCCAGAGGGAGAAATCTGGGGACCAAACTTTGTGGAACTCAGTTGAATTTCTTCACCTGAAGTTCCTAATCTTAATGCTTGTTTTACTTTAACTGTTCTTTGTTTCGCATTAGTGTTTGTTATTCAAATGAATATTAGTTCTTAGATCCAGTCTGATTATTTAAGAAGCAATCCAACCTTGCAGCACAAATATTTCATGCTTTCAGTTCTGACAGTTAGTTAAATTACTTAATGGGAAAAAAAAACCTGAACAAAACCAACCACCAAACCAAACAGCCCCAAAATCCTGAAGAGAATAAAAGTACAGCAAATTCCTTCCAATAAAAAATATAACTAGCAAATGTTTATTAAACAGTCAACCTAAATGCAAACATTTGTGGAATTAAACATATATACAATTCAATTTTTTTGTGTGTATGTGTTTTCTTGGAAGACTTGTATCGCAGCTGTTCTCTGAAGGTTTCTGTGGGGAAGAATCCGCTTTTGAGATCACAGCACGCAGATGGAAGGACTCTCTTCATGGTTGAGAGATTATCTGCCATTTCCCTGAGATTTTAGTATGTAGGGACATTAGATTCATAAAGCAAGAGAGGCAACCGACAATCTACTGCTAGAAGTGCAAAAATTCCTAAAGATGACAGGAGGCACATTTCCTAAGGGCAGGGAGAGTAAAAGTGCAAAAACAGCATAGACGAGGGACCAACAAAAGGCATACGCCTCATCCAGTTTCTACAGCTCAGCACTCCTTCTTCCTTCCACCCAGTTGCAATGAGTACCTAATACAGCAAAGAAACTAATCTCAGTCCTGAATGCATCAGAATCCTAGAGAAACAACTAAAGAAAAAGCTAAAGGCCACAACCTCTAATGAGAGTTTTAATCTCCCGAGTACCACAGGTTCTTTAGTTTCATCAGCCAAGCCTGAATTCCTGAAGCATGTAACTTGTGTTGGAATTATTCTTACCTTCTGTGCTACTCATTGCCAGACTATGCTAGGATGATTTTAGCCATTTTTTTTAACTTACTTTTGCAAGGGGGGGCAGGGGAGGGAGGAAGAAAGAAAGAAGCTAAAATCTGTGCAGTGCTTTGTATTTGTTTATGGTTATTTTTGTTTATTTGTTTGTTTGTTTTCCTACATTGGCTCTCCCAAAGGTGTCCTTTTTCTTATGATCTTTTCTTTGTAGGCACTTCAGTTCTACTGCTGTTTGGTATTCACAAGATACAGCCATAATATGGCCCTTTACAATGAATCATATAATATAAATCTCTTGTTTAGTAAATTGTTGTAGAAGCAGATTATTTTCTTGTTTCTGTGACTCTGCTGAGTCAGATTAAAATCTGACAGCATTCAATGCACATTCAAGCACAAGACATGGGTGTACAATATGCATAGCACACAAACCAAAATTCTATGAAAAATGAGATCAAATCTCCTTGTTAAGCTGAAGGTAAGTTTTATTTAACACTCAAGAATTGTGCTAACTTTTCCTGAAGTAGAAAGACATTAACAAAACCAACAATATTTAGAACAGATCAATCTGTATTTTCATTCATTTTTAACAGCAGTAGAAAACCTAAGTGTTCCTCCCCTGCACACTAAGTCAACAAATCAATTCCCTATAACTTTAAGTCATAATCATATAGCAGGGATATCTGTTTATGATGGGGTTTAGTAAAGAAATAGAGTGAGATATATGGTCAAGGTGATATTCTTGTCTGGCCACTGGTGAATAAACACACGGCATTGAAAATTTGGACATTACATCAAATATTCTTTCTGATTAAGAATGCATTTAAAGAAAGAAATAATGTCAGAGGAATATACAGCAAAAGACAAACTAGATATGTGAAAACCTTTAACAACCTGAATAAAATATTGTAGATTTTACCTGGAAAACAAGTACCTATCAATCATTCACAAAGAGGAAAACTTGGAAAAATAAATTATGGGACTCCTGAAAAACCTGGTTTGTTTTTCAATGAATTCAAGTCGACTTTATTTTCAGTATTAAAAAAAAAAAAAAAAAAAAACAAACAGGCCTCAATTTGGAACTTTGGCAAGCTGTTATTCTTAGAAATATCCTATTTGGGACAAAGCTATAAGTTGTCTCACATTTAACTTAGAGTATATGGTATCATTTTCAGAGACTGAACACCGTAATTCCCTTCAGATTTCCTCTGTGACCCCAGCTTCCCAAATGTGCTAGGTTCCATTGTAACAAGTACGAAGCTGAGGAAAAGATCTCTATAGCAGTCAAATAGAGTATATGAACCTCAAACTTGGACTTTATCATCCTTACAGCTATCCTGATTATGACTAACATTAAGTTTTCCCTTTTCTCTATCCTCCCTTCTGAGGGAGGATCTCTGTTGAGACAAAAAACAGAGATAAAAAAATAATGGGTTGTTGTTTTTTGTTTGTTTGTTTGTTTGTTGTTTTGTTTTGGGTTTTTTTTCCAATATATATACCCACTTTTAATAACTAGTTTCTCCTACCTTTTGGAAGAGTGAAATTATGTAATTAGTATTACTGTTGTTACATTTCTACTTTTGGGATATGTAGAATGATGAAAGGGGATGTACAAGCCTAAATGTGGATTAAATAGTATTCAAATCTTGCCAAGGTGTAGCCACCTTGGAAGATGTTCACAGATAAATGTTCACAGATGCTCAGCTAAATGCTATAGCACACAACCTACATAAAAAAAAGACATATTTCCAAAACTGAACTAAAAAGAGCCAGTAGTTAAAGTTTTGTAAAAATTAAGTTAAACAATAAGATTTCTCTGTTCCTGTGTTCCTCTTATTTGCAAATACAGATTATCCACATTATGGAGTGAAAGAAATTTTTTATCCTCTTTAAAACAAAATTAATTTTTTTTTTTATTTTAATGTTGCAAACTACAATTTAATTTGGAAGGAAAGGAGTTTATATTTCAGTCAGCAAATTTAGTAAGATGCTACATCTTATATAACTCTTTTTCTCATTTGTTACTAGAATAACCATTACAATTATACCATCTTCCAAAGCTATCACCACTTCTATAAATCAGGAACATCAATAATTTAAACAACCTTTGCCAGGATGATCCTCCAAAGAAGTTCTCTATGATTTGAAGAAAAGGAAAGAGACCAATAAGGTGTTCTGATCGTGCACAAAGCACAGGGTCTTTGTGACTACTGAATTCAGTAGCAAAAACAATGGTGTTCACATTTAAGTCCCTGAACAAAGGGCTGAACTTGAGCCTTATGGTATCTTTAGAGAGAACACGGTAAATCGCTGTCTAAGTGAGCTTTTAAATAATTTAAAATGCCATTGCAAGGATGACAATGGAATTCTTTTTTCTTCTTTTATCGCTATGTTGTACAAAATTGGGCATACAAATCACAGTCACACAATCCCAAATCTGAACTCCACTTCTTTTCATGTACAAGTCCCATTAATAGCAGACGAGAGAAAAGAGAGCAATGGGGAGGAGAAGGGAATGCACACAATTTATGCCCTGTCTACAAACAATTGCATTTGCTTCACATGGAATTGTTGGTGCAATAGTATTCAGGAAGTGAAAACATAAGATACAGTTAGCCATTGGGCAAATCTTCAGCTCATCTGTCTGTGACAAAATGATGACACTCTTAAGGAGAATCTGCAAATTTGTTTCCTGACAAAGAGATAAGAGTCTAGAGCATATCTATGGGGAGAGAAAGAGCATAGAGAGGCAAGAAAAAAACCTGTTCAATCCAGCTCCCATGGAAATGCTTATTGAAGAGCTATTTAGGAAAGACTTAAAGCTTCAAAAAATTTGGATCCTCTAAGAAAATAGATTCAGTCTAGGGAGAATTTGTAGCAGTGAAAATGCTATAGTTTTTCTTCAGTTGAAATAAAACAGTTTCTTTTCCTGTAGAGTTCAGAAGGAACCATATTTATCCCTAACTTCACCATTTGTTCTCTCTCCCAAAGCAGTGCTCTCCTATATGGATTACAGAGATGATGCAGGTAAAAGAAGGGCAGGGGTGTGGGAAGAGGGAGAGGGCAAGTAGTGAAAATACATCTTTAAACTTAGATCATGCCGTGCTGAAAATTGGAGCGGGGACATATTCTAGCATGTGAAGTGCTTTCTTGTTTGATTTATGTGGATGTAGAGTTATAACAAGAAATAGAATAAAATGTAAAATTATTTAAACATGTAAAGCACAATTTCCTTTTCCACAGGAGAGTCATCTTTCGGAAAATGAGAAGGAATTAATAAGAAAAATTACAGTTGAATGAAGCAAGAGGGTCGAGAGACTTTTTTTTAATTCATTTTCCAAGTCCCACAGCAGACAAACGAGAAAGCTCTTTATTTTTAATTTGGAGGTTCTTACAGCATAATCCTCGCCAAGGCCAGTTGCTCGCTGCTGACTCGGCAAGTCTCCCTTCCCGCTGCTGGGGCGGGAGTGATCAATGGAATTGACAAATGCCACTGACTGCCGAGTCAGCCCTGCGGAGCTTTGGCTCAGGGAAATCTGCGCACGGAAGAGTCAAAGGCGGAAAACCAGAAATAAAACCCACCGAGACAGAGGCGTCTGTGCAGAAGGAGGCAAAGAACAGAAGGTGAAGGCAACGAAGGACACAAAGGGGGCAAATGGGTGGGTGGGAAAATGTAAGGCGTTTTATTGTCTATAATTTATGGGCTGTTAAAACTATTGAAGCACGTGATGGTTCAGCACTGAGAGAGAGATTAAGAGGACGAAGGGACAGATCACAGTATAAAGAGAAAAACTGCTTGCTTATGAAGTTCTCTGCACAAAGGAGTGACCATGTAAGACAAAGGATGTAAGAGATGCTCCTCCTGCCAACAGTCTTTACAGAGTCTCAAGCTGGCTGGAGCAGATAAGAGTTCAGACTTCCAAGTGCTGGACATCTAACTTGAGCCCAAGACTCTCTAAGAATTAAGTGAAATGGGCCCAGTTTCATCCTAGAAATTTATGCTGATGGACTGAAGCGAGTTTATTTGTCATTTAGGAATCAGAGATGTTGTTTTAGTACTGAGGCTGCTAGACAAAATGATAGTGAAAAAGAAAGATCATTATAAGTAATCTTGGTATCAATGCTGTGTTACAATTTGCAGCATTCACCAACAAAATTAACAAATCTTGCTTTTAGTAACTTCCTCGTAGTGGGCTTCTATAAGAAGCACCTGCCCAAACCTTATATAAAAAGAGACATATTTCCAAAACTGGACTAAGAATAACCAATAGCAAAAGTTTCTTCTAGTTTTTGCAGCAACTTTGACAGCAAAGATAGCAGACCTTAGTTCTGTGTCAACTGAAATTTTCCTTTTAAAAGTGATTGTCGCATTTTCCTGATAAAGGATAGAGCAGTGACCAAATGAGTTGGAAAGATGCCTGTTGTGATTTTAAATAAAATTTAATCTGACCACAGAATCATAGAATGATAAAATATCCTGAATTGGAATGGACCACAACGATCACTGAAGTCCTGAACTTCTGGTCCTGCAGAGGACAGCCCCAAAAATCATATAATGTGTCTGAGAGTGCTGTTCAAACTCTTCTTGAACTCAGGCTTGGTGCTGTGACTACTTCCGTGGGGAGTCTGTTCCAGTGCCCAAACACACTCTGGGGCAAGAACCTTTTTCTGATATTTAACCTAAACCTTCCCTGACACCATATCCTACCATTCCCTTGGGTCCTGTCATTGGTCACAACAAAGAGATCAGTGCTTGCCCCTCCTCCTTCCCTCATGAGGAAGTTGTAACTGCAGTGAGGTCTCTCTTCAGTCTTCTCCAAGCTGAACAGACCAAGTGCCCTCAGCCACTCCTCATTGGCTTCCCCTCAAGGCCCTTCACTGTCTTCATTGTCCTCCTTTGAATGTTCTCTAATGGCTTAATATCTTTTTCCATATAGTGGTGCCCCAAACTGCCACAGTATTCCAGGTGAGGCCGCCCCAGTACAGAGCAGAGTGGGACAATCCCCTCCCTCAACCAGTTGGCAATGCTTTGCCTGATGCCTCCCAGGACAGGGTTTGCCCTCCTGGCTGCCAGGGCACTGCTGAGTCATGTCCAACTTGCCATCGACCAAGACTAGGTTCTTCAACACACAGCCTCATGCTCCCAAGTACATCAAACTAAATTCCCAGACCTACACCTGGATTTGAGGCTCAGAACAACTGTCACAGAGTTGTCCTAAATAATTTTTGAAGACTAAAACCATCATTTCCTGTGTGACCTTTATTTAAAAAAAAAAAAAAAGATGATTGGTGATAAAATTTCAACACATTTTACATGATCTTTTAAAAAACCAATCCTTTGAAGACTGGCTTGGCTCTGCTTTCCACCATTTATTATTATTCAACAGTTGGTCTGTACATTACAAAGAAGCTTTGCTAAGAAAAGTCCTGGCATTGTCTTTCTAATATTTTTTCTTCTAGGTCAAATGCATTTTTTAAAAGTAAATTTTAGAAACTGCTAGAAGCTTATGACAATATTTTGGAGTTTTAAATCTTTTAAACTCAGGTAACAAATACCAAAAAACACATTCAGATTGTTGAAACAGATGGAAAGCTTAAATATTTATAAGATATCTTAACCATGTATCCACCTATAAAACATTACACCTAATCTGTTTCTAGCCAGAAAAAATGGGAAATAATGTGGCAGCGACAGCAATAGCAATCTGCTCTTTGAAAGTACATGGATTACAGTAGAGGATTACAGAGAAATCAGTCAGATGTTAACATCAAGGGAGGTCACAGAAGAAGGTTTCTGCTGTGGTGATATATTTGAATGGTAACATAGCAAAAGACAGTAATAAAAATGGCAAAGTGGCAACCAACAATACATAAAACAATATAACGTGACTTGTTTAGTGCTCTATTTCAACACCTGTTTATGATAGCTGGTTTTAAGACTTGTTGTGGAGTCTCTACTTTTTTTCTCCCAATGTTCTCAGCTGCAGCTAAGAAAACTCTACTTTTAAAGTGGCTTAATTATTAAAAATTTATTAAAGAAAAAATAATAAACAGCAATAACAACAAAAAAACATTTTAGGTCTATATGTTTGAATATGTTTGATATAGAGAGAAGAAGGAAGTGTTAAGAATTTTTAAGGTGAAGAGTATGTAGATTCTTCCCCTTTCTAACTATACTCTTTCTTTTTTTCTTTAAAATTGTGATGCATGCCAAAATTACAAAACACAGTGAAATCAAAAAGTACAATAAGTTAAATTATCTATCTCAGAAAAATCTCAGGCATAAAAGTAAGGATTAAAAAAACCCCACCAAACCAACAAGATTATTCATCACACATTAAACCCCACATGTTCAGAGCCCAGGGCTAATAGCAAGGTAACTAATTGTCTTCCTCAGGTGATCTGCTCCTCAAATTCTACCCCACTATGAGGAAGAGATTTATGTCTCAGACTCATTTTTTCATCCTTCCTTTGTGACAAAAAGAAAATGAAATATTCAAACTGGTGTATCAGAGAATTTTCACTAGAGTAAAAAAATATAACCAGCATTTATGTAGCTCATTACAGCCTTTAGTAAATGCCTTTTTTTTTCCCTCCCACACTATTGAAGAGATTATAATGGCCACAATTTGTGTGAGAAATGAAAAGTCTAGATGTTTCATAGAAAAATCTTCATCCTTTCTTATCTTGTTTTTGAAGATAGCTTTGGTCTTCTTACCTTCTCACAAGTGTTGGGTTATTAAAAGTCTTCTAAAATCCTTACAGTCAAGAAAAAAAATTCAGATACTTATGCTCAAAATTGCATGAAGAAATATGTGATGTCCCCAGCAGTGTCGAATCATAGGACTTGATTTTTATTAGTTTTCAATCTCAGGTTGATATGTTTCTGATTAATGAAGCATTTGTTCTGCATCACAAAACAAGTGAAGAATACCCTTCTGATGCCAACAACTTGCGTCTAAGAATTAATTACTATGTGACCTTCAATCAAGCTCCTGTTTTAGGACTAGAAGCACCTATTTTTAATGTGAAGGAAGTTTAAAAGTGAGAGAATGTATCTTTGAAATGGCATGCTTTGTAGTCACAAAGTCCCCTGCATTTAACGGTCTGATTTTAAAAATTATATCACAAGCATCAACATAGCTCTAACACACAAACATAACTGATTTATAAAATGCTGAGAACATATAAAAACTCCAGATAAGATCAAAGCACAGCTCTTCTGACCAGCTATTCTGTAACTATAGTCAAAGAGAGCAATATAAAGCATGTATTAACAATATAAACTAATCCTCATCGCACATGGGCTTTCATTGCCACAGAGAAGTCTAAGTATCATGGTCGATAAGGACTACAGAAGAATAAACTTTCTGTTATATGCTTTGATTGCAAATTCTGACCTCCAATAAAGCAAAGTCAGTCTAAAAATAAAAATTAGAAAAAAAACCCAAAAAACAAAACAAGAGTCCATGATGGGCAAGGTTTCAAGGTTTCCGTGGAACTCTGTCAGTACTACATATATCCTTCCCAGGAATATAAAACAACACTCTGAAACTACATTGCTCAGAAAAAGCCAATAGTTTCCTAGAATAAATAACAAGGAAAACTCGCAGTAAACCCCTGTTTCAAAAGATATTTGAATGCTGTTCTAGAACTCAGAACACAGACACCATCAAGATGGGTCTGACTTCTGATTCACCTAGACTTCACTTTCAACGTTGCTTAGTTTTGAACTAGAGAGAATTTTGTAAACTAAACAAATCTTTTATTACCTCCCGGTACAAGGCCCTTTGAAAAACATTTCCCGGAATTTGAAATACCACAGTTGATATAATTTCTAAAACAGCTCATTCCTAATGGAACTTGAAACATAAACAACACTGTTTTGTAATCTGTCACAGTATTCTCTCCTGTGACTGCTACTGTGTGTGTCAGCTGACGATACCAGAGAACACATAGGAAATAGAGAATCGCATCTTTGAACAACAGTGACACAAAACACAAAACATGCAGTGGATTTAGTAGAGTCATATTCTCATAGAAAGTTGGAAAATAAGCCACAGTTACCAACTCTCAATAGCATTTGATAGAGTAGTGAAGTAATAGTGCTCTCTTAGTGCAAATAATATGGGAAATAACTATAAGAAGAGTTTTTGTTTCCTATTACTAGTCACAGTACTTGCCAACTGATTTATTTTCATTCCCACTTACTCCCTCCTGGTTTATCTGTATATAAAGTGGTTAACACTATGCATAGAGCTTTTTTGTAGCTTAAGTGCATGTCTGCCAGTTCCAGAAACTTACCTCCCATTGCAGAAACCTCACACAGCAAGAAAACACAGCAAAATGATTTAGGACCCAAGTCAACAAAACATGTGTATGTCGTTATGACCCACCCAGCCCATTCACCACAGCTGCAGGGTCAAGAACAGATGGAAAGGACAGGGAATAGAGGACACTGGGAAAAGCAAGGAAATACAATCAGGCCAGAGAAGTTCGCTGCAGCCTTTGGAGTTCTGTTACCTGGATCCAGGCAACCGTCTCAGCTTCACCCTTGATCTTGACAATCACTGACACTTAGACAAATTTGCAGTAAGTTGTAAACTGAAACAGTGTCACACTTAAGCTTCACTACAAAAAAACTAATAATATGTAAAACTAGGTTGTTTCATAGAATCAAAAAATGGCCTATTTTGTAAGGGGTCTTAACAAGCATCAAATTCCAAGCCCCTGCTGTGGGCAGGGACACCTTTCACTAGACCAGGTTGCTCAGAGCTCCATCTAACCTGGTCTTAAACATTTCCAGGAATAGGACATCTACATCTTCTCTGGGTAACCTGTTCCGGTACCTCACCACCCTCACAGTAAAGAATCTCTTCCTAACATCTAATACAAACCTACTCTCCTTGTCCTGTCACTATATACTCTAGTAAATAGTCTCTCTGCATCTTTCTTGTAGGCTCCCTTCAAGTATTGGAAGGAAAAACCCTGGAAAACTCCAGAGAAACCTGTGCCCCTCCTGCCTCTGGGTCATCCCAGGACCCAGCCAAAGGCATTGCCAGGAACTCAACCAGGGAGCTTCTCCCTAGAGAGTAGAAGCAGTAGCACCGAGGCTGTCCTGGCTCACAGGTCCTCCAGTGTGGGCACTACTGGGAACCCCAGCGCAGACAGCAGGCTGTGGTTAAAACCTGTCACTATGAGCTCCTGCTATGACTTTGTTCTGCAACTTTGTCATGGTAGAGTGACAAAGCCTGGAAATTATCTGGAGATTAGCTCAGCTAGTTAGAGCACAGTGCTAATAATGCCAGGGTTGTGAGCTTGATCCCCACAGGGGATAATCACTTACCAGTTGGACTTGATGATCCTTGTGGGTCTCTTCCAACTCAGAATATTCTGTGAAATAAATTGAACAAGACAGATAATGGTTCTGTGTTTAAATGGCACTCGCAGCTATTGTTCAATCTAACCTGCAGAAGTTTGCAAACTCTTTTACTTAGAGACTAATCCAGGAAACAGTCTTTGGATAAATGACGATAGAGAAATTAATTTGGGAAAAAAAAGATGTTTTATGAGGAGATAGTTTAGTAATTTAATATATCTCCCCCACATTTGTTTGTCTTGAAAATAAGGTCACGTTTTCATTGCATCTACAACTGCAAGCTCCTATGCAGACAGTTTCAATGTACTTGAGTGTCACACCTCTGAGTTTGCCTTCTTCTTCAAGTAGGTTCCGCAATCACAGCTATTTTTCTGTTCATACTCTGGCCTACTCTGTGCTTGTTAACAGTTATTTTCAGATACAACTCCTGAAGAACAAATAATTTAAACAATGGGAGCAAGCACCACGCCACAAAGAATTCCACACGTAGAACAGAATGAACGGCACAAAGAAAATGCAATTTGAGCGTCCACTCTGCCTTATTCAAAATCACAGCTTTGACTCCTTTTGTCACTCTTGTTTGGTTCACTGTCATCATCCCTGCAAGAGTTTGGCAACTAGAATCTGACAGAAGCTGACAGTAATGCAGTCACCCTTTGCTTTTCTTACAGCGGCAGCTGTCAGAAGCTATACCACATTAAGCCAAAGTACTAGTCATCATGAAGCTTTTCCAATATTAAAATTTAAGACTATACCTTTGGAGAGTTTAAAGTAAGTTAGGATTGTCATTTCATGATAGATACAGAGATAGATGGATAAAGGAATGGATGAGTAAGACAGAGAACAAGTGTTACAGCATTATATGAACAGGCCATTTTGAAAACCCAACTTTTGCATTCTTGCTGTACAAATTCCAGAAATAACAGGAATATTGCACAGAATAGCATTCCAGGTATCATTTACTGAGTACATTAATAATATTAAGGAACTTCCTCACCTTTCTCAGTAGATAATAGATAAAAAACTCCACCATTCTTATGTGAGTATTGTTACACTATTTCTCATTCTTTCACATCTTTTTGGGGAATTGATTTTTTACGGCAGTTCTGTCCTGTCCAGGCCAGTTTCTCTCTCATATATAACCTGAAACTACAACATGCCCTCTTGTAGAAACACATACCTTTTGGAATGGTAGGTGGTCATAGGACAAGTTAACCCAAAACCAGCAACTAACACCAGCAACATAAAAAAAACTCAATGGAGGTAAAAAAAAAATGCTTTCCAGGTGTGAAAATGTATTTTTTTCAGGAAGTCCTAATAACAGGGTTGAAGAAAAAGCTAAATCTCATCCTCTCAGGCTAAATATATAGATATATATATATTTTAACAACTCTCATCATATTAGGGCTTAAAGACCAATATTAAGGAAGCCAGAAGGGCAGGATATGTAAAGTAGTGGGAAGAGACAGAGTGAAAGACTTCCCATATTTAAAATATCGCAAAGACTAAAGGGATAAACCATTTTCCATGGTCCTCACAAAAGCAATAAGTGTCACTAAGTATAAATTGCAGCAAAAAGGATTTAGATTAGCCATTAGCAAAAAGCTTTTTGGCAATAGGACAAACAGAGACTGCAATAGTTGAAAACTTAAAATGTGGGGCAGCCTAGCAAATATACAGCCCAACTGGGGCGGGGACAGCCAGCTAAGCTAAAGGGCCTCCTGAAACCCTGCCAGCTCAGTTGTCTCTGAATTTTTTATATTCCTCTAAGATTGTGTCAACTACAGCAATTTTAGGAGCAACTTATTTAGAATGAAAATATTGTACCCTTGTATAAAAGTTTGGACCTCTGTTTTGAGAGGGTACAGCGAGACGTACTCATGAAAAAAGGACAATTTCATACTGATGAAATACTCTGGTAAGAAAGAATTAGGCATGAATTTAAATAAAATTTTTGGTGTGATTAATTTGGAAAGAGTTGGAACTACATTTGAACTATTCAGAAATAATTTCTCATACATATCAACATTCCCTATGAATGGCTCAGCTGACACTTGTAGAAACAGCGATTAGCACAATATAAATAGCACCAATTTATGCATTTTACACAATGCTCTGCATTCCAGCATCTAGAAATTTCCTACATTTTCTGGATGGCTATCTTTGTTTTAACATACTTTCTCTCTGTCTAGTCCTTGAAACTTATTATAGCAAAATCTTTTAATAGAGACAGCATAGAAGCAAAATGCACTTTTAAAAGGAGAAAATACCTCAGACTATATAGAGAGTTACCCGAGATTTTTGTCTTTTAAAGAAATATATTTTGATGGTGGATAACCTACTTCTAAAAGCTCCACCATGTAAGCTCCAAAAGAATTTGCTTTTTTCTAAACTTAGTCTGATCTATTAAAAGTACAGTTTTGTGCTGTGGTGTACTCTACAGTATCCATGCATATCAAGGAATGGTGACAAGATATAGAGGGACAGTAAGACTATTAAATATCCATCATGTCACTCTGGATCAGGCTTAATGCAATCAGAAACACATGACTACATCAACTTATCTCCTTTGATCAAATGTGATTAAGTAAGTCATTAATTTTCAAGACAAATAAAAAATGCAAGATCATTTTATTATAAATGTAAATGCCTGTCTTCTTAAATGATTTTTCTAAAGGAAGCCCTTCTAATACAGAACTTTGTATACTTCAGAGAACAGTTGTTTTAACATTGGTTTTAATTTTAATGAAACATTATGTATTTGTATGCATGTCTTCTTTCCTTTTTTCTCACACTGCTCATGTTGTCAAGCAAAATTTGTGCATCAGCTTGATCAAGATAATTTCATTATACCATTGTTACCATTATGACTTGGGCAATTAGTAGTTTATAAGAATAAATTTATAGCAATCAGTGATTGAGGCACATTTGCAGTAGTCAGGGTGTAATAAAGCCCAATCAATTTCTTTCATTTAATATGTAGGCTGTGACCCCAGTTTTGATGAGAACTCTTAGCTATTTCATCTTTAAATAAAAAAGAATGTCTGCAAGCAATTATAGTGGTGTGTTAATTGGATATTCCTTTTTATCTTTTATACTACAGAATGCATTGCTAACGAAATCCTTGTTTTCTCTCTCATTCCCTTTCTCTCTCCCTCTCTGTAATGAACTGATATTGACTTGGTGTATTTTGCTGAGACAATGGGCCAGATTTTGATTTTCAGTAGCACTGGTGTAAATCTGGAGTGACTTCTCTAAATTAGATAGAATTACTGAGATTTCTATGCACAAACTGAAATAAAAACCCACTCCTCTTTTTTTTCAGTTTTTGTTGCCAGTAGCAGAGGACCTGATTCAGAGCTGAGTGCTACTGGAAGCGATGATCAGTCACTGTCTTATATATGAACCGAAGTATCAACTGGATTGCAGTATTCAAAGGGATGATTCCTAAGCTTAAAGCATTGGGAAGGCTTAGTCTTTGCCTAAGGTACTTTGGTGCATTAATTCCATGCTGATTTGAGGTATCTGATGATAGATGAAAGTAATACACACTACATGAAGAAATGAGACTCCAACCTAGATTTAATCAGCATTACACAGGCCAAGTTGTACTTGTTTCATGTTCCATGAAATCACCCATTGACCTGTACAGGTCCATCATTTGGGTAACAAGTTTCTACACAGGACCAATAAGGGAATGAGAGTTCAGATAACAGGTTTTGTGTGTGCAGTATGTACATGTTGGAACAGTTAACCAAGATTTTTTTCATATTTATTTCCCCTGCAGCAGAGTTTGCTACACACTGCATAATTTCAGCATTTCCTTGGTTTTATGTTAGTATTTTGAAGATTCCCCATCACACTATAAGGAAAATTACAATTTATTTTTTTTAATATCTTCTGGGACTTAACCTCTAGTATTTGGAACAAACTGTGTTCTGCAACAGAATTCTGGATTAAAAAACCCTTGCATTTTATACTTTAACAGCTGTACAACTTACTTTGAAAATGTCTTCTTTATCTATCTTGTATATATCAATAATTATGCAAGAAAGATATGTTGCAAGCAACAAAAATGTTATCATTCTTCAGTGTTAAATTTTCATGTCCTGTGACATTTCAATTAAGGCAAAATCACTTGCATGAAATTTCTCATTTATGCCATAAGTCTAAAAGACCTTCAAAACACTTATAGCACTACCTGATCATATTTAAGTGTCTCTTGATCTATTCAAATGCTTTATTCATGATTTATCAATACTTGTGATAGTTTACTACCTGCAAGCTTTATTTCTAGTGTAATTGCAATAGATATTTTACTTGATGTTTTCTGAGGCTGAGGCAATGGAACCCTGAAATCTTTAGTCCTTAATCAAGCAAAAATCCTACTGAAATTAATAGGAATCTTACTTGCATGTAAACTCAGTGGAGACTGAAGGGTTTTACACTGCTTTGTGCATAAGAAAACTTAGCCCCTCCAAACATGTTTGAATTTATTATGGGGAGAAAGATTAATAAAAGACAGAAATAAGGAGGTCCTCAAAACCTTGAGGCAAACAGTACTAAGGAACCTGACTCAGATGAACAGAGAGCAAGCAAAAAATCAGGCAGAAATGCATGGTAGGGGAGGGTTTCTGCGCACTACTTAGAAGTATCTTGTTGGGGAAAGTTTAAAAGCAAGGCAGTCAACAATTTTTGTATATATATATATATATGCATACACTATGTATAGCCTAAAACAAAGTACTTATATGAAAGAAGAAACTGATGAAACACTGTGACCAAGATGACAAAATGTGTTTCATGTGGAAGGATGCCTTAATGTTAAACCTGCCTTCAACTGATCACGTTGAAGTGGTAGAGAAAACATACATTTTTCTTTGCATGCTATAGGTTGGAAGTCAGCTTTTCAGAGTTTAGCAATAACCATAATTAGAATTTCTAATACTTGAAGAGGTTTGTGTAGAAATTCACTTATGCCAGGAGTTTCTTACATAGCTTTAAATGCTTCAGAAGAATACACAAGTGTACTCGAGCTTGCATCTAATGCTTGGGGATACTGTGATAACGTTCAGTATCTTTAACTTACCAGTTTTATCATGTTCCTTGGTTATTCACAGTCTTAGAAGCATGGGCGAGTGTCAGATAGAAGGGTAATATTTCTTTTTGATAGGGCAATGGACATGGTCAAGGAAGAATTTCAGCTCTCAATTCTGACATGGCTTTCCTCTGAGTCTTTTATAAAATTGCTTAGTTGTCCCAGGCCCCAGTTTCTCTTCTGCAAAATAGCACTTCCTAAGGAAACACTTAATGTTTGCCTCGTTCAGAGGTTGTAAATAATTTTTGCAACTACAGCCCCAAATTAAAAAAGCATATAGCAATATCATTTGGAACTGTTAAAAATATAAAAAACTGTAAATACGTCATATTATTAATGAGCAAAGAGCAGTATTTTCACATTGTAGCGCCTTCTTTCTATTTTTCCAATCACAGTGATAGATTTTTAGAACCAAATCTTGCTCTCTAGCTTTAAGATGGCCTTTAATTGCTACCCTTCCTTAATTCAGTCTTTAGTATTTAATTTTCATTATTTTTTAAATACCTTTTTTATATACCTTAATCAATAACACCAATATGTAAGTATTGGGACGCAGACATAATGACAAAACAAATATTCAAAGCTAAAAAACCTGTGAATTGTTTTTCAGTCAGTCTTTTCAGGCAACACACACTTGTCATCCGGGTGTGGTGGGTTGACCTCTGTTGGATGTCAGGTGCTCAGCCAAGCTGCTCTGTCACTCCCTCTCCTCAGCTGGACAGGGAGAGAAAATATAATGGAAGGCTCGTGGGTCCAGATAAGGCAACAGGGAGGATCACTCACCAGTTACTGTCACAGGCTAAACAGACTCGACTTGGGGAAGTTAATTTCATCTGTTACCAATTAAATCAGAGTATGACAATAAGGAATAAAACCAAATCTTAAAAAGACCTTCTCTCCACCATTCCCTTCTTCCTGGGCTTAACTTTATTCCCAATTTCCCTACCTCCTTCCCCCCCCAGCAGCTCAGGGGGTATGGAATATTGAGGTTGTGTTGAGTTCATCACACGTTGTCTCTGGTTCGTCCTTCCTTCTCAGAGGGAGGACTCCTCACATTCTTCCCCTACTTCAGCATGGGGTACTTCCCATGAGAGACAGTTCTTCAGAAAGTTCTCCAGTTTGAGTCCTTCCCACATGATGAAAGTTTTCACAAGCTGGTCCAGGTGGGTCCCTTCCATGGGGTGCAATCCTTCAGGAACAGCATGGTCCAGTGTGGGTACCCTATAGTGTCCCAGCTCCTGCCACCAAACCTGCTCCAGTGTGATTGCTTTCTCCATGGGTCCACAGGTTCTGCCGGGAGCCTGCTCCAGCACGGATTTCCCACAGGATCATAGCTTCCTTTAGGCACATCCACCTGCTCTGACATGGAGTACTCCATGGGCTGCAGGTGGATCTCTGCACCACTGTGGACCTCCACAGGCTGCAGGGGAATCTCAGCTCTGGCATCTGGAGCACCTCCTCCTCCTTCTCTGACCTTGGTGCCTACAGGGCTGTTTCTCTCACATATTCTCACTCCTCTCTTCTCTGACTGCATTTGCTCCTGCACAATAACTTTTTCCCCTCTTAAATACATTATCCCAGAGGTGCTAGCACTGTCACTGATGGGCTTGGCCTTGGCCAGCAGCTGGTCTGTCCTGGAGCCAGCTGGCATTGGCTCTCTTGGACATGGTGGAAGCTTCTGGCAGCTTCTCACAGAAGCCACCCCTGCAGTGCTCCTGCTACCAAAACCTTGCCATGCAAACCCAATGCTCAGAGTTGCAGGGTAAACTGGGATGGATCAGTAGGTTATGTGACAACATTCCCATCTCCAGCTGGTGTAGGTAGACAAGTTTTGATATGCAATCCTTATTTCTACTACAACATGCACGCTTCTGCAGCTCTGACCGATGCCAGCAGAAGACAACTGACAGGACCAATAGCAATTACCCCCGGGTCACAATATTTTAGTGCTTAACTTTTGAGCATGAAATACAATGACAAATAACAGGTTATGCATGACAGAGGCAACCAGCTGAACCAAAAAATTTCCTATTTTGGCCCACAGTGGGACTGGGTGCATGATTTTTCCTAACTATTTTCATAGCAAACAGGTAGTCTGCCTTAGTTATCTCAAAGGTTGACTTGGGAAGCAAACTCTAAGCATATTTCAGACTAAAATACTTCTTCAGGATTTCTGCTAACTTCTATGATAGACTATTATCTGAACACCTTCTCAAGCCTTAGGTGTACGTATAAACACAAATGGCCTTGTCAAAACTGATCAAATTTTCCAGGACTTGATATGCATATATCAAGTATGCATATCTGGACTCTGTATATGCATATGGAAAAAAAAACAACCAAAGGAAAGCACGTTTGTGAATGTGCTCTGGACTCTGTGTAACGTGTATGAAAAAATCCAGAGGAAAGCACATGTACATATGTGCACTCGTGCCCACACAGACATCTGAGGAAAAATGTACATCTATGAAAGTGCCAGTGTCTCCCTGACAAACAGCAAACTTATGGAAAAAACAACAAGAAAACAACAGGAACTTCCCTGACTTGTGAACACGGAAGAGGGTTATGATTAAAAACAAAAAATCAGGTGCACCAACCAGTTTTCTGGTGATTTTGATAAACTGTAAAAGATATTTTTCAACATCAGTGAAGTACTTCTTAATTTTGTTTAACTGAAAAGCACCTAAGATATATTTGTTGTGTAGATCTAACCTAGTCAAGTATGATCACAATTATGAAGTAACTAGTTAAATACCCAAAGGGTTTACAATATACAACAAATGTTTCAGAAGGTGCGCTGACTTTGCAGGTTTTTTGATATCACATTCTCTTACATGGCAGTGCTGACAAATATGGAAAGAAAAATATTAGTCTTTCTTTTTCTCCCTGTGGGTAAAACATTGCAATGTAACCATATCATTTTCCATCACATGAAAAAAAATCTTATGACAACAACTTTACATCACATATAGAAAAGAACTACTGACTCTTAAAATAAAGGTAAAAATATTTATTGGTTTTCTACTTAAGATGTTTTAACTCGGTGGGTTATTTCTACAGAAATTGAAAAGGAAAGTATGAAAATTCCTTGGCTTGTCTCAAATTTTATACCAGCATACTGAATTGGAAATGTGTTTAAAAGTGGAGTTTAAATAATATCTCCTCTTGGTGTTATCCAGTTGCCAGAGTTTATTGATTTGAATGATACTTGTTAGCAAGATGGGGGGAAAAAGGGTCTTCTTGTTGTCACAGTTGTTTTGTGCAGCTATTGATGTGATGAAACAATTTAATTTGTGGAATACTGTAAAGCAGCAGCTGCCTAATGGAAATGAAATACTTTAAGAAATTGCATGCATAAAAGCTTCTAGGTGTTTAAACCTTTGGTCAAATGAGACAATTTATAATGTTAACAAACTTAATTCCAGAACAAGTTGTATCACAATTGGACCTGTCACTATACTACAAGTAACTGTCCCTTATGATTCATTATGACCCACCCTGCTTGACATGTGGACTGAGTGCAAACAGAGTGTGGAGACTGAGTCGGGAGAGGGGAGATAACAGAGATAAATCTAAATTCATTCTGGAAGCAGTCACACTCAATGACATATTCACTGACTTCTTCAACAGCTCATTTGATAATGTTCTTTCTGCACTATTCATTTTTCTGAAAGATGAAAGCTGGCTGAAGATCTCATCTGCTCACTGATGCAGGGAAAAGATTTGAAATTAGCACAAAAATAAAAAAAGGGAGGGGTGGGGTGGGGTGGAAAGCAAGCACTTTCTGATTAACAGTTTTTTGGTCCTGACAGGGAAGGCTAAACACACTGCCTTTTCAGGTCACCTTTAATTAGATATGCATTATAATTCTACAATATGTCAATGGGCTGGCTCTGTCTGGCAGAACTGTGCTTAGAGAAGGGGGAATACATTAATCACAATAATTAATTGCTTGAAGAATGGAAACATTGTTTTCTGTCTCAGCTTGTAACATGATACATATTTGTATAAATTTTTTATTACTGTTCTACAAAGCTTCAATCCAGAAGCTTACGTGATTGTAAGAAGAGTGCAAAAACGGTCAGTAATTCTTGGCCGTTTATAAATTTGTGGTTTGAGTTTCCTTTATTTTTTCTTTTTTTTAAAATGAGGAAGTAAGTGGAGGAGGAGACAATGCTAATTGCATTAGCCAGCCAGAATGTTATATAGTTCATTACTGGAAATGAGAATTAAAACACCAGCTAACTGCTTTTCTCCACTGGTACTGAAAATATACTACACCTGCTTCTGCTGATTTGCCCAACTTGTTAATTATCCAGAAAAATCTGGGTCGGTATTTTATGACCAAATTAGTTACCAGCTAAAGATTACAACTTGCTTGCCAAAAGGAAATTAAGAAGTGTCATCCTGGGGGGAGGGGAAGGGGAGGGGAAGGACAAAAATAAAAATATGATACTTGCGTGTTATTTTGGGGATTTGTTTTTAGAAAACACTTAAAAAAATGCTTTCCATTAAATTACCTCTAATTTTTCATTGAGAATTTATAATGCCTCTCAATATTTCATAATTGTCAAGAAAGTTTACTTGACAATTACCAGTTCAGAGAAGTGCCCGGTAGCCTGCTTTGCATGAACATTGACAGGCACAATATATGTATCTGTAACCACACAAGCACTGCATCAGCACTTTTGTATCTACTCTTGGACAGTGGACACAGAGACAAACTTCTCCAAGCCCATTCCTTCACTCTTTTTCATCTACTTCATTGCAATACATGCGTGAACATGCACATTTTTGTGCCTTCATGTTCCTATCAACATTAGCTAAAACAAAACAAAACAAAAGTGGCAGAGCCACAGGGAGCCAAATTCTTACAGATACACAATGCCTAACTCTTGGATTAGTCAAATACTCATTTGCTTATTCAGCACTCCATACTCTAGGCCACCATTCAGATGCTGTCTTTGCCTGCCCTTACTGCTCATATGACTCATTGGTTTTCCCTGATCACATCAACAATCTTTCCTGAATAAATTAATCAATCCTCTCTCCATCCAATAACCCTTTTTATTTTCCAGATTAATAATCTCTCTTATCAAACATCCGTTTTTCTCACATTCATAACAGATGGGACAAGACAGGACATGAGAGGGGTATGTGAAGGGAATTCAGTGAATCACATGCCAAAATGTATCCATCAAACCTGCTTCTTATTTAAATCAGGGGAGAAGAATAAGATAGAAACAACTACAGTTATATTCACAAATCTTTTTGACATTTTCTAAATGTACTAAACTCCCTTGAAAATAAAAAAGACAACTGCAAAAATTGCAGGCACAATTTAAGAGCCTTCTAAAATATTTGTCCTTAACACAGTAATCTACATTTTTGCTCCTTTTTTCAGTTTAGATTATTATCTCTTTGAAATTATGACAGAAAATTATACACCATAATATCATTAATACTAGTACTAATCCTTTATCTGCAATGCAAAAATCAAATAAATAGCCCTCAGAATAAATACAATCAAAGATAGAAAGAAGTTGGCACATTAGATCGTTGATGGAATAAGTAAATACACACGAAAAAAGTAAAACTTTCTGTAAACCTTATACAAGAAAAAATACCAAAAAACCCCAGAACATGATCCATAAAATTCCACCCCTCCAGAAAGACATATATTTATGTACAAAAAAAAAGAGGAATTAGAGTACATTTCTATTCAAAACAATAAGAAAGTAATGTTTCAATTAGATTCCAGATATGTCCAAAATTTCATAAAACAGCCATTCTAACAGAATGGAAGACAATTATATTTTTCCTCTCAAAACAGATAACAATATTATGCAAGACCAGCACAGGCTGTTAATCAGCAGTGACTCTGTGCAAGACTTAAACTGAACAGTGAGACTGCCAGTCATTTAAGTCTTTTTTATTAATGTAGCACATTTCCAACCATATGAAATAATTTTTTCTTTTAACAAATTTAGGGCTTTCCTTTCTATGTTGTCTGCCACCTTATGTTCTCTCATTTTACACATGGAAAATGAGCTTTAAGTATTGTCAAATGAATTACTACTGTTCTGCATTCATTTTTATGGATATAAAGAACTTGCAATACAGTGGAGATTCAGAATCAGAAGTTGGTAGATACTTCAGAATTCATGACATATTCCAAAGGGAATCACTATGAATATTTTTTATACGTGATTGTGAGACTGAATCTGCATTAGTTTGGTCTCCTATGTGTTGCCTAGAAGGCTGTGAAAGGGAAAGTTTTTCTGATCTAAGGGAAGAGCAAAACATCCAAACAAAAATTTCTATTGCAGCAGTTATTAATTTCAGAAAGGAAAGCTGTGTAAAAGTGAGCAAGTTTGCTAAAAGGAGATCTTATTTAAATGACAGTAAAAAATTTTAAGGATGTTTGGAAATCTATTTATTGAGGTAACATCGTCAAAGACTTTTAAGGGGAAAAAGGAAATTTATAATAGTCTAACATATACAGAAATTCCTAGAATGGTCAAACACATGAAAATAGGAAATAATGCATGTAAGCTATGAAAATTGTTAATAGAATTATTTTAAATTCCTCACAAACAAAATATAATTAAATATCCTTTAGGACTTATATATGAGAAGTGTAACAAGTCCAGTTAAGAAATATTAGGCTAGAGCAACAGAGTTAAAGTTTAAACCAAAATGCAAAAGGAGGGAGCTGGAGAAGTTACTCTAAAGGTGGAAGAGGATTTGTCTGATATGGAAAAGCCAGTAGGAGGGGTAATGGGAAAAAAATCATGAAATGAACAACAACAAATTGTTCTGAACAGGCAGAATTCATCCAAGAGTTCTAAAGAAATAGAAGTATGAATTTAATATATTTTGGTGGTTAACATAAATAAGACCAGATAACAAAGAGATGAAAGGTAATAAAGGTGAAGCAAATTCTCCATAAAAGTTCCAGGAGATTCTAGGGAGCTAAAGAGCAGTAAATCTGATTTCTACAGCAGACATATTGGTGGAGATATAACAAAGAATTGAACAGGGAGACAAGCAGGTAAATAAGATATAGTGGTGTGGTGGTTTGGGCTAGGCCTTCCTTGGTGACTAGTTTGTAACCAAGGAAGGGTCCAGATTTACCCAGTATTCCCTACGATTTTTACGTAAGCCAGATTATAAGAAGAAAGGAGGAGAGGCCTTCGTTCTCTTTCCTTCCGGCGGCTTGGAGGTGCAGGTTCCCTGCTGTTGAGTCTGCCGTGTTGGGGAGCGAGGCCTGGTTGGGCCTTGTCGACCTTGGGAGACAGAGGTTGCCGGCGATCGTTCCGGAGCGACCCTCGGTTGTCCCAGGAGAGTAGTGAGCTATTTCTTTGTTAACTCTTTTAGTGGATAGATCTTGGGCCGCTAATTGGGATATTTATATACATAATATTTTGGTTTTGTTCCTTTTCCCTTCCCCCTTCCCTTTCCCTTATTTTTAATTGTATATAAGTGTAAATATATTTATATATCTCACTTTGGTTGTCTCTCTCTCGTTTTGGGTTTTTCTTTCGTTTTTTTTCTCCCTCTTTTCCCTGAGGTTTGAGGGGGGGGGGGAACTCTGGTGGTAAGGTTTGGAGACTTGGCAGGGAGCCAGCTTCAAACCATATCAAGTGGGCAATAGTTCAGACATTTCTGTAGTCAAGTCAAATCTCACAAATCTATTAGGTTTTTGAAGGAGTCAATGAATGTGTTGATAGGAGTAATCCAGTTGATATATACTCTACACCTGAATTTCTCATAACCTTATGGCAAAAGTGCTCACCAAAGGCTCTTTCTTAAAGGTGCTTCTTAAGAGGAA
Organism: Manacus candei; assembly: GCF_025592945.1. Taxonomy (NCBI): domain Eukaryota; kingdom Metazoa; phylum Chordata; class Aves; order Passeriformes; family Pipridae; genus Manacus; species Manacus candei. The sequence goes on from NW_026138108.1 coordinate 8,022,551, forward strand.
AATGTTAATTAGTGGACAGTAGTTATTTAGGTATCTATACATTTCAGAGACTGTGAAAGACAGAACTTAATAGCCAGTTTTCACAAGGTACAAGAGTTAACAGTGGAATCTTATGGTGATGTATGCTTCCCTAATGCAGTCCTGAAAGACCTGGAAAGGGTCTGAGAAGTCAGATATTTTCTGACACAAAGAATTACTCAAAATATAATAACAAAAAAAAAAAAGGAGAAAGAAAGAAAAAGGTGATAGTAAAAAGCTGCACAAGTATCTCAAAATATTGAGTGACTGCATGATAAACTGCTTGATAGAATTCAATTAGATAAATTCCAAGTGATACATACAGTACATGCAGAGAGATTTTTCAAAAAAAGCCTAACTGTGCCTACCCAGTGATTGATGCTAATTTACCTATAAGCAGTTGTGAAAGAGATCTTGAAGTCATTACAGATCTTACAAAGATACTTCTATGAAAATGTCAGCTCTGTTCAGCAGCAGCTAAAAAGACAAATAGAACATTAGAAATTATTTGGAAAGCAATAAGAGCTTAGGAGAGAAAGTCTTATCGGTATTAAAGAAATCCATGGCATTCTGGTCACCCCATCTCAAGCAGGATACATCAGAACTAAACATGATGTAAGAAGGACAAGAGAATGATCAGACATTATTTCCATTTGAAAAGAAATTAAATGGACTAGTTTTCAAGGAAATGGCTAAGAGGCAATACCATAGACACATATAAGTATGAATGATATGCAAAAAGGAATTGGAAACTATCACTCAATAAGAAGTATACAATGGAATTTTCAGCTATAAATTTTAAACAAATACAAGTTAGCACTTTTTTTATAGAACATGCAATTAAACCTGGAAAGTCATCACCAAAGGATATTGAAAAATAAAATGGTTTGAAAGGCTATTAGGAAAATTCATGAAAGGAGCATTTATTAAATGGTATTAAACAAAAACATACAGCTAGAATACTGAGCTCCTCTGCAGGTTACCAGAAGCCTTGAGGGAAAAATGGGGAGTTATCACTATCACTTCCTCTGTCCTTAGAGGCACCTCTGCCAGATCATCCCTGTTCTGCATATGGACAATGCCAAATCCAGGAAGGAATGGAGAAGATGGAAGAAAACTAAAACTTAACACGACCAACTTTTTGAATGAAATAAATGCTTCCTGGAGCCACGACTGTCCACCAAAAGTGTAATTTACAACAAGACTGAAGTGTTATCTTAGGTATGTCACAAAAAGCCAGGGACTAATAACCACTCATTAAACTTCATTCCTTATCTTTACTCATGTTGGTAAGTTATTGATGCAGTAATTAGGGATAAAATTGCCAGATTATAACCTAAGTTTATATTCTTGCAAGTATATGGAGGATGAATGAAGAAAAATATGATAGTCATAACCTAAATTTGCTATATTATATTCAGATTCTGTGTTAGTAAATCATTCCTAGTGATTTGGGAATTATATATTTCCTGAAAGCACTATAAGGTGAAAAATGGATAGAAATATTCTTTGACATACTCAGTTATCAGATTTACAGATGAAATGAGCTTGGAAAAAAGGAGGTAGAGCAAAGAAGATAGTAACAACAGAACTGTTTTACTTCGTGTAATTTTACTTAAGCATTCTTAATATAATCTAAAATTCAAGCCATGGTCTTTAAAATAGAACTAAAACTCATTCTCCCCTCTTCCTCCAGGCATTCCTATAAAAAATAATAAATATAAATTTACCAAACATTACAAGATACTGTGTAAATTACCATCAAATGTGCAAAGCCTTTCTTCCATGCCTCAGATAGATACACTGTATGCTGTTCACTCACTGGCATGCTCAATTCTATACATATATCAACATGCATTAAATGAGCTCTGAAGAATTCTCCTGTCTTTAAAATGAGCAGGAAAGCTTTGAGGTTTGTTCCACAAAGTATTGAACTATTAGTTTTATCAGCTACAACTGATGTGTCAAAAAATAATTCTATTCAAATGAAGAGTCAGCCAAGCTTCATATTAGGCTTGGACATACATTTTTGTCATTAAGTGTTTGGCTATTAATCATAGCAGCATCTCAGGCTAACAAAGAAGTATATTTCTTTATTCTCTTCTGGATGAAAGCTATTTGTACAAAAACAAAGGGTAACTAGAAAGTCTCTAATAATCTAAATAGAGAAAAAATATCAAGGTGATACAACACTGCAAACTCATGTTTCCCAACACTATGCAACCCAGCAAACTTCCTTGCTCAGAAGGCTTAAAACTACAGAAAAGCTGCTAGGTTTAAAAGTAATCATGAAATTCTGCAATTTGTATCCATGCACCAAAACATGTTGTATATTTTATTTTATTTTAAACGTGTATACAACTTCTCAGGAATGTTCAGGAAAATATAGTGCTGTGATCAGTAATAATGCAGCAGAGCAAGCTGAAAGACAAAGCAGGGAAAACTTCCAGAAGTTCTTTAGTCTAGGGTCATGCATGTGGGCAGCAAACTTCTAACACTCTGAAACCTTGTACACTTCAGTACATCAGTGGGAAAGCAGCACCTGGCACATCCAAGCCGGATGTTACAGAACACATCAGCCTTACAGACTCTGTTATGAGTCTCCTAAAAATTTTCTTTACAAGGCAAACAGCTGAGGATCTGTTTTAGGGAAAGGATATCATCTGCATGGAACAAATAAAGAATATTTATTCTTTATATAGCTAATAGTTATCCTTAAAAATGAACCTTTCAGGAGGTGTGTTATTTCTTAAAATCTCTAAACACAGTAAGGTTATGTTGTTAAAAGATGGCTACAGACTTGTTTCTGCTTAAATATTTAGAGCAAGTCAGTAGGATAGACTGCAAAATGCAAAATAAATTGTAAAGGTGTGGCTAAGAGCACTTTGCAGAGTGCCTAAAGTAGTTAGGAACCAAACTCCCAGCAAAAAGATAATTTTTAAGTTGTTAAACCATAACCACCACAAAAGAGTATCTGGAAAGGGTACTTGGACCAAACATGAAAAACAACAGTATCTGAAAAGAATTGCTCACTGGTGAAGTGTATACTTATCAGTCCTACTATACAGTTTTTTCGATAATTTAGAAAGTAAGTTTGCCTTTAAACAATATTTTCAATACATAGTTTGTATGAAGTTCTTTCATGCTCTTTCCCCAGAAAGGAGATTCAGAAGGTTTTTTTTAGGAAAATGTGACCATTTCATGCCCTTTAAAAGCAGTATAATAATGTAAACAAAATATCACTCATATATTAAGAAAAATAATTGCTGAGCCACTTCCTGCTAAATTAAAGAGAAGCAACTTTGAGTTGAAGATGGTTTTTTGTTCTGATTTAAGCTCTCCTACACCAAAGCACGTTAGCTTTGCAATACATTTCAGCTTTCTTGTATTTTATCTGTCCTGAAGATATTTCTATTACGTTTCTGTGTCTCGTAGAATGAGAGGAATAAGAGAATGCATACCTTGGAATATGTAGTTGCATTTTCAAGTTCTATGCACATAAAAAAAGGAAAGTATCTGCCTGCTTATTTTAAGAATTTGATAGAAAAATCATCATCAATTTGAGTAAATAGCACACATTTTTCATACATGGTGTTTCTTATTTGCAGTATACCTCATATGCTACTTGTAGAGAAATAAATGAAATATAAAAATACAGTCTCAGTGCAATAGGCCTTAATTATTAGTCACTTTTGCCCAACAGTAAAGGAATTGCCAGCTAATAAATGATACCAGGAGACGGACCGAGATGGTTCTGCAATTTTCTAGTTCTGTCAGTCAAAAACAAAAATAGCTGCCATACACATTTATTAAGCCATATATGATGCTTAAGGAAGCAGGAATGAAGTGCAAGAATTGTTTTTTCTATTACAATTTCAGAATTTCAGAAAGAAAAAGCAGGTTTTAAAGATCATATTTGTGCGGCATCTACTTTCCCCTATTTCCATACATTTTACCTTTCTAATCTGTGAAACACAAGAGAAAAAAATCCAATTTCCATGTTGCTCAGTGCTACAGTTGCTGCTGCTATGGAAACTACCCTTCATGTGCCAGAAATGAAGACATACTGTTGATGTACAGTTACTGCAATGCAAAGCAGCATTACTTTTTAATTTTTCCATTAGAAGTCTAATATAAATGCCTAAAACATTGCTTCAATGCATTATGCATTCTTCTACTTCTAGTGAACTCTATAACACTTTTGACTACTGAATGTTGTAAGAGATTTCCATGGAGCTGTCACCTTATTGTCTGAGGCATACAAAAGAACATTGTGTAGTGTAAGTTGGAAAACATAGGGCTCTATAATAGCCTGCTTGTTTATAAAACTGAAATGATGACATTTATCTAATAACAGCTCTACCTAGAATCTATGTATACTTGAAAAGTAATGTAGGGAATATTAAATGTCAGTGTTGTGATCATAAACAACATCTAGCCTGGTATGAAGCTCAGGGTTAGAGAGAAAGTGACCTCCCCAAAATTATGTCCACAATCCATTTATATTTAGGGTTTACTGGCACTCTGGATTCCCTTTCTCCTCTTCTTTAAAGGTTACCATTCATGTCTCTGCTGTAACTTTCTATCAATTTGGTTTTACCTCTCGAACTCATACTATGGTAAAATTATAAGATATGTCCCCGAATGCAGTGGGCCCTCAGCTATCGGCTATGTAGATTCAATTGAGAAATATTTCTATTGTTAGTACTGCTTATTACTTCCACATTTTTAACTGTTTAGAGCTGAAGCCATGCTTTTGTTCTGTTTCCATGCAGCATCTTCCTAAACCATTGCCACAACCTACAGTTGTCACTTCTAGACATCAATTCAATAAAAATAATATTTAAAAAAAAAAAAAAAGCAGCCCCAATGGGCCACAAGGAGTCTTATTTATTGAAGGAGTGTTGAATGTTAAAGAAACAAAAATATAACACAGAGACAAAAAGAATTCCCATGATGACTCTAGCCACGGGTATTTCTGCTTCATTTTTTTCTATGTTCATGAAGAAAAAAAATTTCTTAGCTGTTTTCAGCCGCAGTTTGAAGAAAAGAGATAGAAATTTGAATGAAAATAACTCATATTTTAATAAAAATTCCAAGTTTTCTAAATAGCTAGTGCTTCTAGAGAGGTCCTGATTCAGGCTTTTGGGTTGTGTTTTTATGAACACCCACAATTCCATTGGTGAAGGACTGTGTGCTCCCCACCTCTGAACAATTACCCCAATGAAATCAAGGGTTGAACATCCAAAAATGACAGGCATATTACTGGGGCTACTGGTTCTCAACCATCTAAGTGTCACAATGTCCATACCACAGCTTCTCTGATTTAACTTCCAAAAATGGAACCATGAGGAAGTCCTCTGATACACGAATAGCAGAGGAATAATTTTAATATTGGAGTAAAGGCACAAAAAGGACACTGGCTGCACTGGATGGGCTACTGTTACTAACTGCAGTCACCTACTGAAAGTGGAGATAAGACATCAGAGAGCAAGTGCTGTGCATAACGAAGTCAAATGAGCTGGGAAAGACAGAAAGACTTTAAGAGTTCTTGTTCTCAACAGCACTTCCACACAACAGTCTCCAAGGGCTTTGTATTACTTAAATTCCAACAATGAAAAGCATGAGTGAAAAAATGGATTTTGTTCACAGAGCTAACTCGGAAGATAGCAGAGTTTCCCTAATCCCAGTCACACAAAGGTAAATCATTCCTGTGTCTGGTCTTTTGTTTCCCAGGGTGGGTTAGCAGTCTCAGTCTTTATCCTTCTCCTGAAGACAGGTCCAAGTGTTGAAGGCTTAACAAACACAAACATGAACCTCTTTTTCCACTCTTCAGCCACCTCATTGAACAGCATATATGTGCCATCCTTTTCTAAACTTAAACCCATCATGCAATATGTAGAAGCATTTCAAAATTTTAGACCATCACTCTACAGAGGTTATCAGGAAACAGAAATAAAGAACCTTGCAAGAAGCATGTCAATGAGCATACATGAAGAAATTGCCAGCACCGCGTCTTGATCCTGTTTTCTCAGCCTCATTCAACAATCCAAAAGGATGAAGGTATCTAAACTACAGTTTAACCCATGTTAAGTAGAGAGTAAAACTTCGTTAATACTTGGAGCACTCTAAATCAATATTTAGACATTTTATTATTTTGTTCATTTTACTTGAATACATTAGTAAAGCCTGACAGAACTACTAGGACTCCCTGTGATTAACATACTTGAATCAGCAAAAGGTGGCAATTAAATAAAAATCTACTTGTTTTTCTGGTCTATTATAAAAATTTGCATAATTCAGCAATTATTTTATCATTTTGGATGTATATTAAATGTGGTTTTCTGCTTTTTAATTGTAAGCTATATTCTACATATTTTAAATCTAGTTGCCTTTTGGAGATATTTTGAATCAAATATAAAAATATTTTTGGTTGCCTTAAATCTGTAAAATTTTTGCCTCTTCTGTCACCAAAAGGTACTCATGTATCAAAGATCATTAAATGTGATTTGTGATTTTCTCACTAAAAACATATTTATTTACAGATTATATTGTAAATTACAGCTTTTGGGAGGTTAATTATTTTTTCAGTAGCTCAAAAATATTTAGCTAACTGCACACTCTGTCAGATAATGAGACTTCCCTCTGTATATAATTTTAGTGCATTTTACAAAACTAAAGCCATACCAAGAATTTCTGCTGTATAAATATAGATTATCAAGAAGATCTCAACACAAGGATATCAGTAGAAGTTCACTTCAGAGAATTTTGGATCAGAACAATGTAACTTTAGTTTTAACTTTAATATCAAAATACTGAATGTACAGTCAGAAGAGTGTCCATCACAATCCTAATATATTTACCATCTTTGTTCTCTTGCTGTAAGAATTTATTTCAATCAGAGAGTGCTGAATCAGGTAGTGCATTGAACAAAGTTCATCTTTTGTCTAACCACAGAGCCTTTCTTGCTTTTCTATGCTGTTCACTCAGGTTACTATAGCCTATCATAATCTCTAGTTTAATTTGTGTTTTCAAAGTGAAAAAATTAATTACAGAGAGACTGTATGTAAAATACAACAAGCCGTTGTTTATAATAAAGTATTTCTAAATGTATTTTTAACCATTACTTTTACTGTGGCTCAGAAGATGAATGCCTAAACAGTCACATTCCAAATTAGCCTTAAGATCAAAAGCAAAAGAGTTTTTTAGTCTCAGTATTGCTACAAAAGCAGGTACATGCATATTGATGAGATTTCTAAACATGAATGGACCCATTTGAACCCTAAATGGTCATGTTGGCATTAAAAACATAATGATGAGATAGGGAAACTGATCCATCCATCCCACAGAGAGGTCAGAGGAAGTACACAGTGAGCTTTGTGGTGTGCACACAGCATTCCCCCTGTTAGGTTGGTGTTAGGTTAGGCAGGGAATCTGAATTCCCTTGAATGGAATAAAGCCAAAAGTCATGGTGTGGGAGCAAACCTAACATGCTTCTGGCGCTAAAGGGTATCGTAACTATAGAAATTCATGTATAACACATACTGCATGCGACACTAAATGAAACTGTCATGCTGAGTTACCCATAACTGTCCTAGGAGTTGTTGAAAATATACTCTTCTATTGCCTGAAAGAATAAAAAAGAACACCAGAAAGTTATACAGTGGGTTCCAACCATGCAAATGCCCTTTTCTTTCAGTTTCTAAGATCCATACTGAGCTTAAAGCACAGGTGGAAATGAGTCATACTCCATAAAGAATATCACAAAGAAGAGACGAGGGTAAAAGACACAGTCACTCTATCCTTCCCACAAATTTACTCCCAACTTTCCAGAAACAAATGTCAGGAAACACAGGTTTTAGGAGAGATAAGAGAAAGGAAACTTAGTTTTTTCAGTCCAAATCTATGTAATTTTGACCATTGCTTGAACAATGATGGTTTCCTTTAGTTTATATGCATACACCAGATCCCTACATAGAGAAAGACTCCTAAGTAATTCCACAGCTGATGATTCAATGGCGTAGGCTTTTCTATTATGCTACTGGACTAATAGACTTCTGTGGGCAGGAATGCATGGTCTAATGCGTTTGCTGAAGAAATCTTGTCCTCTTGGGCTCTGTCCCATTCTGGAATTTCATTGCTTGACATTAAATTTTACCTCCATGCAAAAAAGATGTAAAATTGGACTTTGTTACCTGCAAGGCTATGAAAGCAATATGTGTCTGACTTGTTCATCAATAAATACCCTCAACTGTTGAAAAGATCATTATCACAATGCCATGGCTATATTTAGGCTCTGTATCTGTGTTTTTGAGAATAAGCTCATGTCTTGACAACTCTGTAAGAAAGGGTGACAATATAAGCATGAGACTATCAAACTGAAATAAAGATCAGTCTTATGAATGGAGTTAAATATTTATAAGTAAAGCTAAAACAAATTAATTTTAGAATTATTGATATAAAAATGTCAAACTTTAATCTGGTCAGACTAGAACATAATAATGCAATTCTCAAAAAAAAGAGAAACCTTCCAAGGGATATAGAAGATGAACATAGGAAAAACATCTATAATACTCACAAACTAGTAAATATATGATTAGATTTCAATGAAAGATCTCCCACTAACTTCAGTAGATAATACAAACATAGTTTGAAGTCTAAGAAACCTCACCCAAAGAAGACAGAAGTGATCTTGGTTTTTTTCATGATATTTTTACAAGGCTTGGGTAAACTAGAACCACTCAGCTTCAAAAATGTTCCAGAAAGATATGCAGTAAACTTTTCCAAGGAATAATGATATATCCATTTGTCTCTTCTGCTGGATGTAAGAGCTGTTCCAGAAGGTTAGGAAAGAAGTTCAGTAATTTGAAACATAAATTAATTTCCTCTGAAATTAACTAGCAGGAAAAAAAACCCAACTCCAAAAAACACCAAACCAAAAAAATAACCCCACCCAAACCACTTTAAAAATACTGTATTGTAAGGAAATCTGTTATAGTTTGGTCTTTGTGAATTTGATATGTTATTTATGTAAAATAAAGGAACTTTTGGATATGCGTCACAGTCTTAACTGTTCAAGTACAGATGTACACTTTCAGCTGCATCTTATTATAAAGAAACAAGTTTACCACTTTGTTAAACTAGGAAACCTAGGCTGAAATAGGTCATGGACTTTCCAGTAACTATACCTGAAGTTCTGTTAAATGTGAAAACATAAGAATTTAACAGTTTCTTTCCAGATGGTAAAAGTTGTTGGGGTTTTGATTATTTTTGTTGTTGTTGTTGTTGCTGTTGTGTTTTTTGGGTGTTTTTCTCTCTTAATAATGAAGAAAAAAACCCTACAAAAATTCTTAAGCATATTCTCTATGTAGAGAAAAGTATAATCCTGATGATGATTAATTGATGCTATGGACGAGAAAGCATCTAAAGCTCAGAGGACTATGGTGGTGAAACTACAGTTCATTTAAAAAATAAATAAATAATGAGACTTCATTAGCTTACACTGAAGTGGAGAAACTTAAAAGTCTTCTCTAAGTTAAAAGCTGTAACAAAGAAAGCAGAGGAAGCAAAGAAACAAAAGAGCAAAGGAAATAGAAGAGTGTCTTATGAAATTAAGCAGTGGGGTTTTTTTCCTTCTCCCTGTCTTTGACAACGGAGGAAGTCAATGAAAATGATAGACTGATGTTCAAGAAATATAACTTGATTATTCTAGCAGCAGTGAAAGGGAAATGCTGCAAATAATTCATCAGAATACCAGAGAATCAAAAAGGAAAAAAAAAAAAGAAAAAAGAAAAAAAGCCCATGACAATATACTGTATATTCTGGCATGATAAGTTGCTTCACACAGCAGATAATTTATCCAAGCTGTGTGATACATCTCATTAAAGGAGCAACCACCAAAAGTAACTTCTGATTTGCTATGTTGCTCAATCTATCAAAAACTAGTCTCTTCATACTTGTAATGCTGGCACTAAGAAAAGGGTTGAAATATGTCACCTTATTTTGAAATACCTTATAGCAAAATAATATATTCCACATAACAAAGTACTTTGTTTACTGAACGACACTATGTTAACTACACTCAGTGTAAAATGCTGCAGTAAACAAGGTTACTTTCCATTGACTTTTAGTGCACAGTGATGGGTGCATGCTAGTCCAATGCTTCTTATCTGACATGGTAGATAAATTGACAAAAATCTTTAGGATGCCTGATTAACGTGATAGATTAGAAAGTATACCACAACTGAGAATTAAGACGTAATAGTACAACTTTACTAAGGTTTAAGAAATGGGAGGAGAGGAGCTGAACAAATAGATTGATTATAGTTCATGCAGCCCTACATTTTATTTTCTATTTCTATACGCAGAAGATGAAAGGAAAGAAAAGCATTTTGCTTACCAAATTGGTAGAGTTTATTTCTTGGAAATAGAAGTTGTGTGTCAAACTACTGCTACTGAACTATATGACCTTATACAAATTTTGATAAAAGTTAGCAGAAAACTGTTCATTAGGAAAGTTATTGCCATTCTGAATCTACAGAGAGTAATAAAACTTATATTACAAAACTATGAATGTAAAAAATTAAGAGCCATAACCATATGAGCTTGTAAACAGTGCAAAATGAAAAGCAGTCCATTAACAGGAATCTCAGTGAGGTGTCCAGATCTTAAGGGTTTACAGCTACAGATTTTCTTTTCATAAAAAAATAAGATAAAAATCATTACCTCAGTCAAAAATTGTATTTATGCTGTCATCACAGATGTGACTGCTTCCTGGGTAAACATAGCAGGTATGCTAACTTGTAAGCTTGTTTGAGTGGCTGATAACAACACAGCTACAGCCCCAGAAACCAGGAAGCTGAAGGATTATCTAGTGGTACACCTGTGGTGGTTTCAAGGTGTTTGCTGTTTGAACCAGCTAGCCCACGTTTGTATGACTTAGGCCAGAGCTTCAGGATTATCATTTCATTTGTTCCCTCTTGAAATTTTTGCCTCTAGTCTTACAGTCTTAAAATGAGCCCTGCCACTTAGCAAGGTTTGTTATACTGTTTAAAAAGGAACAAGCCATAGATAAGATGTAATTTAGGAAGAAATTTTTAATAACCTCTCAGCTGTTAATTGCTGCTTCCCAAAAGAGACCAGAGACAAGAGCGTATGTGTATGAATGTTCCTCCTCCCCTCCATTCCCGGGAAAAAAGCTGACACACGTCCCAGCTGGTTAGTTGCCATTGCCAAGAACATCAAAGAGGAAATGCACTTGCACAAACAGCTTAGATGGCACCAGACAGCTGGGGGTTGGCTCTTCCTTTTCCTTCCATTTCTGGTAGCTGTGCTCACCTCCAAGGAACAGAAGTTAGAAGGAGAACTACAGTAGACTTTTACTTCATTTGGTCTGTTAATACCAATTCACATCTCTGATGCTCCCAAAAGGCAACTAGGGTTAGATAGGTATCTTCCACCTGTTTGTGCCTGAAAAAAAGCCTGTTGACTTGGCAAACTAAAATAAGGCTTAACACATTAATGTAAATGCATTCTCTGATTGCATAAAGCATGTTTTTGACTAGAGCAGAAATATTTTAGAAAAGTTACTGTGCAGTAGCGAATTTTAAGCTAGATTTAAATTAAAGTTTAAGTTGCATTTAGAAAATGAGGCCTCCCAACAAAAAAATCCACTCTTCCCTTCCAACCATGTCCTTCATGATAAAGATGAGGGACCTGTCCTCTTTTAAAATAAACTTGTATTCCCGTAGCTACTACCATTTCTCTTCCCCCATCAGACTTTGTTTTAATCAAATGACCGGTTCACAGTATCTAAAAGTTTCTCTCCCCCGGTTCTAGCCCATGTTTTAGGCTGTTTCCTCTAGTTTAAACTGTTCTTATCAGTGTCTCTGATGACTTCTCAATAGTCAAAATTTATCCCATATTTTACTTGTCAGACCTTCTCCAGTAGCTAAACGCCTTACTTTGAACAACAGAATTACAAAAGTCAGTGTCATAAAGTCACCACACATGCAGAACAATGCTTTTAATGACAATTCTGTTTCAGGCAACATTTTAGAAGATGCTCAGCATATCCAAGGGGACTCTTAATCCTCCTCATAAACACCTTTCAATATATCCTTCATGGATCACTATGTTATCCTCCCTATCGCTGCAGTCAACATAGATCAGCCAGCATGGATCTCCAGTTTCACATTTTTGTAGGTCCATCTGCATAACTAATGCCTAAATATTTCACATTCTTTTTCTACAACACCACGAAGGAAGTAATCTCTAATCCATCTACTCAGGTAAAATGATTGCTCTCATTGGTCTTGACTGCCAGGATATGACTGCCACAAGATTTGACTGCTATACTTTTTGACATCTTAAACAAAAAACATGTCTTCTTTCATCAGTTCAAGAAGTGGCTACAAATGTTATCCTAGTATATGTGCTTAAATTAGATCATCTCCAACATCTTCCATCTCACTACCAATTTGCTCCTCTCTACTGTGTCAAAGAGGAGCTATTCTCATATTTACAAAGACACCATTGCCATCTCTGATTGAGTACAAAGTTGTTATCTCCCATCACTTAAATCTTTAAAGTCTCTTTATCCCTTTCTGGATTAGAATAGCAGCAACACTTAAAACTGTGACAGTCATTTCTAGAGTGCTCATCTGAAATGCAGGCAGATGTCCCAGAGAACATATTTGCAAAATGATTAGCTCTGGAAGATTTGAGAAGCAAAAATGTCTGGTATATGATCTGGAAGTCTGTACGTTACAGAGACAGCCAAAACTCTGGGACAAAACAATGACATACAGAGATAGAAAAAAAAAACGGGGATCTTGGTTCTGAAACTTGAAAAACATCAATAAACAAAGGAAAACAGTTCAAAGTTACCAACATTACAAATATTTTCATAAGGAGCAGCTGGTAGTAGAGTTGACAAAGTACACAGAAGAAAGAGAGATTCATGAAAGCTGATGAACAGAGACGAAGAGTAAGAGATAACTGAGAAGGAAGGCAGGAATATGCTAATTTGACAATATGGGTCAAAGAAATGTGATATCCTGGAAAGGAGAAGTCAGACTGAAAATTACCACTGTCAAATGGGAAATCAGTTCTTCAGGAAAATATGGCATATTTTAAAAAAATGGGAGTATCAGATAGTCTGACAATCAGAATGCAGTGAAATCATACCAAAACTTTTGAAAGATAATGAGGAACCAAAGAGTGATCATCAGAAGGAGTTAGGGAGGAAGAAAATTGGAAAAGTAATCGACAGGGTTAGAAGTGCACCATCCATTAATGCAAGCTTTAAAAAATTTACAAATAAGAATTCTTTCTTTTCAGTTCAGATCCCACCATTTCTCTGCAGATAGAAAATAAATATCCTGGAGCCAAGAAGGCATGATTCCTGTGTTGCTCTGTGCCCGACAGTCCAATGTTCCCACAACGAAACTTGACTGATCATAGAGAATGGTGCTGGTGTGACAAGAATACAGTTTCATAAAGACGAGATTGTCCCTTCAGAGAGGGATATCACTAACTTGCACAGTTAAATTGCCTGAAGACTGAAGCAGAGTTTTTGTTTCACAATTTTTTTGTAGATTGAGATTCTAATAAATTTACTACTCAACTGCTTGACTAGTAGTGGGCAATAATTTAAACTCTGCACTCATACTAAGTATTTTACATTAATTGAGTTTCAGTAAGTTTTTATAAAATGTTTTGTTCTGCTCAAGAACATTAATTCTATATTCTATGCTTCATAGCTGTCTTAATTTTCTTAAACATAACAGGAACTTCAATAGCATTTTCCTGATAAATTGACCTGTAATGAAAAGAAATCTGTGTAAGGAAGTAAACCAGATAAACACAGCAAGAATATCCCACCTTTTATGGTATATTTAACTTGCCATATATAACACAGCTTTTTTGTTAAGAGCTAATGTCTTTAAATCGCATTGTTTATTACAGAATAACGTATTCTTTACAGCTTTTAATTAGAAATTAAGGAAGGATAATGGATGACATTGCACCATTTAAAAAAAAAGACAGAGGGAAGGTGAGAATTATATTGCTATTAACATATGTAGCAAAAATATCCATTTCACAGCGTCACCCAGATTAGAAAATGCCTCCAAGACCACTAAGTCCAATTTTTGACCAGTCACCACCTTGTCAACTAGACCATGGCACTGAGTGTCATGTCAAGTAATTTCTTGAACACTTCCAGGGATGGTGACTCCACCACCTCCCTGGACAGCCTATTCCAACATCTAATTTCTGTGAAGAAATTCTTCCTGAGTTCCAACCTGAACCTCCCCTGACATATCTTGAGGCCTTGTCTTATTGCTCGTTGCCTGACAGAAGAGATTGACCCCCATCTTGCTACAACCTCTTTTCAGGCAGTTGTAGAGAGCAATAAGGTCTCACATTGAGCCTCATTTTCTCCAGGCTAAACAATCCCAGCTCCTTCAGCCGTTTCTCAAATGACTGACTCTCTAGAGAGTAACTGTCACAAGTTAAAGATTGAGTTTAAAAGGCAAATGACGACATTATCAACTTTATCTGAATCTATAAGCCAGCAGGCTGGAGTGAATGACTGTAACTCCACAAAGAATATAACACTTGGTTCTGCAAAAAGCTATGTATTTCATTGATTTACAATTGCTTATTTAGATTTGGATATATGTATAAAATTAGGTAGAATAATTATTATATTTATTGTGTATTATAGCCATTGGTAACAAGCAAGACTATCAGCTTAGAAACTATTTTGTAACCCAAAGATATTTAGCTAGTTTTCACTTCCATTGTAGTAGGAAAAAAAAAATAAAAAGAAAAAAAAAGGAAGAAATTTGTTCCTTTTTTCCAGGAACCTCAAGGGAGAAAGATAGTGTATTGTTGCTTAGAACATGGCTTTTAAAATTCACTATGACTGCTGTATATTATGATTGGCTCAGGCATTTGAACCAGCATACAATGAATACAGTTGTAATTTTTGCAGTCAAAGAGCAATGAATGTTCCATGTTATTTTGCTTGTTGCCTATATGTAGAGAGCAATTTGTGTGGAGAACATTACTGTATCTGTCATGTTCCATCTAAAAGCACTGATGCAGAACTGCTTGAAGACAGCAGCACTGTAGTATTGATGCTCATGGCAGAAGAGATTTAGATACCATGAAAAGCTAATGGTGTTAACTAAAGAATTCTTCAATTCACTTCAGCTGAGAGGGAACATTTACAGGAGGATTAGTTTAAGAATAAATGACAAAAATTCAACACACTGAAATCGTGGAAAGTGCATATTGTAGCAATTATGGAGACTTTTTGATACAGTACTTACGAGCCAAATTATGGCTGTGTTGTATATTGCTCTACAGCAGAGACAACTACCTTTACATAGGATGACTTCTTATTTTAAGGACTGTTATAAAATTATCTTTGTTCTTTAAACAAACATACTGCATCTGTACACAGAAATACACTCAGTTCCTTTTTTAGACTATACACTTCTTACTCATCCAAAGTTTCTCTCCTCCCCATTGATTTATCTTCTAAATTTCTCCTCTGAGGTGGGAAATGGGTAAAACTGAATTAATTTTGCCTTCTCTTCTTTGGACTAGAGAGTAATGACTCAATAAGGAGTGACAATTCTGCTATGGTAAAGTTTATATGGGATCTGGGCAAGAATGTTAACCATTCAGAGATACTCTGAAGTGGTCTGCTGTCAGAAGTGTTTTAAAAGATGATAAAGAAAAGATGGAAGGAATTTTCTACTCTGTCCTGCACTGGCAGGAAACCTGAACTTGGACAGTGAGGGTCAGTTAGGAGTGAAATGCCAGGGTCACAACAGCATCCACGGGACTGGCCCTGTTGTATCACAGCGACCTGCATTCTCTCATCACGTCAGTTTTAGGAAGGAAAAAAGTTTTGACTCTGTGTTGAGTAGAACTGTCATCAATTCACAAATAAGTACCGCCTAAGAAACCAGGGTTAATTAAGGACTTGGAACTAAAATATCCTGTTTCTTAACAGAGTCATCTTAAGATAGTGTTCCTGCTCTGCTTTTCTTTGGAAGTATAATGAAACTTGACACATATTTATTATGACATATATATGTATGCATGTAGATATTAACATACATATAAAGTTAGCCAAACTCCAAAATATCAGAATGAACAGAATAAGAAAAAGAGCAATAACTCTTACCATGAGACAGAGTACTCTCTCTAGGTCCTACATTTGAAATACTGAGGATATTTTCTCCCAGCTATAGCAACTAGTTCCCATTAAAGTGAAGCTATTCTCTTTCAAATATCATCATGGGGTTATATATATCTGCTATTCAGTTATAGCTCAAATTTGCTCAGTTTACAAGTGAAAAACATGGCTGATTCTATGATTTGGCAGCAGCAAACCTCAGCTTGGGACTACAAAACCAATCTACACTTTTTTTTTTCCTTCAGTTGTAATTGTGTTCCTTCAAATTTTTCTGTTCTTTTTGTGACTTTCATTTTTAAGACAGTCAACAATTATTCAGATGCTGTACTAGGACCAGGTTTTTTATATATACAATACAATTCTCAGGCTATTGTTCCATATACTGTATGGTGAATAAAAATATACTTACACAAATAAATATTATCTGTTTTAGATACATCTTATGGTTGCAATTACTGTCTTAAGTATTTGCGCATAAGATTAGCTGCCTACTTTCTATGCCTAGTTTATCTTCTACAGTTCCTTTATTTATTTCAGAGTTCTCAGTAACACTCCTAAAAATTATCTATTAATCTCCAAAACTTTATTTTACTTTTGTTCTCATTATGTGATAAAATTGCAACATCTTTGGAAAGACATTTATTTTTTTATGTCTATATAAAACCTAACACAAAGGAACTATGAGCTTTGTTTGAAGCATCTAAACAAAAAGACAACAGAAATGTGAGAGGATTTTATGCTTTTGGCAAAAAAAAAGATGGAGGAAAAATAATGTGCAAATGTGCTGTGTGGCAGTTCCTTCAAGTAATTAGATGATTCTGCGAATGGTGCCTTTGAATAAAAACAAACAGGAATTTTTTGTATCATCTGTCTGATTTTTGTGACAAATTATCTCCTTGCAAACATTTTTGAGTATTTATTTGGGATGCTCTATGTTGATTAATATTTTTCATTCCATTTGTGTAAAAATATCAATTAATATTTCATACTTTCTTCTGATTTTTTACTTCTTTGAACTTATTTTTAGATATTTGCCTATTCTCTCATGTGTCTTATCAAATAATTGCATTCAGCAATCATACCTTGTGAACTTCAACATAAAGCCATGTTCAACCCAATTATATTTCCTGTAAAAATACTACTTTCTGAACAGTTCTTTGCAGGTAGTTTTAACCACAAAACACCACCAACGATTGCAGTCTGCTACTGCCAACTACAATGACATGAAAAAATTTAAAGAAGAATCAGTATTAGATCAATTTAAGAAAGGCACTCGGTGTAAAAGGCACCCACCAGGGGTTGACTAGCACTTTAAGTACTGTAGTTGAGCATGGAGCATTTAAATCTATTTTCTTTTGACCTATAAAGACTTCTAAGTGAAGACAAAAAAAAAATTTCAACAGGTACAATCTTTATACATTAATTTTCTGATGCACCAAGTCTTTCTAGGGGACATCAGGGCAAATATTTCAAGCTAATGGAGGGCATACTGTGGTGATTTGCATCATCTGACACACACTGAGGACAAGTAGTCATAGGATAACATTTCCTAGAACTTACTCTAGTTAGGAAAAATATTCAATTTAGCTCTTTTGAAATCCATCACAAAGATGCACAGCAAAATATATAAATAGCCAGGCTAATAGACATGCTGGCATGGAAACATCTGTACAGAAGACTGTTCCATTTAATAATAATTTGTCAAGATAATTGTGTCAAATGTGGTACAACCACAGATGAAGTCAATGTTAGAAAGATTTCAGTCTTTTTTATCAGAATATTATTAGCCCTTAGACATTTGTTACTTTTATTTCTGAAGCAGAAGAGAACATTCTTGTTTTGTCCTGTCCTGTTTTGGCACTCTCCTTGAAATTAATATGAAAAAAACTGTCAAATACTTTGCTCAGAATTCCTTAAAAGACAAATCATACTATTCAGGATAACATAAAGAAAACATATTGAAAAAAATGAAAAATTCCATCAAATAAAAAGCATATCCAACTAAAGAAAACTTTCTGGTTTTATTTATTACCCTCTGAAAGTAGATTTAGAAAATAGCAGACGTATGGCTGGAATTTTTAACTAGTTAAATCCTTGGAAGGATTGTTCATAGGTACAGTAACAGTGCTGGACAAAAGAAGCAGAAAATGTTCACTGTGATCCTTACCAGGGTGAGATCCTGCATCCAGCTACTCAGGAGGATCTCCAGAGCTTGGTATCATTTGCCAGTAGCCAAGCAGCAGCACACCTCACTTCAGCCTGACATGAGTCTAACGTGTATGACACTACTCATTCCCTGCACTTAAACATTTTACTGCATCAGTGGTTTGATTTGATAGCAAGATGCAAATGTTTCAGTGTTTCATCTTAAATGGGACCAGAAACAAAGAAACTGGTGAATCTCTGTGAATATTTGCTTGCACTTAACCTGATTTTTTCGGTGTATAATTAAATTGTTAGGGCTACAAGTTTTATAGCTCTATAATAAACATTTCTTACAGACCATACTGGAAAGTAAATCACATCTGATAATAAAATCTGAATTTTACAGTAAAAAACCCTAGATCCTTCCAAAACTGAATTACTCAAAAGGCTAACATCAGGTCATTAGTAGTACATTTTTAAGTAAATCATTAACTTCTACACTGCGTGTACTGATGCTCGAATTTTGTGCTTGCTGTGTGCACTTATTAGATTACAAATTTAACTCCTCATAGCATAAAAATTATGAGGAGGTTTTTGTAAACACCTAGGAGCTATGTCTGTTTCTGTGATGGGGGTATGGTTATAGAAAGCTTGTTTTTTTCTTTCTATTCCATAAATTCTTTTTTGTCTATTCAGACTAGAAATGGAGCAATTGGGAGAAAAGAGAGGTGTAGAACAATAAGGGAAGATACTAAAAAATTATTATACTGGGCAAAATTAGCTTGGTCAGAAAATATTGTCCCATACTGAGTACTAGAAACTTCACTAACAGGAGTTCACTGTGTTTGCTGGGTACTGTCATTCTGGGCAAGTCAGTGCTGCAATGTATTTTCCAGCAGTTATCAAGGTGGCAGAATTAAATCGGACAGAGTAAAGGAATGCAACTTGCAAGAGGCAACACTAATAGGGAAAAGGATGACAGACAAAAACCCCAGCTTTCCAACACTATTATGTAAATGATGTCTTGCATTTCTCTAGGTAAATCATTATGAATAAGGACTATGTCCTTTCTAGAGAAGCTTTTGGTGCATGTGTTTAAAAGCTTCACTGAACTTTTTCTACATCTGCAGATAAATCATGCTGACATATTTCTCATATTTTTCTGTTTCTCTTACCTTTATATAAATGTATCACCAGATACAGGTAATCAATGCATCTCTTAAGAATTATTCATTCTGACAAACAGCACAAAAGCTCTCACAAACATTCACGATAAAAAAGCACTGACCAGTGCTAACATTTCACTTCATAGGACCTCTGCATTCTAGAGCAGGACATTCAAAGCAGTACTTAGTCAAAAAAAAAAAAAAAAAAGTCAGTGGCACTTAGGTAACTTGGAAAAAAGTATTTAAACATTACACTGACTTCAGCAGAGAGATTACCTTGACTTTCTGTCACTGAAACATAACTTAATGAATATGCTTAATCTGCGTTCTTCATCACACGCACACAAAGCACTATTCCAGCTCTTCAGCTGGGCAAGACAGAAAAACAAGCTGTTAGACTTACAGCACAAAATCCAAGGCACAAACGTGTTTTCTGAGCCATCTCTGAGTAGTATAGGTCTGGCTTGCAAATCATTGCTCTCACTCTGAGACCCCTGCGCTGCTGTAGCTTGACATCTGATGAGCCTGTCACTCAACACCACACCATAAACAGCTCCCCAGCACTCTCTACAAAAGGTTGTCTCTAAAACAAATGGAAACTAAAACTGACTCTGGAACCAGACAAACCTGAAGAGCCCAGCTCAAGAGCACACAGAGAACAATATGAATTGCCAGATTATTTGAATAATAGCAAAATTGAAACTGCCTTGGGTACATCCAAGCACAGCTGCAATAACTAACTTATTACTGTCTTTTCATTGGCAACCACATCTAAACAATCTGCCAAAGAAACTTTAACAGCTTCTCTTGTCATAAATGTTTCAGCTGAAAGATATACAACCTTGTAAGCCAGGTGGTGAGATGTAAAAGAGGCTAGATCCTGCATGAGATGTTTGGGTTTTTGGGGATTTTTTTCAGGCTATACAGAGAAACTCGTATCATTGGTTGATTTCAAAAACTCTCAAAAGCCTTGAAGGCACGTATATTAATATCAGGAAAGGTATTTGTTTCAGACTCACTTGCGAAACTTTTTTTAAGAAACTACCCCAAGAATTTAATGTATCAGAGTAATTCAGTGACTATGAGTGAAATTAATATTTTGACTGGATGTGTTATTAAGCATGTATGGAAAAGATACCTTCCAATGTCCAATAGGAGCTTTGAAAACATTATAAAATTATTATAATTATAATTCCATCCCGCTTTCAGCATGCAGGTCCAAATAAATAAATCAAAAAAAGCTTTCTGGCTTTTTCTCCAGTTGATTTCACCAAAATTACAATGAGACAAAGAAAGGTATAAATGAAGTAATAGCATCACTGCAGCTAAACTCAGAACTAGTGACAAAAGCAAAATGAGAATAATTTGTTCCTGATGGCAATTTTACTCACTATGGCAATGCCTAAGAACCGCTACAGACTAAATGGTAATCCCAAAAGTTGGACTCAACTAATAAAGAAGGAAAAAGGCTGTCAAAAACCCTACAGTCTCAATAGGTAAGAACAACTTATGGCTAGAGAGAAGGGTACAATACCAGGTCTTGTGGCAAATGCCATGCCTAAGCCCAAGATGGAAGTGTTTGAAATTTTTAGGGTTCCTGTGTTCTTGCATATATAACAAAAGTCAAAGGAAAAGAAACACTGCAGTAATGAGAAGAGAGAGAAGGTATACAAATTAATAGACTCAGTGAAAAACATTCTTCTGTTTCTGATATACTATATAGAGACCAACCTAACCTATTCAGTTTTAAACTAGAATATGAAAAGATCTTCAGCCTTGTGGCAGGTGACAGCACATAGCACCAGTAGGCAAATACTGTGTTCAGTACCTAATTTAAACTGCAAGCTGGAAGGAAAGTACATACAAAAGTAGAGAAGAGGCAAAGGCTATTAAGGAGAAAACAAAAAAAAACAAACCCACCCTGTTTTCTTTAAAATACCAGTTTTGATGCCATGCTCTGTCTCTCTGGCCTGCCACACTGAGTCTTGACTCGCTGCTTTTTCTGTCTTTGTCGAAGCACGTGACATAACCTTTCAAAGTCCATAGTCCTTGAGAAGCTGCTAGAAGCTTCCTTCATGTCCGATAGAGCCAGTGCCAGCCAGCCCCAAGACAGACATATCGCTGGCCAAGGCTGGGACAATCAGAAATGGTGATAACACGTCTGTGAAAACATATCTAAGAAGGAAAAAAAAAAAATTATTGAGCAGATGTCCTTGCGGCCAGGGAAGAACTGAGTGAAAATAGGTGAGAGGAACAACTATGCAGACACCAAGGTCAGGGAAGAAGGAGGTGGGGGAGGTGCTCCAGGTGCCAGAGCTGAGACTCCCCTGAAGCCTGTGATGAGGAAAATGGTGAGGCAGTTGTGTCCCTGCAGCCCATGGACGACCAGGGTGGGTGCAGAGATCCACCTGCAACCAGTGGAGGAGCCCACACCGGAGCATGCGGATGGCCCAAGAGGGCTAAGAACCTGTGAGAAACCAGTACTGGAGCAGGGTCCTGGCAGGGACCTCTAGACCCACGGAGAGAGGAGCCTGTGCTGGAGAACAGGGACTTTTGACCCTGTGGGGGACCCATGTCGGAGCAGGCTGTGCCTGAAGAACTGCACCCCGTGGAAGAGTGACCCACATTGCAACACTTCATGGAGAACTGTTGGGTCCGGCATGGACTCAGGTTGGAGAAGTTCAAGGGGGACTGTCTGGTGTGGGAGGGACCCCACGGGGAGCAGGGGAAGGACTCCTCTCTCTGAGTAGCAGCAGAAACAAACTGTGATGAACTGACCATAATCCCCATTCCTCTTGCACTGCTGGAGGGGAGGAGGTAGAGCTCAGGAAGGAGCATGGAGTGGGGGGAAGGTGTTTTTGAGATTGATTTTACTTCTCGTTATCCTGCTCTGATTTTGTTAGTAATAAATTCATTTAGTATTTCCAATTCGAGTCTGTTTTGCCCATGCTGGTATTTAGTGAATAATCTCTCCCAGACTGTATCTCAACTCAGGAACCTTTGTTATATTTTCTCTTCCCTGTCCAGCTGAGAAGGGGAGTGATGGAGCGGTTTGGTGGGTGTCTGGCATCCAGCCAGGGTCAACCCACTACACTTACTCATGCTGAGTGACAGCTGTCTACATTTTGGACTCTCTGGGGCATGTTGCCAGACTGCATTTGAATTTGTCCGTGGGCTTGGAAGCACATAATGTACGTTCTCTGTAGCTGCATCCAGCCTGTAGTGCAAAGAAGTTCTACAGTGCACCAAGTCCCAGGGAGGTGGTAAAGCACACGGGGACCTTTCCCTGTCCATGTACTTACACTTTTTCCTCCAGAGGGGACCTAATGACTATGGAAACAGTGCTCTCTAGGGTCCCTTCTGCAAACACTGGCCTTATTCAGAAAAAGATATGCAAAGAAGCACTGAAAAATATTGGAAAGTTTGATATATCAGAAAGAATAAGAGCAAACTTTTTTGTATTTTACCTTTTTCCTGCAAATTCTTTTATATTTTCAAGTCTTTTCACCTTAAAGCAAATACACACAAGACAGTAAAGATAAGTTTACTTTGGCTAAGTTTTTACTAAGGTCTTAACATAATATTAAAATGCATGGTTTGTTTTTCAGTGGTATGTGCAGGGCAAGAACACATTTTGTAATACATCACAGACATCTTAAATCAATGTGACACATTTAAGTTAATTCTGTTCCTTCTATCAGCACAATATCACTAGCTCTAGGTTGCTCTTATTAGCCATTTCCCCATTTCCCGCTTCTGATCCCCAGGGAAAAATTAACAAACCAGTTTGTTTAAACTCTTCTTGAAATATTAGCTCTCCTGTTAACCCAATTGACTTTGAAAATTCATTTGGAAAACAGAAAACACAGCATACATCTAGATGACTATACACTATTGTAACACACACATATTAGCTACTCCTTCTATATTGCTTAAGGGACCAAGAGTACATTTCTCTTTTATGGAAAATTCTACCTACCATTAGAAGTAGCAAAAAATAAATACACTGAACATCATATAATTCCCAAGGCAAACATTAATCAGATATGAGAAATATTATGATACAGGTATTTCAGCCCTCTTTTCCTTATGGGACTCATAAGGTAAATAATCTAAGCCATTGGACTGATTGTAGAAAACATTTAAACTTGTGATGTCAAGATATTAATGATTTGTGCAGCCAGATATTAATTTTCCAGCACTGTTAATTCATGTGATTAGTTTTTTGCTGTCTACATAGAGGTTGAAATGATGGTACCTTTTAAAGATGAAACTTAGCATTTCAGTGAGTAATGTAAAAGTGGTATTTTACTGAGAGTTACATCAGGACTGTAACTTATCCAGCAGCTATACAGCACTATTTTCTTAGTTTATCTGGACATTTCAAACATTTTTCTACATAGAGGACATTCTAAAGAGAAAATCTATTGGATACCATAAGCATCCAAATATAAATTACTTTTGTCCTAACTATTGAAAATTTCAGTCAGGAAATTCCACTAATACCAACTAAAGCTTTTTTTCCCAAAACCACTTTTATACGTTTTGACTTATATTTATTTTCCCATATATTTAAGTGATCTTTCCCAAGGGAAATGTTTAATTTGTTTATATTAAAAATATTAATTTTTGATATTTAGAAAGATTTAGTCTGAAATATCTGAGCATATGTTATCATGTAAATTTTTTTTCAGTTATCTTGAAAACTTTCCACCCATAAAGATTAATCACACTCAAAATTTTCCAGCGTAATACAAGATACACAAATCTAAATAGCAGGGATTTTTCAAATAGCATTCAATGAAAAGCAGCTGTCCTTAAATGAGATATATGTAAATATAGTAAATTAATTTAATATTTTGATTCTTGCTATATACCATAAAATATTGTAGCATAATAAAAGTTAGGCACAACTGAAAAATACATACAGAGGAGAAAATTTTGTTTTCAAAAATGTAGCCTTTTTTCTACATGATATCCTCAGATAATGAAAAGTTCTGAAACATTAAATGTTTAATTTGGTTTTGCTCCAAATCAGAAAAAAAAAAATTAAAATGTTTTGTAATGCAAAATAGACATCTCTAGCTTTTATCCACTCCACTCATTAACTTTTGTCAAATCAGTGCTATTCATTATGGGTGAGTTTCTTTGTGAAATAGAAAATAAAACTAAAAAGTCCATAACTCTGATCTTCAAGTTGTTCAATTGCTCAATTTTGTGAAGAACCAGTACTTTTTTTTTTTCTTTTCGTTTTGTTCTTGTCTTAGTTTTAGACATCCGGCTGGTTTCTATTTTCCAGTGGGCATTTTCTTTAATGTTTGGGATTTACAAAGAGACTTCACCGATTATCCAAGAACTAGCATTAGGTGTGATTAACTCCTATTCAAACATCGCATCTTAACTCATAGCTAATTTTGAAAAAAAAAAAAAAAAATACTTTTTGTTCCTGGCCACCACTCCTTATTTCCACCTTCTCTCCCTGCATTTTCTGGGCAACCACCCTTACACCTCAAAGAGGAGGTCATTTTGATAATCATCCACTTCAACAGCTGGCTCACTTGAAGTGACCCGCCTGAATACATCTTCCTTTTCAAAACACTTTTCACCTATGACTTTTCCAGTTTTGATCCAGGCTGCATAAGATTTTGTCCCAGATGCACCGCTACATGAAAATTCTATTTGAAATCTGTAAAATGAACATTCAGTACAGCCAGAACAGCTCTGTATTTACAGAAGACTAATACATCTAAACAGGATACCCTTAGTGAAAAAGATGAAAATCTGTTGGTTATGGACAACTTAAGATGAAGCTTATTCTATTTATTCAAGTAGAAAATATAATGTGAACTAAATTTAGTTCACAAAGACATTTGGTTTTGCAACCCTTTAATTTTAATCATTCATATTGATTTGTTAAAACTCAAGACATTTACATGATATTCACATATTTTCATCTTTGTTTACGTGGAAATTTTCATATACAAGACAAGGGCATATGAGAATGTATAGCTGAAATGCATAATAACACAGATTTTGAGCCTTTTCCTCTTTCAGGAATTGCAAGCTGCAGAGAGTGTCACGTAAAAGATATAATTAAAACAATGTAACTTTCAAAGTCAGTGTATATACTTGGAGTCTGTATGTGCTGTGCTTTACATGCTTACACAAAACCAATTTAATGTATGGAAAGATTTGAATTTTAGGTATTGACAGCATTCAAGATTGTTACTAAACTTTGTAACTAAACTGTGATTAAAAACACTGGATAAGTGAGGCCACAAGACAAAGATGTGGAGTAGAAATACATTGTTGGAGTAACATTTGAAGCCTATATTTGCCATTTGACTCACCCACAGTTTTCTGAGTGTGGATCAGATTTGCAGTATCCTTTTCTACTCAGTTGATAGGACTATTTAAATCGTAATGAAAATTTATTTAGGAAAATATTGAATGAACTATAAAACCCCCAAATTTTGGGTAATAACTGCCCTAAAGTTCAACATTGTTATTTTAGGCAATATTATTACCTTATAATAAGGTCTCCTGTTTCCTAAGTATAACTAATATACCTGAATTCCTAGACATAAGACCTTGTGTTCAGCTGTGTTAAACACACATAGGCCAAATGAACTCACTTAGCAAGACTACTCAGACTAGATTGTAAAGCAGATTTATCTGTGCTATGATTTAATATTCCATTTCATTCAGCTGTGAAATTCTCAAGGATTTTTTCTTCCAGTCAATGATACAAACCAAGAAATTGTGATCCATCTTTTCCCCACAGGAAACAAATTTAGACAATGGCAATCCACCCTTGCAATTTTCAGATCTATTAGCCAGTCTGCATTTATTTAAGACTTTCTGAACCCTAAACACACAAAAAAACAAAAATGCAAGATTAATATGCTTTTCATATTAATATGCTTTTCATATTTTCAATCTTTTGCCATAACACTTACATTGGGAACCATACAGATTCTATCACCCTGCTAAATATTAATTAAAATACATAATTTTTTAATTACATACTGATTGGACCCCAAATGTCCAATGCAAACTGGGATAATTTGTTAATTGATACATATTTAATTTTATCTCTATGGTTTCTGTTTCACCATTACCTTAACAATGTCATTTTACATCTTGGCTTTTTCTCACCTAGCCTTAGCCTTTTTGTTTCCCCAAGTTTGGTCTCCTCTTCCCAATATTTCTTCCACTGCATGTACTTCATTCATCTGATTCAAACTGTCTCTTTCACCTCTCATAGTCTTCACACTGATTTTATTCTTGCTGTCTTAGAAAGCAAACCTCTGACACTGACATGATATTATATAAAGATTTTATACAGAAAGAAAAATCTACAGCAACAAAAGTTCAGTTCTTAATACAACGTTTCTGTCTGCACTTCAGTTCTTGTTGTCAACGTTATGACCACAGTAGCACCAATGCAGCAATTAAGGAGGCAGTCTGTAAAAAAACAAAGTAACATTGCACTAGCAACAGGTCTGGAGTGGGTAATGTCTGTTCTTATGTTTTTATTATAATTCTGACAGCCTGTGGGCTATTTTTTTAAACATAAATTCCTTAGTATACCCCTAAGGAAAATAGAGAAACAGTAATAATACACCAGTAGGTAACGTGACTACAATTTACAAAGTGAGATGCAATTTCCAGTATTTTCCTCTTTACCACAATTTCTTATTTAAAAAACAAAACAAAACGAAACAAAAATCTTATCTCAGAATGAAAAGCAAAGAACAGCCTTCAGTGTTGTGTTTTGAACCTTTATCTGGAAAGTTTTATTGTGGTCACTTCCTTTTCTCTCTTTCACAACAAACGAAGAACTAATCACCAAAAAGAATAGAAAACAAAGCGAAAAACAATCGCAAAATTAAAGCCCACAAATAAGCAGCAGTTCAAAGCACACAAAGATCTTTACTATGAGAATAGTGAGGCACTGAAACAGGTTGCCCAGAGAAGTTGCAGATACCTCATCCCTGGAGGTGTTTAAGGCCAGGTTGGATGGAGAAACCTGGTCTAGTGGAAGGTGTCTGTGCCCGTAGCAGGGGGATTGGAACTAGATTATTTTTGAGGTCCCTTCCAGCCCTAACCATTCTATGGTTCTATGATGAGTCTATGGTCATGTAGACTGACAAAATCAGTCAACACTGGAAAGCTGAGCTGTAAAGAAAAACCTTATCCAAATTTTATGCTGGTACTATTAAATACAGAAAGAAAGAATCTGAAACAAATTCTCAAGCTACACTGAAAACTTAAGTGCCATAAATACTATACCTATGTTAAATTTCACACTGAGTAGCTCTGGTTGGCCAGTAGTATCAAAGAGAAACAACCCATTTTACAACAAATACTTATTAAAGAATGGTTTCTAAATTTCTTCATATGAAGACCCTGGGTCTTTACTTCTCTTATAAACATACCTACACAACACATATAAAAGGTTCATTTGATTCATAAGAACTAGACAGACTATAAACACGTGTAGAACTTGGCTGAGTGGTTGCAATTACTTTGTGAGACAGAAGTGAATTTGAAGCGAATGCCTGAAAGCCATATTATAGATGTCAGTTATTATAATTAATACAAATTCTCTAAATATTGAAAAGGTAGCTGTAATGAAAGAGTAGGTAGACCATAGACTTTAATGTAAGGGTAATAGTTATATGAAACTCACCCTGTACCTAGCTTCAGAATGAAGCCACTGACATTACTTTTCACTCTTTCTGCTGTATGTTAAATCAGGTAACTCACATTGTTCATTGGAAGTTTAACTGCATTTATTTAAAACCAAACTATCCATATGCACTCAATAGAAAAAGTACTGCAAGTTATAATATAAAACCCAGGGCCTGATCTTGTATTAGAATAAAGAAAAGTAAAACCTAGCTGTAAAGAGTAATCATGTTTTGCTTGGTGCCACTAAAATTAACCCCACAGTTTCTATGGTTTCACCGCTACATGAAAGAAAATCTTTCTACTAAATTAGCCACTGTACACCTGAAATTTATGTTTTGACACAGAGACTATAAAATAGAGGTAAAATAAGATGTTCAGCTACCACTCTCCCACGACTGTTTATCAAATTTTTTTGATTGAGGTTTTCTGTTTTATAAGGCAGAGCGCTGTGAATATGTTCTTATGTTCTGCAGCCAACCATAAAGAAATCATATCTCTTACATATCTCTTACCTTCTGATGATCTTGTTCATTAGTTTACTTTAGAGATATTTTCAAACCCACAATTTGCTAGCTGGTTTGAAATTTTCCGTAATGAATTCTCCATCTCTAGTTCGAAGCAAATCCAGTACTCAGGATTAGGGAGGGAATGATTTGACTAGTGTGTGAGCAAGGAAATTATTTCTTTTCTAAAAGTTTAACCTTGCACTTTCAATTTAACATTATTTAGACTAAATCTTCAGCATGAAATATAAGGATTTCACAACCAGCCAAACCACTCAGAATACAGCTTTAGCACTGAAAAATCCTCCTGTACTTCATTAGTCTTTTAGGTGCCTGGATCCATTGTGTGACCAAAGAAGAGGCTATGCAACATAACACAGGGGGTTTGGGACCTTTATCAGGAGCAATTGAAAAGTTATGTGAAAGGATTGTAGTGTTCTGACACTGGAGAGTATTAATACAATGGGTCATTTGGCTATTGCATAACCCTCTGTGTTGGCCACACAGAGGGGAATAATGCAAAATTAGTAAAATCTCACCTTTTGTCTCACCTGAAACTATGGGTTCCCTCATGTCAACTAACATACTGTAAGATGATATAATCAAAGACATAAAACTACCTTTCCTCAGCAGTACACTGGTGCAGTGAAAGCATTTTGAGCACTACAGCATGGTTCACGTTCAGAAGAGGAGGGAAAAAGAAAAGTAGAGTAGGTATAATCTTCTGCTTATTCTTGAGGCACAATAGGAGGCATACATTTCTTCTGTGATAAAATATCCATGAACCATGTTATTCTGCATTAGAGTCAGATAAAACACTGTAACAACTTTTCAGGAGGTATTCGTTGAAACCTAAAGAAGAATTCATTTCAGATAAGCTCATGCTGCTTTTGTGTTCCCTTCTCTTAATCATTAGAGTGATTTTACCTAATTTAAATGGGACATCACAGAAAGATTTTAGGAGTCTTGAATGCTTGTGTACCTGCATGTCACCATACATGAAAGGAAACTTAAGGGAGGAAAAAAACCTCACTAATAACCCAACAGAGAGGTAAATTGAAAGAATCATGCCAAGATCTGACTTCACAGCAGTAAGACAATGCATCTCATCATTTAATGAGAACAAAATGAGAGAATATTGAACTCTTGGCCCAACTAATGTTTTGAAGGGTAGGAAAACTTAGAATAATTTCTAAGGCAAGAAATACACGAGCCACAAGTGGTAGAGCATCATATTAGTCTCCATTTTTGTTCTGAAAATCACATGCTACTTGTTCCTACTACTGCTTTCTGCTTATGAAAGAATGTTTTATGCAGAGTAACTTAGTTAGGTTCTTTTTAATGTAAGTGTGACAGTTATGACAGTCAATGTGAAGTAATATGCACAGCTCAAAGCAATGTAGAGTGGAAACAACTTGCAACAACATCCTTTGAGATAAGGTCAGAGTAGTAGGGAGGGTGGCTGACCAGCAGCATCAGTTTTATGAGAGTATTTGAATACCTATTCTGTTGCTTTCATAGAGTACATCATACATCAGTCTCATGTAAATTGAGAATATACAAAACAAGAGGTCCAAACTCACTAATCACTTTCGGTAATACTGGCTCCAAGTTTATGAAACTGGTCACCTGTGATAAATTTTAATTGATATTGGTTTGACCATGATCTGGCATCCAATACTAAAGAACATACCATAGAGAGAGAGCAAGCTAGCATACAGCTGAAAATTTGCAGAATTCTTTTCATAGTATTAACATTGCCTCAAAATATAACAATCAACTCAGAAATAAATCATTTTGCTCAATTGAAATGGCAAATTATATTCTAATATTAAACAACTACTTCTTTACAATCAAGAAAGAGGAAGGACACAAAACATGAAAAAATCACTTGCTTTCCAACATTGCCACAGTCTGGAATTCTACCAACTTTCTTGCTCAGTTACAAATGGGAATGATCCCCTCATGATTTTAAATGGTACAACCTCAGTGGAACTGAAAGAGTCCACCGGGTTTACACTGTGGCAGAAATTATGATACTGAACCTGCAAGATGTATGCATTACTTAGTTAAAGCATAAAGCACAGTATATAAATCTCTGCTGACTCAAAAGCCAACATACTGTGTTCCTTGGCATTCCCAATGCTGCACAGGGACTACAGAATTAGCTCTTCTCATCAGCAACTGTCACTTGTTGCAAGCAATGCAGAGCACATGCAGTTATGAAAAAGAATTGGCTTCCACTTGGGTTTCTTTTCAGATTATCACATTGATAAAATTTTCTGTTAAAATATTGGATTATGATAATGTCAAAGAACCTATTCTGAAAACACAGCAAGTTTGTATGCCTAATTTTACAGGAGAGTTAGCTGCTATCTATATGACAGAGACTCAGGGAGCCTCTGCTATTAAGGACTAGGAGTAGCAGGGCACTCTGTTAATGCAGAGGCCATCCAGAATCCAAGCCTACCTGGGTGTTTCCAGCCAGCACTTCAAGCTCTAGCATTGTTCTATGTTATGAACATAATGTAAATGCTCAGTTATGTACCCCAAGTTCCATAAAATACTTGAGCAAGAGCTTAGACCTTCGCAGAAATATTATATCTCATAAGATAAGCATTTATTTATGCCCACAGCTGGACCTTCAGATGAACCCTGAAAGGGAAGTTTCAAGTAATTTCAATGTTCTCACACAGCACAGTTGAGTGGACAGTCTCAGCTGTCCCAGATAATCTTTTTACTTCTTACTTGGTATTTTCCCCAATAAAACTTCATTTAACTACAAACTGAGGAACTGGCACAATTTAAAGATTTCCTGATTTAATTTAAAGATTTCCAGGTTGGTTTTAGTTTTTACATTGGTTTTTGTGGGTTTTTTTTTTTTTTTTTGTTGTTGTTGTTGTTGGTTTTTTTTTGTACTTACACATATTAGTCAAACTTAGGAGGTAAATCAGAGTATAAACCGCAGTTTTCTTAAAATACTACAAAAAACCTGACAAAACATTTTGTTGACAAAAGACATGAATATAAATGATTTTTTAAAAATTACTTTGAGCTCACTTTTCTCCCATGAAGTCAATTTTGCTATTATCAGGTTCACTGTTAACTTCAGTAAGGGCAAGAACATGATCCTTTATGTGTAAGTGATACCAATGAGGTTTGCCATCACAGGATTACACACAAAAATAGTTGTAGAAGACATTAAATAATGCAGTAGTAACACTATCATATATTGATTTGGGATAAAGAATTTTTTTGGGGGGAGAAAAAGGCTATCTTAAAAGATGAGATGAAACTAGAAAAACAGTATGATATACATTCTAAAAACATATACTTTGCCATGCAATTTTCTAAATGTAAGCCCAAATGCTTTGTCTTTGGGCTTAATTTTAGCTCCATTCTACTACAGGTAAGTCTTCTGCAAATTCTAGCCTGAGGGTATACTTTTTTTCCTTTGTGTTTAATGCTGTTTGAAGTTGCCTGAGTGGAACTTGTGAAATTCCCAGCATCACAAGAGAGGTTTATGTTTTCCATTTAACCCCTGAGTTCTAACTTCTGTTCACAAATTGTCTGAGCAATATGCTACATGCAGCATTTTCCACACACTGATACGGATGTCGGGCTCCATTCAAATGAAAGCAGAACATGTTTATTTAAATATTGATTTCACTTAGACATCAATAATTTTGCTATAAAAGCTGCACCTGAATGTCTTGGAAAGTGAGGAGGATCTAGGTAAAACTTGAAATACTTTTTTTTCAGTAAGAACATAAGTTCAATGTGAGTAAGAAAAACAGACCAACAATGAATGCAGCAACAATCATAGGAAGAACAGATTTAAATTACATGGGTAGTTATGTGGCAAAAGCTACAGTGGTTTATTTTTATAGACAAAGTAAAAGCCTTATATAAACAGAAGAGGAACTGAAAGTACTAGCTTTAAGGCTTTATTCAAAGAACTTACACCTGAAGTTAATATATTTTTAGAACTGATAAAACAAATGTAATTTAGAGTGCTCAGTGTGCTAAATCTACTTGGCATGCTCTACAGCTTCCTCTTTGCTGCTGTAAGATTCGCTGCCTATAGCTTTTGGCAGTCCCAACAGAGCCAGCTCTTTCCACTAACAAAATACAAAATGCAAAATTAATAAAAGGACCCTTTGAAACTGACAAAAGTGCCTCAGGCAAACTATCTGCCCAGCAGCTGGTTAAAATTTAATCAGTTATTTTTTTCCAGGCCTGTGTATCTTTTGTATGGAGCTCCCCAGATTGAGTGTGGTCAAAGTTTGTTAAAAAGAAAGAATAGATAAGTCTCTCTCTTTCAGCAAATTAGCTGCAAAGCTAGTTTATTGCTGGGTTTTATTGACAAATTAAACTAATTGTTTTGGTCTCCCTGGAAGCATCTAAAAGATCTATTGACAGATTTTATCTAAATATAAGAAAATTAATACATAAAGCCTGATTTGGATTATGGTGAAACTGTGATGCTTTTTATCGTGTACTATTACTTTAAACCTTTAAATAATTTTTGTGGAGGTGGGTTTCAGCAGCTGTGCTGATTTTAAGTGTTAACACTATCTGTTACAGATGAGGAACATAGATTCACTGAGTAGTCAGATGCAAAATATAGGGTTGCTCTTCAGTTCATTTAGTTTTCATACTCAAAGATTGTTTCCAAGCATTCAAGTGAAAAGGAGGCATTTTTATGAACCACAGAGTACTTTAACAGCAGACTTGCATATGTAGATTTGCTTCCTTTCTAGTATTGGTCTCATCTTTGAAATCTTAGGTTAGACCTTCAAAAGTAACCACATGCAAAAAGTGTTTTTCATAGTTTAGGTAAACTTTAATTCCAGGAATACATTTCCATGTACTAGACTGAGGATATAAAAATTTACCTCTGATTAAATATAACTTTTAGCTGCAAAAATTGTAGCAGATGGCATTTTTTAAGAACTTCCAATAAGCTCACAGGCTCTATTAGCATATGCTTTATCATGACACTCAGGAACTGTAGGCTTAGAAAAGGACTCTGTTGCATTTCATTTATTATGGTCACACCATCAGAGTGGAAGTTTCCCCAGAATGCCTAAAATAGGGACAGAAAGGCTGTTCCAGGAAACAAATAAGTGAGCATGGGAAGCATGAGGATATTTGTTAGATGAATTTACATATCAGCAAAAGGATGAACTTTAAAGATTAACTCTGGTTATAAGAGATGGTTTTTTTTTTAATTCAGTGGTACCATTAACACATATAACCAGATGCAAGACATAAGCTACATCTTTTTTATTTAATACATCTTCACTTGAATTACAGTTGGAAGCCTACCCAAAACACGGATTTAATGGTAATTTTACTTTGGTATACTACCTGCTGGCAAAGCAGGCATGGACTTATATTAACAATTCATAATGTCGTGGTGGTGTCAAGTCATTTTTACAGAGCAGAGTAAGGAAGTTTATTGTGACTTAAAACTCCAGTGTAAAATTGATTTCATGAAATCTAATGTCCCACAACCTCTCTGCAGCTATATTATGACATCCCTCTATGCCCAGCCAGCCTCCCCTGATTTACAGATGCCCACATGCAGGTACAAAGTACACAGATTATCTGCTGCCCAGATCAGTCACTTCTGTCCAATAAGTTTTATGTATTTGCATTCTGCAATGCCTTATTTTTCGTAGATTTTCATTTCCAGAAATAAAAAAAATGTATAAAATCACTCAAGTCTGTCAAAATAGCTGAACAACTTGGTATTCAGTAAATTAATGGTACAGACAGCTACCTTATTAAAGTTACCTCACTAGTATATGTTTATCCTAATGTTTTTGCAGTGGTAACTAATAAGTTGATTCAGTAACATTGTGCTGTGTAAGACACTGCCTCAGGCTCTGCAACAAGCCCTGAAAGCCCAAGGCAGGCCCCAAATACATGGACACATAAACAGATTCAGTTGCAGGTGGAAATGCTTTCAAGCTATTTACCTTGAGCATATCATATGTCTCTCCCTAAATAACCAGGATAATATGGCCAATAAAACCTCCAAGCAGAGCCTACTTACAGGCAAGGATTTTGACAAATGATTTTCTTCATAATCTTAGTGTCTATTCTTTATTGATATGGCTCTCTACTTATTTTTAATAAAACCAAATGTCATTAATTGCAAATTGCAAAGTTTTCTCTTCATTCTTTAAATGTAACAATGTAAACCCAAGAATATAAACACTGAAGGGTTGTAAGAAGAGTTATATAAATCTGCATTTAACTGATGGAAATAAACCAAAACTGCAAACTCTACGTTTTAGTTGAATATTCATTGGGAGAAATAAATTCTTTTTATCATAACAATTCTGTTTTGTTTATCGATCCTGGTATACTCTCTAGTATTTTATACTATGACGTTACTCACTCTTCCATTACCATTCTATTATTAATAAAACAAAATGGTGTTGCATTACCAGCAAGCATCCACCTCTGTAATATATATCCTCTAATGCTTATGAAGTCTTGATGATATCTAATTGAGGACAAACTCTGGGCCTTCTGTGCTGCAACAAATGGATGACCAGAATTCTGTACCTTGTTTTTGCTTAGCTCAGGAAATTGTGTTAACAGCTCTGATATAAACACCTACCTCCACCTCTGTTTGGGTTCATTGTTATTTTACATACCCTACAGGCCAAGGGACTGCCCACAGCAAATTGTTCTTCTGTTTCTGTAGCTCAGCCAGGTGTATTCTGTTGCCTTTTTGAGATTCACTGATTAACTGATTTACAAATAATAATCGTCTAGCAGTAATCATTGTGAAATCAATGCAAGGTTATCAAGTTTCACATGTATATATTTTTAAAAATGACTGAAAAGAGCTGTAAAACATTTACAAACAACAATGACAAGAGACCTATTCAGGCAGAAGTGCAAAATAGACAGTGTTATTCAAATAGTTCACTTGTAGTTTCTACATATTTCTCATAGATTATGAACTCTGGAATTCCTCAGAAAGCTCAACAGTTCCCCAAGAAAATTATGGAGCAAATCATGACCAAAAACTGCTTCAGAAAGAAATGACATCTGGAGGTAAGCATAAGAAGTGTGTGTATATATATATATATATATATATATATATATATATATATATGTAAGGTTACTTTAGGGCCAATGCAAGGTCAAATACATATCTGTTCTTTGACATCTCATGAAATCCACAGGCTAAAAGTGGTTTCATCAGCATACAGAAAGAAAAGTTGGATAAATTATTCTTAGGAGATAGTAAAAGGGACATCCTCCTCATAGATCAGCATTTGGAAAATTCATCTGACATGCAAAGTATCCTGGTTCAAATGCCTTTTCAGGTTCTGAGGATAGATCTTGTCTGGATAGACATCAGGAGATGAAAGAAACAAGTTCGTTTCCCTCTCTATATAATTATGTGAAATATAACAAGTTATAAACCAGTGAATGGGAGAATTCCCAACTAGAAAATCCTTTTTTCAGATTAACTGCTAGCACAGGATCTTGCACAGGGAGTGCTCTTGAGATAAAAGGGAAGAAGCATCATGTTCCTCTACATTTGCACTGTGCAAGCCCCAGGTCTGTATGAGTCTTGAATAAATCCTTACCTTAATTGGACCCCTCAGGAAAGAAGGTAGAGGATCACTTTACTGTGAATTGTAATAGGATCTGTGAAAAGATCTGTAAGAGATGTTGGCAGTCTTTATGTGTTCTTGATGGCCCACAGAGACCCAGCTAACTATTTCAGTTTGGCATTCTAGTCTTTTACCAGAGAATGCCTTACTGTCCAATTGTCTTCTCTACTGCACTCAGACTTCCCAGAGTTTTATGGATTCCATTTTTTTTTTATGGTACTAACACCTAGGACATACCTAAGGGTATTGTAACTTTGCTTGAAAAAACACCTTTACAAACCTAGCTATCTGTTCAGAGATCTCAAGACTCAGATAACTTTTAGCATCATCCAAAACCAGACATGCCAGGGAGAGGAGGTACCTATGTTGTGGTTCCAAGAATCTACACTCCAGTTTCAACACCACAGTAACCAGTGCATCCATCACGTGATCTTGTTTGTGCTTACTACAGAAAATGCATTCCTTGGTTCTTGTAGGATATGAGCAGGGCTGCTAAAATGAGCTGCAGTGAAAAAAGCAGAGCAAGGCCACAGTTTCATCTCTATGAGTAACATGACCTTAACTTGTACGAGTAGTTCTAACTTATAAGATGGAAATAATGAAGAAGACATCAGATATTCTACCCAGAAGTACCAAAACACATTCACCCTCTAAAAACTAATTTCTCTTTTCTTTCTTTTACAAAATGAGATACCAGTTATGGTGGGTGGAAAGTCTCTCTCTGCTGGTAGTAAACTTTCTCTCTCTTCTGGGCTCCTGAAGAAACTATTCCTACACTACAAATTTTACCTTAGCCTCTTCAGATGTTTTCCTTGCT
The DNA here is from genome assembly GCF_025592945.1 of Manacus candei. NCBI lineage: Eukaryota > Metazoa > Chordata > Aves > Passeriformes > Pipridae > Manacus > Manacus candei. The sequence goes on from NW_026138108.1 coordinate 8,059,765, forward strand.
TTCCAGCATAAACAAGGAGGAAAACACCCAGAGCTACACACAGTTCTCATTGGGAGGTCTAGGAAGGGGCTTTGTGCTATGTAGGAGAATTTAAACAGGAATCCCATTTCTGATAATTATCAAAGAACAGCCACTCATTCTTAAAAAACCTGTGGGAACCCTTCTAAAGTAACCAAGCCTCATTGTTTGGCACTCATTGATCTCCCTCTTTAAACTAATAAAAAAATACCTATATGAAAACTATAGTAAATGATAATAGACATATCGTCAAACAGCACTAAGTAGTTACATACCAGTAGTAGAATAACTCAGACACGTATCAAGACAGTAAGAAAAAAAAAGCTCAGTTTTACCCACTATCCCTATCCATTTCATTTTTTACCCAAGGTAATCAAGTCTGGGAGGTAAAAGATATAATGTTCATCTAAGAGTTGAGTAGACTGAGAAAAATATTACTAAAATGCTTAAAAGTATAACGATAGCCTTGATGACTGAACTATTCTTCAATATACAAGAAAGGTTTAAAACCTGGTGGTCAACCTTCTCTAGGATCACCAGGTTTAATGATAAGATAATTAAGAAAAAGAGTGTTAGGTTACCAAGGACGATTAATATGATCTGTGATTATTTGAGGAAGGTGAAGATTTGAACGACACACATGAAATATATAAAATGAGTGTCTGATTAGGAAGAAAATTATGTAATAAAGTACTTCCAGAAGAATAATAATAAAAGTAAAGACAGAATATAGATATGCTGGAAGTAAGTTATACATGCTGGAAGCTCATTTACAAATTAGACCAAAGCTGACAGCTCAAATCTGAACTTTTCAGACCTTTGGAGTGTACAAGGAGCACAGGCTCAGATTCAGTTTACTATCCTGAATTCAGTAATCCACTACTTGTTACAAGTACCTGACCCATTGGTGATGGAATACCCTGAAATCAGAGGCATGGTTTTCCTATACACTTTAGCAAGAACAGTGAGTAAAAAAAGGCAGTAATTCTCACATCCTCAGCATCTGTTAATTTTTATGAAAATTCATTTCTCATTTACAGAGGGTCAGATTCCATCACCATTAATATTGACAGAGTTTGAACTGTTTTCTCAGTAATGCTATTAAAAGTAGTAGGGATGTGTAAAGGGCAGTAGTCACTTTGGATTAAAGTGACAACATCTGAAATTAAAGGGGGAGAGAATTTTAGGCTCTCATTACCCATCACCTTTAATTAAGGAGATTCTGTAAAGGTATGTCTAAAGTCAGTTCTTAATGTAAATACTCTGCAAACCCAGTTGATTCCTATGAACAAACCCACTATATAGAAGAGACAGTACATTTTACAGAGTTACAGCATCACACACCCTGTTTGGTATTTCGCTTGGGTTTTATATTGTATGTATAAATAGCTGAGACACTTGTATTAATATATCAGCTAAAATTAGTAATATGGTAATTTAAATGCAGGGAGAATTTAAATAAAAATCAAAGAATATAAAATAGCCTTAATCTTTATACTGCAGCAGCTTTATCCAAGCTCGTCTCGGTAGGCATCGTGACATTGCCTAAGAGTTGTATACAGCACACATAGCAAACTCCTGGAGCTTTTATTTTGCCAGAAACCACAGACATTTGTTTTTATTAGCATATCTGAGGTATACTAACTTTGTGCCTGTAGTGTGAAAAAGACAGGTATTTAAGTAACCATCTAAAAGTATAATTAAGGACAATTTGCATATCTTTCATGGTTCTGTCTTTTGTAAAAAGGATGAAGCAACAGTGATTGTATGAATTTCTATCCATTACTCTGCTTTCTGATACTACGCTTTAAATAATCAAATTGAAAGTGGATATTTGGGTCTGCCAAATATGTTCAGAGAAAAAATAAAAGAAGAGGGTCAAGACACTTGAGTTCTATGCATAGTTTATATCCAAATAACATTTCTGAAAGAGCTTCATTTACAAAAGTTCCACATCTGTAAATTTAGGGGGGGAAATACTTTCTTCCCATTTCCCTCCCAAATTCCACCAATTTTCCACTTTTGAACCCATTTCCTGCCACATAAATTGTTTTGGTCTATTATCATGCCTTGATTAAGCCATAAAGCACTGAACTACAGCCAGCAGGAGGTAGGTAGCACAGCAGCACCACCAGATTACTGACTTCTGAGCCAGTCTGTTGTGTTTGCTGGAGAACTTATGTTAGGAAAAACGACTTGGATCTACTTCAATGCATAGCCAAATGCCAGGATGAACCATTTCCCTTGCAAGAATAAATTTCCAAGCTAATGTCTAGGCATTGGGAAAGGCTACATGCACCTTTAGCAGTGGTACACTTTCAGCTGTGGTTTTGAAGGAGTATGATATACATGGCAGTTTGGTGATAGGAAAGCAAACATTTGAGACCATACAGATGAACTTTTACAAAATACCTAATACTTTCAACACCAGCTCAGCAATCACTTAAGAAAAAAAACCATATGAAAATCTAAAAATGCATTATGTGATTATCAGATCATTATACTGGCTGACAGTGCAAGATCAACAGCTTTCCTGTCTGAAAACAGAAAACACTGTAAATGTTCTCCCTAGGACCCCAGATCTTTTTTCAGATACTTCTTCAGCACATCTGGTCAGTGAAAGTCTCTGATAGAGAAAAGAGTTTGACCAGCTGTGCTTTGAGCTTCCTGGAAAAGGTTTTGAGACGCAAAGACATCTGTTAGAGGGAGGGACACAAAACTGGCCACATAGTTTTTGTCTGAACCATCAAATAGCACATGGCAAGATTCAGAAATCAGTGGTCTCCTGGGAAATTTACTATAGATCTTAATCCATGAGTCAGGAATGTTTAAAAAGGTTTAATTGGAACTGTTTTCATGCAAAAATTATGTTTGGGGCAAAATCATTTTAACAACTTACTATTTCCTATAGAAAATATGCAAACTTAATTTGGAGAGGTGGAGTGTATTCCACAATAAAAATCTACATAAATATTTTAAATTTCTAAAGTCACATTTTAGAATGAACACATTTGGAGCAGAAGTAATGGAAATGAAAGAAAATTATTTTGTCCTGAAGTTGAATGATAATAAATTGCAAAACAAAAACATTAAAGTCACTAGAAAGTATTAAGTCAGAAATCATAGTTATTTGAAAGTTACATAGATGGGGATGGCATAAGAACTTAACAATGAAAATGCTAGATATGTACTTCTCAAAAGTGACTGTAATCTCTTCCTTTTGATTTTTTTGACTGGTTGTTATTGCTGTTCTCTTGGGTTTTTTTCTCTTTTATTGTTCTATTTCAACAACTGAACCAGTATTATCCACTAGAAACCATTAGATACCTAATGTGAGTGGCTTACAAACATTTTCATGCTTTCTACAGTACACCTTAAAGCTTCTGATAACATTATTAGTATGCAGTTTAGAGGTTTTCCTTATTTATTAATTCAAACAGGTGTGAAGTGTTCATCTGAGTTGATTCATTTCTTCATTGATCTTTCATTCTAGGTGTCCATTAAAATCTAGATTTCAGATAAAGTGATAAAATGGAACACAGACTATGCAAATATTAGAGGATTTGATGGACTACCCTCTGATTTTCATGGCTAGACATTTACTTTGACTTACCTGGTTCATGTTGCTCTCCAGCATAACAATGTACCTGGAAAAGCAAAAAGTAACATTTTTGATTACAAAGCAAAGACAGTCGCAAATACATTGCCTGGGGAAAGTGTTATCATGTGAAAGACCAGGTTTCACAGCAAGATTTTTCCTGGATGGATGTTTTCCTTAATGTCTATCAAATAATGAACAGGGAAGACTAAGGGTGATCTCAAGTTGAACTAGGTGTAAAATACCTACCGTGTTATCTATCTACTGTGTCTACTGCTGAGATCCTTGGCACTAGAAAAAAAAAAAAAAAGACAGGTTTTTAAATCAGGAAGCTATCTATCACCAGAGGAATCATAGACCCTACAGGTACACATACTAAAAACTGCCCTAACTAAGTGTGGCTTTTACTTCTCTCAAAGATGATTAATTAATGAGCACAATTCAAGCACATCAGTCAGAAGTTTTAAATACACTGTATAAGAGACTTAAAGAAAAGGGTATTTCTGTAGTACACACACAAAGATGTTCTAATCTCCCTATGCATTTTTCCATTGGTGGGATTGCAGGCCAGTTTTAACCCCACCATAAGATGAAAGCAGTTAATATTATCACAGTGAATTACAAAACAGAAGGCTCTTCCTCCACTTAAAATTAGTAGAGTACAAGAGTGGTTATCATAAATTATCTAGCCTTCCTCTTGACCACCAAATCTTAGTTAACTGGCTGTCTAAATGAGGCAGGTCAACACATGTCCTACCCAGACTCAAGGTTATCCCCAGGAGTTGACCACCCAGACAAATGCTCCTAAACATGCTTATATGTGAATGAAAAGGTGAAAACACTCTTTGAAAACTCATTTTGTCTTCCAATTTAGACTACCTATGTCTCAGACATTGAAGACTATAATTCTGAAAAAGGGTTGAAAGCATAATCCTCCACCTGTATCAGCTTCCATTTGAGAAAGTGTACAGCTGTAGTAGCTGTGCTGTGCTGTGCAGACCTGGTATATTTTGACTAATAGACAAGAACATCTGGAAATCTCAAAGCTCAAGACAACCTCGTTTCCTTGACTTGTATCTTTTATGACTTCAAAATGACTAGTTTGCGGCTCTTAAAAGGTTGTTCTCCTTTCACTCAAAATATTAGAAATATTTATTGAGTCCTATGAAAAGCAACGAGTTTTTCAAATGCAAAATCAGGAGTAAATCAGTGGTATGCAGCTTTTGATAAAACCTTCTCTGGAAGCTACTGTATCTTGACCTACAGTAAAAGACTTCTGCCTACAGTCCAAGCTAATGTTACAAATGTAAGGAAGGACATCAACATGTAAACTAATTATGTTTCACACAACTTTTTGAAAATCAGGCACCAATTTTACAGACAATTATACTGAGGTACAGTAAGAACAACGGTCAAGTGTGGCAGAGAAGAATATACTAATAGGAGAGATGACTACAATATACTAGAAATTTAATCATATAAGCTTCTTTAGAAGTCACTTCTGACAGGTAATATCTGAAGATTTTACTCTGGATTTGTACCTGTAAACAGTATGATTAGTTGATAATTTAGAAAGGCAGCAAAGACATAAGAATGTACATGAAACTATACTTGGACCAAATAAGAAACAGCACGGTGGATATGGCAAGTTTTCCCAAGAAAATAGCCTTCAATGTTATGGCTGGAATATTTTAAAGGTTTTTTGTCCTAAAAGTAAAACCTCATCTCCTCTGATCAAAACAAGTATATGTTTTAGATTGTATATACACATTTACAATATTTAAAACATAATTATATTTATATTAAAGAAGGCACTTTACAAAATGTAAGCATCATTTTTAATAGATTTCAGTGATTTGTAAACCTCAGTTTCACTATGGATACTTTCCTATGGGATCTCTTGTTTTTCCTCTAGTCTTTGAATCTTTTAAAGCCTCTCTCATTATTTTTGTTGTCTGAAGTTGGGCAATAATGTTACTGTGATTAATTAAGCAAAAAGACATGGAAATGGGGGTGTGGTAATCATCAGATAATAAAGCCCTCTGGGTCTTGCAATGCATGAGGTGCAGCCAGGACCCTTTATCCCCAGAGGTCTGATTATCTCCAGGAAAACTACACCTCCCTGTTCTTTCTGTATGGCTATTATGAAATATCTCTACATTTTATAGATAAAGTAAATTACTTTAATCACTGAAAATTGCCAGTGTTGTGAGGTTTCAGCTGTGAGGTTCACAGAGCTTAATCTGCCCATTTCAAGTCTGAAATAACCAATAATTGTTCTAATAAAAGCATCAGTAAATCATTATTTAAATGCTGGGATCATCCCCTCAGAGTGGCAAAGGCACCTTCTGTATGTTTGATGACATGGGGTGCTCGTTTAACCATAACCCTGGAAGTGCAAGCCATGAGGGAAATACTCTACCAGGGCTATTTAGTGTGTGTAATCAATGTTTTGTTAGCGCATCAAATTATTTTCTGTCATTCTGCAAAGTCCTAGGTCAGCAAACAATAACATCTGCCCAACATCTGAAAAATCTCTTTGGAAAAATTCCAAAAGTCTTCAATCTGTCACACTTCCAATCAAGCATTTTTCAGAAAATCTTCAGTGGCTTTTGTTCAAAGGCAAAATATATTTTCGCATTCCTAAATCATTGGAACGCACAAGAAGCATGTTTACTAATTGCAAATATGATGGGGATGTCAGTGACAACTCTATCCTGCCCTCCACATGCTCTGGAATTGTGAACACAGGGCTTTGGCAGAAACCACGGTCCATCAAAACACACATCATCCTTACAGCTGCCAGCCCTGGGACTATGATATTCTCACTTTTGCTTTCCATGGATGAGCACAGAAGTAGGAATTTCAGAATTACATCACAACTGATTAAAGAGTCAGTGACTGACAAAAATATCACCATTTGGAGTGTTCCTTTCCGGAAGGGTATTTCCAGAAACAAAAATTAGTTACACTGGTAGGTTATCCTTAAGTGTCATATTACAGTAATATACTTAAAACACATTAACTATTTGGAAAGGTTTGTAAGCCAGTACATGGGACTATAGGTTTTCAGCAGCCTACTTCCAAGAGGCTTTCAGTGACCTAATGCACTAGGAGGAAGACACTATAGGATACAGACATATAGCCAAAAAGTATTCCTGATTATGTATTTAGAAAGATGATCTATGTCTGAACTGTGTAAACAGAGGAATTAAAAACACTTTTTGCCAAGCAATGTTCACATACACATACAAGCTGAAGACTAGTCACCCAAGAAAGCAGCTAGTATTTATTGGACTAACATATGATACAGTTTCCACTGGCATGTTAATCTGGAGAAGGTTTACCTAGAAACAGAGAACAATATCCACAGGAGAGATGAAAAAACAGAACTAGGAGGCAGAGGAATGTTGGTCCTAATCCCATTTATTCTATTTTTTTAAAAAGAAATATTAAAAAGTTGACACATTTCTCATGACAGCAAAGTAATTTTATTTCAGAAGGAAAGTGTGTGCTATCAGTAATTCTCCAGAGAAATCTGAGATTATTGTGCCAGAGGCAATTAACCCTGAGTTATAAAAACTTCTAGCAGCCTCAAATGACAACCTGATAGAAGAGGAGATATTTCCAAGGGAAAATAGTGACTTGCAAACAAGATATCTTTTGCTTCTGTTCTGGCTTTCAACCCAAGCTTTTAAGCTTCTTGCAGTAATTTGTTTACCAAGCTGACTAATGAGAAGAATTAATCAGAAGAGTTTTCATAGGAGAAATATGACCAGTAATGTGAGCAAGAATTGTATAATACAGAAGACCAATGTCATCTGCTTCTGGAAGAATTCCAAATTGAAAGATTGAATATTTTTACAAGTTACAGCGCAGGAGATGAGGGGGAATGCTCTGTGGAAAGCTGCACTTAACAAAAGTAATTGGTAAAAAACCAAATGAGAATATCAGTCCTAGCAATGAAGATGAGAAAATTTAAGACTAGACTTTTTCACTCCTTAAGTCATATAAAGAACGAGCTGGTGAAGTGAGTGAAAGGATAGGTGTCAGAAAAACATACGAAAAATAAGAAAAATATCAAGATTATATATTTTGATTACTAATTAATTAGTGTTGAAAATCTATTGCATTTTTTAAATTCAAAAGTAAATGTTAAAATCTCAGTACTGTGTCCTGGTTTCATCTGGGATAGAGTTACTTTTCTTCCCAGTAGCTGGTACAGTGCCGTGTTTTGGATTATTGTACAAGAACAATGTTAATATACTGATACTTTAGTTGTTGATCAGCAGAGCTTACCCTCAGACTTTTCAGCTTATACTGCCCTGCCAGTGTGGAGGCTGGGGGACACGATGAGCTGGGAGGGAGAACAGCGAGCACAGCCTACCCAAACTAGCCAAAGGGGTACTCCATGCTGTCATGGTCAGTGCATAAACCAGGGGGAAAGATGGCCAGGGACCACTGCTCAGAGACTGGCAGGGCATCTCTTGGTGGATGGTGAGCAATTGCACAGTGCATCACTTGGCTTTTATTCTAATTATTTTATTCTAATTATTTAATCATTATTATTATTATTTTAATTCCTTTTCCTTCCTTTTCTCTCTTCTATTAAATTATCTTTATCTTAAACCAGTAATTTTACTTTTTTTCCACACAGTTCCTTCTCCCATCCCACCGGGTGAGTGGGGAATGAGTGTGTTGCTTAGCAGCCTGCTGAGTTGAACCACAATAGTTCTTCCAGCAGAAGAGTTGTATGCTTTGGTGAACAACAAAGTATTAAACTTGAGGAGGCACAGGGAAGGAAGGCAGTGTTCACAAGAGGATAGTATCCCAAGGAATACACATCAATTCCTATAACAGAACAACTAGAAATAATCAGAAAAGGTTAAAGGGGCATATTGAGACTTTGCTTCCTACAAGATTTCTGGACAATTGTTATTGTCAACCAGGTCCAAGAGAAGTAGGGAACCAACTCCACACAGAAAGGAACATTCTTTGAAGCTATGAACAGAAGGGAAATTTGCAGCTGGATAATCCTCAAACTACAGGACCTAAATACAAGGAATGAGATTCATGGTTGGAAGTTGTCAGTGTTCCACTGAAAAATAATAGAGCCAGAAAGTATTTTCCAATGTTTTCCTGAAGTGTTTCTCTAAATATGTTTGTTTTCTCAAGATAAAAAAAATAAATGTGACACTTCCCATAAATTGCTACCTTTTTTTTTAATTTTTGATGGAAAAAGCTTCTATTAAGGTTTTGCTACTAGTACTAAAATAATGAAAGTTCTATTCTCCAGTTTTCTGTATTTAAACATCAAAATTATAAGTAGCAAAGCAAAAGCATACCGAAATATTCCATTCTGCAAATACTGAAATACTTTCTTAGCTCTACTCTTCTTTGGGGGTAGATGGGCAACTTGCTGATAGGGTGTGTGTGCATATGTGCCAAACCTGAAATGCCATTAAAAATACCATATAATCAAAACTGAGATTTGTTATTAATATCAGTGGAATCAAGCAACTACGAAACCATGAAAACCAAAATTTTCAGGAAAGCTCAAGTCTTATCTGAACGAAGCAATAAATAATTTTATTACTTTAAGAGAAGATAGTCCTGGTCATCTTTGATACATACAAAATAGACCAGAACTACTATACAAAGAAATGCTGGATACTAGGTAAACTCCTAGCCTAATACGGAAATTGAACTCATGTAACATTCATGCAGAAATATTTTACGTAGCTACAGTAAATATGATCAAAGCCTTTAATTGTAAAACAGGCTGAAACTTCTTGTGAAGAATTTCGGGTAATAAGCAAATATGAAAGCCAACTTGGGGGTTACCTAAAAGGGTGAACATCCTTTGAGGTACCAAAATTAAAGCCTCTTGTGCTTCAAAATCTATAATATTTAGAAATAAAACAGAGATCTTTGAAAGCATGAAAATCCTGAGGCTTCAGGAATATCTTATTTAGGCTGAATAATATATTAATAAAATGGGAGAAGGCATTATGAACACAGTCTAACAAGGAAACACAGAGTAATGTCTCAACATGCTTTTTGTCTAAACTTTATAGAAAATTAGATTAATAATGCATGAGTTGCTTTAAGTTAAGGTTACTTTCTCACCCACCCCCTCATTTATTTTCCTTTGGAAAGCATTCTACCTCCACATACAAAATTAGACTTTTTCCTTTCATTCAATGTGGCTATAGACCTCTCAAATGCACTCAATTAAGTCACTTCTATCAAGCTAAGCAGAGCACTTCTGTTAACATGGGTATTCTTTTTCTGACTGCAAAATATACAATCTAAAGAGAAGCTCAACTAAATTATACAACTATTTTTACTGCATCACCCATTGCCTCAAAGATGCTATTAATGTAATTTATGATAAGTTGTGACACTTATCAAATCTCCAGGGAAAACCAGCACGTTTGGAAACAAACCTCATGTTTGCTGTGATGGAGAAGAGTAATATCTGGTCTAGAGAACTTTTCCATCATTCTGCCATTCTTTCTTTGTGGAAAGAGGAACAAGCTTACAAAAGGATCAGTCTTTCGGCTAAGAGTCGGGTCATTTGAATTTTATATTTTCAGCTCCTGTAGGTTTGTGACACAAAACACTTTTTCCTTATTCTTGTCACAACTTGATTAGGGAAAAAAAGGCTTTTTTTGGCTGGCTTACTCCCTCCCTCTCTTTTTTTTCTCCATATTTTTTCCCTCATTTTTTTTCTGAAGAGAAACAGGTCACAATACAACTCTCCCAGAAGCCACCACACCTCCACCTACTCCTCTCATCAGTCAATGAGAAGACTAAACTATATGCAGTTCATGTCTTCCCTCATGAAGCACAAGGCATTTTTGGCATTTGTTCCCTTAAAATGCAATTAAAGTAGAGGTAGTAGATGAGATAAAGACAATCATTGCTAGCAGAGTGCAACTGTGTGGACAACAGTGACTTCCTGAGCACAGCTGACTCATGGAATATCAGAAAGCCAAACACATATTGTGATGTTTCTTTAAAGGGCAAATCATCATCAAAAGAAAGCTGTGAAACTGGTGCCATCACTTCTGAAATATAAATAGGGGAGAAAGCAAAAGGGGAAGATTTCTCCCATAAAATCACAAACCTCATTAACGGAACAAGAACAGAACCTTTTCGTTGCTAAATTCTCACAACCATCAAGTCAGACAATTGCAGGGATGAAAAGGACCTCAGTAGATCACTTTGTCTAAGACCACGATCTGCAGAAAAGTCATCTGTACTTAACACTTACCAGTGAAAGTTAGCAGTTCTTTAAAATCTCCAGCTGCATTTCTTCCTTTTGGAAAACTTATTTACCTGCTTATGTATCTGTACAGTGATTTTTTTTTTTTCTGAATGGAGACATTCTCTTTCTATAAACTAAGATAATTTTCTCTTTTCCTTCACCTGACAGTTACAGGGAAAAATTCAGCATGCTCCTGACAACTGTTTAGACACTGAAATGCTACTGCCAAGATTGTTCTGTTTTTCAACAACAGAAGATAAAACCAGTTCTTTCAGCCACTTATTTAAGCTTTAAATTCTTATACAGGAATGTGTTTTATCACTCAAAACTGGTAAATATAGTATAAATTAATGTCCTTAATGAAGCTACATATATGTGTGTGCAAAATTTTTCATATATTTTTGACTGCAAAATTACAAAGGACTTTTTACTTTGTCATTACAGCCACTGTGAACTTTTTCATTGCCTTCATTAGGAATTCCATTAATCTAAAGAGAGAAAACAGAGTGCAAAACCAGCATGATCTTTATGAGTAACAGCGCAGGGAGAAATTCTGGACAAATCTATTTTTGCAAGACACACCCTTTCCTTAACTTCAGAGAGAAGTTGCAGGATTTGACTGTAAAAGAACTCACTAATCACGTACACTAATATTTTAAGAGGTCATTATCTGGCACACAGGCAATATTAATAAAAAGATATATAATTCAGTTTTCCTTCACTCGTAATTAATAATTTCATTACCAAAGCTTTCACAAATTGAGAGAGCCAGCAACAAGAATCATTTTCTGCAGATTATAAAAGTTAATTTCCAATACATTATGTATATCATTCTTTAAATGTCACATCCAAATGCATTTTTTGTGACTGATCTTAATTTTGCATATGCTTTTAAAGGCGTATTCATTAAAAAGTAATCTCAGTAAATTGACGTCAGGACCATATTTCATTTTGTCAATCAAATTCCTGAAACATTTTCAGACAACTTCTTGCACATCAGTAACTATACCTGGGAAATGATTGTTTCACTCACACTTAAAATACACCCTAAAACATAAAAAAAATATTAGGAACTTACTAGGGAGGGATTCTTCACTTAAAGTAAAAATGGAGAATGCTGCTGCACTGCACTGAATTTTCTAAGCTGCCTTTGCCAAAACCTGAGTTCCAGGTGAATCTCCTCATCAGCCTACACTTGGTGACAAGACCAGGTTTTCAGGACTGTTCTTTGTGAGCTGCCAAAGTAAACTACCTTCTCTGCATATACATAAACATTTCTGATTCATTTCTGATTTCAAATTAGACTAAAAATTCAATGAAGTGCAGGTTTTGCTTTAATTTACTCTGAATTTCATAATGTAATAACATCAGAGGAGTTAATGTACAGCTCTATTAATTGAAAGTAGAGCTTCGGGGGTTGATGGAGCTCTTTGGTTCTTTTCCTCATTTCTTTATAGAGAATGAACTTTGAATTTTATATTTTCAGCTCCTGTAGGTTTGTGACACAAAACACTTTTTCCTTATTCTTGTCACAACTTGATTAGGGGAAAAAGGCTTTTTTTGGCTGGCTTACTCCCTCTCTTTTTTTTACATATAATGACTCAGATCAGCTAGTCAGACTGACTACACTTACAGTGTCACAGCTTTCAGGCTGACATTTATATTCATTTTAGTACCTCCTTCTTGCTAATAAAGAAAATTGGGAAATAAAATATTCATACAAAATGTGTATCTGACCTGTTGGTTGTGCGGAGAGATATTAAAAAAAAAATGTGGGAGGAAGGATATAATCAAAACTGAATCCCATTTTAAACAGTTTCCCATCAAGATTTGGAGGAATACTGGAAATCATTTTAGATAGATCCAATGTCAACTGAAATCAACCGAAATACTAAAGGTTATTTTCCTTACCTAGTGTTGTATTGCCTGGTAACTGAAGAAAGATAGTAAGTGGTAATTCCTTCTTCTACCCATCACAATAATTCATAAAATTAGATAGGACTAAGAAGCACCATATTCCCTTTCACATATCATAGAGAAGCCACCTGAGGTTCACTGAGATACATGAGCATACACCTGTACACCAGGTATACCTGAGTGCACACCACTGCTGTATGCAGGTAGGAAGTATTTTGGATCTATCCTTCACACATCCACATGTAAATAAGTATAAATGTAGGTCTTGCTGGAAAGAAAAAAAAAAAAAAAGAACAAAACCTGGAATAAATATCAGAATGTCTATTATAACACAGCCCAGTGTTAACTGCACTGTGACAAATTCTCAGTGGCTGGGGTCAGAACACAGCCTACCACACTCCTGCAGCAGCTGATCAGACTGTGAAATATGAACAATACAAAAACAGGCACTCCACAGCCTGAAACACCTCTACACCCCATTCTCTCTTTACATAATCTCTTTACATATCCTCTTTACACGTCCTTCCAAATACTTTCTGCAGGGTAATAAAATCCAGCAACAGAATTGGGGGCAGAACTTTTCTCCTAGGAAATATCTCATGTCATGTAAAGCTAGATAGAAGATACCAGTCTTTGAAATCATAGACTGACTTCCTATCAAGGCTTGCAATCCATTATAAAACTGCTAATATGATTTTGACATCTTGCAGCTTAATCTTAAAATCAGATGGAAGTACGGGAACAGCTCCTGTAGCCTAAAAGAGCAAACTGAGACCACTAGCTGCAATGAAGCTACAAAGAGATATAACTTGATAAAACAGACAGATATAAGGTTGAATCAAGTTTTATATATTTTGATAAGGGGCATGCCCAGTTAAAGAAATAATTTCTTTTACATATTTTCCTCAAGCTTAATAAAATTTATTTCCTAAGATTAAGATGTTGCTTAATCCAGGAGAGGAATTCAGTTTCCCCCATTTAAAAAAAATCAGACCCAGAAAATATCCCTTTCTCTCCACCCTACAAATACACAGACACACTCTCCTACAGAAACACATATAAGTTCATATAAATCCCCAAAATTTGCACCAAATCTGTCCATGTTTCTTCATTTCCTCTAAGTACAGAGGAGGGTCATGAAATCTGGCTGCTAAAATCTCTACCTACCATACAAACAACAGAGAAGAGGTCTAAGAAAGAGGTAAGTAACATACTGGTCATTGGGTAAAATTAAGGTATTTTAATCCTGTATTCCAAATTCTACAGTTAAAACACTGCAGAAGTTTTCCAGATGATTTTTTTGTCTCATCTAAGTCACAGAAGAATGTAACAAGTCATTAGGCCTTCGTGTTTTGGGCTCTATGGTTTTTCTCTTGGTTTTATTAAAAGTTCTGTCCCAACATTCTGGGACAAATGTTGTAACTTCCTGGAAAAGTTTATCACATTTTAATTTTCCTTCAAGACAGAAAGTATTAAAGTCTACCTGTATACCTAACCACATTTTGTACCAAAGATATATGGCTCCTCAGGAAATCCTCCTGACTGAGGTAGAAAAAGAATACTCTAAAAACTAGATTTGTTGTCTGTTAACACCCTATTTTATATTCAATTTTCTTTTGTCACATTCCAAGAAAGCAATTATTTTTGCATGTACAGACACAATGCTCTTTCTGAAGGGTACGGTTTCATATCTTTGTCCATCCCTTTTGATTTATTGCCTCAGTGTCAAAATACGATGACTGCGCCAGCATTTTCAAACATAAAAAGGGTATTTGCTCCACAGAACACAAATGTTAGTTCAAAGAAAATCTTTTCTTGCATTTATGTTTTGAGAAAACAGATTTTAAAATTTTAGAGACCTGTTTAAATTTGTTTTACTGACAGTGTCTGCCCATCTGACATTTACCTCATTAGCTCCTGAAGGGTAGCAACATAGAAAAACCACCATCATGCTCTGCAGATTAGCAAAGTGTGAATCTAATATATATATATAGATAGATATACAATAAAGAGAGATTATAATTTGGTAAATCATCTAAAGTATAGAGATGTAGACAAAACTGATGTAAACTCACAAGTACTGAGACCCACCAGAAGTGCCCAGAGCTTTCTGTTCTGGCTGGAATTCCTTACAGAAGTGATGTTGGCAGGTGCACATAGAAATGCCATAAGAACATTTTTGCAAATTTTGGCTTTTTTTTTGTCTCACCAACTGTTATTAATTTTTACTGAGACAGAGCCACAGTTTATTTTTGATGATCTGCTAACAAGCATCACAGTTCCCCTCTTCAGTTTTGTTTGCTCAAGATGTTTATACTTTTTGTTTGTAAACACAGCAATGTTAACAGAATTTTCCCATATTCTGTGCTTAGTTTTTGAAGCAAGAAAGAACTCTTCTACAAGCATGGATGAAAACATTTTTCTTCTGTTTCTGTGGGATCAGAATTTATTCACATTTGCTACATTAAGAAATTTGAATGAAATACTTCTATTTTCAGCTGAAATCCACTACTGCTGTATATAACAAATTTTTTGAACTAAATGAAAAAAACATTAATAAAATATAATTAATTATTCCAGACTGGCAAGTGCTCTTTAACTCTTCACAGAAGAGAATAACAGCTGTGAATATCAAGCAGAACTCACTCATTGAAAATGCCCCACATTTTACAGAGTTTACAGTAAAAAGTGCTGGGAGTGTGCAGGAGCAGGGGGAGACCACTCAAAAATTTACCAAATCCAAAAAATGTTTTATCTTACTGCAAGATCTTTGAATTCCATCTGCATCACTACCCTTCAGAAAGGCTTTTTTTGAAGTGCATTACACATACGAAGGGCTTCATCAGTGAACACTATGGGTTAGTGCTTTTTAGTTTTCACATGTGAATAACAGGTCCTACATGCATCATCACACACCCTTGTAATGTACCCATGCTGAAAACACTCAGGGTTTGTGTTCTTAACCCTGTGATTTGAGAACAATAACTGTTAATGCAACTCAGTTAACTGTATTGCTTTTAATTGAAGATAATCTTGATTACAGCCAAAGGGCACTATTAATACTCTGAAGAAATGACTAAGACTTTAGCATTTGAATGTTGTAGAGAAAATAGAACTAATTAGCACTAATTTAATTCTAAGATTAAAGAAAAATCATTTTTTAAATTTTTAATTTAAGATAAACTATTTTACTCAGAACAAAGAAAGAATAATAAGTACTTTTTCCAACTGAAAGGCATTTTTTACTTTTGCATTATTTCATTAATATGGGAATATGGGAATCATGACCCCATTAAAGATCAAATAATAAGCATTTAATTATTGACAGCAAATAAATTTTTAATAAAGATACAAGAGTTTTGCTGTATAAAGGAAAGAAAACAAAGTACCTCTGACCCAGAAATTCTTAGAGGATCTCACACCACTATATAATCTATAACCTAATTTTAAAAGGATAGGTTCACAAAGGGACATGTCATTTTTCTTTCTTCTGTACCACAGAATGAGGTACTGTGAGTATAATGTCTGTGAAAATGCTCCCCAGAAGTACCCCAGTTCTATCTTAATCATGCACTTAAACTAAATAATACATTGAATATGTCATAACCAGGAGGACAGTCATGATAAAAAGTGATTTAACCCCTTTTTACTCTACAAAATAATACTTTCTTTTCTTTACCTTGGGACTAGTTGTCATTTATAATTTCTGACCAAGGGAGACATAATGGATTTACAATGAAACCCTGATGCTTTTCCAAGGAACATGAAGATGCAGAAAATAAGCACCCATTACATTAGCAGACAAAAAGATGTTTTCACTGGATCTCTGAGCCTCATTCTGATGCTGGCAAATAAATGGACTGTTTGCAGGTTCTGAAAGCATCGTTTCTGCCTAATCACAATTCTTCAAGGTAAAAATAAAATGAACTTTTTCTGAACCTTCTAATGCATCACATAAAAAAGGATTCAATATGACTTTTTCCAGCTTTACATTCATATTCAGAAGGGGTCCAAATCCAAGAGCCCAAATCCAACCAGTCAGTACCAAATATTCAGATTAGTTTCCTAAATGAAAAGGAATATCTACACAACACAAGGGGGAAAAAAAGAAAAAGAAAGAAAGAGAAAAGGAATTGGGAACTTATTACTGTAAGAAAATCTTTTTAACTCTTTTCCCAAATTACTTCTTTTGCCACCTGTAAGTCTCATCAGAACATCACATCAAGGAGGAAAAAAAGAATCTTAAAAATATAAATAGTAGAAGAAAAATAAGACCTGTCAAAAGACAAAATATTTACTAAATTATAGAATCTATTTAGTCTTTTTATAGTTTAAGTGAAATAGCATATTCTTGACAGATGAGCAAATTTCAAAAGATTATATGTTGAGATTCAGTTTGAATATCCCACGTACTAGCTGAGTTTCGCAAATTTGCAGAAGTGGGTTGAAGTTCTCCCATGCACTGCTTTTCTTCAGATTCTCCAGATTTTCAGAACCAACATAATATATAAATAGGGAGAAATGAGTCACATGAACATTAAAAAAAAAAAAAAAACTCCTCAAAAATTCAGTCTAATTTAGTTTAAGAAGCATATGATCTGAGATATTAGGAAGAAATTCTTCACTGTGAGGGTGGTAAGACACTGGCACAGGCTGCCCAGAGAAGTTGTGGATGCCCCATCCCTGGAAGTGTCCAAGGCCAGGTTGAATGGGGCTCTGAGCAACTTGACTGAGTGGGAGATGTCCCTGTCCATGGCAGAGGGGTTGGAACAAGATGAGCTTTAAGGTCCCTTCCAACCCAGGCCATTCTATGATTCCATGATCTAGGAGGTCTCTTAGTTGTCCCAGTCCCATACTGCTGGTAGGAAAGTAGCAACAGTCACATGCAGGTAGTCATGGAAACACTCTTCATTTTGTGTCTAGCACTTAGATGGTGGCAATGCAAAGTAATACCCCTCATTAATCTGCATGTCATAAACAAAGTAAAAAATCTGCAAAAGTACTTCTTATACAGTGCATTTCTCATACAGTACCTACAAACTTCTGCATGTGTAATGGTCAGATTTACAGTAGCATGGCCAGGACAAAGTTGTTCTCAGCCTGCCTGCCAACGGAAACACCAAAATGGTGGAATTACCAATACCACTTTCAAAGATATCCAGAACATCCATGAATAAAAGCAAACATTTTGGAAGCAATATGACTGCTCGAGAAAACCAGACATAAAACTGGAAATGGTTTAGCCTGGCTCTCCCTATTGTAAAATTATGTCAGTTCTTGTGAAACATCTGGTGCAGGCCACTGCAGGCCGCTCAAGGACAAGGTAATTGCTACTCTGTGATTTGGACCAAGCCTGAAGGGCCATTTAAAGATAATTTTTAGGGTGAGTTTTCTCAATCTCCTAGACCAGGCAAACTGCAACTTGGCAATATCCGCTTTATTGGGAACAAAATTAAGCCCCTAGTAATCACTTTTGAAAACCCTTCATAATGAAAATTTCAGAACAACATTGTTATCATCTACTACTGTTGCAAAAATCACTTTGATTTTCATGTTTCTTCTAATACAGTATGGATTTTTGTAGTATAAAATATAGTGTATGATGCCTTTGGCTGCTTTGTCTTTGATGCAAATGCAGTCTGTGCATATTTACAGTAACAAGATTGTTATGCAGGCAGCTTCTCTGCCTGTTTACCAGGGCATGCACATTGACAAAGCCCCTCCAGTACTAAGGCTTCCCAGTAATACTAGAATTAAGAAAAATCACGGATCCAAAGTAAAACAGCATTAAACTGAACATCTATGGATGATTTCAGGCTACTTAAAGCAAATATTCAAAGGTAATGTAGATGGGAGGAAGTCAAAGTCTACCCGGGTATGCATATGGAACACAAAAATTTTTTACCTGCAAAACATTATAAGAAGTTTTCATTAGTTGAACAGTCCACATAGATGAGAAGCACCACTACTCGGAGCCTCTTCAGAACATGACCTGACTGCTGCCAAACACCAGAGAGAAAGACATTGTTGCATGGATCAATATATAGCCCTAAGAGCCTCAAAGTTGTGGGATGTTTCACATCCAGACCTAGGCATGTTAAAATGCATAGGTAATGGGGGTAATGGAAAACAGAAAGCTTCCATGTTTGATGGCAGGCTCATAGCCCTAAAAATGAAGGCACCAACTAGAAATACTCAATTTTTCAAAATAACCACCACAGATGTTTTAGCATTAATGGAACATTTAAGATTCTTTTCCCCCAAAAGGGTGCAAACACTCAAAAATACTGATCCAAAGTCATATCCAGTGCTAATCAGTGGACGACTTTGGTCTGCAGTAGATTGGATATACATTTACTCTAAGAATAAAGACTAGAGAGGCATCAATCAGATATACAATAAGCCAAAGGATTTATATCTCTTTAATAGGATATTTTTGGAACCAGCCCAGGATTATTTTAGTCATACCCATTTAGCACCAGTATGGTGTTAGAGCCTGACCTGACCCGTGGTTTTGTTGTGGTTTAATCCTAGCTAGCAATTAAGCACCATGCAGCCACTTGCTCACTCCTCTTTCCATTTTTCCCCCAAGGTGGGATGGAGAGGAGGATCAAAAGGAGGTGAAACCTGTGGGTTGAGATAACAACAGTACAACAACAACAACAAAAGGAAAAAGATAAAGAGGAATAAAACCCAAGAAAGACAAGTGATGCCCAACGCATTTGCTCACCACCTGTTGCCTGATGCTCATCCCATCCGTACCTGAACAGTGACTGATGCCTCCTGTCCAGCTACCCCAGGTTATTTATTGAGCATGACCTTCTATGGTGTGGCAATGTATGGAATATTCCTGTGCCACTTTGGGTCAGCTCTCCTGGCCATCCTCCTTCCCAGCTTCTTCCCACCTGCCCATTGGCAGAGGATGAGAAATTGAGAAGTCCTTCACTTAGAGAAAGCATTACCTAGCACCAACTAAAGCATCAGTGTGTGTCATTTTCATACTAAACCCATAACACAGCACCATACCAGCTGTAAAGTAGAAAATTGACTCTATCCTGGCTGAAACTAAGACAGTGTGTTGTGCTCTCAATAATGCAGTGTGTCAGTCTCAAAAACACCACATGGAAGAAAAGTCCATGCATAAAATACTTATTTACCAATGTTATTGTTATTAAGACCACAAATACATATATGTTACCTTTTCATAAAAAAGCATTCATGCCAAATTCTGACAGTACTGCTAAAAAAATTACCCTTCATTTGCCTACCTTAACATTTGACAAAAAAAAAAAAAAAAGAAAAATGGTCAATGTTACTGTCTTGCAAAACTCAGTGAAGCAAAAAAAACAGACCTGGTCCAAGCATATTTGATTTCTCCTGACAGCTCTATGTAGATTCTTTCCTTCTAGTCACATTTTGCCTGCGATATATAGCTTCTCAAAACCATTTACTGAATCTGGATTAATTTCAAATACAAATGAGACCCTCTTTTCTTAGCTCTGAAAGTTTCTCAACAATGTAAGAGATCATCTAGAAAACACAGTTGGTAACTTCATCGCCACAGTTTTATGCTACATTCTATCCATTTACAACTAGTACTCAGCAACACAAACAAGGGCAATGCATTCGTCAGATACTTCCACGTTACAGCTTTTGGGGATAAACAGTACAAAGTTAACTGTTCAGCTCAGGCTCATCTGAATTTGCCAACTTGATGGAGAAGGCAGAAGACATCAAAAACATCTCATGGTGGATGCAAGAAAAGCAGTGTGCTAACCAGCCTCTAACACAGGTCTTTCCAGTAAAGTGAATAATCTGACTAAAAATCAAGGTTTTACCCATAGCTAGACAAACACTGAATGAAAATGGGAACTTTGGAGGTGATATTAACATGTTTTGAATATTTCTTAATGTTAGCAGTTGATTTTTTAAAACAGAATCTTGCTAAATTCTGTAATTCATTGACACTTATTATCAAGGAATTCTGCCAGGGGGACCAAGTGTAAGTATTTCTTCTTATCAGTTTTGAGTTAGCCTCCTTTTTATTCTGTTGTATATTTTCTTGTTTTAGCATTAAGAGAAAGAGTGAATAGTGCTCCTGATCTACCTTCTCTATAAGAATAATTTTCTTCTCATCCCTTCATCATATCTCTTTTTTATTCATTATGTTCTGAATGAAAAGGCTTAGTATTTTCCATCTCTTTTCATATTATTCTTGTTCCATAACCCAAATTATTCTTGTTTTTCCTTTCAACATCCTGTTTGTTTCTTCCATATCTTTTGAAGCTTCTGTGCAAGTAGAACAGAATTTTTATTCTAGAAAAAAAAATAACAGATTTTCCTTGAAGGTATTAGACTAGGTGGTTTTTTTTTAATCACCAACGGGTTCTTTACATAAGCTACTGTATTCTACTTCCCAGTGAACAAAATCCTTCAACAAGTCCACTGGTCTCCAATACTGCCCTTCAAGAAACCATATAAACCAACTTTTTATTGCACTCCAAGCCCTTTTTTTCTTAAAATGATCAAATAATCACAGAGTAAGAAGTTAACTAGAGCAAGGAAAATGCTTGACCAATGCCTTCAGCAAACAATCAATTTCTATTTGTATACAGGTTAGAGTTTGAAGTACTGATACCAAACATTTGTCAAGTCCTATGAATAATTTTGGGGCGGGGTTATAATTTTTTCAAGGAGTCTGTGTCAGCCATGAATAAACTTTGCTGTTTCAAGTAGGATGATATGTAGTTGGCTTGGGACCGGGTGGTAGACTCTCGGTTTTCTTCAGGAAAAAAAAGAACTATTTAGGAATGTTAATCTAATAACATGATGCACCCCTTACTTCTGTCTGATGGTTTAATTATTAGTAACTCAGTGCAGCTCATTAGGGACCTATTGTGCTGCTGTTGGCAAAACAGAAATGTCACTGCATGTTAAATAATTAAAAATAGTAAAACAAACATTATCTTTTGAGTCCTGGATTTATAAATTGCTGTTAAGCTTGCAACCCTTTAATCGATAACTAGTTATCTATTTTGTTTTAGTTAATAATGAGTATAAACTCTATCTTGCCACTCTAATTATGATTTGATGATTTCCCAATTCTTCCTACAATAACTATAGATATTTTGTTTCATCTTGATTTTACAACACAGTATACCAGTGAGCAACAGCTTACACATCCAACAAGTTCTCCAGCAGTACTAGGTTATGTTTCCCCAAGTTAATCACTGGGGTTTTTTCCCTTTTCTCAAATATGAAGTATTTCTATGGGATCAAATCCTATACTCCTTACTAAGCAGATTTGTACATACCATGCCTTGGTCCTGCAGCACAGAAACTGGTTCAGATTCAGTCCCAAGCAAATTATAAACTTGCAAACTTTCGGGTAGAAGCTGCAGTGAGAAGTTATTGAACTGTCTTATGTTGCTTATGTGAAATAAAGTAATGGTCTTGCTGGGTCCAACTTCCCCAGACTTTCAGAGCATTAGTTCCTACTCATTAGCAGTGGGACTCTGGTTTTAAAGTTACTCTGTGCACTGTCCTTAGTTCCTACAGCCCAAATTGTCACACCACATATCATGTATTTTTTATTTTACCATTGTTGAGCTCTGGTACTGCAAAGACTGAAGAAAGGTACAGTTTGACTTTGCTAACAGGCAGATTTTTTTAGGCTGCAATAATCACAGTAGGAATTATTTTGTAACTGAATATTGTCATTCTGATTTTTCATCTTTTTGGTTCTATTATGTTATGGCAGTCCTGTCAAGAAGTTTTGCCAGCCTCACTCAGAAGCAGAGAGAGTGCATAATGAAAAATAAAAGGTAAAGTACATCTAACTTTTAGAAATGATTACTGCTGACATGAAAGAAGTGCCAAGTAGAGAATAATACCTCAGCTTGTGACTTTGTCACAACTTGGGAGAAACTTTAAGAACTATTAAGACAGTCACTTTCATATTACAATTTCAAAACAGAGTTGGGCATGTGTGGGCTGGATTTTGAAAGGAAGCAAACCATTAAATCAACATGCAGGCATTTATATTGCCATATTGGCAATGCTCACATCTTAAAGCCAGAGCTAAAGCACCACTTACCCTCTTCCTTCACAACTGCCTTTAACCAAATCAGGCAGAATGCTGCCATCCAACAGCTAATGCCCATGCAGAATAATTATGCAAATTCTTGGAAATAGGGTACTTAAATTAGCCTGAGGAGCATCTGCCTTACCTGTTGGGTCTTGTTGTAGTTGTGTACAGAAAGCTCTTACAATTCAGTTCCCTTTCAGCAAAAGGTGGGTTAACTGTGGTAAGAAAAGGTAGATGTGATCACAGGGACAAAGCAGTACACGCATGGGAAGAGAAAAAAGCATTTCAGATACTAATATGAGGGCTAGTAAATGCCTGACCCAAATTTAGCAGCTCTCTCCAGGAGAGTTTAATGACAGAGAACAACAAAGAAAAACCAGAAAAACGTAAGTTTTGTGGAAGAAAATGCATTCTCCCTGCACTTATTAGTTTAAGGACAAAGTAACTTAATACCAAAGAGTGATGAAAATTATTTCTTGAAATAATCCACTGCAAGCTAGTCTTCACAGCTGCTTCTACACTTTGTGCTTCTTAATTTTCCTCTAAGACTCTTACAACCATGATTTCTGAATTTCAGCAGATGCAAAGCACCATCCATTTACCTCAAAGCATGTGATACTAATAGGTAACACACAACTACAAGCAGACCACTCCCAGCCTTAGCTGACTACGTATTATAGTGCATTTTGTTGCATACTATCTCAGACTAACCAGTTTTGTATTGGCAGTACTTGAGTCTAGCTTGCACACAATGATTATGTGTATAACTATTACAACCAGTGAACACACGAAGACAAATGTTTCATATTAAAAGGGAAAAACTCAAGTAAAGCCTAAACCCAAATGCCAATAGGTACATTTATTTTCTTCAAGAAAAAAAGACCACAAGAAGCCAAAGAAAAACAACAACCCAACATGCACTAAAAAGACCATCAAATTTGAGAGTGGTGGTGAAACGTACTTCAGCACTGGCACTTACATGATCTATATGATGCATAGCAATAGTATAGGTCCCTAACTGTGGCAAAGAAAAGCAAAGTAATTTCTTATACCTGGTTTTCAACATGCAACTAAAACTGACAGGTCTCTCTTTTCCATTTTACATAAAGGCTAAGTGGATAATAAATTCACCTTCAATCATTTTTTCTTCAAGGCAAAGTTTGCTTCTTGCTTGTTTGTTTGTTTCTGTGTAGGTACATAGACCCACAGCACACAGCACAGACAGCTAAGGACTCTAAATACTACCAGAAAGCAAACTCTACTTTTCAAAAAAACCCCAAGAGTAAGTGGGAAAGAAGGAACACCACAGGGAAGACAGGGTAAATGGCCTCTCTCATGCAGGACTCTAAATGAAAGTAAACAGTAGCTTATACAGGTGGGAAATGAGCAAGGACAAGGGAAAAATCAGGTTGAAATTGTGTGTCAACTCCCAAGCAGTAGTCAAAACTTTAGCAGAGAGGAAATTCTGAAAAAAAAAAAAAAAAAGTGTTACATAGGCATTTCATAATTTCTTCAACATCTTAGTCCCGTATGTTCTTCTGGGCTGGTGCAATCTGCATATTTGCAATCTGAATGAACTATTTTTAGAAGACCAACCAGATTGCTATCTGCAGAGTAAACATCAGTTGGAGTCCAAGATCTAAGCCAAAGCAATTCATTCACTGTTCACTTGACAGAACACCACAATGCCAACAGGAGAATCTTTTCCTCCTGTTTGTGATGTGGGAGCTTTCAGTGGGCTTTTAGGCAATCTTCTCTTTCATAGGCTCCAGCTGGTAGTTCGTGTCTTCCTTATCCCTTCTATTTCCTAGACTCAGCCACACTCTCTCCCCAGGTGCACATTATTCCCCACAAATTCCTCTTTTTGTATTTGCTGATCATCCTTGAGCAAATTGTTTCTTTGCTTGTAGATATTTGCATTTGTAACATGTTTGGTTTAGTGCCAAAATAAGAAAAGAGCTATGGAAACAAGAGAATCTGAAAAGAGACAGGTATTAACTTCTCAACATGAATAAAACTAACTACAGATCCAAATGTGTTTTCAGACATAAGTAATTTCAAAACAAAGTTAAAGGAGATTAGTATTTGGGGAATTTTAGCCATATATTTGTGTATATGTGCATATTGATACACAGACATATGTTACTAAGGCTAGAAAATTCAAAGTATAAAATAATACTTGAAATTCTTTCAAGTTTAAGAAGTGAAAAACACACTGCTCAGGTACTTAGGAAACCTCAATTTACTCACCAGAAAGTAACCATGCAAATTTGAAAAGCATCTCATGGGCACACAATAAAAGGTCAAATTAGAGCGATTTTTAAAAACATATTCTTTTCCCTGACAGGACTAAAGTTCTAATGAACAACACCTACAGTCAAAAATTTTTGTGGATTTAGACTACAGATTATTGCTCTTTCCTGAGTCTTGCAGTGTTGGAGTGCAGTTGTATGTGAAAAACTAACTATAGAAAGTGTTTTCTGGCTATGGTGGACCATCAAACCACATGAGTGCTGGGCAGATGTCACCAGACAGTGGTGTTAATCAGCCTTCTGACTTCTTTTTTATTCAAAAATGAAAATACAAATGAGATTTCTCCGGGGGAAAAAATGCTTTCACCCTTGGTCTGTTTGAACACACAGATGTGTGAAAACCAGGGGAAGGTCAACTGTGCTAGATGAGCTCCTGAGACAGAGAAGCTTTCTCTCCAGTGAGGTCTGAGAGTTTTGGAGGAAAGGAGCTATGCTTACACCTACCCCTGGTGCTGGGGCACAAGTATAAACACAACAAGTTTATTTTGCAATATAAATATAATTTGGATATTTTTTTCATTCAATGTTAATCTCTAATTCTAGAAACTGCTAGAGGGGAAACAATATCATTGGCAGTAAGACAGTACTGGCAAAAGAAAAGCAAATCTTTTTTTTTATGTGATTGACTGCATCATGGTGCTAAGGAGACATAATATTGATAAGAAAACAGAAGGGAGAATATGACATATATCTCAAGTTGTTGCTGTAATTAATGGCCCAAAATACTAAGCAGTAGTCAGAGTTTGTTAATTTTCTCTCTCACAGTTTTTTCTTCCTTGAATCTATACATTTTTCTACATTATGTTACTTATTGAAAGGTTGTTCTATGCCTGGTTTTCCAACTTCTATTGTTAATTCAAAAGTCTGGCAACACTTACAAAACTTCCAGTTTTGTGATTCTCTTGGTAAGAAGAAAAGGGTATTAGCTTTGCAAACAGTCTTGAAAGGGGAAAAAAAAATCAATACTTAACAATGTCTTTTCTTCTACAGACAATGTAGAAGAATCCATGTTTGCACATACCTGGACTTCAAGAAGAAATAAGGCTTCAAGGTGAACATTTTTATAAAGTAATTTTTTCACATGCTTAAAACTGCTATTTCATAAATATTTTTTTTACATGTTTAAAACTGCTATTCCATTTTCTTGTGTTCATTTGCCATAAATAGAGTCATCTCTACACAGGCAACTGCCCAGAGTTGCTGACTGCTAAAGACAGCCACACAGCCTTTGCTTCATTTTTTTTCTGCCTATGCCACAGCCCTGCAAAACCAGAGTCTTACTGGTGCTGCCCCTGAAGGAAAGCCAAAGGCAAGGCGGGCAGCAGGAACTGTCTGTTAGCAGGCAGTGCATTAATAGGCTGCAGACAAAGAATGCAAAGTCATTGGAATTTTCTACAGAATGAAAATAAAACCTATTTAACCACTAATCCATGGGCTACGGACTTTCATTTTTTTCTATATATGTTTCCCTGGATTTCAGAAAAGCAATTCATTGAATGAATTGAATTTTCTTAGCCACGACATTTTACCAATTTCTGTACTTATTTTAATATCTATGATAAAGTGGATCCTAAATGCTTATGCAGTTACTAATTACTAGACTTTTGTTTTTTCAAAACTAGATTCGCGATAGCCCCCATTAAAATTTTGCTTTGGGATACTGTTATACCTGCTCTTACTTAAATATTTCACTTCCAATTTTTACTCAATGAAAACTGCTCATGATATCATCTCTTCATCTTTATTCAGAGGTGTCATTATATAGGTACAATGGGGACTCTACAGCTATATTTCCTAAATATACACAGCTTTAAGAGTTTCTGGTGGTATCTGGGATATAGAGGACCGCTATGGACAATTATGAGTTCCCATTTAATTAAGAATAATTTAATTAAGCTATTCTCAAGTTAGCATACAGTCACGTCTCCTTACAGAAACAGTGTTCAAGAGTGGTTTTTTAGCTCCACACTTCATCAGGGGTTAACTAAAACCAGAGTTAAGATACAGTAAAATAAAGCAAAATACTTAAGAGCAAAGCCCAGCTCACTGAATGTCTCTTCATAGGCAGGTAATCCAAGCTAGTGATGTATTTAAGCAGTGAACAACATCACAAATGAATACAAGTAAAGCAGCACAAACACAGAAAAATAGAAATCTATAAGGTTAAGATAAACGTAAGCCTGTGTTAAAACTACTTCAGCATTTAGGTTTCATTCTGTGCCAGAAATTCTGGCACTAGACTGTAGCCTCAAATGGCATGTTCCTGCTCTGTTTTAAACAGCTAGGCATAAGTATTCAACCATTTGAAGGGAAAAGTAAAATATGCAACTCCAATTAATGTTAATGGAAGCTGTATGTTTGTTCAGCTACACACGATGCTAAAAATGTACTTCTTGGCCCATAGATTTAAAGTAACAAAAAAAAAAAATTCTGAAATTTAAAGGCAAAAATGTTCAAGTTTCAGATATTTTCACTGAGTGCAAAAAAAGAAAAAAGAAAAAAGAATATTATAGTGCAGTTGTTACAGGCAGTATAAATGGCTACATAAAGACAAATCAGGCCTGCAGTAAAAGATCTGAACACAAAATAATCATTGATGTGTCAAGTCTCTTACAGTGATATATAAAACGAATCAAGGCATTTGCATGGATAGAATATAGTGGACGTAACTCACAGCTAAATCTTGCAACTTGCAACCAGCAGTTATTTCAAAACTTTCCAACTGCTCTACATCATCTAAGCAACAGTATCACTCTAAAGAGAGAATCTGAAACCATCTGTGTTTGTTAATATGGCCTTAAGTGTTAAATTTGCTGTTGCTGTCTTGAGCTATGTCAAGACTGTTTAAATAAAAGCTGTGACTTGCTAAATCCTGTCCTTAGCTAATTAAAACCACGGGTTTGAAGTATGTTGCTTAATACATTCCCTTTACTTACTGTTCACTGTCGATGCAGTTACTAAAGAATTGCACAACATAGGACACATATTCAGGGCTGCAAATGCAACAAAAAAGGAAATGAAAATGTGAATTTGAGAGAATGCTTTGAATACAAAAAAATATCAAATATACTACTGTGTTTAAAGAGACGAGGGGCTTTATAAATGTGAATAAAAATGTTGATTTATAAAGAGTTATATTTTTAATGGTTAAAATTAATAATATAAATCATATAAATTCAAATTATCATCTGAGAGATATGCTTTATAAGAAACTCTTGTCAGATGATTGACAAAATAAAACAATTAGAATTAAGAAAAAAATTGTAAACTCTATTCTAGGGGGAATTCAAGTCACTTGTTATTTAAGGTACAAAGCAACTTCTTAATATGACAAATCTTTTCCTCCAATTAAGGTTTGAAATAATCCAGAAACAGCACTATGGCTGTGTGCTCCCTTCCACCTTCAGTGGACACATTGTCACTCAACTATTTTAGTTATGGGCTGGTTGCAATGAGAATTGGTTTATTAGGGTGAGGAAAATGTTTTCCTAAAGTCCAGTGCATGCAAAAAGAGCCAATAACTTTTAGTGCAACCAGTGCAAGATACTATTCGTAGAGACGATCCTGCATGTAAAGTTCATGTACGAGAAACTTCCAAGCACTAATTAAGTTTATATCTGGAGGCCAGCTTCATCATTCTGATTCCTCTCTGTCCATCAGTCAGCTTTCTTATGCAGCTGTAGCAAATTACAGCTGCCAAAGCATTATCTATCAGTTATTGAAGAATGCCTAATGATTGTGCATCAGAGTAAAGCTTCTAAGTCAAAAGAGATAAAAAACATGTTCTGGTTCTGTCCAAGTACACAGTACTTTGACAGGAACCACATATAACATGCAGACATAATGTGCAGG
The DNA here is from genome assembly GCF_025592945.1 of Manacus candei. NCBI lineage: Eukaryota > Metazoa > Chordata > Aves > Passeriformes > Pipridae > Manacus > Manacus candei. The sequence goes on from NW_026138108.1 coordinate 8,088,822, forward strand.
AGGGAAACAAATATACTGGGTTGTACTCATATGAGCCAGGGACTTCTTAATGCTAAAAGTTTTCACCTTCCCAGAGGCAATGGATTCTTGGCTCATCCAAAAGACCTGAGACAATTATCAGTCACAAGCCATGTCCCTGAAGCTTTTTCTTTAGCAAGAAGCAGCTTGTGCAACCAAGTAGCATTCTATTTCTGTAGCAAATATTAGGAATAGATGTAATACTTCATATCTTAGCAAAAATGTGGTATAATAGTTATAACAGGGCTACTGGAAGGAGCCCCAGCTCTCCTTGGATTGCCTGTGTGATCTCTAAGCAATATCTTTAACCCCTCTTTCTCTCTCTTTTTCTCTTCTTTTCTATGCTGCCTTATCTATTTGCAAATTGAAAATTTTAAATTGCAAATTTTTAAAGTCAAAGATAGGTTTGTATCGTGAAATAGTCTAAGTGCACAAGGACTTAACCAGAGGCTCAGCTGCAAAATAAATGAGTAGTAAATAGCATTCATTGAGAGTAATCAAACTGTGAAGTAAGAACAGTATTCTTCAGTCTGTGACATTAAGGTCAAAGGAATATTTCTCCATCCTAAAGTAGATATCAGGAAGATCATCATTGCCACTGAATGGATACAGGGATTGCAGGGATCTAGACATCATTGCCAATCATCCTCAAAAGGGAAAATGAAATAAAAAAAGGGGGGGGAAAGAAAAAAGGAAGATTTTGTAAACTTTTAAAAAAATCTCGTTTACAGAAGACCTAAGTTCTGTATTTAAGACCTAATTTAAGAAAATTACATCTGCTTTGCAACAGTGTGATCAAGAATAAGTTATGAACTGTAGTTCAGTCTGTTTCTGAGCTTGCTCCCATCACTACAATACACAGAGGATGTAACACAAAACCTGGCCCGATCTTTTGCAATACAGTAACATGTCTATTATATTCTACAACTTCATTAACGTTAATAAAGTCAATCAACGTTTCAGAAAATAATGAAAGTCAATCATGCTTCTTATTCACGACCTCTTAAGGAACGTACCAATGAGAGCCTCACAGCTCGAGAAGGACACATTTAAAGTAATTGTTTGCAGACAACCTGGACAATTTTATATATATTTTTAAAGAGGCAATTCATGACATAGTAGGCCACTTAAGAGTCACAGACCTATCATGGCATCTTTAACACGTACTTAGTTTCTTAGGCCAAATTCGCAGCCCTGTGCCTGTCTATACATCCACCAATGCTACTGGAATTACATCTCCTTGCAACAGGATTAAATTGGAGCTCACATAACTGTGATAAGTTAAACATTGCTCAAGTCAGGCTGCTCACAAGGGGAAGAACACAGCCTTTTGCTAAGACATAGATCTTCCATAGTTTATTTATCATTAACAGAAAGTGCTTTATAGCACTGCATAGAGGTTGCCATAAAACAACATTTTAAGGCTCTCTCAACCATATTTCAGCCATAAATGTCCTATAGATACAGGAAGGAAAACTACCAAGGTTCAATATTATCATCTTTATTACAGATGACCTCACTATTGTGTTCTCTATAAAGAAAAAATATTAAACATTAACATAGTCTGAATCCTAAATTGATACAGGTTTACTACTCATATCTAGATCTAAATGGCCTTACTTCCAGAGTAATTATTTTTCTACGAAAATATTGTTGACAGCCTCATTAACAGTGATCAGACCAGAATAAATGTTACCTCTTCTACTAAAAATGCGACTTCTCTGGCAGAGTGTGCCATATATTAGTACATATCCATCAGCAGTTCAGTTTTCAGTGAAGTTTTATAATGAATGGCATATTAAAATCCAAGACACAAATTAATGAAAATTCTGTCATTGCACTACGTGTTACAAAGCTTAAAGAGCTGAAACAGCTATACTGTTAATCCAGAAATTTCTATTCCCCTTATACACTACTTCTCAAATAGTCCTATTTGTCAGTATGGTTCCATAACACAAAAATGTTATTACAAGCTGCACTATTGCAGTTCATAATGACTCTTATAAAAATTCAAAGGAGACAGTAGAAAAAATAACATTACTTATTGTTTCATTATTTTTTAAAATGAGATGCATATGTTTGATGCCAAAATGTGTTTCTGCTAAACTTGTGGTTCTGTACATCCTAAATCTGAAAAACCCCAAGGCAGTTTCCAACGCCTTGTATCAGAGTCTGGCAATAGCAACAGTTCTCACTTCTGAGCCTATTCTACTGCATTATTCTACTGGAACTTCACAGAATTTGTCCGACTTACTGAAGTATTCTCAGATAAACAACACATGATTTATGAAGATGGTCAGTTTTGCTTGAACAGAGAAGATTTAAATCATTAAACTTGCTTTCTTATGTTGGAAATAATTCTGCTGGCAAAAGTCATATTTCAGTACAAAGCAGCACAGCCCTGAAAATGATTTCCCATCATACAGTGCTTTAAAAAGAATTCTCCCATAGTTGCTCCGGAAAGCCCATTTTTTCCTTCATAGATAACAATGATTACAGAAGATTAGAGAGAAAAAAAAAAAAAAAAGCTGTTTTAGGGCTCCTTTTAAAACTGAAAATATCTTCTTACCCACTTAATTATTTATTTTAATTTTTTTTTATTTTTTTTTTTTTTAGTTATTTTGGTCTTCTGAAAGGTACACATGGAATTTCTTCTTCTAGTTTTAACTACTACTGGAGAATATTTAATTTTAAGGACTGCTGGAGAGGGCATATGGATAGAGTCACTGTGTGGCTGCACCACTACAGAACTGTAAACACTGCTCTGCAAATAGCAGCACATCGCTGTTCATCTTGACAATCGGCTTCCAGGAATTTGCCTAAAAACCAGAACAACTCTAGGTCTTACTTCTGTAATGGGCCACAGATTATTACTTCCTTTTCATCTGGCTGTTACCGTTTCTCAAACGGATAACACAGAAATCAATTACAGAAAGTTTCATTCTTGGGCACGAAAGAGGGCTTAGAGACTCTGGTGACAGTACATTCTTATTATTCACCTTAATACAGCTTTAGTACATTGTGCTCATCATAGTTCAACAGTACCTGACAAAACTAATGCTAGTTTTCATCTAACACTAGCTTGTGATGTTAAATAAGAAACTGTGTGTGTGAACGTGCTTTTAAGCACTACAGTGCACCAAAGAATGAGCTGTTTTCAGCTAACATTGAGCCACTAATGATTTTAATGAGAGTGCCTTCTGGATTCATATTTTTTTCATAAAATACATCACACTAAAACAAAATCAATGAGAAACATTAATTAGGGCCTTTTTAGACGCCTTCTGTGGTGTTGTTTTTCTTTTGAGAAGCACCAGATGAAGAATGCTGTGCTTTATTTAAGCTAAGTTGTTTGACATTTAGATGAGAGAAAAAAGAGAAAAATACTAACAAACACAGGAACAATTTCTGACAGCTCTTTGTCATGCAAGAGAGAAAAAAGGGGACCGACTGTGAGATACTACTTTGAAGCCCTGGAAATTTGTAATGAAAAATTTAAGATACAAGAGAGGAAGAAAGATGAGCTATTCATTTGGTTCTGCATATATTAACACTTGTAATTCAAACTAAAGGTTTGCTATGTGTTTTCATAATTTTGACTCTAATAAATATCTTGGAGAATTGCTTTGATATTCTAAGATCATGCGTGTAGCTTGCATCCATTAAGAAAAATGGGGAACAATCATCATCAGCCCTCTTGGCGCTAATGAGAAGGTCATTGCTCTTTAATTATCACAGACATGAAACCGAAATATTTCAAAGGGTTTGTGGAATACAGTGGCTATGGGCAAAGCTATGTATCTGTTTATAAGTCTGTCTGTCCCAGAGCAAGTCAAGTAGGACGTGTATCTTCCATTCTGTAGCCTTTCTGCTTTTGTGTATATTTAATTTTCAAGTTTGTATCACTGTTTCTTGCACATTGGATTAATCTGGGAAATTTAGACCAGCTATTAGCAGAGGCCAAGTAGGAGGGAGGAGGGCAGGGAGAGGCGGAGAAAAAGGGGTAGAGATGTGAGAATAGTAAAATGCTCCTCATCAGGAGGTATTGTGAAATAAGTACTAGTGTGTTGTGTGACCTTATTTCCCACAGTAGGGGTGTTATGAAGAAATAGAAATGGTGAGGTGTTGCAGGAAAATATTAGCAAATTAAAAAATTGTGTTTGGCATTGGTTGTGATCTCACTCATATTTCCACCCTTGCAGAGGAAGTGACTGCAAGAGGAATAGAGTTGAAGCAAAGCAGGAGCTGGAATCAAAAGAAAAAGTGAGTTTTTTTCCTGTTGGTTCTGAATTCCCCAAAACAATTTCCTTCTACTCCGGTACAGAAATAAAACAAATCATTCCCTCACATCTACTATGTTTACACCAAACACATTATATTGGCCCATTAGCTAAAATTTGGATTATTTGGGGATTAAATAGACTATTTTCACTTCAGTAATAGGCGAGCACTTTTCATGCAAGTTTTGCACTTTTTATGCAAGTGAAAGACTGAAGAGTAGAAAGCAAAATTTTCTTTCTATGAGGAGAAAGAAGAAAGAGAATGATCTCTTGAATTGCATACAATTTCATTTTGTTTTATACAGTTTGGAATACTACTGACAAACAGCTATCTTCTCTCTTTTTGCTTAATTTTCACCTTTGGGAGCGGTTACATTCCCAAAGGCAGGATTGAAATGTGTGTGGGAAAGGGAGGGGGGAACAGGAAGCATTCAAAAGGCCAGCAATCGAACCTCAGTCTCCTCCAGATGCTTTGTTTTAATGGAGAGTTATGGCAAATATGCAAAATTAGGTTGTAAATCTGAAATTCACGAATATTTCTCATAATTAAGAGAGTTTCTCTTCACCAGCTTTGGAATACTGAAACTGTATTTTCAATACAAAATGACTTACAGATTTTGGATCTCTAAATATGCATTACTGAAATCTGATGTGAACATTTCAACAGAGTAATACAATGGCAAATCTTAATGACAGGTGAAAAGTTTACCTTCCTGCAGCAAACCTAATCTTGAAAGGCAGTTTAGGTGGAATTACATTAGGTAAGAAGTGATTTTTCAAATTATTTCCCATAGAGATTCCAACTAATTCTCTTCACAGAATTTTTCCTTTCTGGGGAAATACAAATTCCCTTTTCTTCCCCTGCCAGATATCAGGCCAGAAAAACTTCTGGGAAATTTCAATGAAATTCTAAGAATCAGAAAAAAAACCCACCACCCTATTTTTTTCAGTCTTTTATAATACTTTACATCCAGAAAGCAAGAGAGAAACTTGAGTTCAAAAGGACCATGTGTAAAGCAAGTAGAGTGGTATCTACACAAATTCTCTCTCTTCATCTGCTAACGCAAACAAAAAGCACTGGAAACTGGTAGATACCCTGAAAACAGGTAAAGTGGCCTGATCCCCAAAGAAGTCAAGTCACAAAGTGATTCTGCTTAAAAAAAGAAAAAAAATGCCTTATTAAAAACAAAAACATTGTCATAGGGGTTTTCCCTTGAGATCTACATACATAACATTGTACAAAAAAGATCAGATTACATTTTTCAAAGAAGACTTGTGCAATCATTTCCAGGGTAACTAAAAGAACTGACCTGATGTGGTCAAAGCCAAAGCATAGCTGATATCTGAGCCGAAATATGCATCTGAATACCCAGATCAAGAAATGTTTTCTGACCTTCCTCCTTCCCATTCTGCTAAGAACCTGCTTTCCACAGCAATGTAATTTGTTGCATGAGCCAGGTAGTGACCACAGTGTACCTCCCAAAAGTACTTCAGATGCAGTCAAGGTTCCCCTCTGACCAGACTTCACTGCAGCAGAAAAGTGGAGTTAAATAAAAGCCATGCTGACTGTATCAGCTCACTCCCAGCTGGACACCAACTGATCTCGTGATTGCAGTGATCCCTTCATTAGCCTGGAGAGCTGTCAGTGCTTTCTCTCTTCCCCATTACCATCAAACTCTCAGCTCAGTTCAAGAGGAGAACAGAATCTCTGGTGTCTCATCTGAAAGTGGGTCTTATTAGCTGGTACTGCTATGAATGGTATTTATCATTCATTTTCACCTGCACTTCTTACTGGGCCAATGTAAAAAGAACCTTTTGGTTCTCTTTAGTCAGTGGATAAAATCTTCAGTGTTATGTCAGAAAAGAATCTGACCCTCTATATGCAGGGATATTGTCTGTAAAAGGGACTCAGAGGACACCACTTCCTAATGACAATCTTGCTCATGAAAAAGGAGGAACATTAGCTGGATTTCAGAAGTTGATATTCCTCATCAATAACTCTGTCCAGAATTCCATGTTGGAATTCTAGAATTCCAACTAGATTGAAAGAAACACTGTAAAACAGTGTTTTAGTTGTTCTCTGTCCTTCCATAGAGAGTATGGGGAAATTTGCAAGTATGGTCAGAGATGATGAGCACAAGCCTGGATTCTTCCAAATACATTAGAAAATAGAAAAAAATTATTTTCTAAAATTATGAAAAGAAGTAAAAAGCAAATAGTTTAGCTCTTGTGATCCTTGGACTCTCTCTCTTTTGCACAGGTTTAAGAAGAATGGCAGCATGCAGGTTCAAGCTGCTATCACAAAACAAGTAAATAGGAAGTGCTCACACCTGGAGAGAGACAATTTTCATCTGTAAATCAAGCAGCACAAAAAGCACCAGGGAGCATGTTTCCTGTTTCCAAGTATTATGCTGCTAGAAATATTTAACATGTTCCCAAATACTTCTCATCTACAGTATTTTCTATCCTTAAAACTTCTCAGTACTGTATTTTTAAAATATATTTGTCCCTAGTTTTATACAGCTCAATATCCAGAATTATAGCTACATAAATAGAAATTAATTTAATTTACCCACATAATTCTTAATTAAATTGCCTTCTTTCTTTATTTTGACTACCCTTTTTATTTTTGGCATCTTAAATGCTTTTGCCAAGTGTTTTTCCTCTTGATCATTAAAGTATATATTAAATTGAATTAGTCCTAAAACTGATCCTTGTGGCACTTCATTTTTCTCTACCTTCTCATATCCTGAACTGACTTAACTCATAAGTACTTTTTTGCCTTTAGTATCAGTGCACATTTTTTTAAAAAAAAATCATCAGTTCATGTACTAGATCCCTGCACAATACAAAACTTACAGTAATTAGAAAAGCCCTTTGTGCAGCTTTGTATCAAAATATTCTGAAAGGAAATGAAAAGAGAAGAATGCTGGCAACATTGCAGGATGAAAGATTATACAGAAAGTTTTGCCAGGGCAAGGTGCATGAGCTTTTGACAGCTAGTAGGGGGAATTTGTTATTATTTTAATCTCTTAATGATGGAAACGCTGCACACTGAACAAATAGCTTGCTACTCAAGTTTTATATTGCCTCAAAGCACCTCTCTCCTTCTGCCACTTATTACCAACCCTTCTTTCTTCTTCTTCACCCCTGTATCACATACAACTCTGAAAGCAACATCTACCATTGGAAAGGAATACCTTCTAAGCATTTGCTCTTTCTTTTGTGGACTCCCCGTTTCGCTGTCCTTAACACCACAGAGGATAAGAAATGTTGCTGATGAAACAGAGGGGTCATCTCTTCTCATCTGCTCAGTTCATCTCCTTTGCTTTCATAAGGACCAAGAATCTCGATAGAGACACTTATGGAAGCCACAGCATGCTTCCAGAACTGAGCTAGTAGAACAAGAAAATAGATGGAAAAATATCACAGGTACAGAGAAACTAAACTGACCTGGAAGTACACAGAACCTCACAGAAAAGGTACAGCTAGCGGCAATCACAGGACTCCGGTTAACTGCCTCTGAAAATCTAAGCAATGAGATGTAATCTGCCCTCTGGGAATAGCTCTACACATTGAAGGCAGAGGTTGTTCTATAGTCACCCACTCTCAGAGTTAACCAGTGTGTGAAGTAGACAAACGCCCCAGTTAAAGAAATTCAGCTCTTATTCCACAGGTATCGTGAAAAAAACTTGCACATGCTTATTTAGGAATAGAAACGCTGTGAAGGTTCATGAAAATAAGATTGTTGGAGCTGTAAGGCAGTGGAAAACCTGAATATGAGGCAATGAATTCCTAGACCAACGGGGGCCTAAGGGGCCAAACCCTGCACCTATTAAATTCATGCCATTGGCTTCAATAGGGCCATGTCCAATAATGACGAGTGATACTCCTGGTGCGGTTGTTTTTATGCTGTGTTAATACAGTGTTAAGCCAGTTGTTTAAAAGTGCTTTGCAGTAATTAAGTAATGGCAGTTACTGTTACATGTGTTTATTAGTAAAAAATAGTAAAGAACTGTTGCTTTTCTGTTCTTTATACGTGGCCTTAGGGACTCCAGCTTTTGTACTCCCCAAAGTCCCCTCTCATTACTGAACTAAACTCGCCAATAAAATACTACAGTGGATCAAGGAGTTTATTTTTTTTCAGTGGGGTGGGAGTTCAGCTGAACCTGAACATCACCAGAATGGCAGCTGCTGATTTCTTGGAGTGGGAGAGGCAAGTCGTGCGGGGAGGGTTTTCTGCGCTGCTCTCTCCTTCGCTTTGCAGCATCACCTCGAGACAAGAGGTATGTAGGCGGATGCTGCAGTTTTCCTCCTACTTTGTTTCTCTTTGAGAACAGTAAACAGGGCTGAAGTCAGCTGTGACTGATCAAATGAAATGTCAGAAATCTGTAACACACAAAGCACGGGGCTTTGTTAAGGCAACCCTCACAAGTCTTACAGAAACAGTCACAAAACCAAAATCCAAATGCACTTCTTTCTTGTATTTGTTAGAAAAGGCAAAACAGGTCTGATTTTCCATTACTACATACTTTATATACTCCAGTGCAAGACTGGCAACATGAAAAAGCTTTATGTTCACTATTCTGACATTTGCTCACCAGACAGGGAAAATATGGAGAATTGGCCTGAAACCCCATCTGAATGAAATGATGGTGGTTCAAAGCACGTCTTTCGACTACTGCATCATAAAAAAAACCACCACAACTTATCCCCCCACAAAGGATAACTATATAGATTGCCATGAAACATTCAGGGATCTAAAAACAAAATTACTTCATTTTTCACTTAAGAAAGGAAATTCACTCCTCTTTTTTCCACCTTCTTCCAACTACTAAGCAACATAAAGATGAGTTTCTACCCAAACAGGTAGCCTATAACTAAGATAACATGATCGATACAATCATCCCATGTCAAAAGGCATATTCCTTCAATTTGCGTTTATATTCCACATCATCTTTTAGTTTTCATATAAATGTTTTCTATCACTCCAATTTTGACATATCTTGCCATAAGGAGAACTTCAGTGAGTTTTGAATAAAAGTCTGTCAAAGACGAGGTATGCCTAAAGGGAGCATTTTTATCAAGCTGAGTAAGATGCAACAGTTACAAGACACTAAGATGATTTTTCTGGTCAAGACTAGCTTTCAATAAATCACTGTCCCATAATACTATGGCTCCAGTATTTTAAAGACATTTTTGTCACATATTTTAGTTGAAATGCTGCCAATAAGTAAATCCTATGCATGTCTGACTTCAAAAATTCAGGAGGAAATAGTCTTGAAGATTCTTGTTAAACTGTTTTCTTTCTCCTCAACTCCTTATTTGAAGCACATTTTTAATTATGCATCATTGCCCACACATAAATTCATTTATGTATATTAATTTTTGCTCCACTTAGCAGAGTGGTCACTTAATTAAATGTCTTCAGTTGTTTTAATGAAAAGAAAAAAAAAAAACCGAGCTTTAACAGAATGTGTAACACTATACATTTAAACATACTATTTGTTGCCTTTATTTCAGTCCATTTGTAACACTGATACTAGGACATTTGTGGAACCGATATTAAAAAGTAATATACTTTTCTAAAGCCCCCAGACTGTTTAGCAGATTTTTAAATTGAAATCAAAATTATACAGATTTTTCATTCTGATAATTTTACCAATTCACTAATTCTTTAATCTTTACAGGTCATTGAACAGCTTCACATTAATGAGATGTAGTTAAGAACAAATTTTACAGTTTTTCTTTTTTCTCTCTTTTTTTTTTTGAAAAATGTTGCATATCATTTGCAAATTAGAAAGAACTTGTTCCATTTATGGTACATTTATTTAAAATAATCGAATGCATGAGAGCCAGCTGAACACTGTGTGCAATGATGCTTTAAAACAAATTACCATTTATTTATAAGGAAGAAATAGACTTTTAAAAAGCTCACGGACTGCATTTCATTATTAATGGTGTTCTCCATGCAAAACTGATTTCTTTCAATAGGATGCAGGAATAAGAGAAAACTCAAAGAAAAACCAGGAAAGAAAGCCTTTTTCAGGAATATGCACACTTTACATATTAGAAATTTGTAAAACATAAAGAGAAATTGATGGCACCTGAGGTGCAGATATGAGGAATTTCAGTGGCAACTCCTCTGCAGCTGCTAGACAGCCCCAAATGACACAGTAGATACCGTATTTAAAAAGAAGTCAAATTACTCTTCATCGGAATGCAAAAAACTTCACTTTCTTCCAGCACAATGTATTCAAGAAACACTCCTAACATCAGATGCCTGAAAGAGTCAATATTTCAAAATTATTGTAGACTGTAATTTCATGCTGTGGAAACAGCAAAAGGTAATTACTTTGGCTCAAGTATGTTAAATTACTATTATTCTATTCTAAATTAAATAGACTGTTTATCTTTCTAAACGGCAAGTTAACCACCTCGGGTTTCTTGGGCCAGGTTTGATGACAGCCACATGTGCACACCACCCGTTAAAGTCAGCACTCGACTGGCTGAGAGGTCCATTGTTATTCAGTCAAGAAAAATTAACTTAGCTGAATATTTTGACTGCTGTTCAACCATTCTCTAGGCTTGCTTGTAAAAAAGTCTGCAAACTGTGTATTTGACTCCAGCTGGAAGTCGAATGAAAAGCATTTCAAACTGTTTATAAACAGCTATTTCATTACAGAAGAGCAGCAGTCAGGAACAAAGATATTTTAAAGGGTAGGTAGCAAGGTTTATTTTCTTTTTTAAAAAAGAATAATTGAAAACTGCAATTCCATGAGTCTCTTATAATTTCAGCATGCTTGTTACCTTGCACTTTAGGTCCCTCTCTCATGTCTTATTAGCTGTAATCTGACCTATATCTTCACAGTTCCAGATAAAAGAGTGCCACAATTTCCAGTCAATTTTAACAGAGGTACAGAGGAAAATGTAAAAAAAATTCTTTTAAATTAGTTTTTGAAAAAGCTCAGAAAATATTTTAGGTTCATAGACACATGAACTGTTTGACAATAATGAGTATGCACCTGATAATTCCAGAAAATTTCTTCATAGAGAGAGATGACATACGTAAAACCTAGAACTTCTGTTACTAATTAGATTGCTGTTAACAGGCAGTAATATCAATGCCTGACTGCAAATTCCTCTCTGGCCAGTGATCTGACAACAATTACAAATGACTCATTAGTGATCTTCACTTCAGGAGATTCTTTGTAAAAACCTGAACTAATTCCCTCTTCTTTCACTGAAATAGCTATTTGCATGACTCCTGAAATACTAAAATTTAAGTTTCTCTGTAGCTGCCAGCTATTGTCATTGATGAGATTTGAAGGTTTCTTTCTTCTAATAAGCTTCCTAACAGAATTTTTTAGCAAAGAAATACACAAAGAAAGTTACAGACCCTGGGGCTCTGCAATCAGTTCCTCTGATGACCTTGCTTTGCAACTATTCTGATTTTTGCAGCCTTGGGGAATGACATGGTCTCTGCATAAGTTCTGCTTACCCATTTTAATACTGCCTTCCCACAGTGAAGAGCCACTGAGATGTGGTAGCTTCTCTGATCCCTCATTCCCTCATTTGTTCATTCCTGTCTTACTACCGAAGGAGGTGCACAGGGTCAGCCTGCTGACCCTCCCCAGACCAGGCTCCAGATCAGATGTTAATGCAGCAGTATGCAATGGCAAGCTTTCCTGAAGCAGAGCTCAGGATTCAGAGCAGACCATCAGGAACAATATCTATCCTTCCCTTTATTGCTCCTCTTTGCTTCCATGTCTCTAAACACAGGAAGGCAGCAAAGAAATGGCAGAGCTCTGGATGAAGATACAAAATAAAGACAAGACAGAAATGAGAAGAACGTGTTCATGGGAGAGGGCTTCGGAAAATTTAGCTTCCTCACCACTACCTGAATCTAGACAGTGTAAGGAAGGGAGAGGACACAACTGCTTTCATCCTCTGTTAGACATAAGAAGAAGACATGCTGCTCTACCCCATTCAAAGATAATGGTCTGCTTTCAAGTACAACACCTTCTGGAAGCCCCATACATAATGCTCTAATACTTATGGCCTACATTACAATTAGGCCATTTCCGAGACATTTCTTTCTTCTTTTGGAGGGGTTAAGTCTCATTCAGTATGGGATTTACCGCCTTTTCTTCATGCATTGGCTAATGAAAAGTGCTCAATGGAACAACTATAAATAAGGTTTCGACCAAGAATCTGATTTTAGCTGAGTTGCAGCTGTTATCAAAGTTTCTGACCAGTCAATGTGATTAAAACCAAAGCACATCAACTTGAATTTAAGTAACTCATGTAACAGTACCTAAAAACACGGTTTGACTTGTGACGAGAGTCACAATCTGTACAGACATGACTTAAATTATTATACCTCTAGCACCAAAGTAATGTAAGTTTTTATATCAGTAGTTTTTGTCTTACATGTTTAACACTAATGTATCATTTAAAAAATCCTTACATTCAAGCCCAATGTTAATACATATTAAGAGTTTTAGAAAAGGTACTCACAACCCACTGATAAACAATGCTAATAGTTTTATTTTGCTGAGCACATTAAAGAAGAGTCTGTCTTCTTTACAGCTTATTAAAGAGTTGAAGACAGCAGTTTGATTCATCTTCTCTTCCTCAGATTGAGCCAACTCTCAAGACACTTCTTGTACTTCATGTGCTTCAGCCTCTACAGTGATTTTGTCAGACACCTGCTGCACAAGCCTCTCTGCTACTGTCTACCAGTAAGCCCTACACTGGAGACAGCACTTAAAATACCATCTCTCTTTCACCTCCTTCAGCCTGCTGTCTGCTCTCTTGCCAATACAGCAATATGTTGCTGACCTTTCTTGACAGAAGTACACACAACTGACCCCAATTTGATTTGGCATTGGCCAAGGCCCCAGGTGCTTTCCCAAAGAAGTACATCCCTACCAGTCTGCAATCCTAGGAACCTAGGAACTTTGTTTTCAGGCTATGTTGAACTTCACAAAATTCCTGTTACTCCAGTCCTCCAGCAAGCCAAGGCAGCTCTGTATTGCTGGACTTTTCAATACACTGTCACTTGTGAACTGAGTGTGGGTACACTCCATCCTACATTCTGCTCAGTAACAAAGACATTAAACCACCTTGACCATAGTAGTGACTCTCAAAGAATGCCACCCTGAACCAGTAAGTTGCCAGTTTCCCACTCACCTTAGAGCTCATCCAGGCAGTTCATATCTCAATAAAACATAATTAAAACTTAAAACATTATATTGCATATGTAATTTGGAATTCTTTCAAGTAAGTAGACAGAAACAGATTTGCCAACCAGAGAAGAAGAGACAAAGCTACTCCTGTCAAGGCAGGGGAGCAATGACAAGAGGCCAGAAGCCTTGGAGATCCCAGGAGAGAACCTATCCTCGTGCCAGATCTGCTGCCAGGAGTGGGTGCAGCTGCCACCTGCTAGCAATAACCACAGAGTGCATCATGTTCTTGACTTCTCCACTAACATCAGCCAGCTGGTGCCTTTTGGGGCCACCTTAGAGCCGTGGAGTGGCAGTAGGGCCATTTGCCTATCCACACAACTGTTTCTTGCACTGTGACTGTAGTCGGCCTAGATACTGTTCTTGGTTCAACTTTCCAGCCAAGCATCCTGTAGCTATAACATGCAAACATGCATGCATGTCAAACAAGTTCTTGAAATTTGCCAACATAAGTAAGCATTAAAATTGTGAAGTGCATAAATTTGTGTTTTTCTTTAAGGGTACATAAATATATATAACTTCTTATTTATGTTATTTTCCAGGTAAAATAATGGTTGTGTCTTCTTGTGACTTAAGAGAACCATAGCACTTTACCAACTGCTCAAATAACCAAAGTACTTGCATGTATTGATCCTTCCTTTATTCCCTTCAGATATTGGTTATTACACTGTTTTGGGCCAAATGAAAAATATGTTTCCAGTCATTTGCCATCAAAAGCTTATACTCCACTTTCTAAGACCCACACTAGTGCCTTTTTTCCTGTAAGGAAAAGCATTAGAGATCTTCCATGTCCCCTTTGTGAGATCTGTGTGCTTCTGCTTCACTTCTCAATCCAACTTAACATGTACATCTGTCCTACTTTAGAAGTTGGTATCTTTACAAGACACAGAAAAAAGTAACAGTAATATATGATACTTGGTTTTAAACTAAGTTTAAGACATGAATAAAAATTCTTTTTCTTCAAAGCTCGAAAGAGACCCCTCCATAACCACTCTTGACAGACCACAGAGGATGGGATCTAGACATCTTTTAAACAAGAGGTTGTAGATGCCAACTTTATTTCTCAATTGGCTAAACCAGACATATTAACTCAGATGAAACAAGAAAGAAAGATGCCTTCCCTGTCCCAACAAACCTATTATCATGAGGGCTGTGAATATTATGTGTTCAGTGTTCTATGTGAAAGAAGGAACAGCAAAAGCTTTCAAAATTTAGTCAGCTGTAAATGCACACAGTTCTTTGAACTTAGGATGTAACCTCCCCTGAAAATTGGCTTTTTGAAAAGTTAGAGAACAATATTTGAAAAATGAAGGAATAGCATGTACAAAGTTTCTATATTTTTAGAGCAAATTCAAAAATTAATATCATCTTGTTAAAATGAGATTTTGACTTAATTCTAGTTGTATTAATCTGATGTTTAAGGATGATCTATCCTTCCTGCTCTGAGTTATGTATATTTCAAAAAAAAGCCATTGATTGGTCCCAGTTCTAACACTTTGATCTTGAATTTCAGTATATTTGCTATTTCTTCCAGAATGACATATTTTGAGAGTAGCATTAATTTCAAAAGTAATAAAAACACAAAACTTCATCGTTGGAGAGAAAGGATGGAAAGTATTAAGTAAATACACTGATAAAATTTCCAGAATATATTCCAATTGAAATAAATTCTTTCCCACAGCAGTTATTCCAAAGCAAAATTGTTTTTGTTTCATGATAGAGCGGCCGCACGGGGATAGTATTTAGCAAATGATATGCCATTTCACATTTTGTGCAAAACATCTTCATTTCCTTATTCTCATGTAGATTAGACTTAGGTCTTCCATACTAAACCTGGAAATAATGGAGAAACATTTCTAGATCCATATTTCTTGTTGTTTTGGGTTTTTTCCCAGTCAAGATTTCTTAGAGGAGGAGGGCAATTATGGCCAGATATAAGAGAGTACAAAGGAATTGTGGCCATTTCCTGGGCTGGCAGTCAGTTTGCACATCAAAAATGGCTGTTGTCCCTGAACCTATTTCAGTTCTACAAGAGCTCCAGCAGGGATACTGGGGTGGGTTAGGGCACATAGTCCTCCTCACTACAACAAGACCATTTGCTGCCCTCATCCTTTCCATCCATACAGAATCAGTGAGTCCAACACCTCAGTGCCCTCGCCCAGTCCCTCTCTTTCTCATAGCAGGACTCACCCTACTCCTTGACCTGCACAGTAATTTTTTTTCACACTCCTGGGAAGCCACAAGCTGAATCTGAGCGCTGTTCCCCACGCACAAGGGCTTGCAGCTGACTGTTCCGGGAAGTACCTCACTGGGGAACTCTGCAAGGGGGAACTTTTACTACAGGACTTTAGGACTCATTCTGTCTTAGTGTGCGTAATGTGTGAATTACTGTACTTGCCTCACTGAGGATAAATAATGCAGCTCTCTCTGAAGCAAGACATGCCACAGTTGTTTTTTTCTTTTGCCCTCCTTAGTTACACTGGCAGTCTGGAGCACCTGGAAATACGCCAAAGTGGACAGTAATAAAGTCAATGGCGTTTTATCAGATACCATAGCCAGGGGTAAAATATGATCCAATGGGTACATTTTGAACAGAATTCTTTCAGAAAGCACTTCAGAGAAATAAAACAAAACCAGTTTATTTTTCTTGATAATATTCAATCCATGCATTACAACTCACAAGAGACCAATGAATAATTGTTACTGGAAACTTTGAAAAATTGTTGCAAAAGAAAATATTTATACAAGTTTATGAAGGCTTCTGAAGTATGGCTGATATGTTCTGGTCCAAAAGGGCTGTAAAGTATCAGGATATTACATAGAGTAATGCTGATGGTTTTTACTCTATTTACATTGAATGCAGTTTAGTTTGCTTTTTGCGTATGGGAAAGGTTAATTCTATACTGAACAATGTTTTGATTCCACTCTAGTGAAGTTCTTATAGAAACACAAAAGATTACTTGGATTAATAACAAGAGCAATAAAAATAGTTCCCACTTTATAATACAAAGATAAACATATGTATTTGTAAAGGGAAAATGTGTTTTGTGGAAAAGATGTAAAATTTAGATCTTGGCAAAGAGGTTCAGAGAAAGTAAAAGGAGCCCTGAATGGTCAACCAAAATTGGTTTTAGCCCCTATATTTGTTTATAGTAGAAGTATTTTTCTTAGGTCATTTCTGGTTTAAGCTTCCTACTGAAGATAATTAGATATACTTAGAGTAGGGCTTCATCAAGATTTTAATCATAATGTGATGCATCTCAGTACAGCTTTTCATCAATATTTGAGCCAAGTTTGCTAAGTTCATAAACCTTTAAGTAAAACTGGGTCAAGTCTAAAATGAACTCGTATTGATTTACAGCATTGTATTTAAAAAAAGAAGCATCTTGTTATCTTCAGAAAGTTCAAAAATTGAATAATAGTCTCAGTATTATAAATCAATCAGATACACTCTTATGGGATAACTTTGATAAAAACACAGAGAAAGAAGCAGGCAGAAAGAACACAGACCTACGATGTGGGACTAGAATCCAGGCAAAGCCACAATTGCAGTGAAAAATATAGTTGCAGAAGGAAATTTTGAAAAACTTGGAATTTTTTTTTTTTTCAGAGGAAGCAGGGGGAAGAGGGAGGGAACATGCTAGAGCTACTGCACTCAACACACAGTCTGGGATTTCAGACGTTCCCATGTCCCCTATCACTATGCAAGAATAAAGATTGCAAAAACACTCTTTTTAAAGTGTAATTTTAAGTTACTCCTTTTTTTTTTTTAAACCATAAATCATAAATAACCTGTAGAATAACATTTAGCCCTGTAGGGAAAACACAAGAGATTACATATATATAAAAAAAGGAAACTCTTTATCAATACTTCTTAAAAATGGTACAGAAAAAGAAAAAAAAAGAAAACTTAAAATTACAAACCACTAAGATTAGCATAAAAGCTGATTGGTTAAAGTGGTTAACCTGATTCAAGACAGAACAAAACTCACCTCTTGGGCAGGCTACCCTTTGTACCAAATAGTACCACTATTATTACTAATGTTATTAAATTTACCCATTATTAATTCAGCATTTGTACTTCCCCGTTATGCTACTACATTTCCAATTGCTTTGATTTAAGAGTTATGTTAGTCTTTACTGCCAAAGGATTGCCCTGAAATCAATAATCTGCAAAGACTCTGTGTGTTCTTCAACACACAGGCTTCCAAGAGAGAGGCCTGCAGAAAAGGAGAAGGCACTTCATTTATGATTACTAGACATATCTCCTTGCTTTGGAGCTATCAATAACCTCCTTAAAAATGAAGATATTATGGCCAGATAATTCAGATCATTCTAGTGATAATTGATCTTTATCACTGCATACCACCAGAGAAGTCTGGATACCATCTAGGAGCTTCACTAAAGTATTTGCATAAATCATCATCATGGAGCCCCTCTAGGCATTTGTTGGGTTTGAAGTAACTAAGATGCAACAAATCTTCTTCGACTAATAGTCAGGAGACAGCAACTGACACCAATCGATGTCTGTAACTGAATTAGATAGAACGTATTTCTCCAGAAGCCTGGAAAAATACAAGCTGGGGACACAGAAAGAAGTCAGGAATGGCATTGAGAACATGAAAGAGAAGAATGTTTGCTGAAAATATTACAAGGGGGTGTAAAATATATGTGAGAATGTCAAAATAGTATGGATTAACCAGAAGGAAGCCAGAGGAAATCAGAATTCAGTTTCTGTGCTCACAGAATCATTTATTCCTTTTTCTCTGTCTTCCTCTGATCTATTGGAGACTGACCACAATCACAAAGAAAGTATTAGGTAAAGGTGGACAGCTCTTAGACAACATTGAATACTAATTTTCCTAAACACGTAGTTCAAGTTATGAAAACCAATAAATTAAAAGCCTCTGCTATTCAGAGAGTCACATTAGATCATCAAACCATTTCTCTTCTCTTCAGATTCTAGATGTTAATCATGCGCTTTAGCCACTTTCCTGTCTCCTTCATTCACTGTGGGTATGACACATTGTATACTGGGTGCAGAGAATGGGGGCATTCAGAGCAATAGCAACAAGAAGTATTAAAGATTTGAATTCCACTTTGCACTCATGTCTTTCTGTTGCCTTGAATACACTTGCAGTGTGAAAGCTCACATGCCTCGTGTTTAAGTATGAAGGTTAGAGCACTCAGACTTATCAGAGCCAAGAGTGAACCTGGAGCATGCTTAATGTTTGTGGCAACCTTTCACAAAACCTTAGGTTGCTGTTGTTTCTGTCAAAGGCATTGCCACAGGGTACACAAAGCCCACAAAACATTTTCAAAATTCCTCCAAACACAACAAGGGTCTGCAACAGTCTGAGCTAAAAAAAAAAAATGGGGAAGTATTTTTGAGACCTATTTATCTGAATGCCTCATAGATCATTCGATTACAAGTGGTTGGACACCACATCTGACAGAGACAATCAGTGCAGACATGGACATGTTGTAGGGTCATCCCTCCAGTACAGAAGGGGAGCTCAGTCACTGCCCCAGGACACCTCTGGGGAAAGGAAGAGCACCTAGCAGCTCTTTCTATCACTAGACTTCAAGCTGCCAGTCCAGCCCATGGCATTTTGCAAACATTACTAAACAAGTTCACATCTGTACAAGCAGATATATCAAGGGAGCTGACTGAAGCCACTGACTGCAAGTGCTGAGCTTTGACTTGAAAATCTCTTTCTCTCCACCTGGCCTACCAATCTGTACTGCCAGGGAGAGAAGCCTCTCCTGGAGAGCAGTTTCTGGTCAGCTCAGATGAGCCACTCACTGCAGTTGCTACGTGGCAGATGAATCAACTCTGTTGGACAACCTGGAACTTGCAGAAATGGTTCAGATTGAAACATACCCAACAACTAAGGTCTACATCTGTGATGTGCACAAACCTAGTAATCTGCCGAACTGCACCTGTCTTGTGGGAGCAGGGGGAAGGCATTCAACATGAAAGATTTTTTGTGGGGGGAGAGAAAAGAAAAAACGCAGCTACTCCTGTGATCGTCTTCAACTGACAAAGCTATTGTCACAAGAAGAAAAAACCTAGGGAGTTAGTTCCCTTCAAAATATTAAATTTAGATGAACCTTGACGTTTCTAGGTGAGAAACCAAAGTCTAGCTCCAGGTAATAGCACATATGCTATGTATGTCACTAATGAAATATATACAACAACTAAGACACATTAGTTAAGAGAGGCCCATTAGTCATTTGTGTGTTTACAACACACTTCTTCTGCATGAACATAGCTTCTCTGACTTGATGAAGTATATACAGAATGCCATTGTGATTTTTCCACAGAATACTAGCTAGTATCTAGGAAATGCAAATACTGCATAGTGCTGCGAGATCCAAACTCACAGAGTACTGTTGTAGCTGAATTGTTTGAAAAGACATATGGCATCCCAAGTGTAACAGATAGTTGAATCTCAAGGGGGAACCATTGTTCATTCATCTGGACCAAGTGACATTCTTTATGCAAGAATAATTCCTGATTAAAGGGTGAGTTTTAATGGAAACTAATTAGGCAACCTCTTTAGCCTGGGCATAATGATCAAATGAGCTGTCACACAGTACCTGATACAATGATCTCACTTGGTACAAGATTTTATTCCTTAGCAATTACACTCCCACGTTGCACTGCATGTGTTTATTGCCTGGAGCACACATGTCAAATTAAAGAGCAGCTTATGCACCTGATATTTAATTATTGCCTAGCACTACAGACAACCGGGAAATGTCAAAGCGAGCAGTCCTGCACTGGAGCAACTAAAACGGATATCTTCCCTGGCAAAGGAAAAAAATAGAGATAAAATATGTATGGATGATTCAGTTGTCTTACAATTCACAGTTACGGAAAAATGGCCTCCCAAACCTTAAATAATTTACCATCATACTCAATGCAGAGAATACTCCCTAAGCAGAAGAGCACGTGAAACAGGTTCACCAGCTCACACTATTATTTCTATTAGATGCGTTTTTGCATGATTAAAGTGTTTACAAGAAAGTGGTGAAATTTGAGCTGGTTTATACCAACTTCAAATACCGAAGGGATCATTTATTTATTCAGGTATGGACTAATTCACAGGTGTTAAAAGAAACATTCATTTCTACAACTCTGTTATCCTACAGTTAACTTAAAATCATCCTTAGCTTACTGGAAATTTTCCTAAATTCCTTCATAGCCAAATCACCTCCTTAGTCCTAGCTGTAATAAGGCTGAAATGAAAAGCCGGCAATACTAAAAGAGATGCAAGCAAAGTGTTTCCAGCAAATTGAGACATGCTAATCAAAAAGGAAAGTTTTATGGCTGCAAGGGAGGTGCTGACAATAAGGTGAGGAAAAATCCATACCGCCTAAGTTTTGAGTGTAATTTTTAATAAAGAAAAAATGTGCACAAGACAAGAGAGTTTCTCTTAGTCATTGAGCTGTAATGGAACACCCAAATAGAGATACGATGGTATCCTGTGGCTAAGAAAGTTGCGTGTGTATCTTGGACCATTCTACTCCAAATAAAGGAATCTAATTACCCGTAATCTTAATTGCACAGTCTAATACTAAAAAGGCTTAATAAGAGTGCTTTTGTATTTACAAAACTGCACAGCTTGTGAAAGAACCCTCAAAACATTTGGCAGGAATCCCAGCCGAGGTATGACTGACTGGAACCTCTAATGACTACAACATGTAAACAAGTGTTTTGTTTCGACTGATAATCATTAACTTCCAGTGTCAGACTTATCCCACAAGGTTTTGTTCACTCCTTCACCAGGCTGCTTTACAAAGGCATCTGGTGCTAAGGGAAAGGGCGAGGGGGGGGGGAGGCGGAAAGTGCAGAGTGCTATACAGTGTTGTCACTCTTAAACTAAAGTGGCAGTAGGCAAATGAAAGGGTCATGAGGTAAATGCTTCTAACAAGGAGCAAGCTGCTGTGATAATTCCCACCATTCTTTGATGGTCCCTCTTACTGTGTGACTTAGTGACATAATGTGCTAGACCTCCTGGTTATTTTATTTTATTTTTTAATGAAGAAAGGTAATTTGAAACAGTCTCTCTGAATTATTGTTTCATGCCATGGTAGCTTTCAAATTAAAATATGTGCAATAAAGAAAAAAAGAAAGAAAATGGAAATTTGCTTTCTCTTGCTACTGTTGTACTGGAACAATCTGTCTCTAAGTGCTGTGTTAAAATAAAAGACAGAGGAGCAGCTGAATACAAGTCCTATAAGGGCTATCTAGTTGAATGCATAACAGAAGGGAAACATGTCAGAAATTACACAAACTGCCCTGGTTAGCTCAGCTTTGAAAGGGTGCTCAACAACAGTCATTTTAAAAGTGAATTTCAAATGTCCAGATCCTCAGCTAGATAAACTCTGCTAAAATGCAGACACCGTGGGGAAGCTAAAACCATGGATGTCTCATCATTCATTCACTTTACTATTAAACTACTTCCTATTCAAATAATTTTATGTAGAAACACTGAAGAAGTTGTGGAAAAAATATGTCATTATGTATAGTGTTTAGTAAAACTTTGTAGTCTATAAACAAAACACTGAATAGCCCATACTTAGGTTCTCAACCCTTTCTTAGCTTGAAAAATGCAATTATTTTGGTAATTCTTAACCACCCAGTTTTGAACAGCAGAAGTAGCTTACAGATTACAACCCCAGTACTTCTGTGGCTAACTGTGAGTAAATGATCATTTGTAAAGTCCATTTAACTATCAATACCACAGAGACTAGTTTCAAAGGTTTACACTTATTTCATGCCCTGCCAGGATCTTGCCTATGAAACAAGCATTTCCTGATCAGTTTTAGCAGAGCTTGGAGAAGCGGATTGCACACAGCACTCACGATTGCATGAAGGAATTTATGCATGCAACTCTCCAACAGCTTTGATATATAACCCCGCAGAACCAGGTAGGAGCTGTGAATCAGCCCGGTTAAATTTATTTAAAAAACACTTGGCAAAGCAAGTTCAAAATTGTTTAATTTTCATTATAACTGCTGCCTCACAAGATAATGAGCCCTCATAACAGTGTTTTATATAAAAGCACATTATGCCTTTACACAGCACACACAAATGGCCAGTGATTATTAACAATGTTAAAATGTCAGTAGAACCAAGCCAGCATAACGGCGTAGATTTAGATGCCATAAAAGCTGCAAATGACTGTTACATTGTTTTAAGGAAGCATCTTTGAAAGGCTCTTACAAATAGAGGAAAAGAAATATTTGTTATGAGGAATAGAAATTTATGATGAAGTGTCAATCAAATTTGACTTCACGACAAGCATTAGGCACAAGAAGCAGCTAAGCTCATCACTGCTGCCACTAGTACTCTCAGTTTTAGGACTAGAGACAAAATGTTCCATAAATAATTTTTGCTTTTACCTTTGACTTGATTTTTTTTCCCCCTTGCCATTCCAGGATTTCAGTGTTTTGGAATGCTTTAAGAAAACATTGTCAAAGTAAAACTTCAGAGAGTCCAAATCTGCACATTTGCCACTGATTTACGATCAGAAAAAAAGGTCCAACATTTAAACGAAAGTCTAGTGAAGAGTAAAAGGTCTAGACAGGATAATCACTATCTAAATTATTACAAATATTTTAGAGGCTTTTAGCCTCAAAATACCACTCTGTGCAGCATCTTAGATACAAGTGGGTCTTACTCCTATTCACTGAGGGGAAAATTAATATGATAAGAAGTCTGAATGACAAAGGGTTAACGTTTTTGGTTATTTACACCAATTCTCCAAAGTTATTTGTATGAATTTGAAATTATTCAACTCAGTAGGCTATATTAAGTTAGTTTTCTTTTTAAATTAGAAAGAAAATAATTGTGGGATGAGATTGTGGGGGTATTTTTTGTTTAGTGTGGGTTTGATTTGGGTTGGTTTTTCGAGGGGGTTCATTTTTGTTTGGTTTTTTTTTTTTTTTTTAAAGTTACAACTGTGTGGCAAAGAATATGGGATCATCTAAAATTTGTCAGAAGAATTACTGTTTTTCTCCATGAAACTCCAAAGCTCTACAAATGCATGTAAGTTAAATCATTTTTAATTTTAGTTTGTTCTGTTGCCAGGCCCCATGCTGCATTTCATTTCATACATTAACAAAAGGTGTTCAAGAGCAAATGAATTGTGAATGCTAATGTTTCCCCCACTAAAGATATGCTTTTATAAACATAAACCTTCAACCTCTTTATTAAATGTGAATATAAACAGAAATGTGAAAGCAAGCATTTTAGGCTGTCCTGATCCATGTAATCCATTGCCAATAATATTTTTTCTTTTCCAACTATTATAATTTTATCTGACACAGACAATAGCTGTTCAAATGCAATATTCAATAAACACTTGTATCTTTCATTAACCACAGGCCTAATTTTTTCTTCTCAGTTATTATAAACTTTGGAAAATGAGTAAGATAGCTCAACGAATAAACTGGTACATCTGTATAATTAATATAATATATATTTTTGAACCAAATAGACAGGATATTTAAAACATGACTTTAAAATATTAATATTTCCTTACTCTCATTGGGCACTGAATTGTGAGCTGAGTTTAAGGCAATAAATTAGTCTTCCTTAAACATGCATTAGGATAGTTATTGTTTCTCAAAAGTTGGAAATCCATCATTTGTCTCCAGTCAGATTTAACACTTAGCAGGTTTATAATAAATACACACATAGGCAACGAAAATCTGAACATTAACAGAGATGCTAAGAGGACTATTAATTAAGCCACATTAGTACAATGTGATCAAAAACAAGACATCAGTACCCTTAGGGCAAAAACACATTTCAGGTCAAACTTTACACCCATGCATGCACATATATGTGCATGCCTATACATACACACACACAAACAGCCACACATAATGAAGTATATATCAGACAGACCTTTCCTTTATGTTAAATGTAAAAAAAAAAAAAAAAAAAGACACCAAAGTAACTATTTGCACTGGCTGCTTCATTTATTTGCACTGTAAATTGTTCGCGATCAGATTTTAAAGTTCGTTTGGTTTTTGATCTCTTCTAACCCAAACCATTGTCTCCTACTGTATATACTGATAGCCTGGCACCACCCTATGGCAGCCATCAGAAATGCAGATGGGAGCTCTTCCAGATGAATGGAGAAAAATTAGCAACACCTAAACATATTAAAAGAAGTAGCGAGTGTTTTCTCAAAAATAATCAACAGGCTTTTATTCAGAAACTAACTGGCTGCTCTTAATCATGTTTTAAATCGGCTCAACAAGTGTGATTCTTGTGAGGAGTTTAGTGCTGTCCAAAATCCATAGAAAAGAAAATTAGTCAGTAAGTGAATGCAGTATTTGTTTGTTTTTTTTTAAATACTGTTAAATAATCACAGGTCTTAACATATCAAAGCTCGTAATCAGATGAGAATTATTGCTAGGCCTCCTGTGACAGGAAAGTTCATGTACAGTGTGTAACTACAGAGTAAAGACTAAAAGTTAATCAATTCCAGCAACTAGGGACAGAGAAATAGCTGGCTTCAAAACAGAGAAGAAAGTAAGTTTTTAGTGATTTCTTAGACAGAGTAAATGTTATTCAAGCCTTACTTGTTCCATGGTACACACTATGGAGAATTTAAAACAAACAAACAAAACCAACAAACAAAAACACAGAAAAAACCATAACATGAAAAAACCCCCAAAACCATATACTCACTCCTCAATCAAATGTAAGACAATAAACAATTCCCACAGCTCCTCCATTCCTCAAAGAGGATAACTAATATTATAGTTTGCAGTATCAGGAAAGCTGGCCATTCCCAATGAAGAGGTAAAGTCACAACTTAACACCCAGACATTTTACTCAGACATTTGTACAACTCCAAATTAGATTTCCAGCATATGGAATTACAACAAAATGTAAAGGCAATATAAGAAGCCCAAAAAGCTGGTTCAAAAATCCTTGAAAATAATTCTTTTTTTTTTTCTCAGAGAAGTTGCTAAAAATCTACTTGGTATTGCAAGTTTAACTCTAAGCTATCTGTGGTGTGTAGTTTGCTCTTCATTGCCTTACTTAGGAAGGCTGAGCTTTATCAAGTGTGAAAATAATTTCCTGCTGCTCCCAGAAAACAATAAAAGAAAGCAAACAGCATTTACACTTGTCCTTTTTTGTGTTTAAACATATAAAAAGGAAACTTGAAAAGGATGAACTGCTGAGGCATATTCTTTAATTGACAGATCACTTACTACAGGCTTTGCATGAAACCAAGTGTAACAAACATCTGTAACAAAATTTAAGACCTCCTGAATCTCACAAACATACAGCACCTGCAGAATTCCACAGAAATGAACAGTGCTTTCAGAGGAGAAATTAAATCTCAAATGCCATCATGGACTAAAAATGCTGTGGCAGCTTCATCTAATTTTAGATAAGCTGTATTTTTCAAATGTGAAATGAAGTGAATGGAATAATGTGTAAAGTTTACTTGCTCCTGTGTTATCTAATTCCACTTAAAGTTGTCATGACTTGCCTGTACACTTTCATTACTTCCATGCACTTCTACGAGAACTGTCTAGGCATCTATAGTTTGTAACACTGGATATTCTTGCAACAATTACAAACTCTTTTAATTATGAAAATCCTCAAAATTTCAGGCTTATCAGTGACAGTCTAACAGAGACAAAACAGCCTGTGCTTAGAGAAATTATTCTGGACCTTTGAGTGACAGGAAAAGAAATATTTACATGATTATTTTTTTCTTCAGTTCAACACTAACAACTAAATCATAGATTCTGGACCACAGCTCCCTATGAGGAGAATGATTTTGCAGCATATTTCAGAAAACCACAAAACACCTGTGTTCATGAGGGTAGCACTTGTATTTCTATAAAAGCTTCCTTAGGAGAGAATCGAATTTCTTCAACAAATTAAGACACAAACAGTGCTCCAAAAGTGAGCAGATATTACTATATACATTTTATAGATAGAATAGAAGTGCACAGGGATTTAATATTTCCTCTGGATGAGATGGCACATCTGAAGCATCTTGTGTCTTGTTCACTGAAACATCCTTTCTCCCTTTTCTTTATTCTCTAGGCAATAACCAAGCTAACGATGGAGGTTCATTGCATTTACTGAGAAAAATGGAAAAGGCACAGAATATGTTCTTACTATGGTAGATTTTAACTCAGAAGACATTATTTGTCAGAAATTCCATGGCGTCAAAAGGAAAACTAACAGCAACAGCAAAGCTTGCACCACTAAATATAATAGTACAATTTATATGTTATTTTCACAAGGATAAGCTGTTTTCTAAGGACAAGACAAAATAATCAACTCTATAGAAACAGCTTGAGTAGTCTAAATATGTCCCAGTTAAAATTTTTAATGAAGCTGCAGAGTGAATGCAAATCTACAAGTCCCAGAGCTGGTGTAGCACCATGTAATTTCTAAGTAACAGTGCCTGAGAAGTCCCCCAGCAGCACACCGCAATTCCTGCTAAAGAACAGAGTACCCTTGTAGCACATTAGTGGTCTACACAGCAGCATTCAATCAGTTCCTTTAATCCGAGGAGTGCCTTTTTTACTTTGTGAGGAATCTAGCTCCACTGGGGGGATTTGAACTGGAGGCCTTTGGATCCAAAACCAGCAACATTATTAACGCAGGCGAAGGCAAATCTCCAGTACCTTTTAGCGGGAGTCTAAAGAGGCCTGTAAAAACAGTGAGAGTCTCTCCCTTGCAGGGATACTGGTTATAAGGGGTAAACCACTCAGTCAGGTTTAACAGAAACCAATGTGGGGGGAGAAATACCCACACAGGAAAAAGGGATGCTAAATTATAGAGAAACAGTAGCACATATGTTGTATTCATTCCAGGTCAGAGTTCACAAGGAATTAAATCCTGGCAGAGCCCGAGGGCTTTCAGCTACCATCGGGCCAAATCCTCCCATCTTTAATATTTCCTTACAAAATAACAAAACTGCCAGGGACTCCCAAATTATTTTTCCCCACTTAGAAGAATATCTGGAGTGCTAAAGTGCGAGGAAGATGTGACAAAATTTTTCTGGCTTACAGACAGAGATTTCTTCACATATCTTCCCCCCCTTAAAGCAGCAGGAAAGTCAGATACGTAATAGAACAAGTCAACAGGAGAACAAATATTTCTCATGAAAACTCGAGGCAAGAGATTGGTTGTTTTCCTGCTTGCTAGTAGGACAGTTTCCCCCACTGCTGGAAGTGGAGTGGAGAGCTTGTACACTCTTTCCATGGAAAGAGCTGCTCCCTCCCCCACCTTCCTGCTGCTGTCCTTTCCAGGTGAGATCAGCAGCTCTGAACTCCAGCACACCGGGCTGACGGGAAAGCTGAAAAGCTTTCCTGGGTTTTTTGGCTCACGACCTCTAACTTTTTGGGATGATGCCAAAGTACAGCTCTTTCTGTGCTTGTTGGCTCAGCAGCCCTAACAGACTGAACTAAAGCACAGGCCTCTAAAGGACAATTACTCATTTATGCACAATGAGCATACAACCTTATAACAACCGGGACAAATACAGCACTTCAGGGTCAGACACCAGTTTTGAATAAACACGAAGTGAATTACACAGAGTGCAGGTCATTTAGATGTTTTACAGCAAGTCAACAAAAAGCACGTGCTTTCACAGAAAAGGAAACCTTACCCCCACTTGACATAACACAGCAAATATGTCTTCGTTTTGCTCTATTTCTGTGTGAAATTTGTTACGTCAAAAGGGAGAAATCTTCGCTACCATACAGAGTTCTCCAAGAGACACTCGGGTTCAGAGAACCGAGTTCATGCACTGGCAGGCAGCAGGATGGCTCCTCAAAACCCCTCTGAAAAAGTTGCACAATAAATACGGAGCGCTTGGATCCAAAATTTATGTAGTAATATAAAATATTAACTCCAGCCAGGGTGTGCAGCCTTTGCCAAAGCTTGATTGGCGTTAGGTGATTTTGGCAGCGTTGCATACAAAGATTTCCATGGAAACCCCGGCAACTGAAAATTAAGTGTAAAAAAATTATATAGACTAGCATCTACCTCAAGCCCTTGTGCAGCAGAAGAGGTCAACTAGGTAGCTGTTACTCTAAAGGCAAGGAGGTATATTTAAAAGCAGCTTTAAAGCTTTATAGAAAATAAATTGTGATACAGAAGATACCATGAAACCTCACCTGGCTAACAGCTTATTCTAAAAAGCAAAACCAAAGAAGGGAAAAGTCAGTGGACATGGGAAATCAAGAAAAAATTATGTAGCTCTGACATTTCAGTTAATTTCTGTGTTCGTTATTCATTAAGTCTTTTGTCTACATCTACTGATAAAAGGCTTTAATCCCTACACTTCAATTCCAAATCTCTATGAATGACAATTTAAGGCATTTTATTTACCCTGTATTTTTAAAAACGTGGTAATTAAAATAATCTGTTTTACACTTATTAAAAATAAATTATTGCATATTTTAATGTTTTTCCTCCCTGCAACTTTTTCTTAATTAGTTATTTAAACTGCGTTGAAAATCCCAAGCCAATACATTTCAATATTCATTTTTCTATTTTAATTTTTCAAACAAGAAGAAAAGTTTTCCTCTTTAAGCTGAAAATTCAATTTAAAAAGCAGATTAAATACTCATTGGTGTTATTTTACATCGTTCACAGAGAGCTTTTCTTTTCTTTAATATTTATTAATGACGACATTCTTGCATGTACACATTATCTTACATCTATTAGCATCTTTCATCTGAAAGGATCTTGAAGAGCTCTAACAAACAGACACTTTTGTAATTACGATGAAGGACTGATTCACTACTCAAACTCAAACCTCTCTGGAACAGAAATCCTTAGCTGCCTAAAAGTCCACAGCAATGCTATGAGAAGCAGCAAGGAGTACCT
The DNA here is from genome assembly GCF_025592945.1 of Manacus candei. Taxonomy (NCBI): domain Eukaryota; kingdom Metazoa; phylum Chordata; class Aves; order Passeriformes; family Pipridae; genus Manacus; species Manacus candei. The sequence continues at coordinate 8,118,266 of NW_026138108.1, forward strand.
TAACGAACTTCAGCAGAATTTGGTGCAATGTAGTGCCATTCTCTCTTACTCCCATTCAACCCAACGATAACATTCATAAAGCAAACGAACCAATTGTCAAGGCAAATTTGGCAAAGTGTGATTACTTCTGCTGAACTCCAAGATATCAGGTCTTGTATCCCTAAATAAAGGATTAGTAAACTGCATACTCCCAAATTAGAAGTGGCTACACGCATTTTACATAATTCAGTAGCACATACCTTATGTCACTGGTTTGCTCTTCGAAGAGCACTGTCACAAAGCCTGCCACTGGACTGCTTCAGCATTAGCAAAGAATTATCAAAAGTATACCAAAACCTGACTGCCATAGCAGACAAGACCCTCAGCAGAGGTAAGCAGCTTCTGGGTGTATGCCATGGCCACCCAGCCATGCTAGAGGAGAGGCTTTTCAGCAAAGTGCTGTGAATCAAACTTACAGGGTCCAATGAACAGACACAACTCAATCTCTACTGGGGCTTGTCAGACCATGAGTACAACTGGACAAACTCCATATTGGCTGAAAAATTTGAATGAATGCATTGCAAAACATTCACAAAGTTCTTTGGGATTTTTTGGTTGGGTAGGTTTTTAACACTCTTTTTGCCCTTTATATATAGGTTGATGCCAGAGAAATGTTTTCCTATCACACACATACAAATATATGTGGTTTAAATTTAATTATAATTACAGACTTTGTGAAAACAAAGCTTTGGTGGAAGATAGAGGCATAATTTCAGCTCAGTTGGAACCAAAGCAATCATGACACGGTGGGGAAGGGTAAGAAGAATGAACTCAGAAAACTTATGCAGCAAGTGACTGAGTTTAAGGGACCCCTCTACATCTTAAAAAATAAAATAATTTTGCTCCTTAACTTTTCATGTTTTTCCACTATGATAAAGCATAAAATGCCTTCTTCCCTAGTCAGATACATGCTGTATTATGTTTGGGTGGGGTGGAGTTAATTTTCTTACGCCTATAGGTGTGAATGTTCTGTGTGGCATGTGTTTTCTACAACAGTCAGAAAATACGTTTTCCATAATTTCTGGTTTTCTATTTAAAGTGTTATAAGAACAGACACTGTGTCATTTTGTTCCTGTGATATTGGTGGTGACTGGAATATCTCTAGTTTGGCCAGTCTGTTTCTAGGCTTTCAGGTATATGTCCAGTCCAAATTTTGGGGTTTTGGTGATACTGTTTTTGGGGTGGTTTTTTGTTGTTTGGTCTAGATTTTAATTTGTTTGTGGTGTTTTACCCCTTCGCCTATTCCATTATTTTTGCTAGTACAGACTGACGTTTTATTCACGTAGGAAATACGAAGGTGAAATATGAAAGCACTGCCTTGGCATAGGGTACTTCCCAATTTCCAGCATCATTTTTATTGCCTGCACTGTCTAGTGCTTCCCTAATAAATATTGTCTTGCTCTTTCATGCTAATCATATCAGCAGTATACATTGCTCTCTGTTCAGTTGGCATAATCTCTTCACTGATCTTTCCATGTAGAACCCAGCTTAGTTCATGCCACAACTAAAGATGAAACTTCTATATAACTGGTAAGAATGACATTCCAGTGATATATTAATTCAAAATTTTTCTGTTCCAATGTCTTCTTCCCAAATTTCACAGAATTGTTTAGGTTGGAAAAGACCTTTTAGATCATCAAGTCAAACCACTAACACAGCACTACCAAAGTCACCATTAAACCACGTCCCCAAGTGCCACATCTATATGTCTTTTAAATACCTCCAGGGGTGGTGACCAGTGTCTGAAAGCAGCAGTTTTTTAAAGTTCACTTTAGAAAGGAAAAACAGATAGAATCCAGTCCATGCATGCACTGGATGCCTGTACCTATAGAAATGCAAACTCCACATCAGTCTGATACTCTACATTTTAGGAACAGGAAAATTGGACCTATACAGGAATTCCTCTTTAGGAGTGAAGAGGACTCTAGTCTAACCTCCCAGAAACTAACTGCTATCACCTACCATATCCTGATTAAATAATCACAGCAATCCTCTTTGCTCATGCTTTGACCACACAGAATATCTTTCCCAATTCCCAGGGCTAAGAGTTAAAGGACACAGCAAAATAACCCTGGTTAAAATTTGTCCAACATGGAATAAAATACTTCCATATAATTTGCCAGAAGTACGCATTTCACTGAACTGGAACAAAAAAGGAAATAATAGGTTTATAAGTTTATTATGTAGCCCAATAACTAATGTTTTCTCAGTCATCAGCCTTATTTCCTTTCAAAAATGGATCAGATTCTTCTTCATTCATAGAGTTTTTCTCAATCTGTAGTTCAAGCATGATGGTCAAGACATAGGGACATGACAGAGCACATTATATCCACAAAAGATATTCTTAAAGTAAAACAGCATGCCCAAACCAATGGTCATTTTATTTTATATGTTCAATAGAAAACTACTTTTAACTCCAACTTAATCCTCAATAATTTTGCAAGTTTCTATCTCAATGTAGTATCATCTCAAATGTAGTATTCCATTAAAAAAAAAAAGAAAAAAAAGAAAAAAAAAGGTAACTGAAAGATCTATATTAGGCCTGGACCCAACATTTCAGTCTAATGTTGAAGATCCAGATTTTATAGTTTTAATATCTGCATTGGGATCAACTGTCCACTCTAGTAATTCTGTAAATTGACAACTCTGCAGATTCCACTGCCAAATCAAAGCCAAATATACCAACTAGCATCATAATGTCTTTAGTCATGAAAAGTGAGAGTACACATGTGCACATCGATATTCTATAGACTGCATGCAAATTCTTATTCTATAGGAATTATGCTGTTGGAAAGAAGAGCTAGGAAAGCTCTACACTAAGGCTACATCCCTGTGGAAATACTGCATGAAAAGGCTTTTTATTTTTAAAGATAAATTAAATTTTTTGTATAATTGAGTCACACTTTTCATGTAGCACTCAGCCTAGGGATGTCTGCAGGAGAAAAGAACAATATCTTACTAAATCCCTTTTAGGATCATTAAATTTAGATCACAAAATTCTCGCAGGCATGCAATTCCAAACATGTCACAGAAACAAAAGGAACAACAACAAAAAATGACAAGCTTCTCTTACATTATTTTCCTTCTTTACAATGATGTTTAAGGTAGCAAAGTGTTAATGAATTCAGCACAACGTATCATGTATTGTGTTAGAACTTTTATATTGTTGAAAAATTGTCATATTTGGCTAGGCAGCTGCACGGAGAAAAAAAGCTCTGACAATATCTAATTGAGTCTATTTTTACTGTCTTTCAGATAACATTGTTAGAATTATGTACTGTACATATTTCTTATTTTTAGTTTCATACTCCCTCCCCCCTCTTCACAGCCCTTCTCTGCCACAGTATCTTACTACTGCTGATAAAAATCCAGGTCATTTTCACAAAAGAGTGAGTCCTATTCTGTAATACTGAAATGGGGCTACAGGCTCTTATGTAAATCACTATTAATAACAGAGTATTCGGGACATGTGTCTCTTAAAAGCTGGTCCTTCTTGAAAACACTGACTGGGACACAAAAGCTTCAATCTCTCCTACTTTATCATATGCTTCCTGGGCATTTTTGAGCTAAACATTTCATATTTTACTTGCTTCTTTCTGTGAAATGGGAATAGCAGAATATTTTCTTTAGGCTTTTTTCTGCCTTTTGAAACAAAGAATGCTTCAATGCAAAGAATGCCTCTTCTGTGTATATATCATGTCAATGTAACTGCTCCAACTCATACACAAAATTTCTGGTATTGCCATGGGATACTTGTAGGGCCTCCACCACAACAGCTTTACATCTCTCATCCTGATGATTTCTCTGCTAATTTCACAGGATATTCTGAGTTGGAAGGGACCAACAAGGATCATCGAGTCCAACTCTTAAGTGAATGGCCCATAAGGGGATCAAATCCACAACCTTGGCTTTGTTAGCACTGGGCTCTAACCAACTACCCAAACAGCCTATTCTCAGCCCTTTCATTTGTGATTTTTCATGAGTTTCCCAAGCCTCCACAGGCTTGTAGGAAAATCAGGTAGGTAGGTTAGTCACACAGACAGAACAATTTTCTCCAGGGATAGAGAAAGCATGTCTTGTGCCTCATCCTTTGCTATAGTCTGGTTCCCTACTTGAACTGGTTAGGCAAGTTGCAAGACACTAAGCAGGACTGTCAAGAGCACAAATTTTACACTGTCAGAAACTCTTTTTAAAAAGAATCAAATTGCCTGGGGATGCACGCACCAAGCAGCACCACCACTGCAGAAGTACAGTTGGAGAAAGCTACTCTACTGCACAGCCAGTTAAGATGACTGGACCTTCAACATCTGCAGATGTAGGTACCATATCCTGCTTCCATGTAGAAAAACAGCACACCAAACTAAATAAAGCAAGCCAGGCAGATGAAATAGACTCAGGTCACCACACAGAAATGTATTTACTTAAAATTACTTCTGCTTAGGATTAATCACTTAAAAGATATCCCACAATTTAAAAACAACAAAAAAACTCCACACCAATACCAACCTATCCCTCACAAATGCTGTTGTTTAAATATCATCTTGTACCCAGGAGCTAAAGACACAGATTTCTGGGAACAGGACCCTTAATGAAAATTTCAACAATCATGATCCAAGAGAGCTTTCTGCTGTATGTACATTAGGAAGACTTTCAATAACTGGGTTGCACTATGCTGTGGAGAAAAACATTTTATTGAGAAGCACCAGAATTATTTCAGAGGTGAGGGGCAGTAGAAGACAGTAAGTAATTAGGACTTTCAAGATGGGAAATCAGACCATCTCACAAAAATTACAAACAACGTTCAGCTTGCTTAGTTTGAGTTTCTGCAATTTCTTTGGTTAGCTCCTATTAGCACCACCAAGATTTTTTCCTAAAAAGCAGAGGAAAATTGTTTCCTCTTGACCTTTGATAAATATACATTTATGCGGGTAAATTGAAATACTGAGTAAGAAGGGAAAATTCCAGAAACTGAAACTAGTACACTTAATAGAAAGAAAAAAAATTAGTTCTTATTTTATTTTTTTCCTCCCAACAATAGAATAATTGAGTTTAGAATGAAAAGCAAGACACCATCTTGTAGAAGACTAAGTAAAATACAAATTCTCTACACTTTTCCCTTATTCCTTACCCTCCAATTCCATCTCTATAAAAACATATTTTATTGTTTTTCTGCATGACACCTCACATTCTCATCATAGAAACCTAATACTGAAATATTGTTCTCAGTGATTCAAGCTTGTGTAAGTTTTTAGGTGCCCACGGGGATACTGATTATTAGAGAAACAGGAGGAAAAAAAAAAAAAGAGGAATGAAAATAGAACTTGGAAAGCATGGCAGTCTCAGGGAAGAATAGTTGGGATCTAATGAGGAGCTGTACCTGTGAAACCTAAAAGCCAAACAGAATTAGCCATTCAGGGTGGCTTACTCAAAACAGTTCTTACAGCAGGTTTAACAGCAGAAGTGCTCCAGACCAATATAAAGTGCAGCTGTAGATACAAGTAACAAATGCATGAGTTAGTAGAGCTGCTCCTCTGTTACAGATGCCCAGAGGCTATGGTCAGAGATCCAGGATATGAAAATGGATACACCATATAATCAAGACCATAATGCCCACGGCATTCACTTCCATTTAGCCTGCAGGCTTCTGAAAGTACAGGGAAAAGTCTACTCGATTATGGGAACTGGCATTACATATGTATTGCCAAAGAGAGCAAAATTCTCTAATATGATAACACAACTTTTCATTTTTCATGACTTTCCTGATTTACAGTGCACAGCATACTGGTTTGAAGAGCTGGATTTAGGAATAGACTGGTTTGTGCACAAACTCTTCTATTATTAAAAAAAAAAAAAAAAGAAAAATCAGTTTAATTTTCCTGTGTGGATCTACACAGAGACTCAAAATGGAATGTCACCAACTTTGTAGGCTGAACTATAATAACCTTCATAAAGATTCTGCCCGTGTATCTCCGCCGGTTCCCAGTAGAGGTAAGAACTGGGTCTCACATGAAAAGTTTTTTTAAAAATCTAATTAAACCTGCTTGACTGCTACAATTTACTGTCTAGTATTACTATGTGACTGCATATAAAATAGCAACTGCTAATGACAAAAACCTGGAAATGCTTCCTAAAGGAGATTTCCACTTTCTGAATGCAAGATGAGCTGTAGCCTAACAATGATTGCTATGACATTTATTCTCGATAGTGTATTTTTGGAAACAAATGGCTATGTTAAGGACTTTTTGTGCAACATTCAGTCTGACTCTTACCTGTCTACTTTTCACACTCAAGATTACAGTTTAACACGGGAAAATAAGTATAACGTTTTGATCATTTCCCATTTAGGTCCAAGCTATACACAGGATAACAACAGCAACAAACCTCTTGCAGACACATGGAATCCAAGAGTTCTACCTGGACTATCAGCTGCTGGTCTCAAAGATGTACACTTCATATAAGGCCTTCCAGAAGTAGTTAAACCTCCATCCTGGAAAATGTAACTTGGGTCCACAGGGCTCATGGAAGACAGTTCTAGTCTCTCACTGCTCTGATAGTTAGTGTTGCTCCTGATTTTCAGCCTGAATGTACTCATGGTCAACTCATATGGTTTTTTTCCCAGCTGTTCAGTGTTCTTGCATCTCCACTTCCTCTATATAGCCTGCTTTCTCTGCTGTTCAATTTTTCTCCCTCTCTCCTTTCCTTCCTGTTTCCCTGTTGTCCTTGAGAGTTTCTTGGGTAATTTACTGTTTGCAAGGACCTACTTGACAACAAATTATTCATTTCCATTTTACAAAATTATGCAAGTAATTTATTTAAGCATCCTGTTGAATGTGTGTACATATAACATACACAATTGTTACTAGTAACTGAATTATCAAACAGCTCAACATGACACAAGCCAAAACAGAGACTTCATTTTTTGTGTCAGTAAGAACACTTATGCTCCCTAAGGTAGTAAAATATTTTTTGGTCTGAATTCTGTTTATAGCAAAGTTCATTTTCAGAGTGGTTCTGCAGGACAATTCCTACTACAGTGGAGTCACAGAAGCAGGACTATTCTCTGAAATCTCTCTGCTTCTGGCAATTGTCAAATAAAATACGCTGAACTAAACACACCATTCATTTGCCCCAGCATGCTTCATACAAGCAGCTCTTACTATCGAGTTGCAATACTGGACCAACGCTCAGGTTTGTGAACCAATTCCTGCCAGATGTGTCAGTCCCAACACCATCCTTCATTTTGAGAACTACCCTTAATAAAATTAGCAGAGACTGCACATTCTTCTCTCTCAAGTACATACTGACAAATCATTACAAGGAAACAAGAACATCCCTAAAGTGGCAAAGTTTCTAAGAAACACATGTAACAGGATGCAACCATATCTCTATTGTGTTCCCTGCTTATAATCCAGGAAACTAACTGGTAGGACATGAAAAAATGTACTAGAAAGCAAACTCAACTTTAAAACATCAGAAACAAAGTTGAACTTCATAAACCAAAAATATGGAAAAATTAAGCCTTGTGCATGGTTTGAGGCTTTATCAAATTTACACCCTTAATATTTAAAATTATGCAATTGCTGCAAGGCCTCCCTCTATCTCTTTTGGAAAGTCTAATACAAAACTTTTATTAAAGGAGACTGCAAGCTTGTCTGTGGAGCCAACTAATTTACTCATATCCCATTTAAGAAAGCTCTTATTTTACAGGTCAGCTCTGCTTGTCATACATGCCCATTTTGTAAAGGGCTGTAACTCATGACAGCTAAACTAGTGGATGAGATGCAATAGAATAAAGAGATTATCCTGGTAACTTGGGGGAAATGAGTTCATCTGGCAGCTCCATCTGACTAACAAAACATATAGTTTGTATTTTGAGGCTGACTTCATTTCTCTTTGCCTTTACATTTCACAGCCCATTACAGCCAAGTTCCTTATTTTTTTGCTCTTCCCTTTGTTCACCTTTCTCTCTTCCCATGACCTACTCTTCTCCTAACACTCTGTATACTCTGCATTGTCCACCTTCCCTCTTGACACATGCTATCTCAATGGAGGTCCACCTTATTTCCTCCACTTCTCTGCCTTTAGAGCAATTCCCTCATAACTGAGTCTTCCTTCCAGGAGCACCTCATTCCTACCACGTCCTGAAGGGTTTCCAGCCTGATAACCACTTTTTTGTCACACACGTGGATCACAGGCAGCGAAAGACACCCCTCTGGATTGCACTCTGATCCCCTCCACACCAGGTGGAGGATATTTCCAGCACTGGGATATCCTATGCGTTGTAAAGGCATCAGCAAACCCATTGCTCCTGCAGCCCAGATCCTCCTCTATCAGGAGGGAGGGCAAGTATGTTGCTGCTGCTTTAATTCCCCACAGATTTCCCAGATATGGAGCCAGAAATACACTCCAATTGTGTTCTTTAACCAGAGGTCTTACAGCCAACAAAAAGGAAGTGTGTTTACTAAAACTAAGAATTTTTCCATGTAGGACAGCCCAAGAAAGAAAAGGAGAAAAGGAAAAACCGATGCCCAGCCATTGCTCCCCAAATTCTGCTCCCACTGAAGTGAGAACAGCCTTAAGGCTTAGGTCATCTTGTTTGATGCCCCCAAAGATCATTGACCAAAGGCAGATTATGACTGTTTTACCATTCTCGCTTCTAATATCCCCTCTTCTCACTACGAGATACTCTGTGTACTAGAGCCTACAAAAAATAAAACCCATCTGTGCTTTCTCTCTCTCTGTTTGTATCCAGATGGGGTGGCTTTTGTCCTTTTGTGCTGCTCGAAAACAAAGCAGAGAATCTTCCCCAATTATTGATTTCAGAACCCTAAAGGTTTTGAAATAATGCCTTTGCCTTTCAAGCCAGAAGGGCTGGAAGTCATGAAAACTGGCAACAAAGATGTTTTTTGAAAGCACTCCCTCAGCAATTCAGAATTGATCTGCAGAGTGTGTTCAGCTTGTGTTTGCTTTTCACAGCCACTAGAGCAAGAAAGCTCTATTTGCACTCATGTTTTACCAAAGGAGTGGGAGACTGTAGATCGTGGCCTCGTCGACTGCGCACAGCTCATACAGCAGCCTGGCAGAGTTTAGTGCCACTGCACAGAAACCAGCACAGGTCTGGGCAGGGCTGGGTGAAAGACCCACCCTCATTAAAGGGAAACTGTTAAAAGGATCAGTGGCAGCCCAAGCACCACAGCCCAAACTGCTCCCTCATACATCAGCAGAGGTGTTTTCCTGCAAACTGATCAGAAAGTGCAGACAGCAATGTCCCTAATTCACCTCTTTCCATTCTCAGAGAATGAGTCTCTTACAGGGATCACTGCATGCTGCACCATGAGAAACAACCCTAAGCTTCCCTCTCCTATACTCACCATTCAGTTATTCTGTACTCAACAGCCAGAAACTACCACCTGCCTCAATAGCAATGAATCTGTGAAGAAATGAAAGCTGTCATTTATCCTGATCTGATATTAGGGAATTTCTATAGGTCAGGACTATACTTATTCAGATAAGAAAAAAAAAAAAAAAAGAGGACAAGGTAGCTAAATCTTTCATTATATCACCTATTGGTGTATACCTGGTAATTCAAACAAAAAGTTACAACATGGAAACGCACACCTGCCCCAAGGCAAGTAAGGGAATACCCACCTGTTTGACCTCAAAATTCCAGCTCAAATTGCTCAAATTGCTCCATCGTGTCTGTAGACACGCACCAAACCACAGAAAAGGAGTTATTGCAGAAAAGAAGTTGTTTATCCCAATGATCTCCTGTAAAATTCACATTTTCTGGGTAATCTGGAAAGATTGCCAAAATATTATTTATTTATTTCCTAACCTAGAGGCTGTTTCAATGGACCTTCCACAAGTAACATTAAAAACAAACAAGCAACCCTTTCTCTGTCACAGACCGTGCAAGTTCCTTGCTGCTGGAATGCAAGACCCCAAACTTCTTTGGCATATCTCTTGCACATTGAGAGAAAACAGTACAGGAAGGAATAGCTGTGTGACCTCTCTTTCTACTGACAATAAGCATAACAAACATATGGGATGTATCTCTGTAGTGAGAAGAGCAGACAAATTTCTAATTTATTTAATGCTATCAGAGGCTGGAAGCATTCTGTGACTTAGAAGGTCCTCTACAAACTCAGGCTTTTCTGAGGAGATTATCACCATGGAAAGTAATGCATTTAGATATCTGTTGCCCTGAGACTTAGAAAAAGTGTCAGGTTACAACCATCTTCAGGAAGTTAGAATCAAAAGGAACTTATGGTTTTAGAAGAGACTCAAAAGTTCAGCTTCTCAGAATCAATTTAACTACTTGAAGAATTTTTTAGACGAAAAAAGCACATCAACTTTAATTTAAAAAAAAAAAAAAAATACATGTTTCTCTAACTAGTAGTCCAAGACTCTGCGGCAGGAATATTTGACAGCACACTCCTTCTCATCTTTGCTCTGCCAAGATTTTTATGCCCTGCTCATGGCACATCAGAGACCTTCACCCTAACAGCTGCCATCTTTTTTCAGTAATCAGTGCTGGCCCATCATCAGCCAATATGGGAAATTCTTTCCTGATCTCAAACAAATATCATGATAGTGTGTGACATTCTGCTGTATAATTTGTCACATAGACACAAGTCAAGTCTCTTGTAGTGTTTTTGAACGTGCTGCATTTTAGCCAAACCATTCAAACTATTATTGTCACTTTTCTTTAGGTCTGTTCCCTTTGTTAGCCTAAGAAAATTTAATGTATGACAACAAAGAATAAAAAGTAATTTTAAACAGATCAATTTCTAGTTTTGCATCTACTCACAAAACTGCGCATTTTTACTGAAAACAAATTCCATGGAACAACCACAGTACCAATATCTTTAATGGAAATTCAGAAGATGCACTGTTTTTTCAGCACAGCCAGTCTTAGGTTTAGTCTGTGTTATCAGTTCTAAGAAAACAAACCAGAAACTAGTTAAACAAATGGAGTTTAAGCTTTCTTTCTGACAAGTTGTGACTGTGCAGAAAAATCTAATGCTTTGGTTTTACCACCATAGTTAAATATCACAGATGTTCACTCAGATATACAGCAACACAAGTGTAATTTTCACCATGTCAAAAATACAATATTGTACTTCCTACTCATCTTCTGGCTACAGCATGACCACAAAAGAAAAAGAAGACATGAAAAAAAGGAAAAAAAAAATTGTGGGAACTGTCTCCTAGGGAAAAGTCTGGAATTTCAAGTCTTGGCACTATTTATGCATGCTATGATTTCTTATGCACAGTCTCTATAGCATGAAAAAGCCTACATCAAATATGACCATCTTCTGAAGATTCTGTGTGGGTTTCAAAAAATCACTTTGCACATTCCACTGCTAGTAGGTACCCACACTGAGTTATGAATAACTCCTAACATGTCTCAAAGCCAGTAAGCCTCTGGCACTACTTCAGGATATTCCTGGCAAGAGAGAGTTTTCCTATAACCATCATATTAGACTCAGGTAGCATTTTGGAAAAGGATATTCTACCTACCGAGCAATCTTTTTTAAGAAGGGGTCACCCAAAGCACTCTTCATTATACATATATATGCAAATAGGTTTTTATTCCTAGATTCCTCAGAAAACAAGGCTGATGCAATCACATTTGTTTATCTGTTTTTCAGCAAAGCTTCCCACATCAGCACATTTGCAAGTAGAACTAGTATCAAAGACATGTTGAGTGAAAACAGGCTGTCAATAAAAGGAAAAGCTCAAGGCCAGGCCTGTGCTCTTACTGGTCCCTAGAAAGGTTTACACTGGGAAGACCAAAATAATTTTCTTCTTTTGAAAAAACAGGACATCACTAGGGTAAAGACAGGAGATCCTTCCAAGTCATGGGAAAATGTCGGATTTTACCATCAAGCATTTTATATATTTCCACTGAAAACCAGTCCAAAAATCGGTCTTGTGCTCCAGGAATTATTTGCTTTTACCTTTCGTGTTGTTCTAAGTATCAGTGTAGCTCTTCAACATTAGAACTCAGAGACCTCAGAATAGTCTGTTCTGGTTGTACTCATGCATGTCTCTACACTTCCAAAGCTACTTCATTGTTTTTTTTTTCCCATTTGGAAAGAGAATTTGCATCAGATTCACCAAAAAGCAAGCTGGGTAGATACGTTCTGTGTATCAACCTCATTCATTACACAGGCCTCTTGGAAAGAGCCCACACCTTCTAGTTCCTTTATGAATACAGATTTTCTGAAGATTTATTTTTATATAAATTTTTGTATAAATTTTATATAAATCTTTTATATAAAGTGTAGTGACAATACAAGTGGACAACACTCTCATGCACATGGTGTGACTCTTGGAGAATCCTGTCCAGGGCCAGGAGCTGGACTTGATGATCTTCATGAGTTCCTTCCAACTCAGCATATCCTATGATTCTATGACCCCTTTTTTTCTCAATAAAAATGGTAAAATCAGTATGATTTGACCTACAAAAACAATGCTCAACCCCATTTTTTGGAGCATGGAGGAGAAAGAATCTAGAGTTTTAGTTCACTCTTAAATCTAGTTTAGAGCTCTGAAAATACATCTATATTTGCACTGTGTTCTCGTTTGGCAGATAAGTGATAAAAACTCTCCTTTTCCTAGATGCTTTCAGCTGATGGTAGGCACATTTTACATGGCTTTCTTCATCTGATTTTTACTTTAAAAATATATATATCTCCAGGAATGAATGAGAGCATTAGCCTCCACACATTCTGTACTTTATGCCATTTACTACTGGATAGCCCTAGAATATTTGCAGCTGGCTGCACTGTGTTTTGTACAATGTAGCTCTTTATCATGTTTTTTATCAAAGAACTGTGGTTTAGCACAAAATGAGGCAGTGTTGCATTGAAGCTGTAATGTGGCTCAGGTTACCAGATTGCGTTTTTGATGATTTGGTATTAAAGTGCTGAACACAAATTGAAAAATCAACATTTAAGAAATGCAAGTGAGAAAAGCTCTAAATAGAGACTGAATAAACTATAACATTATGGAGATTTTGCCTTACTTTCTATATTAAAACAAGTAGCTTTGAATCAATACAAGTGAATCTCCCGATTATTTTCTTTCTGAGACAAATCTTACACTAAACTTTCGCTTGCAGAAAGTCAGGGGTGTAAGAACATGGGATTTGCAACCAACACAGCTGTGCTGGCAGAAGGCCCTAGCATAGATGTGGTTTTACCGGCAAAATTGAACTTTTGCCAGTATAGCTAATTTCTCTCTTGGGAGTTAAGTTTTGCCAGTACAGCTGCGTCCAGACTAGGGATCACTGGCATTACAGACTTTTACAGCTCTACCATTGCTGACTTGCGAGTGAAGGCACGCTCTCGATCTCAACACTGCAAACATGTGTCCACCTTGGTCTCTCTGACATGGCAACCATGACCATCTAACAAGAAAACAACTAAGCAAACAAAAAAGTTACCTGACTCCTCCAGTACTGCTTCCAGGGTCCTGAAGCTCACTCCTTCTCTTCTCTTTCTTTTTTGTCCTGACTGCTTGCTGTAGGGGTACTAAAGAACACTAAGCTAAACTTAAAAGGAAAGTTGAATTGTCCTACTACCTCCTTCCTCTCTGGCAACCTCGGGTGTATCACTTTCTCCCCATTCCCCTTACTCTCTACTAAGGCTTTTTTCTTCTGGATTCAGCTGTGGTTTGCAGCTGATACCTATATTAGTAATTGCTATCAGCTGCAGTTCCATCACCTAGTTATGATCTTTGCACAGCTGCCCATTTCCCATGCTAAAGGACTTCTGCAGCATACAATTTCTGATATGCTGCTGAAGCTGTGCTTGAAAGTGTTGATTGACTACCACCTACACTCCCTTATCAGCTTTTGTCTTTCTCAAGCATTATTGCCTCCAGTCTGTAGCTCTCTTTCAAACTGGGATCTCTTCTTTTTCTGTGGGAAAAAATTTCTGCTGCTGCACCAGATATCAGGCAGTAATGCTGCCCCTGCACATTTCAGTCAGTATTCTGCTCTAGTCAGAGTGCAACTTTCATAATTAGATGAAGCAGAATACGATTGCCCACCCATGCCTCTGTGTCAGTAAAAAATGTGAAGATGTTGCTCCACATAAACGTCTGCAGAACTTAATAAATCCTGTCCTTAACCTTCAGCTAAAAAAAAAACCCCTAAAACACCATGGTACTATTCCTGCTGGTAAGGGAGAAAGGCCAGTCATAAAATACAGGATTAATTTACATCAAAATAAGTCAAAAGAGTAGAAATATTCTGTTTTCTACCACTGCTAAGAGCATACTCTAGTAAAAATGGAATACTGACTTAAACAGAGAAGATTTCAGCATTTCAAGCATTTAGCAGCAGGAAAACAATGACACTGATAAAATATTGAATATTTTTCATTGGAAGATTGTTTTGAATGCTTCTTTATACAGCTGATTTAAACAACCACAAAATACATTACCTTCTAAAAGACTGTTGTGTTCTTTGTTGTAATTTAAACTGACCCATCTGTATCTGTCATTTAAGTTGAATTTTTGACGATTAGAGCACTGTGAAATTATAATTCCCAGCATCTTTTGAGGATGCCTACTTTTGGGTTCAGTTTCATATAAAAACACAGCAGCAGCAATTAAATTCCAGCAGCACACTTTCTTCTGTGTCAGGCATCATCAAGAGCAGCATAGGCAGTGCTTCCAAGGAGGCTCTGTACTCCGCAGTTTCAGAGGTAGTCTGCAAATATGCACAAGAGGTTGCTTTGTTAAAGTCCCTCAGCACAGCAAATTAATGCCTTGATTACTGATGTCCTCAAATGAATGAATGCAACAAGTTGTATTGAGAAAGAATTAAAGTCTTGAGTGGGATTTGAAAAATAGATTATATGTATCATCTAATTAATAAATGGCAATTCAGAAAAACTTTTTTTTCCCTCCTATCCCAGATACATCCCTGTAGATGATATACAAAATCATTCCTTAAGAGAAGAAATTAAACCCAAGAAACGTCCCGTCAGAAGATACAGAATTCAACTCTGATGCACAGTGCCTTGCATTCTTTTTGGCACAAGGGTATAGAAATGAAGGAATAGTGCTTGCCTCAGCCATGCCATTTTTATCATCTTGACTATGATAATCTCCAAGGAGATGAGCAATGTGTTTGCACATCAACTGGATGTGAACTGGCAGGAGAGCAAGCCCTTCAGTAAAGCTATACTTACCTTGAAAGGCAGCTGGATGCACCATTCTGCAACGGGGATCCCTGATGGATGGAAGCCTCTACCCATCTCCTAGGACCTTACATGTCAGAGCTGCAGGATATTAGAAAACACCTTTCCATGGGCCTAGGGTTTAGTAGCTTCCTGCATAGTTGACAATTATTTTGAATATTGTCTTTTTGAGGAAAGTGATTTTCCTTAGTCATTACCTGGAGGTGTAATTTAGGGTTGTGGATTCTACCTTGGAGGTCAGGTGCCTGAAGATTGGTTGCTACAATTGAATTTCATGTGTCCAAATCTTCAGTGGGTCTTTCCAGTAATTGTATTGTTTGATTTTTGTTTGGTACTATATTCATATATTACATCTGCCTTCCCAAATTGCTGACTCATAATCTTGACCTCAGCTCTGCCTTTCTGCAGCATTTTGTCAAAGAAGCTCCACAGCTATATAATATCCAAACAAAAGCAATAAATGAGCACAAGAAGCAAATCTGTGATACTTCCAGTTATTTGTTATTTAGTATTGGCATTGAATAATTTTTATTAATTTTGGAGGATATTAACTATTTTGCTAAACACACCAATAGCCAGTTGGTTATCAATGAGGCTTACAGTGGTTTCAGGTTTCAGAGCAAGCCCATAAGACCACCACACTGTACAGGTGATTTTGGCCTTTAAAGTGTAAATCTGTTTTCCTCTACAGTTTTTTTCTGACTACATACAAAATGGAGTTAGAACAAAGCCAGTTCCCCTATTTGATTGATTATTTTTTAATATATATATATTTTTAAAAATACTAACAAGTGGTGATTATGCAGCCATGAAGAATCTGAAAACCAAGGGAAGCAGTCCAAACAATGTACCAGCAAAACCACTATGTGCTATATGTATCCTGACCTTCATACCCTGGAACTCTTACAGCCAAATATGATTCTGTGTTCCCTTTAGTCTCAGTAAAAGGGTAATACTTGCCTAGGACACTGAGAGAGTCAAAGAGGTTCAGCTTGGGAATCCTCCATCCAGAGTTCTCCAGGCTACTGGCCTGGGCTGAATGGTGAACAGCTTGGCTTTATCACACTTTCTTTTCTCCAGATTTAGTGAAGATACACAAATGCTACTAACTAACAGTTATTGAGAGTTTCAAATGCCTCAAATTATGCATTGCTGAAACACTTTGAGACAAGAGGAAATGATACAGATGCTAGTGTTTTGTAGTTTGCTTGTTTGCTTTTTTTAAAGGGAACTAGTTTTCATTTCTATTAAATGCGAAAAAATTAAGGCATCGAATTATCAATTCTTAGAAATTTATTTCCAACTAAAAGAAAATATACTGTTTGTCCAGAGAGGATATTCTACCTTTTTGGGGGGATTTTTTTTATATGAAACAAAAAGTTGAATTCTTGCCTCGGGCCCAAACAAAACCTCAGTGTAACCAGTGGGATGCAATAAGCACATCACCTTGCATTCGTTGGCCATGTGAAAATGCACACTTGGTTAGGTACAACTTGTCATCTAGGCCAGGTAAGGACAGGACTGTGGTTCAGACCAGCAAATGCCAACAGATGTTTTGCTAAAGCTAGGAATTGTTACATGCATTTGGGAGAGATTCTCACACACAGTCACCCCCAGTACCAACCATATATTTCCCAAGTGCCTTAACTGTATAGGCTGCATACTCAACTTCTCCTGAGCTTTGCATTTCTCAGCTATTGTCAATTTGCATCTCAAGCATAAAGTTATTTAAAATACAAAAGCTTTAATGCTCTTTCCACATCATATAAAAACACATGTTTATCTGAGTGCTAAATAAAAGCTTTCAGAACTTTAAAGTGACTTTATGAATTGTATGTGCCATAAAATAAACATTAGAGTATAATAATATTCTGTAATTTGGAAAACAGCAACAGAAACCAGTAGAAGACAAAAGAACAAATGCTTGAATAATCTGCTGCATGTCAGAAACATTAAATTAATTTATGCAATAATGTAAGCACAGTGATGTTAAGGTAATATGGAGGACATAAATTATACATTATTATTGTCAGTTCTAGCACTTATCTTAGTGGTATGTCAAAATAAATCCTGATATGTTAATATTTATAGAAATGAACAACAAGTGTTACAGCTCAGGGATTCATCTGTGATATTTTTATATACAATTTGCATTTGCACATATGGGTGTCATTGTCTTTTCTGTAATTTGAGAGGTAAGCATCATGCAATTCATTTCTAATGCATTTTACATTACCATGAAAGCACATTATGCTTCCTCCACTAACACTTTTCAAATAGATGGCCTCCTATGATTTAGAGATTGCACAAAACAACTCAGCAAATGGCTGACAATCTACCTGCAAAATCTGCAGTAACAATAGGTTACCAGTAAGCAAAGTGCATAGTTTGCCCATGAAAAATTTTTTCCCATAAAGTAAATACATCCCAAACTTTTTCATCTTCCTCTCCCTAAAGTCTGAGGATCTGCATTTTATCCCCTTTTATTGTTCTCATTTTCATCCAACCATATCAGTTTCTGGATGTAGGTAAATGGACACAACTAGGCTCGGAATTTGAAGCTGACAAGAGAAGTTTCCAGAAAAACAACACAAGAGAAGATTCCCTCTGCAGGAATAAGTACACTCACAGTTGCTGCTACCTCAGAAGCAAGAGGCATACATTCCTCCCTCAGCAAGAGACCATAATTCCTCCCCTGAGTAAGAGTAGGTTAGGCATTTTGGCCCTGTGCCTTGTCTTCTGGGTTCTGGGAACCATGCTTTGGATAAAAAGGCTGTAGAGTTCATACATTGCTGAGTCTACAAGTAAGGCTACTGTTTCTAATTACCCAAGGTCGTTTTGCTGTTTTCCAGAGAAGATGTGTGAAAATAGTTATATTCCCTGATTCAGCAGTAAAAGACTTGGTCTGAGCCTTACATTTGTGTTGTGCTTATGGAAGGACTGCCATGTCAAAATGATTTGGCTAAGTCTTATGATACTCTCTTTTTCCAATTGTCTCATACACAGCTGAAGTTTGTTGCCCTAAAGTTCATCTGTCAGGATTTTCAGTATGGAAGTGTCTAAACTCATATTTTTGTTTTTTTATTAACACAGAGACTTGGCTTTTAAGAACTCAACAACTCGTCTCTGCACCAACCCTTATGCTCTATCTTACCTTCTGAAAGATCTCATTTGGAAAAACAGCTTCATATTTTTTTTAGTTTCCCTACCAAAGTGTTTCTAGGGTCTAATTACGAGGCTCTGAAAATCAACCTAAACATTCATTTTGATGCCCCCGTAGGCACTAAATCCAGGGGTCAAATAGGGACACTTAAAATGACAAGCCATGAAAACCATTGACTATTGTAGCCCAACACACAGCCAGCCTCCACTTGGCACTGCATAAGCATACAAGAATTTACAAGAGAAAACACAAGGAAGTCTCAGAGAGCAGTTTCTGATCAACGTACTCTAAAATCAGCTTAACATTTGAGAGAAGAAAAGGGCTGCGTAGCCATAAACTAACAATGTATATTGTCCTGTGAGCTCTTTGTCAGACATGACAACATGAATGAAAATCCTACTTGATTTCATCTTTGAACAGGAAAAAAAACCCTAATGACCACATTTTCACAGAATCCATATACAATTCATGAGAGTGAAAAATGACATAAGGAAGTACAATCTTTTCGCACACGAAAACCATACCCGAAAGAACTCCATACCAGTACAAGCAGCACACTATATACATTGAAAGTATATAAATAAAGCATAGTATGTGGGTCTGATTTATCACTTACCTTTTGTTTATAACATTTTATGCTCCACAGAAGTATAGGATTCTCTTCTGTCACTGAAATGAAACTCCTGTCATCACTGCTGTGAAGTGAAATACTATAAAAGGCTGCTTGAAAGTTCTGGGAACAGAGAGGAAATAGGCTTGGGGTAAATGTGGAAAAAGTTCCTAAGTGTGCAACTTAACAATAGCATTCAGTCCCTATGGGATAGGTCTTCAGCTACAATAAATGTTATTACTTCACTGAAATCAGTGGAGGAATAGCAATCAATATCAACTGAGGATTTGTCCCATTGACTTCAAAAGATGTACTTACAGTGCGCACATTTCAAGCAAATGTATAACCCTTTACAACACTGGAGACTTTAATGCAAGCACACCAAATCCTGAAGCACCTACTTAATATTTTAAACTACTTGTATTCAGAAATGTCTCATTGGAATCAGTCAGGAAAAGTAATAAACAGAGTACTAAAAATTTTTTTTAGACCAAGACATTATATATGAGTATATATGTCAAAGCTCCTTAGCAGAATAAGGTGTTTATTTTCATGTAAATTTGTACTCTGGAACTAATTTTTTTTTATTTCTTTGGCTTAAAAAAGAGATATTTTTTTTTTATTATTTATTGTAACTTTCCCAATATTGATGAAGCAGAGAAGAGAGATTGAAAACAGGAGGAAAGCTGGAAGTAAACATGTGTAGACAGTGTGGATTTTAAGTGACTCAGTACCAAAAGAGAAAAATATGAGCGACAGGGAAAAAAATTGATTTGTAAAACAGTGAATGTGTTTTGCAAACATTATACATTTTTCAACTTTATAAAACAGAAATTATGTCAAAAATTTTATGGTATTCTATAAAATGGAATCGTTTTTCCACTTTCCAACCAACCCTTATACACATAAACTTATAGATTTTATATTTATTTTTAGTACAAATTTAGGAAAATATAAGATAATGTTAAAGCTGTTTAATGTGGGCCCATCCTTCTTTAGCATTTATAAATCTTGATAAGGGGAATGGGAGTCTTAAGTATAAAAGCATATTGTGTGTTCCCTTCACTGTCTTCCTCACTTGGTTTCATCCAGACTTCTGTTTTATATATTGGTATGAATTGTGCAAAGTTACTGGAAAATTTCAATAATGGGCGTACAGAAAAACTGGGTAACTGTTGCTTGCCAGTTACAAAGGAGGGAGGAAAAGCTACAACCTTATAATGTGCTGATAGGGTTAAAGCTGCCTCTCTCTCCTAGATTTAAAGGACCCTTTACAAAATGATCACTACAGCACATTTCATCTTGCTGCCTAGGAAGGTTTAAGTGACAGCCTGATCTTTGTGCTTATTTATTTGATTTTGTTTGAGTTTGCTATCACTTCACTGCAAAGTGTTTTTTGGATGTCTTTTGTTTCTCCTCTGTAATGTTTCTAGTTTTGTTTATTTCTCAGTGCTGCATAATAATGGGCTTCCTTGTTGCCTCTGGTTCTGTTCATCACATTTCTTCCCTACTTTGTCTTCCTTATACTCCCAAACTCCTTTTTTGTAATTTTCTCACATGTGACCTTTTTTTCTTGTCTATCAAACATAGCGTACACCCTAAAGAAGATCACAGTGTCCAACAACACTCTTATCCAAAAGATAACAGGACACATCCTCAGCATTTAGCCAGGACACCAGCAGGGCCCCCCAGGCAATGTTCCTGTATGGGGAAAGTACTTAACTGGCACTGAGCCACTAAATCAATATATGTGGCATGGGCTTTTCTTGACCATGGACTGCAGGGTATGATTGGAGTGTAAATGTCCTGACTGGACAATCCTGGTGCAGTATCATTCCTGGAAAAACTCTTCAGGCAGTCAGTCAACCATGAGTTAGCACAGTCCTGATATTAACCTAAATTATACTGGCCACTAGGAAATGGCTATGTGGTTTGGAATGGGTAAGCATTTATAAACCTGCTGCTGCTTTAGCATTTCCAGTTTCTAAAAGCGTTTACTTCTGCCTCCCAATGTGCAAGCATCACAAACATGTTCTTTGGTTAGATGCACTGCTCTATCCCTAGAAAAATTCTGTTTCTCTTTCTCTCCATGGCACAAACTGCCATGACTTTCTGTTACCAAGTAAAATTTTCACTAAATCAATTCTTAGACCTTTTCAAGATCTCCAGACGGTTCTGAGCACCAGCTACATTGTCCAGACAAAAGAGGAAGGGCAATATCCCCAGAAGGGCAGAGAAGCACCTGTTTGGCTAGAGAGAAGGACCAAAACCAGAGAAAATCAGAAAAGGTCTAACACCCATCTACAAAACAAGCTCTCCTATACAGAGACAGTACCTCCTGTAATGCAAAATCTGCTTTTAGTGAAATCTAAAGTGATTTAACCCTTGTGAAGGAGAGCAACAACACATTTCTCAACTCCAGGATTTATTCATACTTTTCTACAACACTCACCACCCTCACTTGGGACTCTGTTGAGTCAAATTAGCTTGCTATACCACTTCAGAATCTCATAGTAACTTTTCTTTCTTTTTTTTTTTAATTTGATCTCTCATAAATATGGCATAAATATGAAGCAGCCCTAATGCCACTGGTGAAAACAAAACAAAACAAAAAAACACCAAAAAAACCAAAAACTGTCCAAATTAGAATTAAAAGAGAAACACAAATTTGCACTGAGGATTATTTTATACCAGCTAGAGAACCAGTCATGGTATGCACCTGTAGCTCTCTCTCCTTCCTGAGCTTTGGTAGTAAACACACACACCAGAGTTTCTCAGGGTGGTATGGGATGGGAAGGGGGTAATGACATAGCCTGTGGTTCTGAGAGCAGCCAGGCAGGGTTGTGTGTGTCAGCACCAGCTGTTGTCTGCAAAGAATGCGTGTTATCATGCTAAACAGGATGCATCTTTTCTGCATTAGTCTGGTAAAGCTTTGCAACTTTGTCAACCTTTTTAGCATTCAACAAATTCTTTTAAACATATGACTTTTAGTAAGTTAATCCATTCATTGTCTGGAACTGTGCAAAGTGACATAAAAGCACAATGAAGCCTAATTAAACTTGTTCTGTGAAAGCTAATTTGTCAAACCCAGAAGCATAGTTCATAGATAAATGCTAATATTTGAAAGTCAAATTAAAGTTGAAAAGGTTTGTAATAACAGTTAATTAACTCTTGTTTTGTTTTCCTCTCACAAACTTGAACCAGCTGAAATATTGCTCAGTTCATCTTTAACATTTTGGACCACAAAGATAAAATTCAAAGCTTTGAGATAAGCCTTTGATGTTGGTATTCTCTACAGATTATATATTATTTTAAGATCTCTTTGTTTAAAAATTCATTTTTATTATCCCTGCATGAAATGCATGGCAATTCCCCAAATAACTAACCATCAGGGCAATTAACATCTTCGATCGACACCATATTCCTGATAATTAATACAGACTTTGTACCTCCCCTGTGATAGCTGCAAGGGTTTGATTTTTCAGAGCAACTGTTCATTTACAGAATCAGTTTCATCCTAATGAAAATGGATTGTGAAACTTTAATGAACAAGACTTTGCTGTCATAATAATAAAGACTTTGAAACAACACGAAGACCTACATAACAAGCATCTCGCTACACTTGTGTTGCTACACTGTATCAAACCAATTAAGCCATACAATGAATATTAACACCAATGTTTTTCTAAACTATATGATCTCAGATAAACTGACAAAAGCAAGGATTATTTTGCTTTGACAACTTCTGGCATTAGATCTTAATAAACTACCATCTGTAGAGCAAGATGGTTTGGTAACCCTTCCTTCCTTTGGTTTAACGTAGGTAAGCAAAAGTATGGAAAACCAATTTACATACAGCACTAATGTATTTGCTGTGACGGGCAATGGATTGCCTCCCCTGTTTGCTTCCACCAACTTAGGAAGTACACATGAAAGCAAACAAGTATGAAGGCAACCTGCCCCAAAGAATGCTGTGCCTGGCATGAGTCTAAGCACCTGCACCATCACCTTGCAGGTTAAGTTAACAGGTCGGCTGACCTGAGGAAGGGTTTGATGTTTCAACGCTAATCTTGGATAGCCTGGCCAAGAATTCCCTGTCAGCAAAGGGCTGAGGGGTTTCCAACTAGGTAACTAGAACAAAAACAGAGAAGGAGCGAGAGAACAGGAGACAGACAGTCACTGCCTGCAGCGCAGGGCCTTGGCATGCCAGGACACTTTGGTTCCCCTGGCTGGCACCACAAGGTGATAATGTCCCAGAATGGCACCAAAGGCCCCACAGCCCCACTTCCATTGCTGCCCTGCACCAGGCTTTGGCTGCCTGTCCCCAGCCATGCTGTCAGTGACCCTGCCAGGGGAAGAGCAACAGCCTCATCTCTGCAGACCCACCTGGCCTGTGGGGCTCTGGCTGACTCTGGTTACCCCTGTGGGCACAGAGCCATCCTGCCAGAATCCAGGGGGCTGCTCTTGTCTGTGGAGCAGCCCAGGTTCCCCTATCACCCCCTGGGAGTGGGGGCAACTGAGGGAAAGAACAGCCTCCCCTCAGGCTCTGGCGTGGACAGTCTCTAACACCAAACCTGAGGCATCCTCTCCGGACTGAGCCCATTGGGCTGTGGTTTACCTTGAAAACCAACCAACCACCTGCTGAAAAAAATAAAATATCTGGGGGCAGGGAGGGTTAATATTTTTATCTGCTGAACCAAAATGTCAGGGTTTCTCTACAGTTCACCTCACCACTGTGCAGAGCTCCCTGGGAAGCTCAGAAAGGAATTTTATTCAACCTCTAATATCTTGGCGAAAGGTCTTTCGAAGTTGTGATCTGAGTTTTAATACCCTCATAGTTTTCCTTTGGCTAAATCCCCTCAAACATGGAAATGGCTGATTGTTTCCATTTTTAAAAAATTGGTGTACGGGAGAGAAGGGATAGAGTCATTAGTAAATAAATGAATGGGATGATTTTAAAAAAGAATAATTTGCTCAATCAAGAATAATTTGAACAGCATCTAAGTAGTCATGGAAAATCATAAACTATTACCCTATATAGTGCTCTGTTGACTATTAAATGCCTCCTTTTTCACACCACTGGCCTGAATGAATAACTTGGCAGCACAAAATTAGCCAGGTGGCAAAATGTGCTTGTGTCAGCTATTGGCCAAACAAAACAGCAAATAGCAAAGCTCATTTTGCAATGTCACATTAACTCCTTCAACACTGGGGGCATGCATTTTATATCTGCTGTTTGGAAGCACCTGGGAGCAGGCCAAAAGAGAGCCACTCACTCCCCACAGCACAGGTGGCCCTGCTCTTGCTCCACTCGTCACAGTTGCAGGTTGAGGTGATGTTTGTGGTTGTTTCCATTCGTGGCATCTGAGATTATACAGAAGGAGCTGCTCTGTAACATCTGTGTCAGTTTACCATCTGAGTTAGGAAAAACTCTGTTGTCAGATACTTTCTACCAGAGGCAATTTTATGCACAACTTCCTTTACTTTTCTTAGAGCCACCTCTTCACATTATAAGAATACTTGTCAATTTTTCTGTTTTCATATTGTCATTGTCTCATGTTTATCTTCAGCTTACAAGTGACCTTCAGGAAACTGATGTAAACAGCATAAAGCCATGCTAAGTTTACAGGACTAAACTTAACTATATTATGTTCCTAGTATCTTCTACGGAATTACCTCAGGAATTATTCCAGCGTTTTACTTCCATAGCCTTACTAAAATATTGTATACAATAAAATGACACTTATCTCATTGATGTCAGTGGGATTCTTTTGATAGATTTCATATAATTTTCAAGAGCAACCAATAACCTTTTTCATTCTAGAGGTTATTATAGGGGAAAAAACATGTTCTTTTATAATTAGCAGTCTCTCCCTGCTATAGAAACTCACTTTCCCATTGCACAGTTAATATTAGATCCCTAAAGTTAGGACTGGGACTGTTTTTGGTTAACAGAGAATTTATTTAACCTTAGTATGTAATATTTCCCTGAAGTACCACGGAATTCATTAAGCAAATAAAGGCAGTATTTCATAATTAAGTTGCTGGTTTAATATTTTTTTACATGAGACATGCTTTACTGATAAAGCTGACCATGTCCTTCACTGTGAACCCAAGGCAGAAAATGGTAGGATATTGGCAGCTGTATTTTTTACAAAGGATATCTATAGATTTCTTTTGGTCCACAACATATATATCTCATATTTCAAATTCACTTTACTTCCAAAATTTTAAACACATTGTACCTAGCCAAGGATGATGCCCTGTCTTTATCCAGGCAGCCTCTTTTCCACAGTTGTTTCACATGCCCTAGGCAAAAGACATGTGTGTATATTTTCCATTAAAAACAGCAGTGGTAGGAGGAGGGAATCACCAGTACTGTAAGTTAATGAGATGGGGGGCTTTAAATACACTTAATAAACAGTCACTTAGGCTGAGCATAATAAGTCATGGAAATTTATAAACTATTACCCACTATAGTACTTCATTGACTATTAAACATCTATTTTTCACACCACAAGCCTAAGTGAATAGCTTGGCAGGAAAGAAATTGGCCAGGTGGCAAAACGTGCTCAGTACAACCCATGTCAGATAGTGGCCAAACAAAATAGTCCAATACAAGCTGATTTTGAAATGCTTTTTAACCCTTGATAGCCTATGATGAACTTTTCTTGGAGCAAGCACACATATTCTTGAAAAGAGTAATATGTATTAACCTATATATTCTTTTTTTCTTAAGTACTGTGGTTTTGCCTATCCTGGGTACCTGTTCTCTGTACTGCCTCTTTATGATCTCCAGTCCTGGTGATGGTCACAACCTGGGGACAGAGGTACTCTCTGTCACCTAAGGTGTGAGAGTGGACCCAACATAAAGTTTTCATTTCATTTAGCTCTAGAGTTTGTACCATGTTCTAATTTGGGGGCCTTTGTCTCCCTTGTTTAATCATAGCCTTCAAGAAGGACTGGGGAAATTAAACACATGGCAATCCCTAGTTACGCTTCCATGAGCGAATGGACTTTTCCTGATGTAGAGAAGCAAGTGTTTACCTGTGTATTTAAAACTGTGATGTGCATTGAGTTACAGGGGACAAGGAATGACTGAAATGAAATCTCTGAGCTTGGTTGTGTCACTGTATATTAGTTCTGCTATCTCTGTGGAGAACCGAAACCCCATATTTCTAGTAGTTCATCAAACCTCAGCCACCACAGGCTGTTTAAGCATTCTAGAGTGGCTGAAGAGCCCCCATGTAACATAGGGTGGAAGGTCTAAAGCTTGTAACACATAGTACATGGGAAACTATTCAAAGTCTAGATGAAAAATGAGAGGTTTGCACTGTATCTGACCTTCCATCATCCTTTGTAACTTCAGTTAGGCACAGCAGCAGAAAGAGAGCAACCTTGTTTTTCATTATGTCCTCATATCTGTCAGAGCAAAAGATGTATTATTTTGATGTGTTTCATGTGCCTCATGTGTTTCTTCGTTTCTTTCATTTAACACTTTACTTCTGTCTTCAGCTTACTCGTCCCCTCTCTGATGAATTTTGCAAGAATTTTTATGGTTATGCAGAGAGACAGAATTATCTCTTGCTGATACCATCCGTCAATACAAATCCAACTGTGCAGCACATAGTGAGTTATACCTCCTGTCAAGAGCTGACTGGAGAGTGCTCCTGTGTGCCACTACAGGGACAAAACTCATTGTGTCAGAAGAATGACTCAGCCACCAATTTCCAGTCTCTAATAGCTAATCTATTCACTTTCTGAGTTCCTACTGAATAATACCACCTAGAAATGTCCCCCTACCATCCATTGGTGGAGAAGTGGTACAAATATACCACTGAAAACACACCTGGTGAAACTGTGTTAAGCAGTAATTATATTCTTTGAATAAAGGGCCATGTGAGAAGGAAAAGAGAGCTTACAGTTTTCTTAGTGTCTGTTTGCATCAGTCTAACTGACAAAAGGGGGGCCAATATGGTAACACTGAACTGAGCCCAATATATATAGCTAAATTAAACTGCTGAAGGAATGTGTGTAGGTTAAAAAAAAAAATTCCAATTACTGGACCTGGAATTAGGCCAGAACACCTTCACTAACACCTCTATTCATGAAACAAGAAAAAAAAAGTTATCCTTAATGACCACAAATGATCACAGACTCTGTTTCACATCCCTTACAAAAGCTAGCATATTCAGCAGCATTACATTCCCCAGAGCTAGATGGATAAAGGGGGAAATATGTCATTGATTTTTTTTCCCCCCAAGAAATTCATGATACTGTTTGCACTAATTTCAACAGTACAGAGATTTTCAAAATGAGAATCGTTCCTGTTTAACCTAGAAGCCAGCAGCATTAAAAACCTAACGGTGTCTTGCTTGCTGCTTTCTTTTGCAGAGGCAGTCGGGATCTGCTTCTTTTCAAGCAGTGTGCATAAAAAGCCTCTTAACTATTAGATTGCAACACTATTACCTGCAGCAGAAGGGAAACAGTCAGCCTCTCTGAAGGTACTTTAACGTCATTCTAATGAGGTAATTACTGGACAGTCCCAAAGCCCACTGCAGTAGATGGAAGGGCCTCTGTGGGCCTGACTGTGTTTCACATCCAGGTGTAGACACACAGAGAAAAGATTTTGTGGTTTTAATTTCTATTAGCAGATAACTATCAAGTTATAAATATCCTTCCCTTCTCCATATTTCTATTATTCAGTTCCTTTCTGCTGAAGTTTGGATACACAGGAATAAGAACTAACCTGTCTTTACTTACCCATCCTCTCCTCAACTGGAAGTGGAATGAAGAAGTAAGAAATTATCTTTTCCTCTTGCACACTTGCCAGTCACCAGTTTTCATTGGGATTCAACATCTTGTGAAAAAATTCTTGTCATGGTGCGTTCTTTTTCCCAATAACTTGCTCATGCTATTGACTACTAAAATCTCACCTTCACTTTACATGAAACTTCCTGAATCGAAACTAAGTGAACAGCTCACATGGATCTATATATATAGATCTCAGCTTATTTGTTCAAAGAGACTGATATATTTCTTCTGTCAAACTTACTGTTGGCTTAACACAACTTGGAGTCTGTAGTGTTGCTCCAACATGTGCTACTGGTAAAGTTTTCTCCTGAAATGTTATTTTCCACTGCCAAAGCACACAACAATCCTGTGCTCAGCCATGGAAACTTAATGAATGAAAGGGGAGCATTTCTGAAATCTGAAGAATTTATTTTATTTCATATTCTTTTTCACATTGGCTCCTGCTCTGAAACACTTCTGTCACTTTAATGAACAATAAAAAATAGCCAAAATCCTTGCTGTCCTTAGACTCTGTGTCAGTTAAATAAAACAAAGCAATACTCCAGCCTATGTGTTGAGAGAAAACACAAGCCTTACATTACTTCAAAGCAAACAAGTAGTTTTACTTATGTGCTTGCAAAGGAACAGTACTATCATACTATCATTATAAGGTTTGGCATTAGGGTTATTCAACCTGGTCTCATTTCCAGGGACACCATTATTGGCAAAAAAAACCCCACATTTGACACTCTAGACTGACAGGAGAAGTAAGACTCTTCAGGGCTTGTTGCTAAATTTTTGAGGGATGGTATCTTGCTGCTGCTTTACTAGGGCCCCTGTGATGGATCTAAGTAAAATACCTGTGAATTTTTAAAGTGAAGCCCCCACTCGGTTCCTTTTAGGAAATGAAGCTCTAAAATGGAGGATTTGTTTAGTAATTAGCTGCTTTTATTTCATCTTTTGTCAAAGGAAATATTTATTACACTGAACAGATATTCTAGGTTCTGGTAACAGGGTCTCTTTCTTACCCTTTATTTATTGTTGTCTTGGAACCCACTGGATTCTGAATTTCATTTAATCAAAATTCAGAAGATTTATGCTCGTGGCATTCTTTTTTTCCTTATTATATGCCATTCATGGCATCTACACAAACTTGCTGTTTCAGCTATGGAACAAACCCATAAGACACCACTGTAGATGCAAACCATGTACCAAAATGAGTTGATTTTGGCACTGAGCTTGCTGATGAAATTTATGCTTCATTAACAGATGCCTAATGTATATAATGCACATATTTTAGAATTGACCTCAACCTGGCCAGGGAGGCTGGCTGACCCCTTGAAAATACAATTACCTAATGAGAGATTAGAGTTTTGCTTATTGTATTTACTATTTCTAGGAAATTACTTTTTGTCTCTGTAGCTGCGTCAGCCTTCTTGCTTAAAGCATGTTTTAATGTTATTAGAGCTTGCAAGCTAAACTAGTGGAAAGACAGAGAAAGGCAGCACAATTTCCTTTTAGATCAGAGCCAATGTTTCTCCAAGACCTTAGCAGGCAGGGTTTGCCATAAGATCAATGCAGCTGAACACTCCACCTGCAGAATGAGCTCACTGTCTGTGCATTACACCAGCCCTCTGCCAGTCCAAGTAGTAAGACTCCTGGGGTTGGTCTTGAACCTGCTACTCCCCACACTGGAGCGCTAAGCTTTGCTGCCAAGACACCAGGCCAGGTATTAAATGCATTCTTGTTTCTGTTACTTTCCAGCACTCAGAGGATCACATTAGAAAGCCCAGAAAACTTGGAAAGCAACGAGAATGCAGAATGCTTAAAGGCATTTTGCAGATAGGAATATGTTCTTAAAAACAAACAAACAAACAAACCCACAAACAACAAAACAACCAACCAATCAAACAAAAAATTTAAAATAAAATAATAAAAAAACCAAAACAAAACAACAACCCACCCACAGACTTAAATATTCAGCTCACCTTTTCCTTACAGAGTCATCAAAATGATCAATCCTATTTGAAACAAAAAAAAAATAAAAGTGTGATGGCTGAGTATGCTCATCTTCATCACTGTATTAAATTTTATGCGAGCTGCTCATTTCAGCGTTGTAAGGTTTCCATCATTTAGAGAAGGGGACTTTATGGATGCTGCAGCTCAAATCCCCAAGTATAGGAGCTGTGAGGTATGAACCCACCAAGGACCTCCAGTTCAGTCTCACTCAGGATTTTGGATGGAGCATGTGCACCCTGTGAATACCTTGGAAATTACAGTGAAGGGCAGGAGCGCTGCTTTTAATTAGTTGGAGTAAAACTAGTGAACAGGAAAGTGAGGTCCCTATAAAAGTGATTTGGCAGGATGGTTTACCTTAGCTTTTATAGCACCTGCAAGGGAGAAATGAAAAGTCTATTTGTGGTTTTCTGGTTGTGATTATTGGAGGTAAAAACTCAAACACCTCAGGTTTATCGTTGTATAGATGGTAGACATGGGAAATAATGCACAGAAGAATTTGACTGCTATGTTAAGACAAGCTTCTTAGATCAAGATAGCAATAAGAAGCTGTTCAAAGACTGTGAGATACCAGGAGGAACTCGGAAGCAGATACAGCAGATTGTTTAAAAACTATTAGTAATTTACTCTTTCTGAATTAGAGCTAAATTTTAGTCTTCCATTTTTTCACAAAACAGTTAAAAGTAGCAGTTTGTTTGTTCCATTACAAGGAGCTTTGCTATTAACTATGCTTCTCATTGTACATTTTGCTAGACAAAAAAGACAAAGACATAAAAGAAAAAAAAAGAAAATCCTTCCATTTGTAGTGATATGTCTTAAGAGAAATATTTCTATGCCATTTTAAGCTATCCTAAACATAACAGTTCGTTCAAATGGGTCATACAAGTCAGAGGGAATAAAGAGGAAGCACTCATATAAATTTGTGTACCTCCCCTATTTACAGTGGAACTGCTTTGGCATATCTCTTCTTAACTGTGCTGTTGGGTATGGGAGGGAGATATTACCAATCAAAAATTTTTAGCGTGTAAATAATAAACATTTGGGAAATCCGTAAACCCTCATCAAAATAAACATCTATTGCTCTAAACAGCAATTCCAAGTTCTCTATGCCTTGATTTGGAAGGGTTCTCTATCTTGAACAAGAAATTATTAATGAACAATAATTAATCTGATGGCTTTGACAGATAATATTTATGTTGAACTTTGATATACAGCCCAGTTTTCTTGGTGGCTTCACAATAAGGTAATTGATCTGGATCCAGACTGAAAGGCAATTGTGTCTCATCAGTCCTACAAAGTCAGGTCTCAGGTCAGAGGGGAGCTGTAGCTTAGACAGACTGTCAATATATTTGAATAACTTGCCTGAAAAGTAAGCTGATAAGTTCCACACATCGATAAAATTTTGCTATTAACCCTAATATATTAATCAATTTTTCTTTGTAAAAGAATAATGAATCTGCTTTTTGATTTAGCTAGGAGATAGAAGTGATTGCAAATTAGTGCAACTAGGGGGTAGAGTGTAGTGGTAGAGGTACTATACACATTAGGAGGAACTATGCCATGTAGGGGAATATCTCTCAAAAGGATTGATGCCCCTATCTCCTTGTGTAAGTAAGAAAATATCAAGCAAGAACTCCAGGGTGGTTTTGTCCTCAGACATGACATTAGTGAGGTCTTTAGATCTCAAAAAAACCTCATCAAACAACAACAACAAAACCCCTCAAAAAGACAAA
Organism: Manacus candei; assembly: GCF_025592945.1. Taxonomy (NCBI): domain Eukaryota; kingdom Metazoa; phylum Chordata; class Aves; order Passeriformes; family Pipridae; genus Manacus; species Manacus candei. The sequence continues at coordinate 8,149,838 of NW_026138108.1, forward strand.
GTGAAGATATTGATATGGAAAGTTATAAAAATGTGAAACCAAGAGCAACAGATATACAATGAGAAACATCAGAAGCCTTATCTGTGGAATTCAAAAATTTTGATTACATCTCAGTCATACTTCAGTAGGGAAAGTTCTCCATTAACACAGGTTTTTTTGATGTAGCATGACAAGATCTCATAGGTGAAGATTAACTTCAGCTTTTAGCTGAAAGAAACTTACATTAGAGATACACTGGTCTTCTTCTTCTTTTCTAAGCATAGATCATCAACAATTACTGAAGTAATTTAAGAAATAATCAATTTACTGTCAACCCTACAGTAGTTCAGACAAACTAGGAGGATCTCTCTCTAAAAAAAAATACCCTTAAAACCTGTAGGGTAGATTCAAAGTCACTTATTGTCTTCAAGTGGAAAGCCAGACTAGAACATTTTGAAGGATCCCCCCAAAATCCATGAAACCAATAAAAAAAATAAGCTTAAATCATTAGAACTATGTAGATGATGCTCCTTGAAACATGAGGAGAGTTATTAAAAATAACCCCCAAAAACAAAACAAAAAAAATCCCATAGTACTGCTTTTTTGTGCTTGTGAAAAGAGACACTGAAAAATATTCATAGGGTTATATACTAGGCAAGGGACCTCCCATCCTATTTTGAGTATTATAGTGTTTGGATGCTGACAGATAAATTACATTAATTACATTCATTCTAGTAACTACTTAAACACCATTAGGGCTTATGCATACAATAACTGTGCCATTAGTCAAATCTGGATACCTCACTGCTGGTAATCAACATTCTATCTTCTTCTAATATAACTATCTTCTTTTCTTTTTGCAGGCTTCCTTCACCACCATTCAGCTTTTGAACATGAAATTAAGAACATTATCATTTTACGTAATAACAGTGTTCTCTCAGAGTTATGGTCCACTGGGCTACTTGCAAATACTTGCAGAGATAAGCAGAAGTTTGTTGGCTATTTGACTGGTTTTTTGCCATGCTGCAAACACCTGCTGCAATACCATCCTTATATTACAGTTATAGTTGTTGCTTTGCTTCTTTCTGAGTCTGAGAGAAAGACACTTTCTCTTTCCTGTTCCTCTCCCAAAAGACTGATAACCTAGGCAGAAGGAACATGGAACATGGGATACAGAGGACTAAATATTGGGAAAGTTGCTTTCCTCTTCTATCTACTTTGAAATAAAAGAAAGTGGAGGGTAGAGTGGGTGGTTTCTTGAAATCCCGTTTTCCCTCCTTACCCTCCAGCTGGCTGTAGGAACTACCATCATAGTCCTGGGGTTAGGAAAGTGATTCCTTGCCAAAGCTGCTTGTGCATCCTCTCCTAAGAGTTGATCCAGGGCCATGTGTTCTCAGCAGTCCCAGAGTACCATCTCTAGAAGTCTCTAGCTTTGTCATCACTACAGATTCTTCTGCACATGAGGAGCAGGGGACTCTGAGCCTTCTTTGAAAAGCAGGCTGAAAACATTTGGAAATTCACCAATCCTGTGTCAGTCCATGATCACAACAGCGAGATGATTTATTTTTCATATTAACACCAACAACTCATCTATGCACTAGGGAGGAATTCCTTGATTACTGGAGTTAGAGAACTCCTTTGTGTAAATGGGTGGAAAAAATTAAAAGGCAGGATAGGAGGCTAGAAAGCTGATTATTCAGGTCACAGAGATCTCTATTTTTATAATTTCATTAGCATTTGTTTCTGTTTGATCAAGGCAATGAAGGGATGAGCACACTCAGCATGGTATTTTGTAGCTTTCGAAGTGTGGTTTGTCCACAACTTCAAGTGAAGCTCAGCAATAAATCAGAAGACCTGAAAAGATGAATCTTAAGAAAAACATTTCATCATTAGTTCAAACTCTTCATTCCACAGACAACACCTGGCCAAGATTCCTACATTCAGCATTGATACAGCATTGTCCTAAATCTAACAGTTGTTCATTAAAATCAAGTTCTTTCATTTATGTTCACTCTCCCCCCTCTTGTGGTTCATTATAAAATCACAATTGTTGCTTTCAGAAATGTTCCATAGTTGGGATTTTTTGCAGAAAGGACAGAAAAGGAATCACAAAATCTAACCAGGCAGTGCTGCTAATAAGCTCAACAAAATGCAAATATAGTAAATAATGAGCTTGTTATTCAGGGTAATTCTCATTGCTAATTTAAATGTTCTCTGTAATCTCTGATTGAAAGCAAATCTTGCCGCAAATAATATAGAATACATTTCAGACAGATTTACCATAACTATTAATTGGATATCATGTGCTATTGTCTGGGGAAGATTTTAGTATTTGCACCATCAGTCATTTATTGTTTTACTAGCTTAACAAAAGAGTATTTTAGTTTTAATATCATCAAGCATATCTTCAACTTATATAAGTGGATGTAGTACTAAAATACTCTGAACTTGTGCCAGTACCCCTGTAAAGGCAATTCTTTGCATTTCTTACATACAGGTATGTTTTCCCAGCAAACTGAGCACCCTGACCTGATCCACCAAAGCGTATATGAAAAAAGCTAACCAAAAATATACTAAGACTTTGTGTACAGATCTTGGATATTGGAGGGTCTGCAGTAAGAGTAGGTTTAAGCCCTGAAAACGGTTTCAAATGTATGTGTATATGCATACAGACTCAGGGAATCTCTGTTCAATTAAAAATGTGTTATTTGGGATAAATTTAGAAAAAGTTGTGAGTAGCAGTCCAGCTAAATAAGATTGATAGATTGATAGAAACTTGTCAGTTTAGCAAATAAAAGACACAGTGTGTGAAAGTCAACACATACTAAAAAAACTGGAGTATTAAAACTTATTACTAAAGTCAGAAAATCATTATATCAGCATTTCTCACCATAATTCTGACAGCCAAACAGTTCATATTTTGTACTAGGTAAGTTAGACTGTCACACTGTCTTTAACCAGGCAGTCGAATAACCAGAGCACACTGCTGAAGTAAAATAACTCCCATTACGAGAAAAGCTGTTGTGACTGGGATATACTGTAATTCCCAGGACCCAACTGAAGGCTGAAAGAATAGGATATTACAGCAGATCATATGCTCACAGATACAAAAATCAACGGAAAATCTCCACACATCTGAAACTTTCAGAATCAGCAGTAAGACTAATGGTAAACGCGCATTTTGATTAATAACAGCAGATGGTTCCCTTTTGTCATATCAGTAGAAAATCCTTAAGGACAGCTTGGTGGAAAGCCTTACAGAAAGTTTCTCACAGATTAGAAAATTTTTTTAACAAAACTCCTCACTTTCTACAACTTTTAATTTATGACACAATCACATTGTATAATCAGGTCATAAACTTTGTAAAGTCATAAGGTCTTTGGACTTTAAGTTTTAAAATAAAGCACAGACTGAAGGGGATGGAATAGGCAAATTGCAATGGCACACAGATAACACTGGAAAACACACCTTCAGGGTACATCTCAAAGGTCAATTTATTGCCTATGTCTTTCTTAGCCCAGCAGGAGTTATTTATTCAACTGTTCATAGTAGTAAAATTTTGGGAAACCCTAACCCCCATCCAAGCAAAATAACCCATGATTTCTGTATCAAGAGGGATTGCTTCACTCATTCACCTTTCTCTCATCTCCACACGCTTCCTCTGAAGGGAGAAAGGAGGCACATCTGTAACCATGCTGCTCCTGCAGGCCCAGTCCCAAGGTCCAAGCAGCCTACATCAGGATGCAAGAAAAGCCTTCACACTTTTATTGGGCATGCAGGACACATCACAATCTAGCCCCAAGAAATCAAGAGATTAAAGTTAGAACATATTTTAAATGGATCTGAGTGAATAATTTTTAATGAATACATTTAATGATGGATGAGTTTCCTTCCTTCTTACTGTGAAATGTGGGGAGAGGGTTGCAATTTGCTTCACATATTCCTTCCTCATTGAATCCTTTTTTAATTTCTTTTAAAGTAAGGGGTTGCTATTCCAAGCACAAACTCACTGTTCAATTGCAGTTAGTCCCATAAATCACTTAATATTGTTTCCATCCTCCAATCTAATGAACATAACTCATGGAATCAACTTTGTGGTACGCAGGCTTACAGAGAACACATTAGAAATTCACTTTTCATAGTATTCCTGTGTGAGCTTAACATTTATTTTCTGCCAACAGTTATGAGATTAAAGTTTAATAACTCTGTGAGCGTGTGCAGGAAATGACACCAAAAGCAACCCCAAGATGGCTGAAGATTTGCTTCCAAATTTGCACAAATATAAGTAGAAATTGTTTCTGCATTATTCATTCAACTTTAGACCTAAACCAAATACGTCTTGCTAGCAGCCTTGGAAACATATAATGAAGTGTTTAAAAATTCCAGTAGATGTCACCACTTCTCCCCCAGCAAGTCCTTAAGTACATCTAAAACAAGCTTTTGAAAACTCAGTTTGCACTACATCATGAGTTGAGAAAGCAGAGAGACTCCTCTTGCTTTGTGTTACATTGTATTTTGACAGGAAAAGAATATATCCATTTTTCTAATCTGTGTCAATGAATTAATGACCTTATAGAGTTCATGCCACTGTTGTAAACCAAATCAAGTGCAGATCACTTGCCAGTTGTGATGTTGCTAATACAAAACATGATCTAGTACTGTATTCATTTTTTCCCTTCACAAATATCAAAGTTTTAAATTATACTTTTATAAGTATAGTCCTGATTGTGACTACAGTTGGTTTTCTAGCTGCAGTGTTCATATCCCTTCTCTACAACATTCATTTGCTTTTATTTCCCAAGCAACAGCCATGTCTCCTTCCTAAACATTTGGGTTCAATTCTTTTCAGCTTTTGCTTGCTGTCTTCCTCCCCCCTCATGAAAAATGAGATCTCACGCTTCAATTCACCTGATTTTCATGGCTATATTTTTCTCCACTCCCACTGGGAACAAAATGTCCATGAGGCCTACTGTTCTGACATTATGGAAGAGGGCTCATACTTTTGGTCAGCTACATCCAGGCAGATATTCCTGGTACTTTCCCTGCCACTTTACACACAAAGTCTCCATGGAATAATTTATTTTTAAATTAATATCAGATGAAACTGATATTGACACATCTGACAATTAATACATTTTCATCCCTTTATAGTTGTCTGCATCATAGAATAAAACAAAAGATACTTATGCTGCTCTTTTAAAAGCAACTCAGATACACAGGACATTATAATATGTAAAACCAACCTAAGAAAAACTCACTCTCTTACAGAAAATTTCTGCAGTCTAAATTTCATTTTCTGAAGAGCTTTTAATATTCCTTTGTTTTTGGGACAAATTCTATATTTTCTAAAGAATATTAGGAAAAAAAATCATCAATGATTTTCAGGACAAGAAAATTTTTTTTGTGACTTTTTTTTTTTTTTGCATGACCAAGTGGCCCCAGGAGAAACTGAATTTCTGGCTACATTCACCCCTTAAGACCTGGAAGACAACTAAGATGCATAGCAGTGCATAATGACCATATATTTCTGATAAGTTCAAGAGTGGTTTAAAGACTTCAGAAAAGTTCATTTGAAGGTCTGTAGATTATTTATTCTTATCCAGATTTCACCCAGATTGAAACAGCCAAACTGATTAAAGACATTACAGATGTAATGAAAATTGGTTCTTAACTGTTTTAGGAAGTGAGATAAGATTCAAATGCATCCACAGGACTTTTATATATGTCCTTATATATGGGATCAGGTCATTAGAACAAGTTAAAAAACTATCAGGAGCTTTTTAAGAATATCTAAAACATTATTGTTTCAATTCCTTTCCCACCCAGCTGTAAAGGGGCCTCTAAATTACTGTATTGTCCATGGGATTTGTAGAATAGTAGCCAGAACTAACATGAAACTGAATAGCAACATTGTACTTCTTCTCAAGGAAAAGGAAAAATGCAGTCTGTGTTAAAACCTTGGACTGCTACAGAAGGATTGACTCTGTTTAGAAGATTGTCTGATTGCTTGCCTTTTTTTTTTTTTTAATAAACCTTCATGTTAAGCATTTAAAATTGTCTACTTATTTGAAAATAAGTTAAAATTGAAAAGAGATTTTTTTGATCGAACTGTTTAAAGCAATTTATTGACCAAAAGTATGTACTGGAGGAGACAGTATGTAACTGTCCCTGAAAAAAGTGGTTATTAAGTGTTCCAGAAAACGCCTTAACATTACAAAAACAATGCTGTCTTTACACAGAAGAAACATATCAGTTATGTAGTAAGTTTGATTGCAGTTTTTTAGACATCAGAAAAGCCTGTAATGAGTAAATAGATAGTAAGGAAGATGATTCTTCAGCAGACAAGTGTTACAAATAAAGCAGAAAAAAAGAGGTATGCAGACCAAATCAGAATTATCCACAGGGCTGCAGCTCTCAGCTGTCCTGATGTGAAAAGAGAGAAGTTACTACTCAAAGATTTTTTAAAAAGTAAACAAGTCCAAAGGATGCTGAATGAAGGCAGTAGACACCTGAACTCGTTAGGGACCATGGAGCACTTTCCAAATGACAAAGACTTTGTTGAATCTTCAACAGGAGGAAGTACTTTCAGCAAGACCTTCAGTTTTGCTTGCATTTCATACATTTCTGCCTCTTGGCCTCCCACAGGAAACAGACCTTCAGTTTGCATACAAGAGTGCTGCAAGTAAAACCATATGATGTTTGGTCACTTCCCCATGACTGAAAAAGTAGCCCCTGGGTGAAAAAAGATTTTTTTTTCTGTCTGCTGACACTGTAATGTCTGGACTCGAGGTAAAAAGGAACACAAAACCTATGTGAAATGTCCTGAAAGAAAACAAAATATGAGAGTCTGTTTGGTACAACCTTATGCTAAGGCAGAGTACTTAGAACTGCTGAGAATCACTGGACAGCAAAGAGTTGTTTTGGAACAGTTTGCAGCTGAGAGCTTTATCCACTAGTGCAGTTGCTGGGTCTTAGCAGAAGTGCCAAACTGAACCTTATTAAAAGAAATGCTTCATAATCCTAAAATTTTTACTTAACAGCAATCATGTTTTATTCTACTGATTACAGCTAAGACCTGGAAATAGTTCTGTACTAGAAAAAGTAGCCCCAGAATATTAATAAGATATATAGTTTGTCTATTGCAAGTCCCCAGGGACCTGGTGCATTTATTCATATGTGGCAAGACTGTAGAAAGCAAAGTAATAGTTAAAGAATTTTTAACTGATTTTTATGGTGACTTCTCTTTAAACTAAATAGCTTTTCTAGTTAGCTTTATAAAATAGCAGTGAGAGTCTATTTGTGTTTATTTTAATAGAAACATTTCTAAAAAAACCTCTTTAAGATATTTTTTTAAAATAAAAATATCTTCGTACTTCTCCAGTGAAAGATGCACTACCTCAAAAGTATCTGAGAACTATTTCAAAATACTTCTGTAGCAAAACCACGTTTTAGTGATCTAATTTTCATCAGCCTTTTCAATTAATTCTCATGCCAAATTATAACGTTTAAATGGGAAGTAAAACAGCTACAATATCTTATTGATACACACAATGAGAAAAGTGGACAAATAGTAAAGGTGATCAGTGGTAAATGAAGAACTGAATATGAGAAGCAACAAAAGTATTACCACATGAAAGAGGCACTCAGATGAGCTTGCAAACAATAAAAGCATCGATAGGAAAAAATGTTTGAAATCAGCTGTTCTTATTGAATGAAAGATGCAGCTGAACATGTGCTTGGACACAAAAGGCAACCATCTCCATTACAGCCATGTCAGATTACTAACTGCAAAACAAGCCACAGAGACATTTCCACACAAGGAATATCTTAGGATCACAAACACAAAGAACATATTGGTACTGCCAAAGGAGCTGGTCTTTTTATTAATAATTTTTTTAATATATATTATCTCTGAGTGGCCTCAAATGAAAGGAGCAATCTTAGAGAACTTAGTATCATACAAAAAGATTGAAAGGAACATTTCACTCCTCTAGTTTTTTCCTACATAGGAAAGAAACAAAAGATGAGAGTAGAAACAATTCATGCACATTCATCCAGTCTTTGCAGTAGAAACCAAAAACTCCTTTTGAGTGCAGTACCCAGTATTTCGGTAACTATAAGTGCTTTCAAAAGGGAAAAATAAATAAGATCTAAGTATTTGACAAGAAATATTTCTCAGATGGTGAGAACTGTGCAAGTGAGAAAACAGATAACCTTTTAGCCAAGATGTTAGACCAAGAGATTGCCTTGGTGCAAATGTAAGAGAGCAATGAGACAGCACCTGCAAACAAAACATGTCACTGTCTTGGGTTTCACAGATGTTGGGTTTGAATTTTCAGTTTCCATACTGGGTCATGCAAATCCTTCAGCTGTCATTCACTCTAATGGGAAGGATTAATCAGCTGACATCAGGCAGAAAGGCACAGAGAAAGTTAGAAAGGAACACAGTTGTGAACCACCACACATACATCATCATTTGCAACCTTGATGGAAAGCATATCCTTGATTCAAGAAAGAATTACTAAGGTTTGCTACCTCAGTGCTTAAGCCACAGCAAGCACAGCAGCATAGACTTCCATGCAAGGATTTAGCAATGGTCTTGATGGTAAGCAACTTCCATTTATACTTACAACATGCCAGCATGGGTTTGATAGGATGGCTTGAACCACCTGGTAATAGTCCTCATTTATCACTGTGTTACCTGTGGTATTGCTAAGTCCCAGGATATGTCTTGTAATGGCAGGTCCTTTCTTCTTCTTAGAGCTCAGTTTATTACTTTTTGGGAAAGAAGGCATGCTGAGTTTGAGGGGATTTTTTTTTTGTTTGCTGGTGTGCAGTAGCTTTCCTGGCAAGTGCAATATTATTGATCAGCTCAATGGTATTTCACATATTGTCCAGGATAGCTCACTTTAGAGTTCCAAGTTAGTGTCCTGTGACCTGTTTTCTTTCTCCCTGTCTTCAAATGCAAGAGATTTTTCTCTAATAATAAATGTATAGTTGGTATAATATTCTGAGGTCGATGAGCTGGTTCAGCTATTTCTTGCTTTAAAACACTGGCAAACAGGGGTCGTCATCTAGTCCACACCAAATAAGTAAATAGTGTCTCTGTCTTTTGAAACAGACAGTCCAATCTTGCAAAAATTTCTTGTTTGATGGAAATTGTACTTGGTATGTAAACAGCATGTGAAACCCCAGCTGAAGGAGCGTCTTCCTTTTGTATCCAGACTGAGCCTGGAATTCGTCTTGCTATTCACCATCTGAATTAATAGTTGGATGTTGAGGTGTCTAGATATTTCCTCCAAACAAATCATCAGCAATTTTTCCATAGCCAATGGAGAAAAGAAGGAAGCTACTTGGTATAATTTATACTGCCTGTCTATGGCAGTCATTCTCTAAGAGAAAGTATTGCCTACTTTTTTCTGTGGTCTGCAGAAACCACCTTAATTACTGGCCTGGACTTCAGGCCAGTTGAACTGAATTGAACTTCAAAACAGTTAAGAATTACCCACTAGATAAAGCACAATTCTTCTACTTGTGGACTAAACTTTAAATCACTGTTTTGTAATAGTCACTGCTCTGAAGAAAGCATGGTCTTTTTAATAAGTAAGTAGTTTAAAATGAAAGAGCTGTGATGTAGGGCAGTGTATCTTGCTTTGGAAATGAAAGCAAGAATCTATGAACAAGCACATTGCTTAACATACAAAGTGTAGTCCTTAAACATTCATGTTGATCACAAAATTTTACCAGATGTTTATCCTTAGTTTCATACTCTGAGATTTTATTTATCTTTATTTTATTTTACTTGTTAGAACTCTCCAGTTCTAATTCTAGCAAGATCTTTGAAACCTTGGAGTTAGCTCTGGGTCTTCTTTACCTCAGTGCAGGCAAACTGACTTACAGAAGTCAGAAGAAGCAACATCAAATAAGACTTCCCTAGATCATTTTGGTCCATTCCATAACTATTCTTTTGATGCAAGTGAAAACACATGGCTGTTTTTGGATCTTTTTAGATGTATCTTCCTGATTTATCATAATCTTTGTCTTACCTGATGAGTACACATAACAGACATATCTTGTTAGGTATATCCTTTCAGAACTATTAAAGAAAAAAAAAGATTTTTACAATATGTGGTATAAAAAAAAAATCAGATTAAGTAAATCACTTTGAAATCATGTGCATTATTAGGTCACATTGTGAAGACTGTGGAAGGTATAAACAGAAGCTAGTTAAGAGACAGTGGTAATCCAGAAAGCGAAGGTATAAGCAGTGCAGATTTCAATCAGACATTTATAACACAGGTGATCACACAGTGACAGGAGAGGTACGACATTAGACACACCTCCTTCTTCACACCATTTAAGCCTTCAGAGCAAATTAGCAGTATTATCTGCTTCATATTTTTTTCCACTGGTTTCCCATGGGTTCCAGTGTGTTCTAGATGCACTTCAGTTATTAAAACAAAAAAATCACTAACTGGCTGTTGAAAATTAAAGAGAAAAATCTTTGATTTTCTAGTGTTTTGTCTTTAAGTCTTTTCCTTTTATTACTTTTATTCAATGATTATCTGACAGACAACTGATCAATTCATACACTCTTAGTTAGCAGGTCTGCTCATAAAGGTACTAAAACCTGGAATTAGGCTATTATACACGTTTTCTCTCAGGTTTTCTGGAGAATATGTTGGTTCTTACCCCCATTGTAGGAACAATAAACAGTTCTTTTTGCTGTAGGTAATCTTTATTAGATTTATTTAACAGGGTATTTTTGTTACTTAGTTTCTCAGCAAAAACCTTATCAATTTAATAATTAGCAGGACCAAACCTTGGACTGTAACTGTCTTCTATTCAGAAAACTATCAATTATACAAACAGAACTCTCAAGAAATTTGTCACAGTTAGAAAAAGAGGAACTCAGATCCAAGAGCAGACTAGAAAATAGAGATAAAGATCTTTGCAAGGCATACAAGTATCTAGGATAGATAATCTTCTGGTTTGCTTGTTCCTGGTTCTCTAGCCTCTCAAAGGCTGAAACTATTCACCTACCTTCCCATCAGCTATGCACTTCCAACTTCAATTAACAAATTCACTCCAGACCTTTCTTTAAATGATATCTTCCCTCCCTCCCTTTAAAAATGAGAACACTAGTGAGTAATTTACAGTGTCTAGAGTGCTTCTTTAAATACATCAACTTTAATATAAATTTAAACTGAAAATCAAAGCAGATTCCTCAAATTAAAAAAGCCAGTGTTATTCTGACTGTTCATTGCTGTTGTTTAAAAGGAGATGGTCAACATACAGATTTGGAACAAGCCATATGAGATACCAGAATTGTTTTATACTTAGAAGTGCTACAGAAGAAGTCCTGTCTTTTGGATACTAACAGGCAACTCCAAAACCAGATATGATATTCAATTTACAAAGGCATTATCTAATCCCTTGTAGATACACATATTATTTTAAAGAGAACAGGTCAGACGAGTAACATTCCACACAAGTGATTCATGTACCCAACACACAATAAACTGAGAAAAAACAAAATTTATTCCATGAATGAAACATCTGGGCCCTGAATATCTGTAAACAGTTCAAACAAAAGCTGAAATTTGAACACGTTATCCAAAATCACTGGAATGTAAATCAAAATTACAAAGAATCCTGCAATTCACTGCACATTTGTGAAAGGTTTCTAATCTCATACAAAATCGAAAATGTTCAGAAGAATTTCAATGAAACTACAACATGTCTAACAAGTGTAATATGCAGTTGCTGGAATGATTAAACTAATATCTAACCTACATACAGTCTCTGTAGGTCAATGAGTCCACATATATTAGTTGATTTGGGAATGTATTACACATACTCTCTCTTTCCTAACTCTATATGTATTTACACAGGGAGTCCAAAGGTTGAGCCACCAAAATACTTACTTCAGGGTAAATTTTTAATTTGAAATATTTTGTTTCATACTACATTGAAATAAAAAATGTTTATTCTGGCTTAAACGGTTCATTGTCTGGTTGGTTGGGGTTTTTTTTGTTTGAAAACTGAAGAGTCACTTTCTAAGCAAACATTTTTAATCCAGTATTTATTCAGAAGCAATGAGAAAATAATTCAATATTTTCATTGAATTATTATTTCGAAGTTAATTAAGAGGTAAGGTAGAGGTATGTCTATTTTCTCATAAATTTTACCCTATATAAAAATAAAGTGCTCAACTCTAGATGAAAAAATCAGACCTAGATAAAACGGTTTTGAGGACACTTAGGTGATTAAAAGGTCCAAAATGGCTCTTTCAAGATGTATTTTCTACTACAGAGTAGAGATCCACCTAAAATGTATTTTGGTTTTATAATATAAACAGCCATATTCATAATATGAACATATGTAAAGGGACAATATGGGCCAGAATTATGGCTACATAGTTACAGATTGAGAGTATCTGTAATAAATTCAATTGATGTGGATCCACATTACTGTATTTGAGAGCAAATTAATTTCTACTGACCTGCTCACTGAATATTTGATTGACCTGTTAGAAATGGCATTAAAGCATTATGATTCACAGAGGTTTTTTCTTAATAGCTCCTTCAGTTCACTTTGCATTTGTGGAAATTTTTTTAAATGAGATTTCAACTTCACCTGTTATGGGATAAACCCTACTCCATCTACATGCTGATATCTCTAGTGTTAGTTCCAGCTGACAGAATGAGGTTCATTCACCACAGAATTTGATGTGTTGTATTCTGTCAGGGATTGCCAGGCTATCAGAACAGTGCAACAAGACCTTATTTTAAGTGGGTTTTTTAGTGTAATTTATAAGTTCACTTTTTATAACAAGAATGTTGATTTTAGCATTTAAAGCATCCATGGTTTATTTCTGCTTAGTGAGGAAAGTGTTAAAGTCCATTGGTAATATAATATTTTTAAAGCTGTACAGTACTATACACTTTAACAACCTTGGAAATTTAAGGAGCTGTCTCAAAGTAAGAAAACAAAGCAGAATTCATCTCTGCACTTACTAGAAAATTACATCTGTGAAACATCTGATTCAACACTTCTCTTTAAGTAGTTGCTTTTGACAGAGGTCATTGTAGGTTTTCTAATGGTTTAAAATTCAGTCAAGATAGAGCTTATTAAATGAAGAGCTCATAAGAAAGAAATGTTAAGGCAGAGACTTCTTAACCCATGTACTCAAGGGAAGAGAAAAGTAGCCACCATGTATCACCACTCGAACCAGGACAGATTTTTCAGACACAGAAAATGTGGAAGACAGTCACAACTTCTCAATTTTCTGGTGCCTCTCATCTAAATGCCACATAATACTAAATAAACATTAATTAATTAAGCTGTTTAACACATCTACTAAGTACAGTAAGGAAGAAATGTGCTTACTTTTTTGGCAGAAGTCCTACTACCCTAAAGCTGCTGATCACAAAATGATCCAAAGCAATAGTTCCAAACCATCAAGAAAAATATTATATATACTTTTATAATCTACAGAGTGCTTTGTGAGAAGTTAAGGGGAAAAACACTCTGAAGATATTGCTCTTTGAATAATTTTAAATATATATTGTTTCTCAATGAAAAGAAAAAGCAAGAACTTAGAAGAATGTTCATGAAAAAAATCTATTTTAAAATCAAGTCTATTCTTTAAGTTTTTATCCATTGGTAAAATCTTCTCAATTCCAACATATCCTCAAAGTCCCATTTCATTTTAGAAATAGGGGACTAGTTAGAAAAACAGAAAAATGGAAATTCAAGTTACAATTATCTGTTCTCATTATTTAACATATGTATGCACAACTTTTCACAAACGTAGTAGCAGTATGAATATTAAAAACATGTCTAGACATAAGCACCTCCAGTTCCTCTAAGGCTTAGAAAAGAGAGAAAATTATCAGTATGTAATGATTTTAAATCTTAGGGGGATAATCTCACATTATGAAATAAAACATACATCAGAGATTTTTCTAGAATTTTATAAATTTCTTTCAGAAATTTCAGTAAATGTAAGTAGTTTTCTGCAAGTGTGTATCCTCTAGAGGAGCATATCTTTATACAATGTAAGAATGTCCTCTAACATCAATCAAAGCCAGTATTTGAAAATTTTCTGGAAGTTTTCCTCTCAGTTACATATTTCATAATTCTATTAAAAACAACAACAGTTAAGAACTGGACTTAGTCTGTAACACCCCTTTCATTTCAAAGTATATACTTGCAGTTTTTAGGATTATTTTTCTTCTAAAACAGCAAATGCATGAGGCTAAAGCATTTATTAAAAAAATCAGCAAAATGTCCTAACCATAGAAAAATATTAGAGATAAAACATTATTAGAAGCATTTAACATCATAGCAAGAAATTCTTGGCTTCATTACCTAGATTTAACTATATTAAAAAACCCAACATTTTGCTAGATGGCAATGATAAGGTCTGTTGATGTGTCTTGGCAGGAAAATAAAATAAAAAATTGTCTTTGCAAATCACTGAAACAAGTCTGCTCATTCTGTTCCTTTTCTCTTACAAAATGCATGTTCATGGGTTTAGAATAAATAAGTCATAAATAACAACAGGACTAAAAAAAAATAAAATTGTATATGTATTATCTTACTGTATACTTATCATGTTGATTATCATTTTTGGCTCACATTTATACAAAGCTCTCTTCCATATTTGTGCATAACAGAAAAGAGTCCACAAGTCTGGGCTTTACTAGCTGCTGAAAATCTGAATCTTCAAGTCCTTCAGGACTCATAACTGCTAGTCTTCGTAAGGCTGCCTGGAAAAACAAAACAGCAAAGTTGAAATGCAGTTAGGTTTGACAAAGTCTTCATTACAGGAATCCATTGTAACTATCTCAAAATAATAGCCAGGACTCAGAACTGAACTGTGCAGGTTTAATTCTCCTACCTGGCTAATCTCTTGTTACTGTCTTCATCTGTCAAATGGATCTCCCCCAAATGCAGCTAATAAACAACAATTCCTTTGGGGTACATTACTTTTAGACCTGAGTAGCAGGGACAGTGTGGTGTTAAAGAACACAGAGGTGAGAATCAGAGGACTTTGATTGTAAACCTATCTCTGATCTGCTGCACGTCTCATGCTGCCACTTTGTATCTCTACTCTCCTCTCACCTTTTGTCTTATTTATGAGAACTATAAGTCATCTGAGTCAGAAAATATCTGCTACCGAAGTTTTATGCAATGCCTGCCATAGAAATCTTCTAGGTACTAGTGTAGAAAGAAGCAGTACGTTTCAAACCATTTAGGAACAAATAAAACTGACATTTGTTCTGATTATGAGGCCGTACAATAAAAATCGTGTTGATGTTACCATTGTCTTCATAAACTCTTCCCTTCTAAGGAGTTATTTGATTTTCTCACTGGAGAAAAATACACAACAACTACATACCTTCTAGTAACTTGATGTGACAGATGCAACTGGAAAGCAGGCTGGCTTTCCTCAAGAACAAAAATTGTCTTCTATTGATAAAGTGTGATAGCTAAAGCGTGATAAAGTGGGATCAGCCTACCCTCTCTGTGTTGTTTGTCAGTGAAGCACTAACACAAGAGTTTGTCGCCTGCTTCAAAATATATAAAAAAATAAACAACCATGCTAAAAATACCAAACAGTACAATTCCTCAAATTTCATGGACAATGCCTATCAGACCTTGAAGCAGTTTATGTCTCCAGGACAATATTTTTGCCACATATTTATTAGAAAATGTCTTCAAGCAGTTACTAAAATATCCAGAGAAGCAGAGTTGCTGAGACAGGCAGGTAATGTCTCAAACAATAGACATGAATTCAAGGAATGTGCAGCAGCAACTTCTGTGAGACAGAAAAAAATCATAGTTGGTTTGCTGCCATCTCTCTGTGGTCTCTGCTTTAGTCATACAAGACTAATAAGCCTTCTCAGCATGTATGATGGATAACCTCTGCATTTCTTGTGCTCACATTCAAACTTTCTTCATCCTGAATGAGTCCTGCTTAAACGAACAAGCTGCAGTAACCAAGTTTCACACTTAAAATAACATTAATACTATAAAGCATTGTCAAACAATATTCTTCAGTCTTCATTTCTCAAAACCTATGTCCTAACCCTAGATCACTCATGTGCCCAGAGCACTTTCACAAAATGTTGGGTGAAATCACTCAACTCTGACAGTCATTGGGAGCTCACAGTCCACGCAGTGCAGGGCCAGCAGCCTGGATCTTTCTCCTGAGTAGAGAAAGTGTTAATTTTCTGTTGCCCTGTCCTTGGCTGGGCACTATATTTTCTTGGAGACTCAAACAGAAAAAAAAAAAAAGGACCATAATGAAAGCAAGTAATATCTTTTCCTCTTTTTGGACACTTTACATAAATATTTCTATACATATATGTGTTTGCAGATAAAGGGCTGCTATCCCTTGACTCAAGGGTAATTTCAGTAAACAGCATCATCAGAGAATGGAATTCAGAAATTAATAAATCTTTAAATTCTGAAGTGTTCCAGTGAAATTTTTTGGTGCTCAATAATGTGAAGATGAAGCCATTTTTCCTTATGTGCTTAAATCTTCAATCAGAGGATAAATAATTGACAGCGTACAAGATTATGCTTAAGGGGAAAAGCAGGAGACCCTGACGTGAATTTAAAACATTCCTGCAATACTTATGCATTTTGAAATCTAAAGGGATGGGTTTTTTCTTAGTTTTCCATTATAAGCTTGAAAGAAAGACTAAAATGTACATACCAGACATGCCACTAGAACAGAATCGCTGTTATTTCTTTCGGTTGGTGATCTGCAAAGTTTAATTAGGCGAGGAATACCTGAGTGCGCAAAAGAGTGTCAGGAGAAATAATTTAGAGAAACAACTTCTTATTTTGAGATGTGCAATATTTATCTTTCTTAGTAGACATGATCTCTAATGTAAAGATGATACGCAAATACTTGAGGGATTTTTCATGGAGCTATGCAGATCAGAGCAGTCATAATTAATAGTTGTAAAGCACAAACAAATAAATTGCATTTATTTGCTATTGCTCTTTCAGAGCAGAAATTGTGACCTCCATTTCTTCCCTATCAGTCCTCCTCTATACCCTTAAAAAACTCCAACTCAAAAAACCTGCTTCCTCGTATTGGATTCATTCCACTGACAGACCCTACACAAGGGTTTACGTAAAGGAATGGAGGAGGCAGCAGTGCCAGTTGGCACAGTAAGACACAGCTCCATGTTGAGTGGATACTGCACCTCAGGTTCCTCTGGGAAATGAGCCAAAGGTTCATTTAGCTCAACCTCCTCAGTCATTCTCTGGGCAGACTCTACAGGGAATATACTCCATAAAGTATACCAAGTGAGGCTACAAATTTAAAAGAGTTTCTCCATGACTGGCAGTTCCTCCCTCTTTTTCAGTCCAATATTAAGCTAGAGATACATCCTTACAGCTGAGTTTTACAGCTGCATCTGCCACTTCAGGATCCCGGCTGAGTCGTGCCAGTGTTACTGCAGATTTCTGTTGGACTCGCTCACAAGCAGCAACTTCTGCTGAACTTCCTGAAGATGATTTTTCAAAGAGCATTTCCATTAAAAGTTGAATACCTAAAAGAATGTAAAGAGCCGTTGTTATCCTCTCTCCAAAAAAAAAAATAAAAACTTGGTGCAAAAAAAGTAAAGAAAAAAGGAAGTAAGGTAAATACAGACCAATGACTTGCCCAAATAAGTCATGAAGAATGCACAAATGTGGACAGCAATTTGGATATCAGCATTCAGGCACTTCTGATCTGTGCATAAGTTTGTCTTCACTGGGAAGCTACAGAACTTCTGGAACTAGAAAATGCACTATCTCTTCCCTTCTCCAACCTTTTAACTCCCCTACAAGCTGGTATTTTAGTTTTCATGAATTTATTTCAGTCAAATTAATTGCATTTCTTTATTTCTCTTCCAAACTAAGCTGAAGGTAATCACTATCTAAAACCTGTAGTGATGTATTTCAGATCTCTACATGAAGTTTCACTCTGAATTAAATTTTTTTTCAGTTTATGTATTTTTAAATAAGCCTTTAAAATTTTCCTTCTCAAACTGTTTGAGTGTACTTTAGAATGGGGAATACTTCAGCGAAGGAACTATGAGATTCTGTCTCTTGAAGCTTAACGTGTGACTGACTCTATTTCAAAAGAGATAATGTTTTCCATGTTAAAATGACTTCATTAACTTATTATTTCCTATAGGTGTTTATATTCTTATTGTAGTTCCACAAAAAACACTTGAGACTGTACTGATTTCTATTTTCTAGATTATTTTAAGTGTAAAGACAATTATGTGCTATTAGACTCCATACGCTATTAGGCATTCAGATTACTTCAGGTAGCATAAGAGGATTTTAACTGTTACAACATTTGCATAAATAATTCAGAGATTAGTATCAGAATCAAACATCTAGATAATAATCAACTGACATACTTAAAAAGTCAGAGAATACTTTAAGAAAGTATCTAAACTCTCTAGCATTCAAAACCCCTTCTCGGTTTGTGAATCTGGCCTCTGAGCAGCATCTGAGTATTACAACATTGGGCAGACACAAGATGCCTTTACACACAAGCTGAGTGCCAACCCTTCTCAAAAGCCAGTGGGAAAATTCTTCTTGTGAACTTCCATTATGGAATGTATACACAAACTTTGTCTCGTTGTCCTTGACAATCTGCATGTACATGTCCACCCACTCTAGTATCTGGCATGAGTTAGGCTTAGTTGGCACAGCTCTTAGTATAATTTCGTGAACTTCAATCAAGTTTCTGCTGAAGTAAAAGCAGATGAAATACGATCAAATACCTGTCCCAAATAACAGAAGAGGTTTTGGTGTGCTCAAGAAAATAGATAGCCAAACTACAAAACCAATCTGTTACTCATAAACGAGTGCAAAAATTTCCAAGGCATATCTGGACTGTAAGTGTTGACGACAGAAGATCAACCCAAGTCAAACAGACAAATCACCAGAATGGTTTTCTCTACTCAAACCTATAATTACAGACACCTGGGTCCTGGGAAATGTCAGGGTCTTCCCAAGAGTTTCTAGAAAAGACTCTGGGTAGGGGAAACCACATATATCTGCATCAAGAAGTCCAGAAGCGCCTCTCCAAGCTCCAGGAACACAACAAGTTTGGACCAGGAGTATGGCAGGAACCACCAAATGGACCTGACCAACATCTCTCTGGGATTGCCCCATCCTCCCCATGAAACAAGGAGGTCACATGAGAAATGATCATGTTAACCTGCCTTGCTTCTCCCCTTCACTGCATTGTCTTCTGCATGGGACACAGAAATTTTGCACTTTATTTGTAAAATTGCATGTATCTGTGATTAAATTGCTTCAGTATCCAGATTCATTCAACCTTCACATTGTCATTTGTTCTGAAACTGTGACACCTCTCTACCTCTGCAAGGACATCAAATGCACACTTACCTCTGGGCACACATAGATTGCATAGTACCTGATCCTTGCCAGTCATATTTGTATGCAGAGAGCCCAAATTTTCTATTAAAATGCAAGAAACATCTAAATCCAATATTACATTGGAATTGGCCAGTTCTCTTTGAGGATCTGCTTCTATGGATATAATTTCTGAAATACCTTCTCCCACCTACAATCAGACATGTCTGAGATGCAAATGGATCCAAGCTAAAACCATTCCTACATAAATGTTAATTTTAAAAGTAAGGAGGGGATATTCCTAGGACAGAAAAAGCAATATATGGGAAGCTTCACTGTAATTTAATATCTCACCCCCCAAAAAAAAGCTGTCTTACTATATTGCTTGGTCATGAATTTGCTGGTAGATGTATTAATAAGGCATTTATCCTTATTCACAGATTTAGTAACTTCTAAGACTTCTGATGGGTCTATAACACCCAGGGTTTTTTAAACATAATGAATTTTGCATAATATGATATTTAAAGATATAAGGGGAAAAAAAACCTGGCAACTGCTGTATAGTAATAAAAACATGAAACTTCAAAATTTATAATACCTCTTAATACCTGTGAAAAAAAGTGACACAAAATGCAGGTATGCATGGCTCAGTATCAGGTGATGTCTTTCAACATGTAATAATTGCCACCTTACACAATGTAATTACCAGAATAAAGGCTGTTGAAACACTTTTTTCTTCTTTTTTCTACTTTGCTTTGCATCTATGAGTAAGCCACACACAGAGAACAACAGCAATGTGGTCATAAATGCAAAGTTTTCTAAAACAGTGTTATTATATTTTATTTATATCATTTGCAAAGAACCATCTCCAGGACTCATTTTGCACCCTGCAGCAATGTGCAAGAGATAAGATGCAAAATGAAATAAATAAAAAATATAATTCAGCTAAAATACATACCATTTCCTTGAATGATTTCTGAAGCACACTGGTCCAAAACAGACATGTTTGCCAATATTGTTACCACCTGTTGTTAAAAAGAGAAAGAAGTATGAAGTCTAGCCCTACAATTCAATAATATTAAATAACACTGTGGCTTATAAAATTAGTATGACAGAAATATGTCAAACCCAATAAAACTAAAAAGCATTCTTGCAGTTGGACAGCCTATTCCCACCTCTGTGATTTCTCAGGGGTCTTTATCTTACTTATGGCTGCTAACTGAAAGCCAGACAAGAAAAGTGAGGTCTCCTTTTATCAGAATTTTTTACTCGTGCACAAAATCTGTCTTAGAGAGATCTGTGCATCAGGTTTGTTCAGTGATCAAATTGGTAGAAAGAAGAGGATAAAAATTTACAAAACCCAATTAACAGAAAAAACCCCACCAACTAGAGTCCTAGTTCAACCAGGAGCTGCCTACCCTCAGGAACCAGTCCTGTAGTCCCATTTCAGCTCAGGCAGAGCTCACAGTGAAAGCAAAGAACCAGCACACAGCACACGTTCCGTAGTGCTGTTATTGCCACTTTTCTGGTTCAGGGTTCAGCTGAAATAGTGAGAAACCCTCACAAGAGATTTGGAGTTTTGAGCCTTGAGTCAAGTGAGTATTTAAGGAATACTTTTCAGTTTCATTGAAGCCATGAGCTGTGGGCATGTTAAAGCACTGTCCCCAAAAGAGCTAGATGTAAAAATCTGTTTATACCTTTCCTCAGCTAAGACAAAAGTTAGGCTTTGTACCAACAGAAGCACATTTTGAGATCTTGATTAACAGAATTTCTTATCCAAAATTGTTTTAAGTGTTTTCAAGATTGGGTTTAACTCAACTTGCTTTAAGTGATGCAGTGAGTCATTGACCATGCATTGCTGTTGGCTTTCAGTCACCCGTTCCCTTCACGGGTCCTGATAAATGTTCTTTTTTAATTTATCCTTCAAATAGCTTGCTTTTTAGAGGCAAACAATGCATACATCTCAATATGAGCAGTGTATTTGAGACACCAAGTAATAAATGATATAGATCACTAGAATACAAAATAGAATTTTCTTTCCTAAAAAGTTTTAGTTTTCTCTAATCCAGTTCAGAAAAACTGATCAGCCTCAGAAACCCCAGTCAATTTTGGAAATGGTTATCAGCTTTTTAACAGCACAGTGTCAGTTCACAAACAATCAAACTTCTTAGATGCAAGTAGGCATGAGATCAAATCACCATTCTGATCTCACTTTGCCATCTTAAAAACAAGGATGACTCATTTCCGACGCTGTGACATAAAGGTCTTCCACTTTTGAAGGTAGTGTTACAGTGTCATCTCTCTGAATAAATATACTTACTTAGGATGCAAATGAGTTGCCGAAACCGTACAGAGTGACAGGTAGAAATATGGTAACAGTATATGTCTATGTATTTATTCCATATTAATTATTAACTGTGTTTCAGGCAGAGTGTATATGTTTTCTCATTCTAAATTATATCCTGTTAATGAAAATTGCTTCCTCTGTGCAGAATCTGTGCCCCATGTGGCTCTCTAAGCCACAGATGAAGAATTCAATTAACCACAATTTGAATACATGCCAATTATTCCACTGCTCCAAGTTATTTTGTCTAATAAGTATTTTCATACATAAAAATATTTTGTGTGCAACTTTTGACACCAAAAATTTTTTGAGGTTGTATCTATACTTTCTTTGGGTTGATTATGTGGCCCCTACATTTTGCAATGTTTATAAACTAGCCTAGGGGGTTTATATGTAACCTTCTCCTAAGGGGTGTATAAAAGACTCTTATGATCAATAACCATCAAGTTCTACCTACATTATCTTTTAAAATCATAGCAGGACTCAAAAAGTAGTTAATCCATAGATTAGATCACTCCATATAGATAGATATTTGTTTTTCCCAAAAAAATTCCATTATCCTGTGAAGTAAACAATGTAACATGAAATAGCATAATGTAAACACATAGCAGGCAAGCTGAATAAAGAGTAAACTTTAAATGCTCTATTTCTCCTATACTTTCTGGTTTTAAAATTCATTCAATTTACATGAAAATCTCCTCTGTAATACAGACCAAAGTTCAAGGAAGTTTCCTACTAAATATGAACTCTCTAGAGTAAAACAAAAAACAACAGACTCCATTTGCTTTGAAAAGTAACATGTCTATGAGCACTAGTATTAATGAAGTCTCATCTCTTTTGGATTTAAAGTTGATCAAAAACTATAAGCACAAGTTTTCCAGTAGCATCTCTCCTGCTGTTGATTTTATTTATTTTTTTTTTTTTGTCTAATGACACGTAGGCTTACACTGCAGTCTTTATCTTATGTTCTTTTCCCATCATCTGGCTCCAAATTTCATAAAGCCTTAGGCAGTTTCTCAAAAGTAACTATGAAGTCCTGTTGAATCAGCAAACCAGTTCAGACATTATTGTGAAACATGGAGTACTCAAACAGATACAGATAAAAGTGATTGCCTAACCCTAATTTTGCAGTTGAAAATTACTGGGGGAAAAAAATACCAAAACCTCTCTCAGAACTGAATAATTTTCAAATAATTGAGAGACTTGAAAATATTTAACATGGAATCTCTTCTGTTCAACTGCAATATTTAATAACAATTTCATTAATCTTCGAGTAGTTGTTCCTGTAAAAGATTACACTCTAAGATTACAAAGCACTGGCACCTGACACAATTTATGATTTTTGCAATTTTTCTGGATTCCATACGATGAACTTGTGGTCAGCTCAAAGTATAAAAAAGAACATATCCCAAAGACAGGACACGTGAGCCCTGATCATCTTCCAGAGCCATCCTATCATGCAGAAAGAATGTGCTGAAGCCACCCACAAATTCCAGTACCCTAGTGATATCTTGATCTGTGGTACTTGCAGATGTGCTATTGAGCAAATACTGCCAGAGATTTCCTAGAGGGGAAGAAAAAGAAGAAGGAAAAAGAAGAAGAACAAGAAGTTGCTTCATCCTGTGTGGAATTTTTTAACGCAACATCTGATCTCAGATTCTATGGCCAAATCTGATGCAGGGTTATAGTGGACTGCCTCAGAAACCATATGCTGCAAGAACTGATCCCATCAAACTTAATTCCCTGCCCCAGCACCTGTATCTTTGCTTGGCAGATCTGCTTTGGAGGTAGATCTTGACACATGCATTTCCAGTATCTGTATTCTAGCAGTGCTCTCCAATAGACTGATCCTGGCTGGTCCACACTCCATTGTCTGTTATTCTGACCCCCCAGAAATTGCAGGTACCTCTCTAGAGCAGGAGTCTGATAAACCTGGTGGCTCCAGTTTTCTCTGTGAACTGGCAGCCCTGAAACCACTGCAACTAATGAAGACCACACAAAAATAGACTTGATCAACAAATTGTCGTCACAGAATCATGGAATGGTCTAGGTTGGAAGGGACCTTAAAGATCACTTAGTTCCAACCCCTTGCCATAGGCAGGGATACTTTGCATTAGACCAGGTTGCTCAAAGCCCCATCCAATCTGGCCTTGAACACTTCCAGGGTTGGGGCATCCACACTTTCTCTGGGCAACCTGTTCCAGTGCCTCACCACCCTCACAGTAAAGAATTTTTTCCCAATATCTAATCTAAACTTGCTGTTCTTCAGTTCAAAACCTTTTCCCCTTGTCCTCTCACTCCATGCCCTTGTAAAAAGTCTCTCCATTATTCTTGTAGGCTCCCTTCAGGTACTGTAAGGCTCATTACATTTGTTTGCCACCAGATGAAAGCTGAATGATTCAGGTCAGTGTCGCATGAGTTACACTACTAAAAACAACCAGAGGAAAGGAACAGCCCCCTAGGGTTTATCCTGTGTTCAACACCTACCTTTTACCACGTGCTGTGCACCACACACCTAAACCACGTGGTAGTGAGACACAGTAAAACTCAAAACGCCAGGAAAAGAATTCTCAGACCAGCTCATGTTTTAGCACTTTTTGAAAAGGCACCAACTTATCAAGATATTAACATGCAGAGAGTCCCACTGAGACTAGTAAGATTTTTCACAAGACTAAGATACTAAGCAGTTAATTTTCAGAGTTTAAAAAAACCCCACACCTCAAATTAAAAAGCTTTGAAAGTTCACCTTTAAATGGTTTGTTGGTGAGCTAAGTATGCAGAGATATTTGAGGGGGAAGAGCTCCTTTAGGTCTGTGGAATATTTCCCTATTTAATAAATAAATCTAAAAAATAATAGAATTATTTCCTGCATTTCAAATGTCAGTACAGCATCATCTTGCTAGTCTTGCAGTTGCTGTGGAAATTAATCTGAAATCCAATGAAAAATCTCTATTTCTATAGGTAAAATCAGTAAACAGATAGTAAACACAGACACCTCTCTCTAGTGGCAATATCATCCATTATCACAAAATTGGCAGTGTTGATTTCGGTTATTCTAGTAAACTAAATCTATTTTCATAATTTGAAAATTGTTTTTATTTCCACATAGTTTCCTTCCACTCCCTCCACTTTTCACACATACTGAATTTATGAGTGATGAACCTTCCTTTACAGTTCTGTAGTCTGCTTTGCACTGAGCTGTAGAAATTTCACTTGTAAAAAGTGAAGTTTAAATTTGAGAAACCAGGATTAATTGAGAACTTTAAAATAGTTTTGTTCAAACAACAGTTACCTTGGAAATTCTCTCACTAAAATATGTAATTATGAATATTAGTAACTAATGCTGGCTAATGCTAGTCATTAATGGTGACTATTGTTCATTAACCAGTGTACAAAGGTACTGAATGTTTGTTGCAAAAGTGAAAACTAGATGAGAATGTTTTGCTATAAAGTAAGATACATACACTGAGGAGAGTGTAAATCCCAAATGCTTTAGTTAACAAAGAGACTTAAACCTAAAGAAAAGATAAGAAACAGAAGGCTTCTTTGATAACTTTCCCTTAATGGGAAATTTAAGATGATCTGAAATTGTTTGCCATTATTGTGAAAACAACTACTCAGAAAGATGCAATAGAATTTGGAAGATGAAAGCATAAATTTAAGCTTGTTAAGGGACAATATCTTCCACAGGTGAGGGTCCCTTACTTCATTTGTGGGAGGGGGAGGTGTCTATAGATGTAGAAGATGTGATGCTAATATACCCTTATTGATAATAAAGGCACACTGCTCAGTCAGCTTTTATTAACAGTCCTGACATAAAAAGAAAGACATACACTCAAAATAAGAATTAGCAAGTAATGTAATTGAGTGGTAAAGCAGATCAATATAGAATTGCTAATTCTCTTAGCTAATTACTCCTTTAAGGCTGATTCATCACTAAGTAATATTAATTTTTGTACATATTATAAGAGCATTTTGTAATTCATTCAAATAAATGACATAAGGGTAGATCAGAGTGTGTCTGCAAAGCTCCAGATACCCATCTTCAGAAACAAAGAGGCATTTAACAACTACTCAGAAGCAGGATGGAGTCTTTGTTTCTGAATGTAAATTAAAACCATCAAACCCTTACAATTCAAGATCCACCCCACAGGGAGACAGCAAAACAGTACATATAGCTGAGTCAAGAACAGGAGTTACATTAAGACAAGGTAGGAAAAACCTTTCAAGACACTATCTATTGGGATAAAAAACTTCACTAAGAAATCTCTAGAAGTTTTCTCTGGAGCATTATATTGCTTAAAATAGAAGACAATTCCCATTGCTTCTGAGACCCATTTCTGTGGTTAGGAATTAAATATACCTAGATAAGCTGAAGAAGCAACTTTGTAGGAAACAACTTTGCTTGTCTAGTTGGAATCAAACCCTGAAATCAGGGTTTGAGTACGTGCTAAGAAACTTAGTTACTCCCATTTCAGGATCAGGTCAACCTCCACTAACTCAAGCAGAGTGGTCAGGAAGCAATTTCTGATGCCCTCCTAGAAGGTAATAATTTTCTAGTTGAGGGAGAAAAAAAAACAACAGAAACTGCAACGTGTAGAGACACTGTTTACTAGCTCACCTGCTCAGAACAAAGACTGAAATCACAACTGTCACCTGGACCAGTGATTCTGCTTTGGGGAAAAAAAAAATATCATCGGCCAAACGCAGAGGCTGTTTGAAATGTGCTGTCTCAATTCCTGAAGGACTGAAGACAAAAAGACAAAAAACTGCAGGAAAATGCGTACAAATCCACCTCTAACTTACAGCTCTATGACTGGTACAGTCTACAGCAAAGTCTCTTGCTTATAGTTTCTGCAGTAAACAGCCCAGCACCAGCCTGGCTGTACTGTGAACCTGGCAGGCAAGGGCAGAAAACAGAAACCACAATGAATTGTGCTGACATAACACGTGTCTTCTCCTTCTGGAGAGACTTTACAGAGTAAGTGCAACATCTACCCAACTTTACAGAGGATTAAACAAAAATGCAGAGAGGTTAAATTGCTTCTTCAAAATCGGAGCAGTAGCAATACTAAGATGAAAGAATGAAAACCTCACCACACTAAGCTAGCAAAGAATAGCAGAGTTCTTCAACTGAGCTGAGATTTCACTCTTCCAACTGAACCTCTTGCTTTGAAAGTTGGAGCACATTGTCTTATCCTGGATTGAACCTAAATGTGAAAGGCAGAATTGTAACTAAACAGGCATTTTGTCTCAAAAATTTTTGTGTTTAAGAGAGTCAGTGTTGGACTCCTGAAACATAACAATCCACAACATTTACCATACAATGTCAGCCAGTACTGTTATTCATATTATTATGTTGTTCACATGTTTATGAAAAGACAGAGGTAACCAGCTGTCTTCATGACAACAAGCAGAAACAAAAAGTAGTTGGTGAGGAGTAATAATTTCCCCAGTATTCAAGAAACTCAAATTGAGAAGTAGTACTGCAAGTTTCTTTCATCCACACATGGATTTTCAAAAAAAAAAAAAATCTGTTAATATTCTTCTAATTAAAAACCACTGCCCCCAAAGTCTTTCACCGTGTGTTTGGCAACATTTAAAAATTCAAAACTCCTTTATGTTAAAGTAACATCTGTCTCTGCACTCCTTTTGATACTGCAATCTCCACATAAGAGAAAAAAAAAAGAGGGAAAGGCAATAAAAACCCTCACAAATTCCCTGAAAAAAAAACCTGGAAGACCAAAGAAAAGAAGGAGAAACCTAGAGGAAGAATGGTGTTAAGGATTTTAAATCTTAAATGAGACAGAAGGTCTCAGCTTCAGAACTTGCAGCATCTCCCAAATACCAAAGAAACAGGAAAGAATTTAGCAGAAAAAAAGCAGCAATCATTTCTGTTTTCTTCTTCCAACTTAAAAGTCTTTCTCCGCCTCAAACTTTTTTGTAGCATGATTTACTGACTTTAGACCTAGGAATAGCCATGGATGTGTTCACTGCACATTAATTCTTTGTCTGAATAACAGAAGATGAGAAGGTGTTAGGCTATACCTCCACAACTTCACAGGTAAGGTGAGAATACTAGCAACACTAAAGAGACAAGTGGTAATGCAGAGAAAAAAAAATTATTATACATAAACATACTGTGCACAAACATAAATATTTCATATTTTTCTATGTAGAGTTTCAGACAATGGTTAGAGTCAAGAAGACTCTGAATTATAAAGGTTTTGGCTAAACTCTTCTTCTGACAATGCTTAAAATCCATTAAGACATATGACTGTGTACAATACACTGCTGAATTTAGGCAGGAACTCTTCTGAAAGAATATTCTGACACTCTTTCAAAGAAAAAAAAAACCTTGCTATTCAGAAAATAAGGATCTGCAGAAAGAAAAAGAACATGGAAGATTTATCTCCATTGTGACCCAAAACTAGGGACTAGAGGATCAGGAAATTACTGCTTTGTAGTGATTCTTATACAATGTATTTAGTTACAAAACTGAGCAATCTCAAGGTAATACTGCTGGTTACAGAAGCAGTTACATACTTCTATAAAATAGACAATGATAATCTTGTTTGTAAGTAAATCCAGAACTCAGTTCTAGATTTCTTACCTGACCTAATCTGACACTGCCTGGAATATTAAAGAAGAAAGATGTTGATTTTCAAATAGTAAAGGGGAAAAGTTTATCATTTGCCCACAAAAGCTTTCCAGAAGCCAAAAGGCAGAATGCTTTTAAAGGTGCTTGAGCAGGAAAATACTTTCTGCAGGCAACTCACAATGTATCTAACATCCAAATCCTGAGCAGAATGTTATTAATTTATACTATATGGAGGGTGAAAACTAGTCAGTTCTAGTTGTCCTTAGAAAGGCTGTACAGAAGGACATACTGTGACTTTAAATGAGATGAAAAGGCAGGAGGGAAAACAGAGTTCACTGTTCCTTTCCTGCACTTCAGCCATCTTTCTCCCGTTTTTGGCTTACAGTGAACATGCTTCAGTCTATTTCAGCAAATTAGAATTTTCTTAAATCAGCAATAATGCTAAAGTAATAATGTATAAAGAAACACTGAGTAGTTTTCTATAAGATAAGTGCATTATTTAAATTAAAGTTCTATATGAAAAACAGGGCATTTAAGTTTGAGGGGCTCTTTTATAACATTCTATTGTAATTAGACAATATTTTGTTGTATTTGTTATGAAACTTATTTTATTTGTTTCAACATTTAGTACAGCTTAATTCTAAATAATCTATTTTACTGGCCTTGATCATTCAGAATGGACATTAGGTCATGAAAATATATTTGAAATTGGTTGCACATTCCAAAGTAAAAACTTGAATTGAAAAAATTTCCAAGCCTACTCATCTGTAATGTACTTCTTCCTTGGCAAATGTCTACTGGTTGAGACATAATAATATATATACTGGGAAAAGTTACTGGATATACTGGGCACCTAAAAGAAATTAAAGTCAAAAAGCAAAATGGCCATTTTAATACCCTTTTAAAACATAGTACTGTAGTGTTGTTTTTCTCTCCAGTTGAGTGTGTTTTCCTCATTCCAACTACTCACAGAGTGAATTAAAAGGCAAAATATTCCATAAGACTGTCAAAATTGGCAGACACCACATCCATGCCACAAAATACAACACTGAAACAAGGGGAGCAGTTTAGGCAAACACACACTTATTTAGGAATTTGAAGGAAGACTTCTCTTAAGGCTGTTGCATTACCAAAACTGCTTGATGAGCAACTCTGGCAGCTCTTAAAGACAAGATAAGCAGCACTCAGGTTCCACCTGGACATCAGATGCACATTAAAAAAAGGTGGGATTTTACAGTCTCTCTTGCTCTGGGAGCCAAGGAGCCAGCTCAGAAACTGACTGCAGCACAGCACTGAGAACAGCACCCTTTCTGATCTAGTTTTTCAGTCCAAGAAGGAAGGTAAGGGGTTATGGGGAATGAAATCTTCTCAGTTCTTGGACGGAGGCCATTCAGTTCTCTGTTTGTCTACCTAATGAGATGCCCTGCCAGCTGCAAAAGGCCTGGAACCAGCCAGTTACTGAAAAAGTCATACATATGTCTTTCAATGTCTGTGTTCATCATAAAAAGAAGGGGCTTGCTATGCTGCCCACAGAGTAAACTGCAAACTCACAGCTGAGAGCAGAATTAAGATGAGGGCATAAATAAATACAGAAATCAAAACTATGAGAGCATGGAGGAGGAATAAAAAAAAAGAACATGAAGAATTGCACATATGTAATAATAGTACACAGCCACGTCAACACCACAGCTTGACTTTGCCCAAAGAGTAATATGGTAATTATGACCTAATTCCATCTTTTTATACGCACTCCTGAGCTGGAAAACTACTGAATGCTATAATATAAGCTAAAGCAGTCCCACTAACCAATCTAGAACACCAATAATCAGTTTCTAAGGTCCCCTGTGCCTCAATTTCCGTGACCTGTCTCCTGTTTAAGGGTGAATAGAGTTTTCTGTGGCAATGCAGATCCCAAGTCTACCATAAATCATCTTTTAGTTACTTCAGAGTTGTGAAGGGGATGGGTTTGTGAGGCCTGAATTATGAACATTTAGTTATATTCACAATGTTTCATAAACAGAAATATTTCAAGCAAGCTCACTAGCAGCCTCCACCCTTTAGTAATAACTCCTGGAACCCTCAAGCCTCTTACATGTTACTCTGCTGCAACAAAATTAATCCCTGAGATGCCAAATAAACAGTGCCTCTACAGCATCCCATTGCATGGCAGTACCTGAGAGGAGCAAAAGGATTCATCTGACTTCATCTGTGCATTAGCACAGACCTTTAATTTTCTGTGTCTCTTCACTAAAAAAAAAAAAAATGTGAGGAAGAAAGGGAAAGGCAAAAGTGCATTAGCAGTATTTGCCAGTAAAATTTGCAAACCATCTACCAAGGCAGTTAGGACTTGATCCAAAGCCCACAGACGTCAGTGGGCTGGGAATCAGATCCTTATTCAGCTTTTGGATCTAATTTATCTTTAAAATGACAACTTTATATTTAGGCTGTAGTCTCCATATGTATCTTCCTTGCCTGAAAGCTCCATCCAGTCAGGTTTTGAATACCTCCAAAGACAGATTCCACAGCCTCTCTGGGCCTCTGTGTCACTGTTTGGCCATCTTCACGATGAAAAAAAAAATGTTCAAGTACCTTAGAAGTATGGAACTGTGCCGCCTTTTTTTTTTTTCCATTGTTGTAGAATCACATTTAAGCTGTCACATTTGATAACGCTCATTAAAAAAAAAAAGCAACAGAAGCAGAGTCATATATTGAAAATAATCAAGAATGGAATACACAAAAGTAACCTCAGTTTGGCTGTGTCAAAAGAGACAGTGCTGAAACCTGTTGATTTTTACACAAATGTGTTCAGACAGCAGCTTGCCGAGAAACTCCTCACCTGATCTCGAGAATATGGAGTATCCACTATGCGTTTGTCCGAACATGCTGCCAGAAGAATCTTCATTGCATTTAACTGGAGCAATATTTCACAAGCCATGGTATCAAAGAAAGTAATATTGGCAAGAGCTGCTGAAGCCAGCAAGAAAACTTCACCTGACGAAGCTTCTTGGCACAGTTCTAGGGATGCAGAAAATAAGTTGAATAAAAGTCATTCTTTCATTGCAGTATTTCAAAGCAATATTTAAGCATCTGCAATTTGCAGTAGTAATCTCAGTAGCCAAGATCAAGTTCATAT
Source organism: Manacus candei (assembly GCF_025592945.1). NCBI lineage: Eukaryota > Metazoa > Chordata > Aves > Passeriformes > Pipridae > Manacus > Manacus candei. The sequence goes on from NW_026138108.1 coordinate 8,181,303, forward strand.
AAACATCAAGATAAAAAAGGAAGCAAAACAAAACAAAACAAAACTTCATTTTTTTTTTAAATTATATAATATCATAGAACTGTTTAGGGTGGAAAAGGCCTCTGAGATCATCAACTCCAACACTATAAACCCAGCACTGCCAAGCTCACCACTTAACCATGTCCCCAAGTGCCACATCTACACGTCTTTTAAATACCTCCAGGGATGGCAACTCAACCACTTCCCTGAGCAGCCTGTTCCAACTCTTAACAACTGTTTCCACTACGTAATTTTTTCTAATACCCAAACTAAACCTCCCCTAGCACAGCTTGAGGCCATTTCCTTTTGATCTATCACTTGTTATTTGGAAGAAGAGACCAACAACCACCTTGCTACAACCTCTAATGAATGATATGGTCTACCTAGTATACCATTCTACAGGGAATATTTCACTGGGTGTTGTTCAAAATAGTACAACTAAATAAAATTAATAACGGGAGGCAAAAGCCTAACAGTAAATGATCCATAAGAGAATAATTCTGTTGCATATCCTTTGCTTTAGAACAAGGTACATATAGATGTTGCCTATCACTATTTCTCTAGAACCAAAAATCATTCTGTTATATTTTTCAGCTTCAATAAGTGCTGAGGAAACAGCTACCTTTTAATTCCTTGCACACATGTACTTTAACTAAGAAGTGAATCACCTAGTAATGGGATTTCTTCATGGTTTAAAAATTAAACATATTACAGTAATTCAATTACTGAGTTATAAATATTACAGGGAAACTGGTGTGTGATTACTGAAATGGCTCTTGCAAAGTTATACATGTTCTATTTTTAATGCTCACATTTCTTGGGTAGAGTATATACTACTAAAATTCCTGTAGAACTTAAACAGCGAGGAAATGATCTACCAGCTAATACCTTCTAGACAGGTTGTTTAGATTGTCCCTTGTTTGTGGTACACTATAACAACCTAGAAAATCATCTTAAATAAATCAGGTCAGATCCCTCTAGCAGTATAGCTACAGCAGAACCAAGCTCAGCACAGGTTAATTCCACCCACTGGATTCAGGGCAGGTTTAGGGCACAAGTTTGCTGCTGGACATCAGGAATAAATTGTTTCCTTGGCTTCTACAGCACTAGTTCTGTTTGGGCCTATTGAGGAATGCCTAAATACATCTCAGACAATTCCCAGCCACTGCAGAATCCTCAAATACTGGTACTACTATACTCTTTTTATGTTCTATTAAAAAACAAACACAAGACCATTCATTAAAATTGAAGTCCTGCAGTTTAACTGTAACCACTGGGCTCAGTGGAAAAATATCCAAATGTACTGATCTATTATACATGAGAAATCAAACTAGATGACCCAAACTGTACGTTCTGACATGGAGCTCTGGCAAACTGAATTTCCAGATCAGAGAGAAGAGAATACTTGAATGAAAGCTTCTGGTATTTGAGAGGGATGAAATAGAGTGCCAGAAATAAAATATTCCTCTCTTTAGAAAATAATGAGAAATATCATCTTGTTTTTCCGAAGTGTCTTCACTGACCCAGGTTAAAGAAAATCTTACTGTTACCTTTGTCTCATTTTACCATGAATCAGAGGCCTAGACAAGAAAGACAGATCTTTTATTTTCTTGTAACAATGCCCATAGATTATACAACAATCTACTTTTTCTCTGAATTATCACACAAGTATAGATGTGCTGGTGAGTTTGAGTTCTAGCAAGTGTAGAAAATACAACAGGTATAAATGTTAGTAGCTCTCAGAAACTGTTGTTTTACAGATAAACATCGGACAAGAGGATGCTTTGCTGAGTCTTTCCTATGGCTCTCATGGCAGATTTTCATACAGATATTGTTTTTACAAATATGCATAAATTCTATTCAAATGTGGACTGGAGTAAAAAACAATATGTAATTGCAGAATGCTCAGATTCAAAATTTTAAATTGTTCTTTTATCTGTTAAGGGAAGTATGGTAAACATTATTCAGAGAATATTTCTATTGAAAGAGTCCTACCCCAACCTGTTATTTTAACTGGACCCAAAAGTCCCACAGAGAACTTACTGACAAGCGCAGTCACAATTTCTTCCATATTTTCCAGAAAGCTGCTGAGATGCTGAGTGAACGTGAGATGTGGAGATGTGATCTGTGCAATTACTGCTGCTGCTTCAGCATGAGTAGCTTCAGAATGGCTGTTATCAGTGAGAATGTCAGCCAGGCACAGTATCCCATCAACCTATGGAAAAACAATAGAGATAGGTTAGAAGTACTCTAGGAAATACTTTTGCAATTAAAGATGGGTTACCAGTTCTCTCTGACTAAACTACTCAGCTTATTTTCAAAAATAACCAAAACTTGGTGGCATTTATGACATAAAAAGTTTCAGTTTATCAAATACAAATGAGTTCAGCACCCAAGTTTGTTGGCCAGCAAAGAGGCTTGCATTTCCTTCTCCTTTAATGTTTCTGTTAAATCAATTTTGGTCAAACAAAGTTTTTTTCAGACAGACATCTCAAGTTAAACTTTCGTCAAAAAATAAGCTAGCTCTGATAAGCAAATGCTTACTGCTACTACACCACAACCTCATTTGAGCTCTTGTCTGAATGTGTGTTTCCCTTCAAGACTTGAGCCTGTGCATACAGTAAGCTCTATACAGGATTCATTTTGCCACTTTTCTCTGAATTTGTCACAAAGCCAACACATGATCAAGAAAAATACAATTAAGACAACCCTGGCCAAACTGACCCTGATGAGCTTGCACAGCACTTACATTAAAGCTAGGTCCACATATTCCTTCTTTACTTTGACGGGAAACAGAAAAATGAGTGAAATTATGTAGGTTTATGTTTATAGAGTGTTTGGAGTGTTCTTACACAGTTCAGGCAGATAGATCATATATGTACACCTTGCTTTAGATTATAGGGGACCCACTGACACAATGAAAGACACCAACAGAACACAGCTGATGGGATAATCTGATGGCAACAAAATGCAGCAAGGGAGTGTTCTCTGCAGACAAGGGCATGATCTGTGAACTTTCAAATTAACAGCACTATGTTTCTCCCTGTTTAACATATCCCTGAATAAATTATCATGTTGACAAGCAAGTAGTTAGATCATAGAGTCGTAGAATCATTTAGATCATCAAGTTAAACCTTTGACTGAACACCACCTTGTCAACTAGACCATGCACTAAGTGCTACATCCAGTCATCTCTTGAACACTTCCACGTATGGTGACTCCACCACTTCCCTGGGCCGTCCATTCCAATGCTTGACAACCCTTCCCAGGAAGAAATTCTTCCTGATGTCCAACCTGAACCTTCCCTGGCACAACTTGAGGCCATTTCCTCTTGTCCCCTCACTAATTGCCTGTGAGAAAAGGCCAACTCCACCTTGTTACAGCCTCCTTTCAGGTAGTTGTAAAGAGTGATAAGGTCTGCTCTGAGCCTCCTTTACTCCAGACTCTGGACATTTTATAGATACAAAGAGGAGTTATGAAGACTTAGTACTGAAATATACTTCAGACAGTCAAACAAAAACAAACCCGCATTTGTGTCGTACCCTCACTGAGACTCTTTCTTAGGTCTATTGTTCAGACTGCATTCTGTGCCAGTTCCTCTGAACATCCATAGTAAGTCCTATCCATTATCTTCAGAAAGGGTATTTAGTAAATATCTTATTCTCATTTCTGTTATTTATTAATGCAGAATGTTATCTTAATTACTTATTCTGCAATGGGCATGAATTAAATTATTTGATAAGCACTGACAGTTACTCTATTTTACAAGAAAAGCTCTCAGATTGATGGGAACAAAAATTACCCTCTGGAAGATTATTCATTGGGATGCACTTTTTAATAGGCAATAGACTGTATCATTGAAATTCTAATTACACAAATAAATACAAAAGAAATTTTATCTCTATTTTTCCTCAGATCACAAATGGGATTTAGTGTAGAAGCTCAAGTACTGGCAAAAAGAGGAATAAATTTACAACATTAAACTTTTCCTTGACAAGCTTTCAACATTAATCTACCTACAGCAAAATATTTCCTCCTAGTTATGGCAGAATTCTACAGCTTGAAACAGAAGATTCACATAAATCACTTGGCTTCAAGGTATATTAATAGATCTCAGTGTCAAGAATTAATATATGTCCTCACAGTATGATTTAGTTCCCAAAGTGTGCTAGACAATATCACATGCAACTCCCCCCCCCCCAGTTTTGTCACCTTGAAACCTCCCAAGATTGCACCTTGTCTGAGGTTCGAAGGATACTAATAGCAACAGTCAGTACAAAAAGTTAAACATATTCCAAGGCATTCAAAAAATATTTCACAAGAAACTTCTTCTGAGATCTGGTCAGCACTCTTCAGCTCTAAATTTACTGGTTAAAATTCACTTGGCTAACTCTTATTCAGTGACCTCAACAAAATGACTTCAGAGTACTTTTATGCTATTTGAGAACAAGTAATGACTTAGGAAAGACAGGTACAAGCACATGGTTAGACTTTGCCATCACCACTGATTGTTTAATCTACACTGTAAAATACAAGCTTCTAACAATAAGGGGCGGTACTCAACTTTTAAATCACATATTTGGTTTCTTTATTTGCTAAGTAATTGGTTTTGGAAATTGGGAGTTGCTGAATTGTGAAAAAGAAGTGGGTATGCTTTTATTCAGCACTAAGATAAATTACATATTTTGGATCCATGAAAGTCAGCACTAGTTATTCTCCTTCCTATTCAGAATCATATAAAAAAATAACAAATTCAGCCTAAAATTTACTCCATACCCTTTTTTCCTCCCATCTTAAATATAGAAAATAAAATAATTCTACTTCAGCAGGCAACCCCATTTATAAGTGCCTAGCAATAAATTTTAAAATGACAGGGGAACAATCTAATAAAAGCACTTTAACATCCAAAAAGAAATTGCTGCTCAAAGCATTTTTATAATTAGCTTTCACACTGAAAGGAACTTTGGATCGCTGCCATGTTTTCTGTTTAATTTTGGTGAAGTAATCAGCTAAATGTCAAATCTGTTCATCACCTTGGCAATACAAAAGAACCAGTTAGCCAGATAATGCAAACAAATGAAATCCATGAATGCAACAAGATGCTGTGGAGACCCTGCATTTGAGGAATGGTGTTCAGTAAATGCTTGATCACTAATATTTCAATATTGATAAGTGGAAAAATGCCAGGAACTTACATCCTTATGAGCACAGCCCTGTTATAGAAACTTAATCCAACTGAAAAAAAATAAATGTGTGACCGTGTTACTGCATAGATCAAGTCTTCTGAAAGGAGATAATTTCTTTTCTCTGCAACAGGAATGAATGAGTTCTGGGGCAACACTCTTCTTTCTTCAGTATACCTGTCCTTTCTCCTGAAAATATTAAATAGAACTAGGTATCTGTTAAAGATACCAATACAGAACTTGGGATGAACTGCATTAACTTCATAATTTGAAATATTGCACACAACAGCAATCTTAACTCTTTGCTTTCCACAAGGAGGTTCCAGGCAGGCTTTCCACGTCACTCTGGGAACCAAGACCCATTGTCTTCTTTTTAGTAATGTCTGTGCTCTTCTGTATAAAATGCTGCCAAAGGTCTTTTCTCTTTATATGACTTTCTCTACCATTCCAGTTTGCCTACTTAGCATACAGATGATCTCTACATAATGATAAACTTCCTCAATTTATTTTTTTCTTGCCTTCTCTAAATTGATCTCTCAAGTCATCTTCTCAGATTGGAATGTCTTACAGGCTATCAGCTGACTTCCCACTGTCAAATCCCTGGATAACTCTGTCAACCTCCAACCAGGTGCTTCTGGAAAGCAGCATCAGCAGTTTCCAAAGCAGATCATCGCATGAACCACGAAGACACTTCACTATTCTGCAACTCCATTGAAAATATCATCCAGCTGAACACATATACTGCTATTTTGATGACTTGTAATTGAATTCCTGATTATCAAGGCTAAGGTTTATCCCATGTGAACTTCTGCAACTTATTCTGCATCTGTAGAAGATCTACAAGTCTTGTTTAATTTCTGCATTCAGAGAAAGGAAGGGAAAAGGACCTCACCCATAATGATCTTTCATGTTTGAACAGCTGCACTGCCAAGTGCTCTGCAGATAAAAACCGCCTTAGTTCCACTGAGAACTGTGCTGATTTATACCAAATGAAAATTTGGTCAGCTGTTTTGAAAATGAGATTCTAAGTTAACAAAGTGATGCCATGAAAATGTCCACAAATATGATTCCAAGCAATCAAAACTACTGCAGCAATTCCATGGCAGCAGCAGTGACCAGTGAACAAAACTGCAATGATTTTACAACTGCTGCTGTACAAGAATGGCCATGGCACCTAATTTACAAGCCATATTGTATACACCACAGAATAATGTGGGGTGTGAACAGAGGTTGGATGGTTCCCAACTCAGGAGCTTTAAAAGTTCTGTCAATAACAGCTTTGTATCTAAACTGGTTGTGAGTTGTGCTTCGGTTCACAGCAACTTCAACTATGGTTTCCCTTTTAAACTTCCCTCCTTCAGAAAGTGGTCAAGCTAATGAAGATGTATTTGTTCTTCTTTACATTTAGCCATCAAGGAGGAATGTGAAGCTGATGTTCATTATATGAGGAATACTGTTATATGGCATAAAAAAAAGAGACAGTTGGCCTTATCAGTTTGAAGAATGCATGTAAGTAGCAACCTTGAAATCGTGTTGCATGGAGAAACAAACTGCAGAGCAAGATGAAATGAGAAGCTCCTTACTCTTGGCTGACTAGGAGTGAAAGGATAAATTGTATGCAAACCTTTTCTCCCCATGTAACCTAGGGAAAGCAGTGATGTACCTTAGAATGCATGTTCTTTGGCACTCATGGATGCTCTAAGCTTATTGCAGGTGAAAAGTACAACTGTTTGTTAAAGAAGTACTAGAGAATAAGTCATTTTATAGAAAGGATGGACAAAATCAGTAAGACTTCTCTCTTGTCTTTACTTCAAGGAAAAGAGAATAGTTGGCTTTGAACTCCCCCAATTTTGAGGACTGATATAAAGGGTAAAGACAGTTTTTTAAAGTATTTCTGTCATTGATAAAAGAAAGCAGGAACTGCACTGCTATTAGCCTAGCAACTCATATATTCCCACTCCCATAAATCTCAGCTTACATCGTTTCAAACTCCTCTCTACAAACATAGGTGAACCACCCAAAGATACATTCAGCTTTCCCTATCTATGCCTCCAATATGATATGCCTCCAATTCTACAGGATGACTACTGAGTAGCTACAAAACACAGAAGAGACTGCAAAGGAATTCACTTATATAGAAGTCATCCAAAGTACAGCCACACTGCTGATGTTCACAGAACTGGGATGCATTGATAAAACAGAAGGAAAATCACTGCTCACAAATGAGCATGATGGCTTGGAAAAAATGTATATATGTATTTGCAATGGTCTTTGCACTCAGTATTTGTTACATCATCTTTCTCCTACTCTGTCAAAAAATCACAGTAATGACTGTGCTATCTGTAATGTCAGGAATCTATAAGAACAAGGAAGAACTATTTATTCTCACATATGGTAGAGATTAAATTATTCAAGTTATGTGACACATGGCACCAAATATTTCTTAGATTTCTTTGCCCCACATTTTGGAGGGCTGGATATGCTGGTTTGTTTTTAAGTTTCAGGAATCTATTCCTATTTGTAGGGTTTTCTTGGTATCTGCAATAAAAATTCCAGAAAGTACACACTTGTTTCTTTTAAATAATGAATAAGGCTTTATATATTATATTTTGGTGTCTGAAATCCATTAAAATGAAGACACGCAGACCCAAAAAAGGACTTGTCAACAAGATAAGAGGAACTGTCAAGTGTTGTACAAGAATGCTGAACAAGATATTGGGACCTGAAGTCTGAATTAGAGAAAGACCATACATTAGTGGTTTTCGTATGGCCCTCATTTTTATTTACCCTGGGGGATTATAGTCTGAAAAAAAGAAAAATACCCACCTTAACTATTCCTATAAACAAACAGGGGCTCCAGGGCTATCCATAGCAGGGCACTCCAGAAAATGAGATGTGCTCACTGAAAAAACCATGCTCCAATCATCTGCTTTTAAATAAATAATGTCACAGACACTTCATTGCATGAGGGCATATTCATAAACACCTGGTGTCTGGTACTTAAAAACAAGGACACTCTTTAAACATGTTTGATTACTTTGTATCATTTAGGTTTTGGCATGGCACCATGGATTTTATTTCAAGAAGCGTCTACTAGTGCACCTCTTAATGAGAAAAAAAAATCCCATGCACACTACATTTTTAGAGGATCCTTTTATTCTATTAAAATAATGAGAAAGGGTCTCTATCAGCATGGAGGTCACAGCCACTCATTATCACATAATCTAACTCTTCATAGTGTCTTTCTTCTCTCAGGAAAAGCATCTGATAATCTTCCTAGAATTCTGGATTTGTTTAAGTCAATACTTTGAAACCTTAACATGATTATGCTAAACAGTTAATTAATACTAATCCCTGATACCATTACTATTATAATTTCCCATACAACTTCTCCTCTCATCAAATTAAAATTCTTAAACGGGTCATTATAACTTAAATACAAACACAACCCTACCCTATTCTCAAAGTATGACAATGGAAACACCACCTCAGAAAGTAGAGTTAAATTAGAAAGGCAGAGTGATCAAGCAATGGACATAGCAGAGCATGTCTCTTTTTTTTTTTTTTTTTTACTGTTAGTTTAAATACAAGATTCTGCAAATGCATTTAAGAAAAACAGCCTTATGCAAACATTTTTCCTGCAAATATTTCTCACTTCAGTGGTGTCAGTCAATTTAGCCTAAGAAATATCCTGTCTCTGAAATGCAAGGGTTCTGTAGCATTTGAATCATATGCACACTAACTAAATGCAATATAGCAGTAGAACATTTATCTAATATAATGTATCAAATATATACAGTAACTTATTCAGAAAAATGCTTTTATGTCTAAAGTCACACAATTGCCAAAACTGACTCAGTGTTTCACCCATGTTTCTCTTCTCAAAACTTTTTGTTGCTTTTAAGAAAAGTACTATGAGGCACCAAGCATTAATATAATTGTTTGCTACCTTCATTGCTTCACAATAGTCATTCAATTATTTTAATAAATTAATTTAAATAAATTAGCTCTAGAGTCAACCTTGGATGTGCCAGATTTTTATTGGCAGAGAATTTTTACAAGCAAGTTACAGAGTTTTATGATAATCATTTATAATGAAAACACTCATAGCACATTAGCTATAAAACTTTTAGTGAGCAACTCGATAAGAGTCCATTTGTGTTTTACTAATAACAGGAAATTGTTACGCTTATTCAAACAAGAATTTCAAAAAAGTAAAAATGTAGCAGTTTTCATCTGGTGAAAATTGATAGAACTTTACTCGCTACAGAATACTCAAGCTATTTGGTCCTAAGATTCCTCTCCTGACAGTTAGGAAAGTCTCCTCGGGCCTCCTACAAACATGAATTTATTTCTATGACTTCAGTGGCAATAAAATAATTTCAAAATTGCTTTAAGCTTAAGAAATTCAAGTTTAAGATCAGCTGTTCGCATACAATCTTTATGAGCAGTCAGAGGTCTACTATGAGCCATCAGGTAAAGTGATCTCAGATTTTTCTCTCCATTAACACCTTCCAGTACTGTTCTATGGTCAAATACAGTTGCTACATTGACTCTATATTAGAAGAAATAAGGACAATCCTAAAATGCTGAGAAAATCAAATATTTTTACAAGTTAATTTAGATTTTTCTTCTACTCAGTATTATTCACTGCCTTAACAAGTCTCAACATAAATAAGCATCCTTATCAAGGATAATAAATGTATATATTTAAAGTTAAGCTAGGATTCGAACATTGCACTGAAGAAGGAGCAAACCCACAAATTGGGTTACACTTTCAACAGAGGTTATTTTTTCAACAAGCAAAGATAACTACAACACAGCGCTGTGATACAGGGGTAGTTCCAGTTTGCATTCAAAATTGTATTTGCAAAAGTCAGGCTTATTTTCATAAACTGATCTCACATAAGAAAAACAAGTCAGAATTGACTGCAACTAAATTTACCTAGTGAGCAGATTCCAGCTTCAATAGCCCAGGATCTTCTCCAGTAATTTTTGACAGAAAAATGAGTAAGCCTTATGTTATGGCAAAGATAAAACCTCAACTTGCCATATTTCAGCTGAGCAGATCTGGGAAAATAAATATGTTGTTTAGGAAAGTCTCAAATACTGTTCTGATTCTGTCATCTAGTCACTGCCTGTTTTTTCTAATAATGTCCCTAATGTATGGGCCAGTTTGTTCACTCTTGGAATAATACAAGAGATGCTATGACTGAAGGAACCTAACAACTAGCAAGTACTAAATATTAGAATTCCCCTAAACATTTTAAGTTCACTTCATATAAACAGGGAAAACTCTTATTCTGTATTCCAAACCAACCAAATCCTCCAAATTTGGAAAGCTCAAGTCCTGACTAGAAATTTCACAAAATCGAACCGCATTCTGCCATCTGCCAGTCCATAATTAACAGAAGAATGAATGCAGATCTCCACAGAATGGTACAGTGCTTCCCTTGGCTCCACGAGACACTCCCAGCACTAGGACTTCTGTTTCAGAGGGAAGCAGAGATACACAATGGGACATTTAGAAGAGATATTAGAAGAGTGTGACAGGAAACTGGGGTGCATACATGTCACTCTGAAACCAGAACTACCAAACGCTTGAGGCCAAAGAATGTAACTTTAGATCAATTTTTAAAAATACCACATGCATTTTATTATTGCTTATGACTAGATTAGTAGCCTCCAAACAAAAAATTCTGTCCAATCTCTTTTACACATTTTCTTTTCCTCTCTACATAACTTAATTAGAGGAAGAGATGTTCTAGTAAAGATCATGCAAAACTGTTATGAACTAAATCTCTGGTGTGCTAAGAAACACTGTCTCTATACATTCCATGAACAAAGAACATGCCTCAGGCTTAGTTTCACCCAAACTCTGTGAAAAGTGCCTTGCAATTCAGGCATGTTAATAGTATGGCAAACTTAAGTCTTCTTATTCCGCAGTGAAATTAGAAGCCATCAATAAAAGTCCTTGCACATGACCAAGACCAAGTT